>NC_081310.1:158540684-159149338 GCF_026419965.1 Kogia breviceps
TTCGTTTTTATCAGTTTCCATCCTTTAATCTATATTATAAAGGAATAATTTTCTGACTTTGATGGTCTGAGTTATGTAGTGTTAAACTCTAGTTATGGCTACTAACTATATTTATGTTACAACGAGCATAATTCTTAAATAAAAAATAAAATATTTCTTTTCTAGACCCTTTTGATTTGAATCATAACCTTGGTGCTGGAGTTTCTAGAAAAAGTAAGTTTTAAATATAGAAATCCCCTACTTTTAAAGCTCTTACACATTAAGGTCTGCATCTTTATTGTTTTTCTTCTTTCTTCAATAGTGACCAATTTCATCATGAAAGCATTTATCAATGGAAGGAAACTTTTTGGTACCCCCTTTTATCCACTCATTGGCAGAGAAGCTGTAAGTTTACATAATTTGAATTCTGAATCTTTTCTTTTTCCTTATAGAACTTTTTTTTTTTTTTTTTTGTAGTACAAGAAACCTAATCCTCTTCCAAGCTGGTGTTAGGAATAGGGAAAGAGAACTCCATTTTTTCTTTCTTTTTAAAAAGTATTTATTTATTTGGCTGTGCTGGGTCTATTTGTTCTTATTGCACTTATCATAGTCTATAGTGAGATATATATTTGCTAAATTTTGTTTATTTATTTAATCTATTTGTTAAATTCTGTATCCCCCACTAGACTATATAGCTCCATGAGGACAGGGCCCACGTCTGTAAGGTTCACCATCGTATTTCCAGTGCCTGTCATAATTTCTGGCACATAGGATGCATCAAATAAGCATTTGTTGAACAAATGAGGGTTGGATAGTCAAGACTCAAGATCCTTTAATTTTGAATTTGAGGTTCTGCCTACTGCCTCTCTTCTGTCTCTAGAAAACTTGATGAAAATATAAACAGAGAGGTTAACACTGAAGTAATACTTTATTTGCTGATTCTGCTTTAATTTTGGTGTAGCCCTTGGTAAGTTGAATTAGATAGCATGGAACTAAGAGGATTCTTTTTGCCTGAAATGGGTGGTGTAGTGTCTCCCATTCCTCTTGGTCTTACTGTGGTTTTGGGTTGCTTTCTAATGGGAGGATGTCATAGTTTTCACAGTGAAAGAAACCAGAAGAAATCTCAAAAGAGAAACCAGGTCTCTATTTTTGCATAATGAATATCCTTGATCTTGTTCAGTCCAGTTTCATCACTCTTTCTTAGGGTGTGGGGTAAGAAAAGCAGAAAAAGTCTAGAGCTTTTTTCCCGTGGAACATTTTTGATAGTCCTGCCTAATATGGGGTGAGGGTGATAATAATTATAATGGAAATAAAATAATAGGAAATTTGAAACAATACAAAATTCTTGCAGGAACAAAATGTCTAACAAAAGGAAAATACAACAATAATTTTACTAACATATTAATTAAAATCGCAGTAAAAGAAAAGCACAGTCAGATCACAACAAATCTGGTGATGCACTGATAAAGCATTTTACCTGAAAATTGTAGTAATTCTATTTGTGTGTGTATGTACATATGTTTGGTAGGAACCTGGCAGTTTCATGCAGTCAGACTTTGTAGTAAAATACTAATGTAGCGTCCTCAGTAAATTGGAAATGTGCTAATTTAGCCTGTGAATACAAAATTTTAGTAACTCTTAATTATTCAGTATGTTATAAGTAGTCCTCATAGATATCAGTCTTTGGTCTTGAATGTGATTTGGTGTAAGAATCAAACATCAGTTTGGAGCCTATCACAAAGGGCCTGTGGATCTGCCAATCATCTTTTAATCTACTTTATTCTGTTATAAAGTCAATATGTGGTGGTATTTTATAGCTTGAATATACCAGTTTATTCTCCTTTGATGGACATTTAGGTTGATATCAGTGTTATAACTGATATAGTAGAAAAATAACCTTGTTACATAGTCTTTCATGCTTATATTTTCCATAGCAAAGTTTATTCTTTCACCACATATTTACTGAATTCCTACCATGTACCTATTTCTCTGTTATGTACTAGGATTATAACAGTATACAAAGTAGATGTGTTTCATCCCCTTAGATTCTAATGAAGATGAAGACAAGTATATTTTCTGTTCTTTCACCTTTCTTGCTCACTCGAACATTCCCACTTCAACTATTCTTCTGTTCACTAGGTCCTCCGACATATTGACAAATTTTTCCCAGTCTATCAGCTATCTACTGTCTTCATTTTTTTCCCCCATTCAAAAAGATTCCCTGGTACCTCCAGCATATACCTTATATTCCTTTGTATCATTGTCCTTCTTTTGCACCATTATGTGTTCAACCTTAATATGAACTCAACCATCTACTGTCTCTCTATGCTTGGGCTAAGCACTGATGGAAAAAAATCTTAAAGCTAGGCAGTTTTAAAATTATTATTTTTTCTTTTGCGGTACGTGGGCCTCTCACTGTTGTGGCCTCTCCCGTTGCAGAGCACAGGCTCCGGATGTGCGGGCTCAGTGGCCATGGCTCACGGGCCCAACCGCTCCGTGGCATGTGGGATCTTCCCAGACTGGGACACGAACCTGTGTCCCCTGCATCGGCAGGTGGACTCTAAACCACTGCGCCGCCAGGGAAGCCCTAGGCAGTTTTATTTATATAGCACAACTATAAATTAATGTTCATCAGCCTCAACTGGACTTTCAATACTATCTGACATTCTTACTACATTTCTTTAGTTACCAGTGTCTCGCGATTCAATAAGAACTATTTCAGATTTTATTTATTTTACTCAAAATTCAGTACCCATTTCGCTTTGTCCCATCTTTCTTCTCTGCCTTTCTCACGCTTACTTACATGTTTTCCCTTTGAGACAAAGATGATATTAGATACATAGATACTCTTTCAACTTTCTGCTACCAGATCTATAACTGCTTACATCTTCAGATATCTCTTCTTTTTTATTTTTAATTATTTTTATTTTTTTGCGTTACGTGGGCCTCTCCCATTGTGGAGCACAGGCTCCGGATGCACAGGCTCAGCGGCCATGGCTCACGGGCCCAGCCGCTCCATGGCATGTGGGATCCTCCCGGACTGGGGCACGAGCCCGCGTCCCCTGCATCAGCAGGCGGACTCTCAACCACTGCGCCACCAGGGAAGCCCTCTCTTCTTTTTTAAAAATTTCATTTCATTTTGGAGCACATAGTTGATTAACAGTGTTCCATTAGTTTCAGGTGTACAGCCAAGTGATTCAGTTATACATATACGTGTATCTATTCTTTTTCAAATTCTTTTCCCATTTAGGTTTTTACAGAATATTGAGCAACGTTCCCGTGCTATACAGTAGTAGGTCCTTGTACAGATACATACAATTGGTTATCTATTTTAAGTATAGCAAAGTGTACATGTCAATCCCAAACACCCAATCTATCCTTCCCCCCGACCCTTCCTTCCAGGTAACCATAAGTTCTGTAAGTCTGTGAGTCTATTTCTGTTTTGTAAATAAGTTCATTTGTATCATTTTTTAAAGAATCTGCATATAAGCAATATCATATGATACTTGTCTTTCTCTGTCTGACTTACTTCACTTAGTATGATCTCAAGGTCCATCCATGTTGCTGCAGATGGCATTATTTTGTTCTTTTTAATGGCTGAGTATTATTCCATTATATATATGTACCACAACTTCTTTATCCATTCATCTGTTGATGGACATTTAGGTTGCTTCCGTGTCTTGGCTATTGTAAATAGTGCTGCAGTGAACATTGGGGTACATGTATCTTTTCAAATTATGTTTTTCTTTGGATATATGCCCAGGATTGGGATTGCTGGATGAT
Source organism: Kogia breviceps (assembly GCF_026419965.1). NCBI lineage: Eukaryota > Metazoa > Chordata > Mammalia > Artiodactyla > Physeteridae > Kogia > Kogia breviceps. The sequence continues at coordinate 158,544,447 of NC_081310.1, forward strand.
ATGGTAGCTCTATTTTTAGTTTCTTAAGGAACCTCCATTCTGTTCTTCATACTGGCTGTACCAATTTACATTCCTACCAACAATGTAAGAGGGTTCCCTTTTCTCTACACCTTCAGCAGCATTTATTGTTTGTGGGTTTTTTATGATAGCCATTCTGACCGGTGTGAGGTGATACCTCGTTGTAGTTTTGATTTGAATTTCTCTAATAATTAGCAATGTTGAGCATCTTTTCATGTGCCTCTTGGCCATCTGTATGTCTTCCTTGAAGAAATGTCTATTTAGGTTTTCTGCCCATTTTTTGATTGGGTTGTTTTTTTAACTTATTTTATTTTTGGCTGCGTTGGGTCTTCATGCTGTGCATGGGCTTTCTCTAGTCGTGGTGAGCGGGAGCTACTGTTCGTGGTGGTGCATGGGCTTCTCACTGCAATGGCTTCTCTTGTCACAGAGCATGGGCTCTGAGTATACAGGCTTCAGTAGTTGTGGCTCATGGGCTCTAGAGCTCAGGCTTAGTAGTTGTGGCGCATAGGCTTAGTTGCTTCATAGCATGTGGGATCTTCGCGGACCAGGGCTCAAACCTATGTCTCCTGCATTGGCAGGTGGATTCTTAACCACTGCACCACCAGGGAAGCCCCTTGATTGTTCGTTGTTTTGATATTGAGCAGCATGAGCTGTTCGTAAATTTTAGAGATTAATCCCTTGTCGGTCACATCATTTGCAAATATTTTCGCCCATTCTGTGGGTTGTCTTTTCATTTTGTTTATGGTTTCCTTTGCTGTGTAAAAGCTTTTGAGTTTCATTAGGTCCCATTTGTTTGTTTATTTTTTTATTTCTGTTACTCTAAGAGATGGCTTCGAAAAGGTATTTCTGTGATTTATGTCAAAGAGTGTTCTGCTTATGTGTTCCTCTAAGAGTTTTATATAGTATCTGGTTTTACATTTAGATCTTTAATCCTTTTTTTTGTGGTATGCGGGCCTCTCACTGTTGTGGCCTCTCCCGTTGCGGAGCACAGGCTCTGGACGTGCAGGCTCAGCGGCCATGGCTCACGGGCCCAGCCACTCCACAGCATGTGGGATCTTCCCAGACCGGGGCACAAACCCGTCACCCCTGCATCGGCAGGCAGATTCTCAACCACTGCGCCACCAGGGAAGCCCTAGATCTTTAATCCATTTTGAGTTTATTTTTGTATATGGTATTAGGGAATGTTCAAATCTCATTTTTTTACATGTAGCTGTCCAGTTTTCCCAGCACCATTTATTGAAGAGACTGTTTTTCCTCCATCATATAGTCTTGTCTCCTTTGTAATCGATTAATTGACCATAGGTCTGTGGGTTTATTTCTGGGGGCTTTCTGTCCTGTTCCATTGATCTATATTTCTGTTTTTGTTCAGTACTGTACTCTTTTGATGACTGTAGCTTTGTGGTATAGTCCAGAGTCAGGGATCCTGATTCCTCCAGCTCCGTTTTTCTTTCTCAAGATTGCTTTGGTCATTCAGGTTCTTTTGTGTCTCCATGCAAGTTTAAGATTTTTTTGTTCTAGTTCTGTGAAAAATGCCATTGGTAATTTGATAGGGATTGCATTGAATCTGCAGATTGCCTTGGATAGTATAATCATTTTGACAATATTGATTATTCCAGTTTAAGAAAATGATATATCTCTCCATCTGTTTGTGTCATCTTTGATTTCTTTCATCAGCATCTTATAGTTTTCGTAGGACAGGTCTTTTGTCACTATAGGTAGGTTTATTCCTAGGTATTGTATTCTTTTTGATGTGATGGTAAGTGGCATTGTTTAATTTCTCTGTCTGATCTTTTGTTGTTAGTGTATAGAAATGCAAGAGATTTCTGTGTATTAATTTTGTATCCTGCAACTTTACCAAATTCATTGATGTGCTCTAGTAGTTTTCTTTTTTCTTTTTTTTTTTTTTATCCCTGACATTAGATAGATTTAAAGAAGAAATCAAAGAGTGCTAAGTGGACATGTTCTCTTGCCATCCAAAGATATGGGTACTATCAGGACAAAATACTCTGTGATAGTGCAAAACTGAGGTAAACCTTAGAAGCATAAGCAAGGTAGTAGGATAAAGCAAAAATGAGCCTGATTCTTCTAAGACTTGGGAAAATGATTTAATTCTTATTGGCTCTGTACAGTCTTTTTAGGTATATTCTACTATGTATAGTAAATGTTATATATTCTTGAAATATTGAATGTAAATCCAATGATATTTTAAATAAACCAGAGGATTGATTTCTTTACATAGAGCTCTTGTAAAGGGACTGATTCCTTTCTGGAAGTAGCCTGGTAGGGCAGAAAACATGAGCTTTGTAATCAGGCAGACATAGCTTTAAATCCTTTATCTGCTACTTACCAGCTTTTTTCTGTGGGCAAACGACTTGAACTTTCTGAGCCTCAGTTTACTCATCTATAAAATGAGCATGGAAATAATATCTACTTTCATTGAGGTATTACACAAAGATGCTACAGATGAATGAGAAAATAATGTGGATGTGTAGTGGTTAGTACTGTTAGCAGCTGTGATATTGATGATGATAATTCTGAATCTTGTTTTCATATCATGGTTTTAGTTCAGTGAAATATTTGTTGATATTTATTTCCTTTTTCAAAAAATCACTTTTGCGTCTTGGTCTCCTTTCCATTTGGATTCAAAAGTTTATAGTGATTTTTTTTCTAGTCAAGTTGTATTTTCTCCCTAGGAGTACTTCTTTGATTCCAGAGTACTAACAGATGGAGAACTGGCTCCCAATGATCGATGTTGCCGTGTGTGTGGAAAAATAGGTCACTACATGAAAGACTGCCCTAAAAGGAGAAGGTTGGCAAATGATTATGTATCAACATAGCAGGGAAAATAAATGTGAGACAAATTGAAGCTATGACTGTGTTCAGAAATGTTTAAGTTGAGAAAGTTCAGGGCTTTCAGTTGAACCTTTAGGTCAATATATGTTTGAGTGGCATTTTGTGAAAGAGTGGGATTTATTTCTGGTACAGTGGTGTCTCATGATGTTTATTTGTTCATTTATTCATTAATTCACTCAGGTTTTATTTTTAACTGAAGAAGCATTTATTAACACCTACTGTGTGCTGGAAACTGTGCTAGAATCCAAGGGGAAGAAAAGACCAAAATATGGGGTTCTTGCTGAGGACCTCACAGTTATGAAAACCAATAATTAAAATATAATTAATTGAATCTTTGAGGTATATGCTGTGAGATATGCCTATATAATATTTACCTTAAGGAATATACATCCTCTGTGCCCCCTAAAAATATATCTATGAAACATACTGTATTATGTTCTATATACTATGTTAATAGGCCAGGATAAATTACCCTTCTTTAGTCATCAAGTCTTGCCTAATATAAAGAGCTTAGAACTTTTCAGACAGAGTAAACTCCTAGTTTCCATCACTGCTATTTGTTAAATTTAGAGAAGACACTTACCTTCTCTAAACCTCAAGTGTCTTCCTCTATAAAATGGAGATAGTAAATACCAACCTCTAAGGATTGTTACAAGATTAAAATTTGATACTAAACATTAAAAACTGATATTGTATTGCAAAACTACTAGAGTACCCAGTTTCTGCCATATGAGTAGGTGTGCTATAAATGTGAGAACCCTTGCCTTCAAAATGATGCATGAAACAATGGGCACATTAATCCCTTTATTGTGAGACTCTTGTATAGTTTAGTTTGTTCTATAGTTCATTCATTTTATAAGTCCCTAGCCCCACATTATTGGTATCAGCAGTTTACTGTTTAGACTAAAGAAGAAAGACAGTGAAGAAGAGAAGGAAGGGAATGAAGAGGAGAAAGACTCCCGAGACCTTCTTGACCCCCGAGACCTCCACGACACTCGAGACTTTAGAGACCCCAGAGACCTCAGATGTTTTATCTGTGGAGATGCAGGACATGTGCGAAGGGAGTGCCCAGAGGTCAAGCTGGCCCGTCAGAGGAATAGCAGTGTGGCAGGTAAATAGAAAAGGCTAAAAATAGTTTCAGGTGGAAATAAAGTCATTTATGTTGGTGTCATTCTAAGGACCCTGATTATTCTCTATTCTAAACATAGCTGTATGATTTTGGACCTTATAATTTATCAAAGAGAGAGAGATTTTTTCTGGGAACATATAGGAGAAATTATATCTCTTCCCACTGCTTTTATGAGAGAGGGAGATCTGTTCCTGTTATGTATCGTAAGGAATTTCATGAGTTAGAAACCCAAATGAGAGTTTATTGAAAGAAAAAAACAAAATATTTTATAAGTGATGATTTCCAGTTATTCAGATTCTTGTTGCAGAAGTTATTTTCTTAAATAAATATGTTGTCTCCTTTAGAAAAGCAATGACACTTGTTCTTGTTTCCAGAACCAGTATATATATTTTAATGCTCTAAGGATTGAGAAATGGCTTAACAAACAAGAAAAAAAATGAGTTGTTAAAAGTCCTTCACTAACATAATCATAGTTTAAAAGTTCAGGTTTATAAAATCTCAGATTTGAGACTGTTGTACCAAAGAGGAGAGTTTATTGATTGTCATTTCTGTTATTTTCTTTATCTATTGAATTTCTTTTTGATGTCTTCTCTTAGCAGCCCAGCTGGTCCGCAATCTTGTAAATGCCCAGCAGGTGGCTGGTTCAGCCCAACAACAAGGTGATCAGTCTATAAGGACTAGACAGTCCTCAGAATGTGTAAGTACTCTGCCTGCAGATGGGTTGGTCTTGGCAGGAAGATAGTACTAATTTTGGTAGGTGATAGGATCTTTCAGATTGGTAAATACAATCTTCCAGATTACACAGTGCTTTATAGAGGTGTCCTTGCTAGGCACATCAGCTAGAATGAGCATTACTTTTGGAGTAATGTAGATCTGGGTTTATATCTATGGGCAAGCTACTTAACTTCAGTGAACCTGTTTCTTATTTGTAAAATAAGGTAACTACCAAATAAGGTTGTTGGTTGGATTAAAATGAGGTGATAACTTTGATGTTTTAGCTTTTGCATAATGGAAGAATATAAGTACCATTAATTAAAAAGACCCCAAAATTGAGATGTATTAAGAGTTTAGTACTTTTAGGACAATACATGCATGGCACTTCACTTGCTTGAAATTTTGTGTGTCTTCTCATCGCTGATATGGATACCTAGTGAAATATATCCTGTGAAAGATGGAGTATTTAATTAGAGTTCAGATTCACAGGTCTCATATTAACTTTGCTGAGTTGCTTGAACCTTTGTCTAAATCTGTATTCACCTTGCACTTCTTAAATTAATAGTTAAATACTAACTGAATGCTTACTTTAAATCTGACACTATGCTTTTAGTGCTTCACACATTACATTTAATCCTTTGAATGGACATGTGAAGTGGTAGGTATTGGTATGATCAAATTTTACAAATTGGGAAGCTGAGAATAAGAAAAATTAAAAGATTCAAACCCAGGTCTGTGTAGCTTCAAAGCTGTTATCTGTTAAAACATGCTAAATCTGATGTGATCTGTATTTTATTTATTTATTTATTTATTTATTTATTTATTTATTTTTGCGGTATGAGGGCCTCTCACTGCTGTGGCCTCTCCCGCCGCGGAGCGCAGGCTCCGGATGCGCAGGCCCAGCGGCCATGGCTCACGGGCCCAGCCGCTCCACGGCATGTGGGATCCTCCCGGACCGGGGCATGAACCCGCATTCCCTGCATCGTCAGGCGGACTCAACCACTGCGCCACCAGGGAAGCCCTGTGATCTGTATTTTAGAAAAAATTCTTAGAGAATTTGAAGAGCAGCAGTAGGGCTTGTCTTGGAAAAACATTTAGGAGCCCACTAACCCTACCTCAAACATTTGAATATGTACTACTATGGGCCTGATAGTTTCATAAAAGTTATATAATAACATTTATATTAACTAATATTTATTGAATGCTGTGTGCTGTATATGCATTAGTTCTTCCTGTTTCTTATTAAAAAATATTTTTAAAATGTTGAAAAATTATAGAAAATAATAAACATCCATGCACTACCACCAGGTTTTAGCAATTCTTTTTTTTTTTTTTTTTTTTTTTTTTTTTTGTGGTATGCGGGCCTCTCACTGCTGTGGCCTCTCCCGTTGCGGAGCACAGGCTCCGGACGCGCAAGCCTAGCGGCCATGGCTCACGGGCTTAGTTGCTCCGCGGCATGTGGGATCTTCCCGGACCAGGGCACGAACCCGTGACCCCTGCATCGGCAGGCGGATTCTCAACCACTGCGCCACCAGGGAAGCCCTTTAGCAATTCTTAATGCTTTGTTGTTTTTGGTTTATTAAAAAATTACCCACAGTTGACAACCCCTATGCATTCCTCTTGGATGCTGTTCCCATCTTAAAATCTTCCTACCATCCCTTCCTTGCTACTAAAACATATCGACTATTCTGATTTTGGTGTTCATATTTTTGACATATCTTGTTGTAGTTAATCTTCACAAAAACCTCCGATGTAGATTTTATTATTATTTATACCTTGTGGGTGAAGAAGCTGAGATTTAAGTTTCTTGCATGAGGTCAACAGACACTTGGAACCAGAACTTGTATCCTTAGGTTCTGTCTCCAAAACCGGTGCACTAATCACTTTCCTGTGGTGGCCCTAACTTTCATCTTCTGCTTCTAGCACTCACTTTTTTCTCACCTGAGATTTGGGTAAGAGTCTGACTAATGAACATTGCTATTCGGAGGTCTTATAAAGCACTGCAGCTTCAACATGTCTAGAATGTAGCTTATATTTCTTTCCAACTCCCCAGGTTTGCCTCTTCCTCCTGTGTTCTCCATCTCATTGAATGATCCCGCTATCTATCTAGTTTCCTGAACTACTACTCCTCCCTCAGCCTCCATATCCAGTCAGTCACAAGGTCCTGTTGTTTCTATCTGTAAAAAATAGCTTACAACCATTTGCTTCCCTAGCCTACGCAACCATTTCAGATTCCAATTACTTTTTTTTAAAAGGACATGTGTTTTTGTACCTATAACCTTTAATTATGTTGTTCCTTCTAACTGAATCTTCCCTTTTCCTTATCTCTACCCTTTTATCAGACTCTTTTCTATTTATCTTGAGTCTCAGATTAAAGGTCACTTCCTTCAGGAAGATTTCCACTTTCCTTCATCTTATCTTCCCTCCTTCTCCCAAAGTGGGTTTAGGTGTTCCTGCTCTGGGATTTCATTGTATATTATACAGTGTTTATCATAGTAATTATCATACTGTATTGTGATTGCTTATGTAAACTTTATCTGTTCCTCCTCTTTTCCCCCATTGACTTTAAGCTTTATGAGGGCATACATGTTAGTATTATATATAAATATATATATATATATATATTTTTTTTTTTTTTTTTTTGCGGTACGCAGACCTCTCACTGTTGTGGCCTCTCCCATTGCGGAGCACGGGCTCTGGATGCGCAGGCTCAGCGTCCATGGCTCACGGGCCCAGCCGCTCTGCAGCATGTGGGATCTTCGCAGACCAGGGCACAAACCCGTGTCCCCTGCATCGGCAGGCGGACTCTCAACCACTGTGCCACCAGGGAAGCCCCTTTGTTTTTAATACCTAGAACAATGCCCAGTACATAATTTCTTTTAATTGTTTTTTTTTTCTTTTTTATAAAATTACTTATTTTATTTATTTAGTTTTTGGCTACATTGGGTTTTCATTGCTGCCAACAGGCTTTCTCTATTTGTAGAAAGCTGGGGCTACTCTTTGTCGTGGTGCGCGGGCTTCTCATTGCGGTGGCTTCTCTTGTTGTGGAGCATGGGCTCTAGGTGCGTGGGCTTCAGTAGTTGTGGCACACGGGCACAGTAATTATGGCTCACGGGCTTAGTTGCTCCGTGGCATGTGGAATCTTCCCGGACCAAGGCTCTAACCCGTGTCGCCTGCATCATCAGGTAGATTTTTTTTTTTTTTTTTGCGGTCCGTGGGCCTCTCACTGTTGTGGCCTCTCCCGTTGCGGAGCACAGGCTCCGGACGAGCAGGCTCAGCAGCCATGGTTCATGGACCTAGCCGCTCTGCGGCATGTGGGATCGTCCTGGACCAGGGCACGAACCTGTGTCTCCTACATCAGTGGGCGGACTCTCAACCACTGTGCCACCAGGGAAGTCCCCCCAATACTTAATTGACACTCAGTAAATGCTTGTTGAGGAGCTGAATGAAAGTGACTCTGAGATGTTTAGATGCAAATTTCTAGTTAAAATTGGAATTGTGGGTTCTACATGATGGGTATGATGTCTGGACTCTTTTCTTTGGGTAGTAAAAAGATTATGAGTTAAAACCTCTGTGAGAGAGGGTTTGAGAACTTTGGGAAAAACTCTGCCTTCATATAAAATGTGGTTCTGTTATTATTTGTTACTATGTATATCATAGAGTTCTATTTGTAATATTCTAGTAAAATAACTCCATAGTTTATATTTTGATAATCTCTGCTTTTATAAAATTAAGATGTTTGTAAATTAATTTTAAAATATCTTTTTTTTTTCTCTGCAGTCTGATTCACCATCTTATTCTCCTCAGCCCCAGCCATTTCCACAGAACTCTACCCAATCCACTGCCATTACCCAGCCTCCATCTCAGCCAGGATCCCAGTCCAAGCTTGGCCCACCTCAGCAGGGGGCCCAGCCCCCCCATCAGGTCCAGATGCCTATGTATAACTTTCCTCAGTCACCACCAGCTCAGTATTCTCCCATGCACAATATGGGATTGTTGCCAATGCACCCCCTCCAGATCCCTGCCCCATCCTGGCCTATTCATGGCCCAGTGATCCATTCTGCACCAGGCAGTGCCCCCAGCAATATTGGCCTGAACGATCCCAGCATCATCTTTGCACAGCCTGCTGCCAGACCTGTGGCAATCCCTAGCTCCTCTCATGATGGACACTGGCCTCGTACTGTGGCTCCAAATTCCCTGGTGAACAATGGTACAGTGGGAAATTCGGGTAACCCTTCCTTTTCTTCTTTTGTATCTGTCTGTCTGTAGAAAGGTTGGATGATTGGTATTATTGGTTGAACCTGGGAAATAAATGTGAGTAAAAAGATGTCAAGCAGTATTTGTGGAGGGGCAGTACAACATTAGATAAAGGTAAAGAGTATAGGCTGTGGATTCAGACTGCCTGGATGTGAATCCTGTCTCTGCCATTTATTATGTGGCATTGGGCAGTTGTGTAATCTATTTGTGCATTGGTTTCATCTGTAAAATAGGTACATTAATAGCACCTAACTCACAGGGATGTTGTGAATATTAAATGAGGTAATAAACATAAATTTTAGTTATTTGTTATTTTAAATTTTCGCTGCAGTCTTGCTTGGTGTAGGTATTATTAGCATTCATTTTATAGTTGAGGAAATTGAAGGGTTAAATAACTATCATCCTGTCATAATCATAGTAGATCCAGATTTAAACCAGTTTCTTTCTTCAAAACCTGTAATCTTTGCCCTAGACCCTTACTATCTTTCAGTAAGGAGCAATTTTTTAAAAAGAAAAAGATTAGTAGCACTTTGTAGCTTAAGAACGGTTGTTTTTTAACTGATATCTAAGTGATACATATTCTTTGTAGAGCGTGTGAAGAAGAAAAAGAAAATCATATATAATCTCAATTCCTAGACAGAACTGCTCAGAAATATTTTGGTGTATTACCATCCAGTCATTTTTTAATCTTTGCATATTTAAAAATAGTTAATAAATTCCATTCATCTAGTTTTATATGTAGATTTTTTTCTTCCTAGGGAAAATTTGAAATGTATACAAAAGGAGAGATTAAAGTATAATGAACCCCCGCCATTACCCAGATTTAACAGTTATCAGTATTTTCTATTTACTCTTTGTGATTCTTCTGTAATTTTTGTCTGTGATTCTTTTCCTTATTAACTACTTGGTTATCCTGAAATATTGTTTGTATAGGAAATGCAGACTAAAAGCTTGATTCTTTCCCTTTATCAATTTTCAGAATAATTTTAGTGATAATTTTAAGCAAATATATATTATTCCTTAAAGCACTCAGACCTCTTTGGAATAATACAGATAATATATTTTGCTGAGCAGAAATTCCGGAACGTGGGAACTCATTGAAATTTCCAGGAACAAAGGATATATGTCATACATGGCCATTCTTATGTGGCCTCTGCTTCTCTCATTCAACAAATATTTATTGTGTGCATGACACGATATGCATCTTGATAGTCACTGAGTTATATAACCATGAAGGCAGACCTAATGCTTTGCCTTTTGATATATCAACTCAGTTTTAACTCCTTCTCCCTACCTCCTTGATCTCTGTTTCAGCCTTAATGAACTAATTAATTAACATCCTACAAACACACCATACTCTTACCCCTGATTGTTTACCTAAGTTGTTCCCTCTGCCTGGAATATCCTCTCCATTAACTCTCCTGCTCACTCTCACCTCCTTCTGCTTTGCTCCAAAGCTTGGCTAACTTACTCATCCTTCGTTTTAAAATTTAGATCACTTTCTTCAGGAAGTCTTTAATTCCTGTTCATCCTGTCTTCCAGTTGTATTAGGTATCATTTCTCTCCTTCATGTTTCCTTAATATCCATATTATAACACTTGTCTTCCTGTGTTGAAATCGCCTGTCTACTTGTCTGCATAATGCATTAGACTGAACTTTTAGAGGTTATGAATTGTTTCTTGCCTGTCATTGTCTCCCTGGTGTCCAGTATAGTGCCTGATGTAAGGTAGATACATTATTTGTATAATATATTATCATTATGTAATAAAGTGTTATACAGCAAATATTTATTATTTGTTGGATGGGTGTGCAACTCCTAGTTAATATTTTTAACTGAAGTTAACATTATGTTAGAAATGGAGAGACTGGATGGGGGGATATATTAAAATGATACTAGTGGTTATATTAGAGTAGGAGGTTGTATGAGTAGTTTTTTGTTTTTTTTGTTTGTTTGTTTGTTTTTGCGGTACGTGGGCCTCTCACTGCTGTGGCCTCTCCCGTTGCGGAGCACAGGCTCCGGACGCATAGGCTCAGTGGCCATGGCTTATGGGCCCAGCCGCTCTGTGGCATGTGGGATCCTCCTGGACCGGGGCACGAACCCGTAACCCCTGCATTGGCAGGCAGACCCTCAACCACTGTGCCACCAGGGAAGCCCGTATGAGTAGTTTTTACCCATTTTTCAGATTATCTTTAATTGTATTATGAAAATACTTGGTTGCAAAAAATGGCCAAGAGACATTGAAGTATATTCTAAAAGATACCCTTTTATGTTAAAACATTTCTCAGTTGGTCAGGACCTCAATACTGTATACCCAGTCTTATTTTTTGTAAACTCTGAGCTCTGCAGCTTCAGATCTTAGTTGTAACTTGACTTTATAAACTTGCAGTGAACCAGCTGCTTTGTTTACCTGGTTACCTCCTGAGAAGACTGAGCTTGGTAGGAGTGTGGCTAGTATGGGTTTTAGTTTTCTTGCTCCCTACTCCTCCCTATCCTGTACCTCCTAACTTCCTGCTAGGAAGTTTAGTGAATAAGGTCAGTGTCTTTTAGATTATTTCCTGCCACATTGTGATCCAGAATGAGAAAAGCCACCAAAAATGATCCAGAAGATTCAGGGGTTACTGTGCTTTGAAAGTTGTACTTAAAGATAGATCTTAAAGGGAAGTAGATTGGTGGGAGTGGTTTGCCATAGAAAGAATAGGACTCATATTTTTTGAGTTCCTACTAATATGACAGAATTTGTGCAGGCCACTTTATTTTTGTTATCTTATTTAATCCTCATAACAACCTGGAGTTCATAATTAAACCTTAGTAATTTTTGTAACTGGTATTTGAACGTAGACCTGTTTGGCTCCAATGCCCACGTTTTCATCTATTTCACCACAATGCCTCAGCTTCTAATAGGATCTCCTTCCAGGCCAAGATATAATTGATTCTGGGATAGTTGGCATTGTCTTTAGGATAAAATGTTAAGCTCCTTAGTGACGTACTAAGGTTCTTTGAAATACAGATCCTACCTACCTGTCCAGCCTTTTCTCTTACTGCTGCCTTCCTTTACCTCTGTCTCTGTATTGCCAGTCGTTTTGCAGCTTCCCAAACTTGCTGTACTTTCCTGCTTCCTGGCTTTTGAATACAATGTTCCTTCTGTCTAAAATGTCCTCCTTGTCCCATTTTGCATAACTTGTTCCTGTCCTTTAATACTCATTTTAGTTCATCATTTTAGGAAAACCTTCTCTGTTCTTGAACAATTGGGTTAGTCCTCTCTTTAGACACCTTCCACCGCTCTGTTATAGCAATTACCACATATTATTGTGTATATCTTCTTAAATGTTTCCTTTATGAATAATTTGAGAACAATTACAGTGTTTTTTTTATTCCTTAAAAATTTTTTTTGGTATCCTCTGCATTTAGTATATTTCTTGGTCAGTGGTAGATATTCAATAAATCTTTGTAGAATGAAGGAACATTTGAATGAACAAAGTGATGTATTAAAATATGTCTCTCCTTTATTGTTGAAATGCAGAGCCAGGATTTCCAGGACTAAATCCTCCAATTCCTTGGGAACATGCACCACGACCCCATTTCCCTCTTGTCCCAGCTTCGTGGCCTTATGGTTTGCATCAGAACTTCATGCATCAGGGAAATGCCAGATTTCAGCCCAACAAACCTTTCTATACTCAAGGTACCATTGCTTATGTATTTGTCACAGGCTGGGTGGGTTTTGTTCTGGGACAAGGAGCCTTTGTAAAGGCCAGGATCTTGGAGTGAAAATTTATGAATTCAGTAAATATTTATTGAGAGCATACTGTGTGTCAGACTGTGCTAGGTGCTTATTGCTCAAGCAAGAATTAAATAAAACCCCTGCACTTAATGCATATTTTATTAGGAAAGCCAGACCTGTAAAATAGACAAGAATAGGAGCTTAGAGGAATCAGTTAACTTTGCCATAGCAGAGAGAGCAGGATATGGACACCAAGGATCAAATTGCACAAGATTTTGACATTCAAACTAGATCTTGAAAGAGATAAGGGATTTTTTTTTTTTTCCTTAGAGATCACATAGAGATTAGAGAGGAGTGTTCTTAGCTGAGGCCATAATACATGCAAAGTCACTGAGTTTTGCCTCAGTGAAAAGAATAGGAAAAAAGAGAAAGGAGAAAATAATAGGACTAGATGAGGTAAATGGGAAAATGTATAGGTGATGAGGCTAGAGGAGGTAGGCTGAGGCCGTATTATGAAGGAGTTTGGACTTAGTAAGTGTTGGGGATCTAGTAGAAGTTTTTGAGTTGAGTAGTGACAGTCAAATTTGTTTTTTAGTAAAACTAAGACTTGAATGACATTAGAATTGATTATATTCTGTAGGTACTAATGTACCAATAATGCCTTTGATCTAAGTAATGAATAGTTGTTTTTTTTGTTTGTTTGTTTGGTTTTTTTTGTGGTACGCGAGCCTCTCACTGCTGTGGCCTCTCCCATTGCGGAGCACAGGCTCCGGACGTGCAGGCTCAGTAGCCATGGCTCACGGGCCCAGCCGCTCCGCAGCATGTGGGATCCTCCTGGACCGGGGCACAAACGCGCATCCCCTGCATTGGCAGGTGGACCCTCAAGCATTGCACCACCAGGGAAGCCCCATGAATAGCATTTTATCTAGCCTACTTGCGTCAGCAGTATCTCAGTTCAAATAGGGAATGTCTGAATCTGGCCTTCAGCCCTTGGTTAACTTAGGAGTTAAGAAAACTAGAGTCAGAGTTAATACAGTTAAACTAGGAGTTCACAAAAGGCACTCTGGGAATGTTGACTAAATAAAAAACTTCTAAGGGGAAGCCCCTGGTATGATTATCAGGCTTGATACACTTAAGCCTTCGTAAACTATCCATTGTACTTGGTGGGGCGTTGCTGTATTATAGAATGGCAGAACCTTAATTATGGCTGGTTTATTCTGAGCAAAGAACTAGGGCTGAGGGAAATTACTATTGGTCATACAAGCCCTTTTGGGGGAGGAGGAGAGTCTGAAGTTCTTCCCTGGTGGATTTTTTCCCCTTAATTCCTCCCCTTCATCTCTGTCTCCTCTATTTTCTTTCACATACCCACATTTTCCTTCCCTCCTCCTTCTCCCCCCACTAAATGTTTTGACATGCTTCATCTCCTCTTTACTATATTAATAGAAAAAAAGATAACTAGCTACAGTTAATTCTAAGAGGTTGTCAGATAAATAGGCACAAGCCTTTCAGTTTCCTGTCTGTGTTGTGTCCAACAGACAGATGTGCCACCCGTCGGTGTAGAGAGCGTTGTCCCCACCCACCAAGAGGAAACGTGTCGGAGTAATGCGAGTCCATTTTCTTTCAGCTGGTCTACCGATGCACAGCAACCAGCCAATCCTGCTGTCTCAAGGGTATCCGTACCTCAATGTCAGTTACATTCAGCAGAAAAAGTGACATTTAATGGAAAGCAAAACAAATCAGGTCCTGATTTAAAATTTTAACACGTTTAGCTAGCTTATTTAAATTCTAAGACTGTTTTTAAAGACTGTATTATTTGTATATAAATACGAACTATAGTTTTTACTAGTATCACCAAATTGAGTGATACAAATTTCATCTATTTTATTACCCTATTTTTAAGGGAATTTTATGTTTTGTTTAACCTTGATGAATTGTATAAAGAGAGAATTTAAAAATTACATTCTTTATTTTCTATTAGCTGTATTCATACTTTGGTTGCTTCAGACTTTATATATATTGTTCTTAAGAATTAGGGAAGACTTTCATGTGTTTTAAATTTGTCACTTCTATTCTTTACAGAACCTTGTAGTGCCAAAAACTTTTTAAAAGGTAAAAAAAATAATAATAAAATAAAACTTCAACATGAAGATTTAGAATTTTTTTCTTTTACATTCTTGTATATTGAAAATATTCCAACTTGAACAGAAATTTGCTTTTGTCTGTATTTGAAGTAATTCTATTTTAAGTTAATAAATCTTTTTGACAAGAGTCAGATTTTGTTAATTCATCTTATTGTTTAGATCATAGGAATATAATGTGACAATTCAGAGATTTGTTTTACTCTCATTGAATAGAGTATTCTAAATCACAGACTTAGTTTTAGAAAAAGATCTAAGAATCTTTTCATGTTATTTTATTGGATCTTCACAACACCCATATGAGGTTGATAGAAGCAGATGCTATCTCATTTTATCATTGGGAAAACTGAGGTGCAAAACAAAATGAATTCTAAAGTTAGCACAGTTATGTGTTGGAAATATAATTGAATCAGATCTTTTGAAGTAGAGTTTAGTGGAGGGAAGGTAATTCTTTTTTACTGAGGAACTAACATGTGCCAGACTATCCATTCTGAGTCTTGTCCTACTGCCTGGAAGGTATACTTGTGAGGATGGTGTTTACCAATAATGCCTTGTGATCAGTGATTATAGTTGGATTTCAAACTTGTGTTGTTGGTGGGAGATTTTGTAGCTGTTTTTGGTACTATACATTGAGGTGAGGTCATCTTGTCTAAACAACTCAGAGATTTGCCAGGGATTATAGACCAAATCATGCTATAGATTTATTTGGAAATCTGCAGAATAAGTAAATACAAATGTCTTTAAGAACAGTATGTTATGTTTGTTCTGCTTCCTCAGATATGCATTCCTTAAATATGAGAGCACTTGGGCTTTTGCCATATTTTCCAAAATGGAAGGAAGATGCTTGAAATCTATTGCAAGAGGTTGAAGGCTTTCCTGTGGTATTTATAGCCCTGGAAAGGCATTTATTAAATGTTAAGATCAAGTGTGTTTACTGTTAGTTTTTCATATTAAAGCTTCAGCATCCCATGGTGATCATTTTGTAATGTAGAGAAATATTGAATCACTATGCTGTGCACCTGGAACTAACACAGTGTTGTTGATCAATTATACTTCAATTAAAAAAAAAGCTTCAATCAGCATCCCACGGAATACTACTAAGCGGTGGAGTTCAGCTTATTTGTTTTGTTAATGAGATAACCTGGCCCAACATATACTTTTCTGTTAAACTGTGACTTGAAGAATTCAAGATTTTCTTTTAAAGTCAGTGTTCTAAGTATTTCATCTCCTTTCAGGTCTTAGAGAATAGGATATTCATTTTAGTGTTCTACTTTTGTATATATTTGAAATATTCATTAAAAAGAAAACAATCTGGGAATTCCGTGGTGGTCCAGTAGTTGGGACTCTGCGCTCTCACTGCCGAGGGCCTGGGTTTGATCCCTGGTCGGGGAACTAAAATCCCACAAGCCATGCGGCGTGGCCAAAAACAAAACAAAACAAAACAATCTGCCAATCTGCAGCAAGAGACTGCCCCCAATTCACTCTTCCTTCCCAAAGGAAGGCAGTATACCACCTGGCAAAAGGTATTTATGGGGCAGTAAACCCCAGTAACCTAGGTTTTACTTGTATAACAGTGTTCTGTATAGTAGTTTTTAGCATCTCATTTGTTCCTCTAGTAATTGCCAGTGTTCAATAATTGCAAAACTGTTCCAAGTTGAAAAATAGAAAACTCTTAGTTTGAATTGATAATTTATGCAGTAGTAGCTGAGTTTCATAAGTTTACAAATTTTTCATATAAATTACAAACTTAAGTTTTTGATTATGAGTTCAAATTCATTGTAGATCAATTGAAAAGTGTAAAATTATCAATCTTCTGCAGAGAACTCACACACTTAAGATGGCATTGCTTTGAGATGTTTTGTATAATGTTTAATCACTTGGAGAGATTAATATTTTCCCTTGCCATTAAAGATTATTTAAAAATATGAATATTAATGCCATACTATGTAATTTACTCATTCAGTCCCCTACAGATGGACATTTTTGCTATTTCCAGTTCTTCTCTACATAAAAATATATGTAAAATGATGATAGGATAAGGCTATTTTTGTGTGTATTTGATTATAGTCATCCCTCAGAATCCAGAGAATTGGTTCCAGGATCTATGGCAGATATGAAAATCTATGGATGCTCAATTACCAGAGTCGGCCCTCCATATCCATGGTTCCACATCTGCAGATTCAGCCAACTTTGGATCATATAGGACAGTAATACTTATTGGAAAAAACCCTGCATACAAGTGGACTCATGCAGTTCAAACCCGCATTATTTAAGTGTCAACTGTATTCTATTATGGTGAATTCTTATAAATGGGATTATTAGATAAAAAGGATAGAAGTTCTAAGGTTCCTGCTACATATTGCCAAATTGCTGTATTGCCAAAAAGTGATTACCAATTTGCAGTTCCAAGAAGCGATATATAAACTGTGTTGGTAAGCTTATGAAAATAGCTCTGAACTCCAAACAACTCAATTTTTCCTTGTAAAGGATAATTTAACTGTGTTTATTACAAAAAAAAAAAAGCATTAAGTAAAAGAACAAAGTATAAAAATCACTCAAAAACCCATAAACCAGAAATACTATTAATATCTAGTGAACTTCATTTTTTTCAAACCATCTCTTAAAATATATACATTATATACATATATATACAGATATACACATAGGAAGTTTTACAAAAGTGGGCTCATATGCTATATTTAGTACATCTGGCAAATTAATTTTACTTGGATTTAACAAAAGAAAAAAACGTAAAAGTGAAGAAATGTTCAACTTAAAAATTTTTTCTACAAGAGACTCTAGTTCTAAAAGACTCCTTCAAAATTAAGGACAATTACAGAAAACATTAAAAAGGCTGGAGTAATTTTTTTCTAGCTTCTTGTATGTTTTAGAGATAGTACATGACTCCTGTCATAAAAAATGAAACCAGGACACTAAAAGAGTTCCCCTACTTCCTGGTTATATTATTCGTATATAGACAGTGTTCAAATATTTCATTTGTCTTATGATAATTTCCCATTTTAATCTAAAATTTCTAAAATGTTTACTACCATTTCTTTTACCGCTTCTTTTTTTCCTGAGTCCTTAATTTGATCAATTTCTTGCTGAGTAAATTTCATTATCAGGCAGTTTTTTCCCAAGTGGTTGTATGCTTTTAAGCACTTGCATACTTGAAAATGTCTATTCCATTTATATTTTAAGGACAACTTTGGCTGGGTGTAAAGTTCCTGGCACACTTTGTTTTCCTCAGACCTTTTGCTTCTCTGCCTTAATGAAGACCTGAGATCATCCTGATCTTTTCCCTCACTATACATGACTTGATTACTCTGCTTGGATGCCCATATAATTCTTTATCTTTTAAATCAAGGTGATTTTTCTTCTATTTGAATTTTTAAAGTTTGATTTGCTCAATTCTCTTTATCAGCAATGTCAGTTATACACATGCAGGATTTCTTTTCATGTCTATTCTTGATTATCTCTATACCTTTTAATTATTTTCCATTTTTCCCCCCTCCAGCCTATTTTCTCTATGCCTTGTCTATTTTGTACTTTGGGTTTTCTAATAAGACTTTCAGTTTCCCAATTTTCAAATCTTTGTTTCTTAAATTCTGCCATGCTTAATTTCCATCTCTTATCTTTTAATCTCTTTGAACTTGTATTCTTCCATTTTAAAAAAGATTATTTTATCTTTTTTGTCTGTGGAAACTTGTTACTTTAACTTTTGGCTGGGAGTGGCCAGCATCTGTGATCATTCTTTCCTGATTAATTTAAACTTAGGTCAGTCTACCAAAAATAATGGAAAGGGGCTAGAGGAATGAACTTTAAATTGGGTTGTTATATTGGAAGCCTCTCACCAAATCCATTATTTCCTTTGCCCTTGAGAACACATATCTCTTCATTCCTTAGTATTATGAGGTCATTGTGCCCTATGGGAAAGCTTTTAAAGTAGTATAATTCACATTGTGGGAAGTGTAATCAATTTAGTGGTTTGCACCCGGTAGTAAAACTGATACTGCATAAGAAATATCAGAATGTATTTTGCACAGGGAATACGAATTTTTTCCTGAAATTCGTTTTAGTGCAGAATATGTATGCGTTCAGAGGTAAGATGTAAAATGTGTCTCTTAACATAGGCTAGTCAAAAGTTGTAAAGCTATATAGTTCCAAGGCCTCACTCATCCAGTAGGCTAGCACATAGTTGACAGAAATGGTCCTTCAGCAGTCTACTAAATTCATCTCTACAATTCTGTAATTTATCAAAATGACCTCTAGAGAGAGGTTTGACATGTCCTACTCTTTAAGTATGCTTTAAGTTTATAGTTTATGCTTGGGGAGGTTTATTTCTGGTATTAAAAATTATTGGGGTTTTGGGGTGGGTTTCTAAATTTTTATAGTTTAAAAATAAAGTATACTTTTAACATTCTATTTTAACAGTATACTGGATGATGACTTGGTTGGTCCAAAGGTCATTCAGCCAGCGTACATTTTTTTCCATTTAGAACACTTTGATAAAGAAATAACTGCTAGGACTCTATAGCAGACACAAATAGAGGTGCTTATATTTAATTTTTAAAGGCAGTCCTATATATAGTTGTATGATGAACCAATAGCTCTTATGGACAACATTAGCTCAGATATTATCATGAGAGCAATCAGTGAAGAACATGAAATCTCAAATATGATCCCAAAATGCTTTAATATTGATGCAAAAGTCCGTAAGTTCAACAGCAAGCAATAGGATGTTTATCCTGTGACCAGATATGACTTCCCAAGAAACTGGATCCTGTGAGGCAGTTGGTCTTCACAATTCTTGCCAAGGACAGAGCTGCAGGAAATCATTTGATCATTTTTTCCTTTTTAAAGGAGGAAAGGTAAGAACAGGTAGACAGAACTCTTCTAGCAAAGACCCCAACACCCTCGATTATCAATACCCGTGGACACTATTCAGTCCATATTTTACTTCTGTGTCCTTAGCTTCTAAACCCACTCTATTTCCTCTACCTTTCTGAATGATTCATTTCAGTTTTCAATCGGTGTTTGCACTTCTTCCTCAACAGTGTTGGTGTTGCCTGTGATTCTATTACTGGCTTTTCTTACATACACACATCTCCCTGGGCACTGCATTCACTTCTACACCTTCCACAATTACCAAAACATTGTCAATTCAGGGTTGGATCACTATGCTCTTATTTACGATGTCTGGGCTTTATCTAGATATACCTTAGCTGTCTCAAATTAAACTTCAAGTTAAACTGAATGCCTCATTTTCACTACTACCACAACTCTCACTACCTACCCCTCTAAAACCTGGTCTCTTCCTGCTGTGTTTTCTGGTTATGTGACTGGTGCTATTGTCCAGCAACTCAGGTTAAAACCCTGAGTGGCATTAGATACTTTTCTCTCCATCAAATTTTTTCAACCTAGTTGCCCTACTACTACTGCCTAGATTTGATAATTTCAATGCCCATAGTATAAAGGCACTGAGCACCTTAATCTGGAATTCAAGGCTGTGGGGAAGAAGAAACAACACTGTGGAAGAATGCTATATAAAAAGTGTTAAGTTTTACTGTTTGTTGAACATTCAGTGCAACTGTTAAATGATCCAGAAGAAGCCTTACAACTGAATTCATTCTTTTCTTTTAAAGCTGCTGCCAACCAGTCAGTTTTCATGTTTATTACCACTTGCTGCTGCTAGAAATAAGACTTGCAGCTAATATATTTTACTGACTTGGTTTTTTATTTTTTTATTTTTTTTATTTATTTTTTTTTGCGGTACGCGGGCCTCTCACTATTGTGGCCTCTCCCATTGCGGAGCGCAGGCTCCAGACGAGCAGGCTCAGCGGCCATGGCTCACGGGCCCAGCCGCTCCGCGGCATGTGGGATTTTCCCAGACCGGTGCACGAACCCGTGTCCCCTGCATCGGCAGGCGGATTCTCAACCACTGCACCACCAGGGAAGCCCATGACTTGGTTTTTTAATGGTACAGCAAGCAGCAGCACAAATCTCAGGATTCTCAGAACAGTTCTAATCACAGTGTAAACCAAAACTAAACCACAGAAAACCAGGAAATGGGTGTGTCAAATTTAATAACAAGAGGGTCACCAGGTGGCCACATCCTCCCCTTGTTTCATACCTTCTGTTCCAATCCATTCTACACTCATAAATTTGAGTATAAACAAGGTTGGTTGTACAAAGGTCAAAAGCAGCCCTTAGGAAGCATTATCTCTCAAAAATGCAGATTATGATTCAAAACAAGATACAAAACTCAGCACCTCTTTCATTTAAAAAAGAAAAAGTGAAAAAACTTTTGGTTAAAAAAAAAAAATCCAGAATATTTTCATAGCTGCCTGGGGAGTAGATCTTCATTCTTCCACATAGACAGATGCCTTTATCTCCACAGAAGGCCACGTGACGTGGACTAAAACCAAACTGAGTCCATTACTCATTCCCTCTCCGGCTCTTCTTGTGGCTTTTCTTAGATCTGAAATGGCAACACATAAAAATCATTAAATTTAACAGCTGTTTGGGAACCTGGGGGCAAGGACTTTTGAGGAAGACTGAGATAGGTTAACACTGATGGGGACAGAGATGATACCCAACATTCATAAATATACTTGGTTTTTTTTTTTTTTTTTTTGCGGTACGCGGGCCTCTCACTGTTGTGGCCCCTCCTGTTGCGGAGCACAGGCTCCGGACTCGCAGGCTCAGCGGCCATGGCTCACGGGCCCAGCTGCTCTGTGGCATGTGGGATCTTCCCGTACCGGGGCACGAATCCGTGTCCCCTGCATCAGCAGGAGGATTCTCAACCACTGCGCCACCTTGGAAGCCCATACTTGGTGTTTTTATGTTTAAGAGTAACACCGAGATAGGCATTATTCTCCAAAATTTACCATGGAGGAAATGATCTCTGAGAGACTGAATGCACCTAACAGTGTACAGCATATAGAAGTTTCTAATAAAAGTTTATCAAATGAAAGTGACTTGTCCAATGTCACTCAACTGTTAAGTGTTAAAAGTTGGGACTGAACCCCAGGTCTCCTGAGATTGAAGCTCATGCCTTTATCGAAAGCTGCAGTCCTACAAAGGAAAAACAAAACACAGTATATATAATTCTAGTAATTTTCAGGCCAACAGCCCAACTTTGTCCTGTAATTAAGGAGAATTCCTGAGTATCTCCATCAAGACAAGAAAATTTCAGGTCCACCTTAGTTGTAAATGGGACTTTAATTTCTGAATAAAGAGTGATATTCTTAAGTTAAAATAGAGGTTAATCCATACCTTTCAGGAGACTTTGAGTGGCTCCTGTGTCTGTGACTACGGTGATGACCTGGGGAAGAAAAGGCTATTGAGTGAGATTCTATCCTCCTATTCCTCCACTGTCATTTCTCCCAATTCCTTCATTGGCTTAATATTTTTTGGCCTATGATAGGGACACTGTTGGTAGCAGAGAACTGAACTCACTTCATATGTATTCACAAGGCTTTATGGCTAAATTTCAAAAATATCATATTGGGTATTTACCACTAATCTGTTAAGTCTTACTCCTATAATTTCAGATGAAAAAACTGAAGCTCATCCTCCTATCAACCAAGCTGGTAAGTGACAGTTAAGATGTGAACTCTAATTTTCAAATTTTATATCCACTTCCTTTTTTTCCTAGACAATAATAAAGTAAGGTACTACTGTACTGCAGGAGGCTAATTGCGCCTATTACATTTCTTTAAGACAACCAATAGCAAAAGGCCCAAATGCTATACCTGGGGACTTGGAGCGGGATCTATGCCGTCTATCTCGGGACCTGCTGCGATGACGTCTTGGACTCTTGCTCCGATGCCTTTCTCGGCGAGGGGAGGGGCTGTGGAAATGACTGGTCAGACTCCCATATCTGTCTGACAGTATAAACACAACAACAACATCCCCCTCCCCAAATCCCTATCCTTTATCACAAGTCACTAAAGGCCTACCTCCTTCTTTTGGGAGACCGACTCCGCCTATATGGAAAGAAAAAAGAGAAAAAACCTTATTAGGTGCACTGGATATCGTAAATTGCAAAAACTACCCCATTCTTCACCCAACTCTATTATCCATGTCCTTTATCATGTAACTTTATTTTTTTTTTTATTTTATTTATTTATTTATTTTTTTCGGAATGCGGGCCTCTCACTGTTGTGGCCTCTCCCGTTGCGGAGCACAGGCTCCGGACGCGCAGGCCCAGCGGCCATGGCTCACGGGCTTAGTTGCTCCGCGGCATGTGGGATCTTCCCGGACCAGGGCACGAACCCGTGTCTCCTGCATCGGCAGGCGGATTCTCAACCACTGCGCCACCAGGGAAGCCCTATCATGTAACTTTAATACCCTCTGACTCCAAGTCTGGGATTGGCCACGTGACTTGCTTTGGCCAATGGGATACTTGTACATGTGATGCAAGCAGATACTGGAAAGATACTTGCATGGTTGGGCTTGTTTGCTCTTGTATTCTGCCACTGCATTGGGAACAGGCCTAACCTAGCCTAGAATGTAACACACACAGAGAAGAGATGAGCTGCTCCAGTCATCCTAGCTAAGGCTGTCCTATACTAGCCAAAAGACAACTGATTGCACCAGATGAGGGACCATAGCTTATACTCAAAAAACCTCCTATCTAAGCCCAGCTTAAACCACTAACCACAGACCTGTGAACTAAATAAATGTCTGCCACTGAGGTTTTGTGAGTGGTTGTTTTGTAGCAACTAATACATTGACAAGCAGACATTCTCCATAGGCTAGCATTTTTCCTTCCATGAAGTCCAAATTTCTTTAAGCTACAGTGCTTAAAGTCTCCCTGGAAGAGGCCAATGGCTAGGGCCTTAACCTTCTGGGAGACCGACTCCTACTCCTCCGATAGCGTAGTGTGGGAGAGCGCCGGGGCTTGTCCAAGTCTCGGTAGCTTCTCCGGCGGTGATCAGGTGACGGCACTCTTTCCAACTGGAAAAGAGATAGAATGGGTCAGTGACGAGCACAGGCTTATAGATAGCCATCTAGGAACACAGTTAACACTCTCCTCCCCACCCCGTCCCAAATTCTGCCTCCAAGTGACTTTAAAACTAATTTGAATACATGGATAACCCTAAGGACAAAAAGCAAATAAAAATTTTAAAAAAATGTTTCTAATAATCCCATTATTCTAGTGCTGGTACCATTATTCTGGGACTATGTAAGATTAGTGAGAGGTAAGTAAGTATGCTTATCTTCTTAAGAAGATGGGATTTCCAATGTGAAAGAAAAGATATGCAGATGTAAGATCGATAAGATTAAGTACAAACTCATAGTGTACTTGAAGCTTAAAAAAATTTTTCCCCCAGCTTTGTTAACTGTAAAGTCCTAGAAACACACCTGTAGCAATGAGCCCAGACTGTGGTCTCTAAATATCATATCCCAATTAATGTAACCAAGGGCTTCTTGGAAAACTGGCTAATTCTAGGTCCAGGCTAGAAGGTAACAAGGCAGGACTAGAACATATATCAGAAAGCAGGGGCTGAGACTACTAATGATTGTATCAAAAAGTCTCATAAGTCAAGTTGAGGGGCCCCCACTGGCCAAAGATGGGACAATTTGAGCATCAACAAGGACAATAATGGTCCAAAACACACCAAATATGCTTAAATCCATGAACTCACAATGTTACCAAGGGCAAAAGAGCTTTCCTCCTTGGGAGGATACTATCAAATCAACTCATTATTTAAAAAACTGATAAAGGGAAATAAATAATTTATCTTACCTTTCTTATATAAACTGTACCTATGAAAAACTAAATGTTGATTTGGGAGGTTTCTCTTTATAGCAGTGTTACAGGTAACAAATGATGAAGAAATAATTAGAATATCACCATTTTACAGCCCCTAATGGATCTAGGCAAAGATCATCAGTGGCTCCTAATATTACAAAAAGACAGACAGCCAGACTTTGCTCATCCTGGGGGCAGTACACACTATTACCTATGAAGTAGTGTTGCTCCACTCCAAAGGGGATTAAAAACCCCAAATCCAATTAAAGCCTCTAGACTCAAGAACTAGTTTACAGAAAATACAAGGGACAAATGAACAAATTAAGTGATACCACAGGGACACAATCACAAAAATACAGATTGTGAGAATTTGTACAGAATGTTATGACCTGATACGTTTAAAATCTGCAAGAGGAAAAATTAGCAATGGATGGAACTGACAGACTACAAGATGAACCAGTTACAATTTATGGACCTTGTTTGAATACTAGTTCAGACTATTAAAAATCTAGGATAGCTGGGTGGAAATGTGAACACTGAATATTTAATGAGATTAAGGCATCATTGTTCATTTGGGGGATGATGATGGTATATGGTTTTGCTTAAAAAAGGGGCCCTTGTCTTTTCTGAAATATGAAATATATGATGGCTATGATCTGCTTCAAGGTAACTGGTGGGGGACAATTGGGTAGAGATGTGGAGGAAACAAAACAGCTGAGTTGATCATTGTTGAAGCTAGGTGATGGGTAGATGGAGGCATTCTCTCCACTTTGGTATGTGATTAAATTTTCCATTTAAAAAAAAAAAGAATGCCTACTTTTGGTCCTCTCACCACAGAAGAGCACCTCAGCCTTGCCTGGCTTTCAATTCATCAATGATTGTGCTTCCTTTAGCACTTAACTTAAATGGAGCCTACTAGCTCAGAGCTACACTTCCATCTACACTGTCTCTGTATCCATAGGCCAGAATTTTTTATATTTTCCCCAGCCTTTTTCTATACATATTCTTATAATTTTAATCACAAATGTTTTAGATCCTTTTTTTTTTTTTTAAACTTACCACAAGCATTTCCACATCATCATATACTTGTTTTTCTTTCGGCCACACCACATGTTATGCCAGATCTTAGTTCCCTGACCAGGGATTGAACCCGCACCCCCTGCAGTGGATGCATGGAGTCTTAAGCACTGGACTGCCAGGGAAGTCCCTATCATATACTTCTCATAATACTTTTAATGGCAGCCTAATAGCCTGTTGAATTGATATAATAGTTTACTTGACTGCTCCCTGACAGCTTGCTTGTTTTCAACTTTTCAGCATTTTAACAAGTAGTGAAAGAACATGACCATGCAGTATGCGGTTTTTTTCCCCTAAACTGGGCTTACTCCTTAGTATGCATTCAATTATGAACAGTATTGTTTTTGTCCCAAGTATTTATTTTAATAGCTACCACTTATTAGGCAATTATGTCCCAAAGCTAATGGCTTTATGTGTATCATTTCATTTAATGCTCACAACAGTCCTAAAGTAAAGGTATCATAATCCTTGCTTTATAGAAGAGAAAATGGTGATTATGTAATTTGCACAAGATTATACCGCTAGTAAACAGCAAAGCTGAGATATGGATCAAGGTCTGTTTAACTCTAAATCCTATATTCTTAATGACTACGTATTATATTTTTTGGTTGAAGAGTTAAAAAGTAAAGTTTGAAAACAAAAAAGACCATTCCCATTCCCTGTAACTTTCCCTCCTCCAACCCTTAAGCTCCCAGGTGTCTGACCTTCTCATCCTCTTCTTCCTCCTCTTCGCTGGACTCCACGTCATCCATGTCCTCTTCTAGAGCGCTAACCCGAGGCTCCAATTGCTCAGCTTCCTCTAGCACATAGCGTTTCTACAGAGAACACAGTGAGAGATGGGGGGTGGGGGGCTTGCTATCTCCTCTATGTCCTGAAGCTGCAACACTGGGCTTCTGGGAGTGACAGAAAACCTATGGTGCAGCAGGTGAGGCAATTTCATTTCAAAGACATCCTAGACAGTTCAAGATTTTCCTAAGGAGTTTAGCATACCTGGAATCTATATATTTTTTTAAGTTCCCCTGTAAAGAGATAAATACAAAGTGGAAGAGAGCATCACTTTTCTATTGCCTCCATTCCCTGTGATCTTATATTCTAAGGTCACTAGAATATCAATCAGTATAGGTATATCCTTGAATAAAAAATATGGGCTTCACACACAAGGGCCAATAGTTTGAAACTGTGTTAGCTGGTAGTTCTGCCAGGAGAGGTTCAGACCAGAATCTAACCCAAGAGATCCACTGAGACTCAACCCAGTTTGGGGGTTTGGGTCCTGCTCTGAAGTAGCACCAACTCTCGACTAGACCCAGGATTTAGGGGAGCTGTCTACAGTCATGCATTTTGAACAAGGCTCAGGATACATTTCTTCTAAGATGTGGCTTAGCAGTCCTTACTGAGTGACTAAGGACCTGAAAGGCAAAGGTGAGTTTAAAACTGACAAATGGACTGGCTAGGTCATAAAACCCCTTACCATTTTTTGTGTCAAGGATATAAAGAGCATTGAATAGCCCTAAAATAAATAGTAACATTTGTTCTCTATTTTGCTCTCACTCGTCACTAACATAATTCTATAAAGATTAGGAGAAATGAGACAAAGATGCCATTTAGTGAAGTCAATCCCTTGAAAAAGGGCTCCTTGGAAAGGATCACCACAGTCTGGGATCTAGGACTGCATCAGACAGGGTGTCTAGAATCCCTAATATTCACCAGACTTGGAAGTGACTGAAGTCAATGTATTAACTTACAGTATTTGTGTTTGACAAAATTAGAATTCATTCCAGAGCAACTCCTTGCCAGTGTCAGGGCACATGAGAAGCTAAATTGATGCCCTATGAGTTGCTTAACAGGAATAGAAATCAAAGCAGAAGGTGGTCTTAAGGGTCATTTCATCCAGGACATAGGCCCACACCAGAACACACCTCTTGGTGATATAACAGATATCAGTCATATTTCAATTTCTCTCTCCTCAGTGAGGGTTGCTTTGTGGTCTTTCCTTCTAGCCTCCAGGCAGACTACCTCATTTGCATCAATATGCTTGCTTAGAGATGACTGAGCTTCGGAACCCTTAGTTACAACTGACTGCACTTCAGAGTACTCCATTTCTTCCAGTATTTCTAAAAATAACAGTAGCAGCTAAGGATAATAAATGTGAGAATTGGGCCCTGAAATCAGGTTTTCAGATTTGAAATGTCATTCTTTTCACTACACAGTCTACAGTAGCCAACATGGAAAAGGAGAAATAATTTTCAGAATTATTTTCTAGGATTTTCTGTAACTGAGTCACTGTGGAGGAAGAGCGGTTCATTGCATTTAAGTGTGAGCATTCATCTACCAACTACCTTTATCCATCTGGTTTGCTGCCTCGAGCAAATTTACTTCACCCATTTATTATGTATCTAATCCATTCTATTCTCGACTTTGAAGTTTTTCAGATCCCTTTGATCTGTTTTTTATTGAGGTGAAATTCACATAATGTACAATTAACAATTTTAAAGTATAAAATTCAATGCTATTCCATCACCACCTCTCACTAGCTTAAAAACTTTCTCATCACACCAGAAAAACACCCCATACCTATTAAGTAATCACTCCTCATTCCCCCTTCCCTGAATCCCCTGGTAACCCTGAATCTGCTTTGTCTCTATGTATTTGCCTAGTCTGAATACACCGTATAAAGAGAATCATATACTATGTGACCTTTGATCTTTAAATTATTCCTTTTAGTTTATATCTAGCAAGGAAATGAGCACCTCAAAGCAGGTGGGATGCAGCAAATTGCTTCAGAATTACTGAGCTGCAGTAGGATCAAAAAAGAGATCTGAAGTTCTGGATCCTCCCAGTTTGGGTTTCTGTGGTTGCTTAAAACGTTAAGAATTTGCTCCCATCCCCTATCTTTAAAAAAAAAAAAAAAATCTGTTTATTTATTTTTGGCTGTGTTGGGTCTTCGTTTCTGTGGCGGTGAACGGGGGCCACTCTTCATCGCGGTGCTCGGGCCTCTCACTGTCGCGGCCTCTCCCTTTGCGGAGCACAGGCTCCAGACGTGCAGGCTCAGTAGTTGTGGCTCACGGGCTTAGTTGCTCCGCGGCATGTGGGCTCTTCCCAGGCCAGAGCTCGAACCTGTGTCCCCTGCATTGGCAGGCAGATTCCCAACCACTGCGCCACCAGGGAAGCCCGATCCCCCATCTTAAACACTGTTTCTGCGACCCTTTCATTAATGCTGCTGATTCTTACATAGACATCAGAATAAGAGAATAGTAGAACACGAAGAGCAAAAGACCCTTACTCTACAGGTATTCCAATGACTTTTTCAATACATTTTATAGTTTCATTGAGGTATAATCGATACACAATAAACTGTACATTTTTAAAGTATACAATTTGATGAGTGTTGAGTTGTACTGTATACAACTGTAAGCAACTACATCAATATAATGGATATATCCACCACACCCAACAGTTTACTTGTGCTCCTTTGTGATTTCTCATTCCCTTTCCTCCCCACACCCTTACCCTGCACCTAGGCAACCACTGTTCCTTTTTGTCACTATAGTTTACAGTTACATACAGTTTTTTGTCTTTTTTCACTCAGCACAATTACTATGTGATTGATCCACGCTGTTGTGTATCTATAGTTCATTTTTGCTGCTGAGTAGTACCAATGTATGGACACATCACAATTTGTATCCATTCACTTGATGGACATTTGGGCTGTTTCCAGTTTCTGGCCATTACAAATAAAACTGTTACGATTATCTGTGGTTATGTCTTTGTGTGGACATGTGCTTTCATTTCTTGAGTAAATACCTAGAAGTGGAATAGCTGGACTGTATGGTTAACTTAAGAAACCGGCAAACTTTTCCAAAGAGGTTGTACCATTTTATATTGTCACCAATAGGATATGGAGACTTCCAGTTCCTCCACATCCTTGCCAACACCTGATAGGGTCAGTCTGATTTTACACATTCTACTAGGTATGTAGTGTATATTACTGTGCCTTTAATTTGCATTTCCATAATGATTAACGGTATGGAACAACTTTTTATGTGCTATTGGCCAACTATATATTTTCTTTGGTAAAATGTCTGTTAGAATCTTTTGTTCATTTGTCCACTGAGTTGTTATTCAGTTCAAGAGCCCTTTACATAGTATAGATTCACGAACTTTGGTGGATATATGTTGCACAAATATATTCTTCCAGTCTGTGGCCTGCCTTTTTAGCTTTGTAATAGTATCTTTTGAAAGGCAAGTTTTTAATTTTTATAAAGGCCAATTTATTAATTTTTATAAATAATTATGGTTTTATGTCTTATTATAGGAATTTGTCAAACCCAAGGTCACTAAGATTTTCACCTATGTTTTTCTTCTTTATGTTATACTCTTAGCTTTTATGAGACTATTATCCCCTTCAAGTTTATGAGCTAAGGGTAGAGATTCATTGGTTTGCATATGGCTATTCAACTGTTTTAGCACCATTTGTGGAAAAGATTATCCTTTCTTAATTGTATTGCCCTAACATCTCTGTAGAAAACCAACTGACCATATATATGTACACTTATTTCTGGTCCCTTTACTTTGTTCCATTTATCTAGTTGTCTAGCTTTATGCCAACACAACACTGTCTTGGAATCAAGTAGTGTTTGTCCTCCTAATTTGTTCTTTTTCAAAGTTGTTTTGGATATTCTAGGTCCTCTGCATATTCATATAAATTTGAGAATCAGTTTGTTGAGTTATATCAAATTTTATTTGGATTTTGATTGGAACTGAATCGAATCTACAGATTAATTTGGGAGAATTGACAACAATTCTAAGTCATGGTATAAAACATACCATGGATATGATATATCTCCATTTACTTAAGTCTTCTTTAATTTCCATCAGTAATGCAATGCTTTATAGTTTTAAGTCTTACACATCTTTTAACAAAATTATCCTTAATTATTTTAAATTTTTTTATGCTGTTGTAAATGGTATCTTTTTAGCAAAATTTCAAATTCCAGTTGTTTATAGCTAGTGTATAGAAATACAACCAATTTTTGTACATTGACCTTGTACCCTGCAATTCTGCATAAACAGATAAATGGGTAAACAAATTGTGGTATACCCATACAATGGAATACTATTCAGCAACAAATGAAATAAAAAACTATTGAAACGTGCAACAACATGGATAAATTTCAACTCTCCACTACAGACCATTCCCTTTCTCTTTAGACTACCTACTATATCTGTTTTCTCTTTGTATTTTACAATATTATTTTAAAAATCATATGCTGTAAGACTCATTCTTAAAAGATGCTTCACAGACAATCATTTCTCACTAGGAAAGGGAGGTAAGACAATAAAGATGATATTTAAGGTGGGTCAGTCTCCCATTCCTGACCTTCCTTTCATCTGTTTTATATCCTAGATTTTTTTTGTGTGTGTGTGGTCCGCAGGCCTCTCACCCTGCGGCCCCTCCCATTGCAGAGCACAGGCTCTGGATGCGCAGGCCCAGCGGCCATGGCTCACAGGCCCAGCCGCTCCGCATCATGTGGGATCTTCCTGGACCGGGGCACGAACCCGTGTCCCCTGCATCGGCAGGCGGACTCTCAACCACTGCGCCGCCAGGGAAGCCCTATATCCTAGATTTTTATATGAAGATCAATTTGAAAATAAAGTTGCTCACAAAGCTTAAAAACCTACTGTACTACAATCTTCTTAATATAACATTTTAAAGAACAAAATTTTCTTGTGTTACTCACTTTTAAAGCCCTACCCTTCAATCACTTTTTCTGTTTTCTTCTCACTCCCAATCTCCTATCTTTCTCATAGACATGAAGACTGTTAATTAGGAGGACCATAAGAAAAAAGCAAACAACCCTATTTAAAAAAATGGGCAGAAGAATTAAATAGATATTTTTCCAAAGGGGACATGCAGATGGCCAACAGGCACATGAAAAGATGTTCAACATCACTAATCATCAGGGAAATGCAAATCAAAAAAACCACAATGAGGGCTTCCCTGATGGCACAGTGGTTGAGAGTCCGCCTGCCGATGCAGGGGACATGGGTTCGTGCCCTGGTCTGGGAAGATCCCACATGCCACGGAGCGGCTGGACCTGTGAGCCATGGCCACTGTGCCTGCGCATCCGGAGCCTGTGCTCCGCAACGGGAGAGGCCACGGTGGTGAGAGGCCCGCGTACCACAAAAAACAAAAACAAAAACAAAACCACAATGAGATATCACCTCACACTTATCAGAATGGCTATCATCACAAAAAATGCAAATAACAAATGTTGGCGAGGATGTGGAGAAAAGGGAACCCTCATATATCTGTGGGAATGTAAATTGGTGCGGCCACTATGGAAAACATTATGGAGGTTTCTCAAAAAAAAAAATAAAAACAGAACTACCATATGACTCAGCAATTCCACTCCTGGGTAAATACCCAAAAAAACCCCAAAACCACTAATTTGAAAAGATACATGCACACCAATGTTCACAGACGTATTATTTACAATTGCCAAGACATGGAAGCAACTTAAGTGTCCATCAACATGAATGGGTAAAGAAGATGTGGTACATATATACAATGGAATAGTACTAAGCCATTAAAAAGAACAAAATAATGCCACTTGCAGCAACATGGATGGACCTAGAGATTGTCATACTGAGTGAAGTCAGAGAAAGACAAATATATGATATCACTTATATGTGGAATCTTAAAAAAATGGTAAAAATGAACTGATGTACAAAACAGAAATAGTCACAGATGCAGAAAACAAACTTATGGTTAGCAGATGGGGAAGAGGGGGGAGAGATAAATTGGGAGATTGGGATTGACATATAAACACTATTATATATAAAATAGATAAATAAGGACCTACTGTATAGCACAGGGAACTCTAGTCAATACTCTGTAATGACCTATATGGGAAAAGAATAAAAGAGTAGACATATGTATAACTGATTCACTTTACTTTATACCCGAAACTAATACAACCTTGTAAATCAACTATACTCCAATAAAAATTTTAAAAAAACCTAAAGTATATTATCATAATTAACACTAATTTTTTATAAAGAAATATAATAATATATGTATATTTGGAACAAAAAAATGTAGTATATGTATACAATGGAATACTACTCAGCCATAAAAAAGAATGAAATTTTGCCATTTGCAGCAACATGGATGGACTTGGGGGATATTATTTTAAAATTATTTATTTATTTAAAAAATTTTATTTCATAATAAAGTATAGTACAGTACAGTGTACAGTAAAATGATTCAGCTGTACAGTAAAGTGGTTCAGTTATACATATGCTTATATCTATTCTTTTTCAAATTCTTTTCCCATTTAGGTTATTACAGAGTATTGAGCACAGTTCCCTGTGCTATACAGTACTGGAGGATATTATTCTAAGTGAAATAAATCAGACAGAGAAAGACAAATACTGTATGATATCACTTATATGTAGAATCTAAAAAAATACAACAAACTAGTCAATGTAACAAAGAAGCAGACTCACAGATATAGAGAACAAACTATTGGTTACCAGAGGGGAGAGGGAAGGGGGGAGGGAATTAAGAGGAACAAACTATTAGGTATATAATAAACTCTACGGATATACTGTACAATGCAGGGAATATAGCCAATATTTTATAATAACTATAAATGGAGTAGAACCCTTAAAAATTGTAAATCACTATACTATATACCTATAATTTACATAATATTGTACATCAACTATACTTCAATTTAAAAAAAAGAAGATTCTGAGCTCCATGGTGTTTTACCATGTATGCGTGTAAAGAGATCTTTACACACATTTTATTGTGTACTTTGTATTGTGTGTGTATGACCTTTATCTCTTACCTGTAGCCGGGGCAGAATGATATCACAGACTCTCTCACTGTGCAGTAGTTCATCAATGAATTCATCCACATGCATCAGTTCAAACTCTGAAAGAAAAATAATAAGCTCAAGAACTTGGAAATAAATTTAAGTAGCCAAAAACTAAAAGAAGTGTAAGACTCCTTATGTAAGATATCTAACAGGGTACTTGGTATAGAAAGTGTGAATTCTCTGCAGCTTCCCTTTGCCTGAACATTCACTAATAAAGCTATTGCAGTGTGGCAGTTACACTGAAGGGACTACTGTCAAACCTGGGCTCAAACTACAGCCTTTCATATTCTTGTCATCACCACCTATCTTCATTCATCCAACTCCCTTTTATTGAGGCCATTTATGTGCCATGCCTCTTCTAGGAGCTGGGGATAAAGGGATGAATGAAGCTGTCCCAATTAGCAGGAGAGACAAACACAAAAACAAGCACAAACAGTCCTGAATTGTAATGGGGTAATGTTCATGAATAAAACTTATAACTCAAGTGCAATTTCTCATGTGAACCCACTAAGTTCCTGAGTACAGAATATGTATCTTTTCCCCTGCATGGGTCAGCAAACTTTTTAAAAATTGATGTATAATTGACTTACAACATTATATTAGTTCCAGGTGTACAACATAGTGATTTGCTATTTTTAAGAATCATGTATCTTATATGGTAAGTGGAGCAATAGCTTTTTAGAATTTCTATGGTAAACATTACCTTAGTTCAGTGGTTCTTGGTTCTTAGTTCAGTGGTGTTGCCCCCTGCAACTATGGGGTGCTCTAGTGGGTAGAAGCCAGGGATGCTGCTAAACATCCTATTATAATGCACTGGACAGCTCCCCACAACGAAGAAATATCTGGCCCAAATTGTCACTAGGTTTAAAAACCCTATCTTAGTTTAACATAATATAGTCATAACTACGTAATTTCATGATGGCCATGACCATGTCCATCATGTTCACCATATTATTTTCAGTACATAGCATAGTACCTGCCATAACATTGACACCTAATATGTATTTATTCAATGAATGAATACGTTAATAAAAGTTTAAAGAATAATACCAAATTCTTAACTTCTACTCCTTAGTGTAATATGTAGAGGGTAAAGGCAAATGCTACTAATCTTTTGTTATGATACTAAGTGAGAAAAGTTTTGACTGCATTCCCTGAATCCCATTTTACCACAAAATGTGTCTCTTTGTAAAAGGTATGGAGCTGCCCCTCCTAGATACACTTATTATTTTTCAGTGCGATTCCTACATAAGTATGAGTACAGTCTATATACTGCAGGGTGAAGTATCATACAAGAGAGGCCAGTAGAAAGAACTGTGAAGGTGTCATGTATGGAAAACTAGCCTTGTCTGGGAGGTCTGGAGAAGGATTTTACAGTGAAGGTCATTCAGGAGCTAGATCTTTATGGGATGGAGCACATGATGCAAAGCAAGGATTAACATGAGATGCAGTTGGAAAGACAGGCAGACGGGCAGAGTGGGTAAGGTCGAAAGGAAGCTAGTAGTCTAATGGAGTACTACTCCCCATGAGAGAGGAGGACCTGACTGAAGACAGTAACAATCTGGATTAAGAGCAACATTCACAATGTATGTGACAATGTGACACTAGAGATACTGGTGAAATAAAAAGTGGCTCAGGGATGAAGGTCTAGACACCTGGCACCATACTCACCTCCATTTCGGTTCTGGCTCTTGATTTTTCTGTAGTCGTTGTATAGAGGCTCCAAGTACTTGTAGCAATCAATTGCAGTGCCTGTCAACCTCATGTAAAGTGCTCCCAACATGCGGACATACCTGACAGATAGATGACAGTGAAACAACAGGCCACCCTAGAAAGTTCCTGAGTTTTACAACTGGCTTTTCTCATGACAGTAGTGGATAAACAAGTTCTTTCTTCTCTTTGGCAGATGAGAAAGCTAAATTTTTAGAAGCATCATGGGACAGTAGAAAGATAGCTAAAATATGGAGACCTGTGTTCAAGTTCTCATTCGACCACTTACTGGCTGTGGTTACTTAGGATATGCTGCTCAACTTTCAGGGTCTATTATATCATCTGTAAAACTAAGATACAACCTATTTACTTCTTGGGATTATTTTAAGAATCAAATGAGAAACTAAATTTAACAACCGAAAGTATAAGATTTATTTACTAACAATACAACCAATTTACATAGACATGAATACATAGATTGTTGCTAGGAAGCAGAATGCTGGTTATGGAAAAAAGTCAAAGTCATCTGGGTTCAAATTCTGATTCCATTATTTACTAATTCTGTAACACCTGGCAATTTACTTGCTTTCTCAATCCTTATAAATTGTAGCTGATAGCCCCTAATTTGATGGTTTGGTGTATTAAGTAAAAACATGTATGTAGGGTGCTAAGCATAGCATATAGCACACAGTAAGTGCCTAATAAAAGTTAGCTGTTTTCTAGCCATTAATGTTTGTAAGATTCTTTTCTTTTCCCTTTCTCCTATATCCCAACTATCCACTCAAATCTCCACTTGGATAAAGGTAGGCATTTGAAACTCAACAGTTTCTGTATATGACAAACAAAATAGAGTGGCAAAGGATATGGACTCTGAAACTAGCTTTGCCACTTACCAGCATTTGCCCTTTGGGAAATCAATCTCTCTGTGCCTCAGTTTCCTCCCCTATATAATAGGGATAATAATTTTACAGGGTTTTTGTGAAGTTTAAATTATTAAATTTTTTAGAATAGAGGGTGGCACATAATAATCTATTATTATGTCTGTCTCCTATACTTGTCTGTGAGCTCCTTGAAAATGGATAATAAAATAATAAGAGCAGCTTATATTTTTGGGCCGTATCCCTGCAACAGGCACTGTATTGGGAGATTTACTGTTCTGTCTTCCTTAATCCTCACATCTATCCTGAGTTGGTATTACTGTTTCATTTTATAGGTAAATAAAGTAAAATTTAGAAAATTAAGTAACTTCTCCAAGGTCACAGTTAATAAGTAACAGGGTCTGGACATGAACCTACATTTATCACCAAAGTTTCCCTCTTCTTTACCATACTATGTTGTTTTCTTCATCCTTAAGCATTCAGTGCTACCAACATATTAGGCACTCACTTCTGCTTAATATATGCTCAGTGAGTTTGTGAAATACTGTTTTTGAGGGAAAAGCCATCAAGACTGAGACAGTGAAGGAGAAGGTCAATACAATCAAAACAGACAAAACACAAACTCAAGAGGCTCAAGAGCAAAATCCTAGAGTGGAACTCTGTGGAAATGAGATACACTGTTTTCACTCCTCTTAACTAAAGCCAAATTCTAGACCATGAAACTGAAGTTTTCATATTAGCTAATAAACATTTCACTCACTTGAAATCTTCATTTTTGATAAACTCTACAATGATATCCTTCTCCGGTTGAATCTGAAGCATCTTCAAGGTCAAACACAGAAAGGGAGTTGGCTTTATGTTGCCACCATAGACACCACCCACAAATCTTAACTCCATGGCTTTATCGACTACAAGTTCAGCTAAAAAACAAAAACAGAGTGGCATCTCAGACACATCAGGACTAAGCTTTTCCAGGTTTGAAGTGGAGAGAAGTTAAAGCTAGTTCAACGTTTGGTGCTCCTGAATTAACAGTTTAATATTAGGAGAACAAGAGTGTAATAATAATAACTAATAATAATAATAGCAGCAGCCAATATATACTGAAAGATTATTATATAACAAGTACTCTGCTAAGCATTTCATATTATCTCATTTAATCTTCACAACAAGCCATGGAGGTAAGTTCTAGCACTGCCCTTGTTTTCAGCTAGGAAAATAAGGGCTAAGAAAGATTAAGTGATTTGCTCAAGGTCCAAAGCCAGAAAGTGGCAGGGCCTGGGTTTTAATCCAAGCAGCCTAACTTCAGAGTCCGTGCTTGGCATCATGTTAGGAGAAAAAAATGCCATATTAAGAGTTAGAAGAAACAAAACAATAACAACAAACAACTCCTCAATAGCTACACAACCTTGAGCGAACTTCATCTAGACAATGGGGATAATAACCTTCCAATACTGTTGTCAAAATCAAACACTAGGGAAATACAGATCAATGGAACAGAGATAAACCCTTGCACCTATGGTCAACTAATCTATGACAAAAGGAGGCAAAAATATACAATGGAGAAAAGACGACTATAAGTGGTGCAGGGAAACTGGACAGCTACACGTAAAAGAATGAAATTACAACACTCCCTAACACCATACACAAAAATAAACTCAAAATGGATTAAAGACCTAAGTGTAAGACTGGACACTATAAAACTCTTAGAGGAAAACAGAGGAAGAACACTCTGACATAAATCACAACAAGATCTTTTTGGACCCACCTCCTAGAGTAATGGAAATAAAAACAAAAATAAACAAATGGGACCTAATGAAACTTAAAAGCTTTTGCACAGCAAAGGAAACTATACACAAGATGAAAAGACCACCCTCAGAATGGGAGAAAATATTTGCAAGCAAATCAACTGACAAAGGATTAATCTCCAAAATACATCAACAGCTCATGCAGCTCAATATTAAAAAAACAAACAATCCAATCAAAAACTGGGCAGAAGACCTAAATAGACATTTCTCCAAAGAAGACATAAAAATGGGCAAGAAGCACATGAAAAGATGCTCAACATCACTAATTATTAGAGAAATGCAAATCACAACTACAATGAGGTATTACCTCACACCGATTAGAATGGGCATCATCAGAAAATCGACAAACAAATGCTGAAGAGGGTGTGGAGAAAAGGGAACCCTCTTGCACTGTTGGTGGGAATGTAAATTGATACAGCCACTATGGAGAACAGTATGGAGGTTCCTTAAAAAACTAAAAATAGAACTACTATATGACCCAGCCATCCCACTACTGGGCATATATCCGGAGAAAACCATAATTCAAAAAGACACATGCATCCCAATGTTCACAACAGCACTATTTACAATAGCCAGGTCATGGAAGCAACCTAAATGCCCATCAACAAACAAATGGATAAAGAAGATGTGGCACCTATATACAATGGAGTATTACTCAGCCATAAAAAGGAACAAAATTGGGTCATTTGTAGAGACATGGATGGACCCATAGACTGTCATACAGACTGAAGTAAGTCAGAAAGAGAAAAATAAGTATCATATATTAACACATGTATGTGGAATATAGAAAAATGGTACAGATGAACTGATATGCAAGGCAGAAATAGAGACACAGATGTAGAGAACAAATGTATGGACACGAAGGGGGGAAAGCGGCGGGGTTGGGGTGGGGTGGGCGTGGTGGTGTGATGAATTGGGAGATTGGGATTGACATACATACACTAATATGTATAAAATAGATAACTAATAAGAACCTGCTGTATAAAAAAGTAAATAAAATTTTTTAAAAAAATCAAACACTAGGGACTTACCTGGTGGTCCAGTGGTTAAGACTCCGCACTCCCAATGCAGGGGGCCCGGGATCGGTCCCTGGTCAGGGAACTAGATACCACATGCCACAACTAAAGTTCCCACATGCCACAACTAAGACCTGGCTCAGCCAAATAAATAAACTAATTAAAAAAAAAAAATCAAACACTAGCTGTGTGAACTAGGGCAAGTCATTTCACCTCTCTTTGAGCCTGTCAGTTCAAATTTGAATAATAAAGGTACAAAGTTAAGGGCTATAGTAAGAATCAAATGAGATAACACAAACAAATGCTAATACCTACCTGACACATAGATAATAAATAAATAAATAAATGTTAGGTACTATTAATGGGAAATCACTTTATAAATCAGACTTCTCCAAGTTCTCTTAGGATAAATTCTATATTAATTCATTCCATATTACAGTTGGCAATTTATAGTTAGGTGCCAAGTACCAGAGATACAGGTAGAGGGATAAAGAAGAGGGACACAATGACTACTCTTATGGAGTTTACAGTCAGGCAAGGCAGAAAGCATTAAAAAAAATATTGAAAGTGTGATCAGTAGTTGAAAGAAGATGCAGAATGCAATGAAAATATACGACAAGGGAACGTAACCTAGTGTTGGGGGGAAAAAGGGTCATGAGTTCACTTTTGGACATATGGAGTTGGCATGCCTTGGAATCAGAGACTTAGATCTCAGGGAGATATTTGGGCTGCAGAGATAAATTTAAAGGCATCTATATATATGAGGTAACCATGGTACA
Source organism: Kogia breviceps (assembly GCF_026419965.1). NCBI lineage: Eukaryota > Metazoa > Chordata > Mammalia > Artiodactyla > Physeteridae > Kogia > Kogia breviceps. The sequence continues at coordinate 158,584,189 of NC_081310.1, forward strand.
GAGATCATCCAAGAAGAAAACTATGGAATGAGAAAAAGTCCCCAAAGTAAACCTTACATGACTCCAAAATTTAATGGTGACTCAGAGAAACAATATGACGTGTCCATGGACACACAGCTAGGGTGGTGGCAGAGCAGTAACAGCACAGCAGTAGTTAATAATGGTAACAGCACCACCACCACCACTGATTACTGAGTGCTTTTTATTAACATATAGCTGTAATTATACCAAACACTTTTTTCGTCTTGTTTATGTTTTCCTTTGCTGTGCAAAAGCTTTTAAGTTTCATTAGGTACCATTTATTTTTGTTTTTACTTCCATTTTCACACATCCTGCTGTGATTTATGTCATAGAGTGTTCTGCCTATGTTTTCCTCTAAGAGTTTTATAGTGTTTGGCCTTACACTTAGGTCTTTAATCCATTTTGAGTTTATTTTTGTGTATGGTGTTAGGGAGTGTTCTAATTTCATTCTTTTACATGTAGCTGTCCAGTTTTCCCAGCACCACTTACTGAAGAGGAAGTCTTTTCTCCATTGTATATTCTTGCCTCCTTTATCAAAAATAAGGTGACTGGGCTTCCCTGGTGGCACAGTGGTTGAGAATCTGCCTGTCAATGCAGGGACATGGGTTCGGGCCCTGGTCTGGGAAGATCCCACATGCCACAGAACAGCTAAGCCCGTGAGCCACAACTACTGAGCCTGTGCGTCTGGAGCTTGTGCTCCACAACAAGAGACGCCGGGACAGTGAGAGGCCCGCACACTGCGATGAAGAGTGGCCCCCCGCTCGCCGCAACTAGAGAAAGCCCTCACGCAGAAACAAAGACCCAACACAGCCAAAAATAAAATAAAGAAAAATTTTTAAAAATAAAATAAAAATAAAAAAATAAGGTGACCATATGTGCATGGGTTTATCACTGGGCTTTCTATCCTGTTCCATTGATCTATATTTCTGTTTTTGTGCCAGTACCATACTGTCTTGATTACTGTAGCTTTGTAGTATAGTCTGAAGTAGGGAGCCTGATTCCTCCAGCTCCACTTTTCTTTCTCAAGATTGCTTTGGCTATTCGGGGTCTTTTGTGTTTCCAGATAAATTGTGAAATTTTTTGTTCTAGTTCTGTGAAAAATGCCATTGGTAGTTTGATAGGGATTGCACTGAATCTGTACATTGCTTTGGGTAGTATAGTCATTTTCACAATGTTGATTCTTCCAATCCAAGAACATGGTATATCTCTCCATCTGTTGGTATCATCTTTAATTTCTTTAATCAGTGTCTTATAGTATTCTGCATACAGGTCTTTTGTCTCCCTAGGTAAGTTTATTCCTAGGTATTTTATTCTTTTTGTTGCAATAGTAAATGGGAGTGTTTCCTTAATTTCTCTTTCAGATTTTTCATCATTAGTGTATAGGAATGCAAGAGATTTCTGTGCATTAATTTTGTATCCTGCTACTTTAGCAAATTCATTGATTTTCTGGTAGCATCTTTAGGATTCTCTATGTATAGTATCATGTCATCTGCAAACAGTGACAGCTTTACTTCTTCTTTTCCGATTTGGATTCCTTTTATTATACCAAACACTTTTTAAACATTTCATTTAATCCTTAGAACAACCCTTTGACCTTTGAGTTCGGTATTACTATGCTCGTTTTACAGTAAAGAAAGCCATGGTTCGCTGGGGTAACACAGCTCCAAAAGAGGAGCCAGTATTCAACAAAGATCAAAGACTACCTGGAAGATTTATCTGAAGAGCATATATTTATATTAGGACTGGGATGTGGAAATACTGCAAATGGTCCAGATTTGAGTATAGGAATTTCATGAATTGGTTTCAGGCATACTGACATTCCTTTAACACCTTCAGGGTCCCTGTGCTTAACACTGTTTGGAACCCAGCAAGTTATCATTAAACATGGAATGACTCAAAGAACCGCAACGTGAATGAGGTCCTATCAGATCCCTCTGTTTTCCCAAAGCCCAACACAAGACTAGGCACAGAGTAGGCGCTCAGATTTTTCTTAATGTCTGTCAACGATTCCCCTCTAGCTTCACCCCCAGGGGCCAGTCCTACCGGACTGGTCTGGAGAACTGGGCCACAAGACGACCGGGGTTGGGGCGGGGGGATCGGCGCGCTCTTGCTCACCTGTAAGGCCAAAGCACTCCTCTTTCCAGTATTTGGACTCATAAATGCGCGTCCGAATGATCTTCTCCACCAGATACTGAGGGTTGGTGCCGTGGATGCTGTGCGCATCTTTCACAGTACGGTTCGCCATTTTAGACCGCCTTCCGTTCTATTTCCGTCGGGTCCTTTAGGACGTCACATCCAGGTTAAAAAACCGGAGTGGAATGGAGAAGGATGGAGGAAGTCTCACTAAATAGCTTGGGCGACCATCTTGAACCCGGAAATGTTTTAGAGTCGGGCACTTTTTTGCGCGAACGGCGTAGCATACCGAATCAATGATGGCCTCTGCGCGTTGACGAATGTACGTTCTGCGTCCCCTCCTTAGATGGGCGGGGCGGAAGGGCTGGCTGCAGACGGAAAGTGGAGACACCCTAGGGGCGGGGCTACGGCCTTGGCGGGAAATTTCTTTTTCTCCACCTTCTTTCCATTCCTAGGGAGGCCCTCGCTTCGGCTCCCGTACGCGGCTGGTAGCTGTAAGAGGAGTGTTCCTGGGCGGGTAGATTTGCTCCTGAAGCGGGGACGGTGGGAAGCGGAAGGCTTGCGCCCAGCTCCAACAAACTGCGGCGCCCGGTGAGTGTGGAGTCCCACGGGCTGGAGAGGGATCTGAGCCGCGGGACTGAGGAATTGGTTCTCTGTGGACTCGTTCAGCCATTATCCATTCAGCAGATATGCACTAAGCTCCTATTAAGTGCCAGGCAGTTCTAACCCCGTTAGGAACGTTTTACTTGCCACATTGCGATTTCTAACAGCTTTTCTCCCGGGGACTGCGACCTTGTAGCGGTGAAACCGAAAGCCAACAACAGAAAAGCGTGAACACTCCTGTCCTCAGCGCTCTGAGACTCTGAGTAATGATGTGAACCATGTGAACCTTCTATCTGCATGGCCCTTGTGAAGCAGTCGCATCTTTTCCTCATTTCAGCGTAGCGTATGTAGGAAGCACCACAGGGAAGGCGGAGCAGCAGAAGTTATTACCCGATTTTACGGATGTAGCAGTTGCTCCCAGAGGGAAAGAGACTTGTCTAAGTCCCTTTTTGTGACTAAGCGGCCTGAGCTCCTACCCAGGCCTTTTTTTCCCCAGAAGAGCTGCTCTTAACTGCTGGGCTCTCATCCACCTTTCTTCCAGGAGGACAGTGTAATGGCACATCTTTTACTTTCTCTAGTCTAACCCCGTGATAGAAGGGCCTTCTATTTTGACAGTTGGAAAAAGCACTGGACTTAGAGGCATGAGATGCGAGATTCTTGTCTTGGACTATCTGCCAAATTGCAATGATCAGATATGGCAGTTTTCGATTTTAGTTATCTATAAAAGTGGTACCCTCTTCCCTGCTGTACTGGGTGGTTGTGAGTGCCATTGGAGGTTTCTGGTGTGAGATCATGTTTATCAAGTCCCTCTGCAACAGTTTTTAATGTAACAAATGGCAATATATGGACTTTAGAAGGTTTATGAATTCCCTGAAATTAAATGCAAAATTTTGTGTGAATTGTATGTGTTTCATAACATTCATCAAATTATTTTTAAAAAAATCACTGTCCCTTACACATAAATGCAAGGGACTGGGGAAGTGAATTGACCATTTTGCATTTTCTCACTTAATCCTCAGTAATTCTAGAATAGTGCCTGGCACAGAATGGATGATTAATAAATAAATATTGGTTGAATAAAAGAAAGTTTCTGTCCGTTTGGGTTTTCCGTAGTATCTTATGGAAGTTCCCGAACGAACTTTTCCACCAATCCAATATCCCCATTTTCTGGGTAAGAAAATCGAGGCCCATTTGACCTTTCAGTCAGTGGCTGGGAAGCCTGGCTTATTGTAATAAGCATACCAGAAGCAAGCTGTCTTAGACATGTATTAACATTATCTACTTTCACACAAGGTGTTCTAAGGTAAGTGCTTAAGAGCACAGTCATTGGAATCCAGCTGCTCAGGGTTTGAATTAAGCGTGTGCTATCCTGTATAACACTGGGACAACTTACCATCTTGAAGTGCTAATAGCATCTACCTTTTATTCAGCAAATATTTATTACTGAGTGCCTACCTTGCACTTAGTATGGACTAGCCTTGTTCTAGGATTATTGTGAGGATTAAATGAGATAAACGTATCAAGAGTTTTGGTTCTACCTCTGTCTTATTGGATCAATAAATATCTGCTATCATTTTTTTTTTTTTTTTGCGGTACGCGGGCCTCACTGTTGTGGCCTCTCCCTTCGCGAAGCACAGGCTCTGCACGTGTAGGCCCAGCGGCCATGGCTCACTGGCCCAGCCGCTCCGTGGCATGTGGGATCTTCCCGTACCGGGGCACGAACCTGCATCCCCTGCATCGGCAGGCGGACTTGCAGCCACTGCGCCACCAGGGAAGCCCATGCTATCATTATTTCTACTGTATCTCCCTTATCTGTTTTCCTTGGATGTGGCTCCTGGACTGGGTAGTGTGCATGTTCCAGATTTCTGGTATCTGCAACATTAAGAGCCTGTAGTGGGTATCTCCTAGAAGCCAAAGCCTTTGCTAGGCCAAGTCTGGCCTGCCTTTCCACTCCATTCATCACCGCTCTTGGGGAACCTCTTTGCTTATGGTGAATGAGATGCAGTGCTGGGTCGAGGGTAGGAAAGTGGGTAACAGTGCAAAGAGGCCTGATATATACTATGATTTCCTTATGCTGCCTCTTCAGAAGGACTCCTGATTAATTTTTTGAACTTTTCATGGAAAAACAACCTGCATATAGAAAATGCACAAGTCATATACAGCTCAATGAGTTTTCTTAAAGAGAACATACCTGTGTAACCAGCATCCAGATCAAGAAACAACATGACCAGCATCCCAGAAACACTTCACTCCCCCACTGTGCTTCCTTTCAGTCACCAAGGTTTCCTTCTATTCTGACTTCTAACACCATAGGTTACTTTTACCTGTTTTTGACCTTTGTGTAAATGGAATCAATATAGTATGTATTCTTTTGGTGTCTGATTTCTTTAGCTCATTGTTATTTTGTGAGATTTTCCCCACATGTGTGCAGTTGTGGTTGGTTTCATTTCATTGCTGTATAGTGCTGCTATGAACATTCTGGTTTATGTCTTTTGATGATATGTTTGTTTTTCTCTTGGATATACTCTGTTGGAATTATTGGGTCATAGGATATGCATATGTTCAGCTTTAGTATATACTGCCAAATTTCCAAAGTGGTTTTACCAATTTACATGCCCTCCAGCAGTGTGAGAGTTTTGGCTGCTCTACATCCTTACCACACTTGGTATTGTCCTAATGATTCTTTACAAACAGTTCATTCAGGATGTCCCTGGCGGTCCAGTGGTTAAGACTCCATGCTTCCAATGCAGGGGGTGTGAGTTCGATCCCTGGTTGGGGAACTAAAATCCCACATGCCGCTTGGCACGGCCAAAAGATTAAAAAAACAAAAACCCCCAGTTCATTCATTCATTCATTTGTTCAGCTATTATGTGCGAAATCCTAACCTAGGCCCTGGGGACGCAGTTATGAACAAGACAGACAAGGTCCCAAGATCCCTGCTCTTTTGGAATTTAACATTCTGATGTAGGAAGTACAACAAATAAGAAAGTAATATAATGTTTATGGCTTTGATAATAGGTTGGTGCAATAGAACATGACCCTAGGCAGTATAAGGGGGTGGCGAGTAACTTTCCACTGGGTATCAGTTAAGGCCTATCTGAGGAAGTTTCACTGGAGCTGAGACCTGAGCCATCCCTGCAAAGATATTCAGGAAGAGAGAACAGCAACAGTGTAAGTCTGAGGGCACTAACAACCTTGGTCTGTTTGAGATTTGGAAAAGGAGGCCTGGAGCATACTGACAGGCTGAGTTGAGGCAGGTTATGTGGTCCAGGCCCAGAGAGCCTTCCGATACCCCTGCCTGCTCACCCTTTGGTAAATCATCCACCTTTGCACTCATATATGCTTATACTGGTCTCAGTGAACACAGCTCATGATCTAGAAAAGGAGTGTTAAATTTTATCTTGGCTTAGTTTTTGAAAGAGGGTGTCTGCTTTAGTAACTAAAATACGGTTTCTATTTAAAGGCGTTGAAAGCATGGATTTGATGACCTTAGGTATACATGAGTACCGTAGGAGTATGGAGATGGTCCTTCTGTATGCCAGCTTTTAGTTTGAAAAAGTGCGATCCTTATGCCAGTGTTATCAAATATCATAGACACTGTGACAAATCAGAGCATTTATCCCGCAGTTAGATTTTTCGAGAATTGTAGAAAATGTGTTGGGAGATTCCACTTTACTACAAAGCACTCTCGGTGATATTCCAATTTTTTTTAATGATGGAGCTTATTTACTTGCATCTTTTGTCTGTATCTCAGTAGCCTATTTTGCCTGATTTCATTGCGGAAAGGTGAAAAGTTACAAGTTTACTGATAGTTCCATGTTACATCTTCCATTGAAAGGAACGTATATTGAAGGTAAGTTAGAGTTAATATAGTTCCTTGAACATTTATTGAGATTCAAACACTTTTACTAACTTTTTACCAAAAGATTATTAGATATAATGAGTCCAAATGCATTTTTACTTGAGCACAAGTCTCCTACTTGTTTTAACTCATCAGTCTGCTGTTTGTTCATTTCCACAATGTATTTAATTAAAATTAGATTGATTTTAATAATACTATGTTGTGACTTATACTCTAAATGTTCTTAATAGTAATCATTCAGGCATCATTTGTAAGCTGTGTATTTACTAATGACTCAGTATCTTCTTTTTGCTAATTAGTTTCCTCAAATTATATTAAAAAAATACCTTTTTTAAAAGCAGAAAATCTTATGGGTCAGAATGTTCCCAAGTAGAATGTAGGACATAATGCTACTGACTTTAGGAAACCAGATTATTTAATCAGGATGTCAATATGCTCTTCTAATTCTGTTGTTTTCAACATGGACTGAAATTAGTGGTCCCTCTATCAGTAATTCAGAGAAATTCTGTCAGACTGGATTAAAAAAAAAATTTTTTTAACCCCAGTTTTGTCAAACTTTAGCTCTATAAGAAAAGCATTGAATTTAGAGGAAAGGATTGTTTTCTTAATAACTTAAACTTAAGATAATGAATTGGCATTATTAGGACTAATGGATTGTAGCTCCCAAATTGTAAAGAGGATTGTCAAATATGTTTGGATTTTTCATTCTCATTTCAGAATTGTCAGTAAAAATGTCTTTTTTCCCATGTACTTTAATATAGTTGTTTCTTTTCAGCTATTCACAATATTAATATCTAGGACCTGTCAGCTGCAAAGAAAAAGACCCCTTCCAACTGCCAGAGCAGTACAGGTTAGTGACCCTGGGGTTTTGTTTTGTTTTGTTTTTAAGGTAAGTGGAATGATAGATACATTTGATAAAATCCATTGCCATTCCCCCAAATGCCCCTTGCATGTTTTTGCCTCCATCCCTTGGAAACCCTCATTTCATCCATCTTAGCAATAGCTACCCATTATTTAACATTCATTTTATTTTATTTATTTATTTTGTGGTACGTGGGCCTCTCACTGCTGTGGCCTCTCCCGTTGCGGAGTGCAGGCTCCGGGCGCGCAGGCTCAGCGGCCATGGCTCACGGGCCCAGCCGCTGCGCGGCATGTGAGATCCTCCCGGACCAGGGCACGAACCCGTGTCTCCTGCATCGGCAGGCGGACTCTCAACCACCGCACCACCAGGGAAGCCCTAACATTCATTTTAGAAAACCCCTTTAAGAAATCCTTCCTCCCTGAACAGTCACAAGACCTGGTCCTCTACCTTGCAGTAGTCTCTCTGGCTTTCTCTTGGCTCTTTGCACTGTTAGATGTCCTTTCGTATGTTTATATTTTATCCCTACCTAGATTATAAATGTTATAAAGTTACTTACAACTACTGTGTCACTGTCTTTTAGTTTCACATTATTAGATGTTTCACATCTATCATTGTGCCTTGTACCTAGTAAGTACTTCCAAACATCTATAGTTTTTACATATTGACCTTTCTGTTTCCCTGGATAGGAAGAGATAAGGCATAGTACCAGATGATAGTGAATTGCCTATGTTTGATCTTCATAGAGCTTAACTTTTTCCTCAAAAAAGTTTTTCTTTTCCTAAGTCTAAAATGTGTGGGAGTGTAGCAGGGGCAGAAAAGAAGGCTGAACCCATTGAAGGCAGGGACTGTGCCCTAGAATCCATCAGAGCCTGTCATGTTAACTCAGAGTTAGTGACTTTTACACAGGAGTCATGGCCTACCGTCCTACAAGGCTGAGGACCAGACAAACTTATTCGTGGGTTGGCAAGCCATTGGATCGAAAACTGCACTACCAAACCTACAAGTGAGTGATAGAGTCCTTTGGTGGACTGGAACTAATAGCTTCTTCAAGCTGAGCTGTTAATAACTTGTATCCAGGGTGTTCTAGGTACTATAGGTTGAGGATTGAGGGACAGTGAATATGAATTGATTGTAAGGGGGTGTGGGTTTGTTTGATGGAAGAAAATGTTAGCATAAATATAGCAGCTAGTGATACAGGAAGATATTATGTCAGGTTAATAAAATTTGATATGTATGATAATGTCATATCTATTTAAGATAGATATGCTTTTCCAAATCTTTATAATTCTGCATGATAACAGGGTAGGATGGATGTTGTTACTATATCCTCTTAGCCCAAGACATCTCTGAACAATCTGATGTTGTTACTGGGCAGCTTTCATGTCTTAGGAAGCTTTGTTGTTCTTTGTCAATAACTGAGAGAAGTTAGGGTTCATCCTAAGGCCTCTGGATTAATCATCCATGCTAAAAACAATTCATTCAATTCATGTTATCTACTCTTGTGTGTGACTTTACTGGTAACTTGGTTTCTAGTAGGATTGGTCAGCAGAGAGAAACTATTCAGGGGGTTTTCTAGTTACAGAGCACATTCCTCTGTGCCCAGGGGTCTGAAGAGCTTGGCCCACCCTAAGAGATTTCCTAACATGTTTCTCTGTTATTTCCTAGAGAAATGAGTGTGAAAATAGAAGGTCGTTTGCCTGAGATTGACCTCCAAGTTGGACAGTTTGTGTTGATTGAAGGGGATGATGATGAAAATCCATATGTTGCTAAATTGGTTGAGTTGTTTGAAGACGGTGAGTTCGGGGCTGGAATGAAAAGTATTCCTTGTCACTAATAATTGGGAAGTGCTCCGTGGTGGGAACAGGGGTGGTTACTGATTCTTCTATTCATAGCGGTATATAGGGTGTGCCTATGGGGTCACTTAAGCATCAGCTGTACCCTCTTCCACCTAGTGAACGTCTTTACTCACCAGAGCAATATTGGGTAAAAATGGGAATGGGGGGCTCAAGAATTTAGCTTTTGCATTATTTTTAGGAGGGGGTAAGAATGGCCATGAAGGCAGGATTGTTGGAGTGGCGAGAAAGGATGAATTTAGGAAGACGGGAGAAGGGAAATAATAGGTGATTTGCACTCTAGCAGAGATGTGTCCTTTAATTTTGGCATGAGGAAGTTAGTAATTTTGCAAATGCAAAGTTACTTTTACTAGGGAGGCAGTAAGTTGGATTGGGTAGGTGTATCAGTTGATTGACGTTCAGTCAGAAAAACAGAAGCACTTTAAGTGTTTTATTTACCCAGAGGGACTTGTGTATAAGTGTTGAAAAGGCTGGAGAAGCAAACAGTGGTGTTTCCCAGAGATCAGTAAGTGCAGAAAGCCACTACTGCCCTTAAGGCTAGAGGAGCAAAAGGGAAGGTAGTGTGAACTGGTGCCTGCAAGGCTACACTCACAGCTGCAGCTGATTTACTCAGCTGTTAACCCTCTGCAGACCAGAGAAGAGCACAGAAAAGTGGGAATGGAGCAGAACTCCGAAAGGAAGATGAAAAAGGATAGCAATTTAAACTATACAAAACTGCTTCTTCCAAAAGCTAGGAGAGAAGTATGTGGAAGATAGTCCTAGTCCTGTGGCAGTTTGTATGCCTAAAAGAAGGAACTGATAGAGTGGATGAAGGTATTTTACATTATAGAGATAGGGAGGATATTCAACAAGTATGGAGGAAAACTTCATCAAACTAAATAACATCCACTAGGGGGAGCACATTAGGAGGATGGGCTTCTGTATTTGAGGTTTGGGCCTTTGTGTATAGATTTTAGAGCCATGTATTGGCTTCAGTCTTTCTCTGAAGAGAGCTAAGGAAGAGAAGAGGCAGTGATGATGGTGGCACTAATGAGTGTATGTCCTTTCACTTGGAGCTAACACTGGTATGGAGTGATGTTAATGGTATATTGTGATGATAAAGCTGAAGATTGCAAGCATAGGTTTGCCAGAAGTCATCTCAGTGGCGGATGCTCTGAGGCTTGCTAGCAGTTTTGTTTTGATTTGCAAAATTTGTTCAGTAACTGTGATTAGAATTGCTCCTCTCAAATGCCTTTTACAATTTATGTGATGACCGATAGCACCATTTGGACGTGGAGCAAAGTGAGAAGAACGTGGGTGCTGGGTGGAGTCAGATTGCCGCTGGTTGGTCATGTGACCTTTGACAAATTATTTAAGGACCCTGAAATGTGATCACTTCACCTGTAAAAGGGAGACAGCCATAGTACCTACCTTGTAGGATTATTATGAGGATTAAGATAATGTTTATTATCTTTAACCTTACCTTTTCCATCTATCCCTCCTAGATTCTGAACCTTATTCCAATAAACGTGCTCGAGTACAATGGTTTATCCGATTCTGTGAAGTCCCTGTCTGTAAACAGCATTTGCTGGGTCGGAAGCCTGATGCACAAGAGATATTCTGGTATGATTACCCTGCCTGTAACAGCAACATTAATGCTGAGACCATCATTGGCCACGTGCAGGTAGGTGATGCCTTGATCCTCAGTTCTATCTTGAAGCTTATTTCTGGCTGATTCCTAAACTGCATGATCTCCAGGATATTACTGGCTCTCATTTACCTCACGGAAACACATTTTTCCTGTTTGTCACCTTCTCTGCTTGCCTGCCTACTTCCTTTCAACAACAAATATTTATTGAGAGCACTTACCATGTGTTAGGAGCCTCCTGGAGGAAGTGACATTAGGTTGTGACCCGAGGGATGAGCTGGAATTAGCGTATGTATCTCAGTGGGAAATTATATTTAGCTGTGATTGTGGCAGGCATAAAGCACTTTGAGGCTGAATATGCTTGCTTAAATGAGGACTTCACCTTGAGTGAATCAGTACAAAGTGTGTAATTGCTCCAGGCAAATATGTGTTATGAGATTTTATGATAAATCAGGTTTAAAGAGTTGTAGGCTGAATTGAGACACTGGTTTGGAGACTAGGATATGGGTTATTTCTCAAGCTACTTCAAGCCCCCAAAATGGGATTAGATGCGGATGTGAAGTGTGGTCACATGGTGATTAGGTGGTTGGTAGGGCAGGGAGACCATGACTTGGCATGACTATAGTCACATTTTTCCACTCTATGGGCCCAGCATATCATGTGCCACAGAATAATTTATCTCTGAGTTAAATGAGTGAAGAAGTGAAAGGCAGATGTAGAAGTTGAAGCAGCAAGATGGGTGGATTTGGAAAGGTAGGGGGCGTGTTTAGGCAGGAGCACATGGTGGGAATGAACAGAACTGTGACAAGCCAAGCTCGACTAGTGGTGGAAAAAGCCATTTTGAAGAGCACTGAGCACTCAGGAGGTAAAGTGGGGTCAGATTTTAGAAGGCAGTTTAAGTAAGATCAGTTTAAGTAATCTGATCTTGCAGAGTGGGTAGCCATTGTAGACTATTGAGCAGGGGGGCATGCTTAGAGAAGTTTTTATGGGAAAACGTGGCATGGGTGAATAGAATGGACTAGAAAAGAAAACAACATGAGGTATGGATATCAGCAAGGAGGACTCTGTGGAAATATGCTATGCCATGTCCGTGCCTCTTTTGTTTAGAAAAGTAATTGTTCCAGGTAAGAATGCAGACTTAAATGCTCTTTAATCATAGCTCTCATAGAGCCTTCGTTGACTTTTTGGGTCCTCATTTCTTTCTATCACCTATATTTCCTAAATTCAGGTAGTAGCTTTAGCCCCAGATGAAGTGATACCTATGGATCTGAAAAATGAGAAGACATTTTTTGTTAAACTATCTTGGAATGACAAAAAATTCAAACCACTACCTCCAGAAATATTTGCACAGTTGGATAAGCTACAAGAAGGCAACCCTAGATGTCAGAAGTCCATGGAAGCCAAAACTAAAAGTACAGAGAGCCCTTCTTGGACCACAGCAGAACATGTGGTCAAAAGGATTGAATCAAGGCACTCCACCTCCAAATCTCGCCAAGCTCCTTCCCATCCTGTCACCCCAAGGGCAAGGAAGAGGCTGGAGCTCAGCAGTAAGTGTAAAATGGGTCACAGTGAGCAATATTGAGGCTAAAGGAAAATGATAAAATATTAATTCATGCTGCAGTATTGAGTTAGTGCAGCAGTGAGCCAAGTACTAATTGGACGTCTCTTGAAATATATATCACATAAGAGTTACCATTTTAATCATTTTTAAGTGTACAGTTTAGTGGCATTAAGTACATTCACATTGTTGTATAACCATCCCCATCATCTTCCAAAACAATCTCTCTCCAACCATTAAGCAATAACTTCCCATTCCCTCATGCCCCATCCTCTGGTAACCACCATTCTACTTTTTGTCTCTGAATTTGACTTCTCCAGATACCTCATATAAGTGGAATCATACAGTATTTATTCTTTTCTGAGTTGTTTATTAAAGTTAGTATAATGTCCTCAAGGTTCATCATGTTGTAGCATGTGTCAAAATTTCCTTTTTTAAAAAATTGAGATATAATTGACATCTAGCATTATAACATATTAGTTTCATATATACAACATAATGATTTGATATTTGTATATATTGTGAGATGATTACCACAGTAAGTTTAACTAGGTTACATCCATCACCATATGTGTAGCTACTATGGAAAACAGTATGGAGTTTCTTTAAAAAACGAAAAATAGAGTTGCCATATGATCCAGCAATCCCACTCCTGGGTATATATCTGGGAAAACTCTAATTTGAAAAGATACATGCACTCCAGTGTTCACAGCAGCACTATTTACAATAGCCAAGACATGGAAACAACCTAAATGTCCATTGACAGATGAATGGATAAAGATGTGATATATTTGTATATACATACATATGTATGTATATATGTACATATATATGTATATATGTATACATATGTATACAAAGGAATACTACTGAGCCATAAAAAAGAATGAAATGCCATTTGCAACAACATGGATGGACCTAGAGATCATCATACTAAGTGAAGTAAGTCAGAGAAAGACAACTACCATATAACATCACTTATATGTGGAATCTAAAATATGACACAAATGAAATTATTTACAAAACAGAAACAGATTCACAGACATAGAAAACAAACTTATGGTTACCGGCGGGGCAGGGAAAGGGGGTGAGGGAAGGGTAAATTAGGAGTTTGAGATTAGCAGATACAAACTACTATATATAAAATAGCTAAACAACGAGGTTCTATTGGGCAGCACAGGGAACTATATTCAACATCCTCTGATAAACCATAATGGAAAAGAATATATATATATATAGAACTGAATCACTTTGCTATACACCAGAAACTAACACAACAATGTAAATCAACTATACTTCAATTAAAAGAAACATCTGTCATGATATATAGTTACAGTTTTTTGTCTTGTGATGAGAACTTTTAAGATTTACTCTCTTAGCAACTTTCAAACATGCAACACAGTATTAATTGTAGTCACCATGCTGTACATTACATCCCCATGACTTATTTATTTTATAACTGGAAGTTTGTACCTTTTGGCTACCTTAACCCATTTTGCCCAATTCCTCAACCCCTGCCTCTGATGACCACCAATCTGTTCTGTGTATCTGTGAGCTTGGTTTTCATTTTTGTTTTTGTTTTTTAATTTAGATTCCATATATAAGTGAAATCCTATGGTATTTGTCTTTCTCTGTGTGATTTATTTCACTTAGCATAATGCCCTCAAGGTCTATCTGTGTCACAAATAACAGGATTTCCTTATTTTTTTTATGGCTGAATAATATTCCATTGTATATACATACCACATTTTCTTTTATTTTTTTAAAGTTTATATAAGATTGGCTTAATTTATTTCCTTTTTTAAAAAATATTTATTTATTTATTTGGCTCTGTGGGTCTTAGTTGCAACACATGGGATCTTCCTTGCAGCATGTGTGATCTTTAGTTGCAGCATGAGGGATCTTTAGTTGTGGCATGCTAACTCTTAGTTGTGACCTGAGAGATCTAGTTCCCTGACCAGGGATTGAACCCGGGCCCCCTGCATTGTGAGCACAGAGTCTTAGCCACTGGACCACCAGGGAAGTCCCACATACCATATTTTCTTTATCCATTCATCCATTGATGCACACTTATGTTGTTTCCATATCTTGGCTATTGGAAATAATGCTGCAGTGGACATGGGGCTGAATTTGTCTTTTCAAGTTAGTGTTTTTGTTTACTTCAGATAAGTATGCAAAAGTGGAATTGCTGGATCATATGGTAGTTTTTTGTTTGTTTTAAATAAATTTATTTATTTATTTTTGGCTGCATTGGGTCTTCGTTGCTGCACATGGGTTTTCTCTAGTTGCAGTGAGTGGGGTTTACTCTTCATTGCGGTGCATGGGCTTCTCATTGCGGTGGCTTCTCTTGTTGCGGAACACAGGCTCTAGGCCTGCGGGCTTCAGTAGTTGCAGCACACGGGCCCTAGAGCATGCTGGCTTCATTAGTCGTGGTGCACGGGCTTAGTTGTTCCGCAGCATGTGGGATCTTCCTGGACCAGGGCTCAAACCCGTGTCCCCTGCATTGGCAGGCGGATTCTTAAGCACTGTGCCACCAGGGAAGTCCCTCATATGGTAGTTTTATTTTTAGCTTTTTGAGGATCCTCCATACTGTTTTCCATAGTGGCTGCACCAATTTAAATTCCCACCAACAGTGCATAAGCGTTCCCTTTTCTCCATATCCTCACCAACACTTGTTATTTGTTTTCTTTTTGATGATAGCCATTCTGACAGGTGTGAGGTGATACTTCATCTTGATTTACGTTTCTCTGATGGTTAGTGACATTGAGCACCTTTTCATGTACCTATTGGCCATCTGTATAGCTTCACTTGGAATAATGTCTATTTGGGTCCTCTGTCCATTTTTTAATCTCATTGTTTGTTTTCCTGCTGTTGTATGAGTTCTTGATATACTTTGGATATTAACCCCTTATCAGATATTTGATTTGCAAATATTTTCTCCCATTCAATAGGTTGCCTTTTCTTTTTTTTTTTTTTTTTTTTTTTTTTTTTTTTTTTTTTTTTTTGTGGTACGCAGGCTCTGGACGCGCAGGCTCAGTGGCCATGGCTCACGGGCCCAGCCGCTCCGCGGCATGTGGGATCTTCCCAGACCAGGGCACGAACCCATGTCCCCTGCATCGGCAGGCGGATTCTCAACCACTGCGCCACCAGGGAAGCCCTGCCTTTTCATTTTGTTGGTGGTTTCCTTGATGTCCAGAAGCTTTTTAGTTTGGTGTAGTCCCACTTGTTTTACTTTTGTTGCCTTTGTTTTTGGTGTCAGATCAAAAAAATTATCATCAAGATCCATGTCAAGGAGCTTATTACCACCTATGTTTTCATCTAAGAGTTGTATGGTTTCAAGCCTTACATTCAAGTCTTTAATCCATTTTGAATTAATTTTTGTGTATGATGTAAGATAGTAGTCTGGTTTCATTCTTCTGCATGTTTCAATTCTTCTGTCCAATTTTTCTAGCATCATTTAATGAAGAGTCTGTCCTTTCCTTATTGTATGTTCTTGGCTCCTTTGTTGTAAATTAATTGGCCATATATATGTGAGTTTGTTTCTGGGCTTTCTATTTTGTTCTGTCGATCTGTGTGTGCCAAAACCATACTGTTTGGATTACGGTAGCTTTGTAATATAGTTTCAAATCAGGGATTGTGATGCCTCCAGTTTTGTTTTTCTTTCTCAAGTGCTTTGGCTATTTGGGGTAAAATTTCCTTTCTGTTTAATTTTTTGAGGAATCACCATATTCTTCCATAGCAGCTGCATCATTTTACATTCTTATCAGTAACACACAAGAGTTCCATTTCCTCACATCGTCACCAACTATTTAGATGTTGTTATTATTATGTTGTTTTATATTGTTATTTTCTGTGGTTTTGATTGTAGTATGCTAATGGGTGTGAGGTAGTATGTCATTGTTACATTTCCCTAATGATTAGTGATGTTAAGCCCTGTAATTAGCTAATTCTTCAAGAGCTTAGCTACTAAGGTGACATTCCTTTTAGATCCTTAGTGGAAGAGCTAAGAAATATATATATATATATGTTATAATATAGTGTTATATTATGTAACATATATTATTATATATTATATATATTATGTAATATATATTATATATTATGTAATATAGTGTTATACACTATATTATATTTGATATAATATAGTGTTAAAACTCTTAAATTCATACTCATACTTCTAATCTATACCATAGGGTTCTTTCCATCCTTCCCACATTCCAAAATTCCAAATCAAAATTGATTTGCAGTTCTTTATGCCTTTAGAATATATTCCACTGAGGGAGTAACGTTACTTTGATTAAATTTTTTTCTTCCACCAATGGTTATTTTATTGGTGATATATAGTTAGGTTCTTTCATTTCTGTTTAATTTTAGGGCTTTTCCCATCTTTGATTGATTTTCAAAAGATTTAAAACATTAGCATAGTTAAAGAGTCAAAACTATTTAAGACAAGTGTACTCAGATAAGCCCCATTCCTTTCTTTACCCTTGCTCCCTGTTTCTACCTCATCTTTTGTAGGTAATCAATTTTATTAGTTTCTGGTTTATTTTTCCTTTGGTTTTTGCAAAAATCAACAGATAAATCAAAACACACACAGACATATATACACACAGTCATATACAAACATGCATATAATTTTTATTTTATTATAGTTTTATTTCCTATTCTTTCTTACCCAGTAGGGTATTATACTGGATGTATTCTTTTCCATCTTAACTTTTTTCACTAATAATATATCTGAAAGCTACTCCATGGCTGTTCTGAGAGCTCATTCTCATCCTATTATGTGTCCTTAACTTTTCTGTTTATGTGCCAAGTTCATTGAGTATAAATTATTTGCATTCTTGATAGCTCCTTAGTAGGAGCTATCAAGAATACAAATGTTGGGGCTTCCCTGGTGGTGCAGTGGTTGAGAGTTCGCCTGCCAATGCAGGGGACATGGGTTCGTGCCCCGGTCTGCGAAGATCCCACATGCCGCAGAGTGGCTGGGCCCGTGAGCCATGTCTGCTGAGCCTGCGCGTCCGGAGCCTGTGCTCCGCAACGGGAGAGGCCACAACAGTGAGAGGCCTGCTTACCGCAAAAAAAAAAAAAAAAAAAAAAAGAATACAAATGTTTAGGAGCCAAATATAAACATATAAAACGTTTTGGAAATGCAGAAGACTACTAGAGAAATAATTTGTAATACTACCATTTAAAAATAATTGAGTGTTTTTTTCACTGTTGATTTTGTAGGACCTTGAAAGTTAGGGTAAAAAATTTAAACTTGACAGAGTTACATAATTAGATGAGGCAGATAGGATGAGAATATTTTGGATTATTTTTGACAGAAAGATGGAGAAATGAGGCATGAGGGAGACCAGGACATTGGGACATTTTTACATTAATCTAGACATGGGTTACCCTCATATTTACCACACAGGTACTAGATGACTTCTTACCTTGTCTGCAGCTATTCCACACACACCCTGTGCTGTGACTAAAGTGAACTCCTCTGCCCAGTGCTTTCCTGCCTCGTTGCCTTAGCTCACATCAATCTCATTTATTCTCTTCACTTATTCCCCTCCGTCCCCTTTCAACTCTGTTGAAATTTTGCCTTTCTTTCAAGGTCTGTCTCAAAAACCATGTTTATTAGCACTTAGGTGCTTTAGGACAATTTTTAAACTTCATACTATAGACATTTATGTGTATCATCTGCCCTGTTAGTTTTGGCTGCATTGGGTCTTTGTTGCTGCATGCAGGCTTTCTCTAGTTGCAGTGAGCGGGGGCTACTCTTCATTGCAGTGCACGGGCTTCTCATTGCGGTGGCTTCTCTTGTCGCAAAGCATGGGCTCTAGGCACGTAGCCTTCAGTAGTTGCCACACGCAGGCTCAGTAGTTGCGGCATGTGGGCCCTAGAACACGTGGGCTTCAGTAGTTGTGGTGCGCAGGCTCAGTAGTTGTGGCTTGCGGGCTGTAGAGCGCAGGCTCAGTAGTTGCTTTGCAGCATGTGGGATCTCCCCAGACCAGGGATCGAACCCATGTCCCCTGCATTGGCAGGCAGATTCTTAACCACTGAGCCACGAGGGAAGTCCCACATATCTTTTAATAGCTCAACTGCTATCTATGAATGAATGTCCAGGTTCTTGGTGCCTTTGGTCATGGTGAGAGAGGAGCAGATCCAAATGTGGCTCTGTGTATTCTTAGAACCCAGTTGGTTACCCTCCCCCCCGCCCCAGGGACCCATCTTCTCTCTGTTGGTAGATATAATCTGGGTTAAGAAAAATCTAGGACTTGGTATTACTCAACAGAGCCATTGGTATAAATTTTTTCAGATGCTGTTGAATGGGGCCTGAGGATGTGCAGTATCACCCTGGTTGAGAACCACTCTTCTGGTAGATTACTTCACAGAAAACCTGACCTGAACATTTACCTATAAAAGCTGATTTAGAGCTTCCCTGGTGGCGCAGTGGTTGAGAGTCTGCCTGCCGATGCAGGGGACACGGGTTCGTGCCCCAGTCCGGGAGGATCCCACATGCTGTGGAGTGGCTGGGCCCGTGAGCCATGGCCGCTGAGCCTCCGTGGCCACTGAGCCTGAGCATCTGGAGCCTGTGGTCCGCAACGGGAGAGGCCACAACAGTGAGAGGCCTGCGTACCGCCAAAAAAAAAAAAAAAAAAAAAAAAAAGCTGATTTAACTGTTGACTTATGGTTCTAGCTAGCAAAAGTACTTGTAGAATTTAAGAGAGAGACTAAAAATAATAAGAGCTACCTGGCACAGGAAAAGAAAGCATAGAATAATTCAAAATATGGATAACTCATGTCTTTGTATCACTCAGTGAATCAATTTATCTATAGAGATTAGGGGTGTATATAGTGCTAGTTATAAAATTCACACATTGTCTATGGTGATTTCTCTTGAACTTAGGTTTCCCTAGGACACATAACACTAGGATTTCCCAGCAGACTTCATGGGCCTCGTTGGAGTCTCCTGGAAGAATGAAACGGAAAGTGGCCTTCTCTGAGATCACCTCGCCTTCAAAGAGGTCTCAGCCTGATGGTCCTCAGAACTCATCTCCAGCTCTGAAAACCCCAGAGAAAGCTGGAGAGATTCAGCAGTGTTGTGCCGAGGATGACAAGAAGGCTTCACCTGATGGTCGCATGATCCTGAGAACTCGAGTCCCAGCTTTGAAAATGACAGAGACTAGTGAAGAAAGAACACTAACTCCTATCAGCGGGGGACAGAAATCCTCGGTGGTGCTTTCTGTGAATCTGAAACCAGAATACATCAAAAAGAGGTAACTGGGGATTCTCCCCTGCCTCCCACAGAGCAAATCGAGATCCTTCACATGATGTGAAAAGTGTGGGTCACAGCCAATAAATCTGCCTGTGTCACAGAATCACCAGCTTTTCCAAAATACAGATTTCTGAGCCTTTCCCTAGATGTAGGAAATTAACCTCCAAGTGTTGGGCCCAGGAATCTGCTTTTTTTTTGTTTTTTTTTGTTTGTTTGTTTGTTTGTTTTTTTGGTGGTATGTGGGCCTCTCACTGCTGTGGCCTCTCCCGTTGCGGAGCACAGGCTCCGGACGCACAGGCCCAGCGGCCATGGCTCACGGGCCCAGCTGCTCCGCGGCATGTGGGATCCTCCTGGACCAGGGCACGAACCCGTGTCCCCTGCATCCGCAGGCGGATTCTCAACCACTGTGCCACCAGGGAAGCCCAGGAATCTGCATTTTTGAGATTCTCTTTGGTTGATTCTGATATACCTAGCTGTCCTTTGGGGATCACGGCTCCAGAAGATAATTTCCTAAACCTGAATTGTTTCACAGTCCTGGATTTCATTACTTGCTGTGGCTCTTTGCCACATTTTAACAGTGATTTTCTTAGGGTTTTTTTTTTTTTCTTTTAAACTGGAAGCCATTTTCAAATACATACAGTACAAGAAGATAATGCATCTAGAAAAAACTCTGCAGTTTGACATTGGGCAATGTTTGTAAATAATGGGCTGCACAGGGAATGTGACAAGCCTGAAATTTCAATGTTTCCTGCTCAGAAACTGCAGCACCTCGCTTACCTAGTTTGCTTGATAAATGCTTTGTATTGGAAATATAGCTGCATTTCTGCTAACCTTGAGTGGACAGTAAATTCACTGATGTGTCAGAAATTAAAAAAGGATAAGAAACTCTGCCTAGGATTAGTATGTTCTGATCTCTAGTTGGGGAGGTGACGAGTCTGATTTAAATGATAAGCTTTTGGCAAACTTTAATCTCTGGGTTTGAGTCAAACTTCAATTACAAACTTTAGCAAAGTGTGATTATCTCCTTCTACCGTAGCTGCAGAAAGAATAGGAGCCAGTCAGGCCACCTGACTATCTTCTGGTCCTGCTGCTGATCTCTGGTGCCCCAAACTGCTTTCCATAACCTTGCTGTGGTATCTTGCAGGGAGGCCAAAGAAACAGTTCAGGATGAAGCTACCTCTACTCCCCGTCGTATCCGCAGAAAGAGCTCTCTCTTGACTTTGAATCGGATTAGGCAGCAGCTTAGGTAAGACTGCTGCTTGGCAGGCATAAAAACATCCTGCCATCTGTGAAATCTATAATCCTATTTCTTAAATCCTCTTTTTATTTCTTGTTTGTTATTTGCTAATCCATTGAAATTCTCCTTTACCTAGTATGTATGGAATTATGTTAATTTCACATAAACGTCATAGTTTGAAAGAGGCAAGAAACACTGCCCTGGCCTTAGGTGGCTCCCAGGGCCCCATAATCATCACACCCAGCAAGACTGTTAGTGTGGTGCCTAAGAGCATGAACTTTGATTCTGATAGACTTGGATTTGAACCTGGGCTTTGTCATTTACTATCTGTGTAACCTTGGGAAGGTTACTTAACCTTTCTAAGCCTTGGATTCCTCATCTATAAAAAGGGAATAATAATAAACAAATCACAAAGTTTTGCAGGGTTTAATGAGATCATATAAATAAAGCCCTTAATAGAGCTTCCAGTAGCAAGAGCCCAAGAAAAGGAGCACATCTGATATTACTCGGTTGCAGAAGGGACTCTGCAATACCTCGAATCCACACTGATCTGTTAGGAGCTTCTTATGTAGACTTCAAACATTGAATATCAGAAAATAATGTGTCCTACCATTCAGGTTTTTAGGTAATAGTAAAAGTGATCAAGAAGAGGAAGAGTTTCTGCCAGTAGCTGAGATTTCAGACTCTGACAGTGAGGAGGAAGAGGCTTCCACACCCCCTCTTCCAAGGAGAACACCCAGCAATGTGTCCAGGAACGTACACTCTTCCATGAAGTCATCCTTACAGACCCCCTCCAAGACACCAAAGAAAACCGTAAGGTTCCTTTAGGTTTATTTCTCGTAATTTAGAAATTGTGGTGACTGAGGTCACACAACTAATAACAGCTGGGTTTTGAGCATAGGTCTGTCATATTCAAAGCTATGCTACTTGGAGTATTCATGGAGGAAAGGTTCTTTTTCTTTTTTTTAATTTTTTATTTTACATTGGGGTATAGTTGATTTACAGTGTTGTGTTTCAGGTGTACAGCAAAGTGATTCAGTTTATATATATATATATGTATATATATATATACACACACACACACACACACACATATCCATTCTTTCTCAGATTCTTTATCCATATAGGTTATTACAGAGTACTGAGTAGAGTTCCCTGTGTATTCATGGAGGAAAGGGTCTATGTGAACCCTAAGACTGAAAATGAACCCAGTAGACAGTGATAAAATTTGAGTCCAGGGGCTTCCCTGGTGGCGCAGTGGTTGAGAATCCGCCTGCCGATGCGGGGGACACGGGTTCGTGCCCCGGTCCGGGAAGATCCCACATGCCGCGGAGCGGCTGGGCCCGTGAGCCATGGCCGCTGAGCCTGCGCGTCTGGAGCCTGTGCTCCGCAACGGGAGAGGCCACAACAGTGAGAGGCCCTCAAACTGCAAAAAAAAAAAAAAAAAAAAAAAAAATTTGAGTCCAAGTTCCTTTTAAGATATGGAATCGAATGTCCAAGAGCCAAACTGCCTGAGGGAAGGACAAGAACTGTAAGAACGGACTCCTCATCTTTGCATTTCCCTTGAAAGCTGGCAGAGGGCTTTGTGCGTGCGTAGTCAGTGCTCAGTGGGTATTGAATCCAGGGCTGCTGAGCCGTGTCATTGGTTTTGTTGTGCCACTCAACAGACTTGAGGAATAGGGAGCACATACTAGGTGTTGGTAATGAATTGTGTAACAGAAACATGGAAGAGGTAAATGGATGTCTCTCTGCTTTCTGTGGAACTTTAGCAGAGCATTGAAAGCTATTAAGAGGGTCTTACTGTGTTCAAACATGTTTGAGAAATGTTTCGATTAAACAAAGTTAAATTGGTTTCATTATCACGTGACTTCTCAAGGCCATTAACTTATTAATGTTATTGTGAGGGCATTAGTATATTAGGAAACATTTTTCGTGGAGCATCTTGTTCTTTAGAACAATTTAGAAATGCCTAATTAGGGGCCTTTCTAAAGCTGATCTCCATTTTCCCATATCAAGAAAAATGTGATTGGGCTTGGGTTGAAGCCAAAGAAAAGACCTTTAGGGAAGGAAATCCAATAGATCACCTTTGGACGAGGCAGTCTTTATATTGTAGAATAGCTCACCCGAATGATCTGGTTTGATTGATCTGGTTTGATTGCGTCTCCTGGGTCCTGCCTAGAAGAAAGGATTTAGGGGCGGGGCAGGGGGCGCTCTTTAGCATAATAAAAAAGTCAGAAGTCCACCTTTAAAAACAAAAAAAAAACAAACAACCTTCTCAGCAAGGTTTGTTATTATTTTCCTGTTTTCTCCAGAGTTAATAGATGTTAAGCTGTTAACAGGGTCTCAATGCTGTTCTGTGTTTGGGAAGAGGTGTAGAGACTATCACTTTATACCTTGGCTACAAGCAGAGGGTGGGTAGGTGAAATGCTCCCACAAAAGGGAGTGCTTTGTGGAAACACCATGAATACTACTGGTTAGCAAGCCTGCTCTAATGAGCCAGCGGGAAGGAAAAAAGGAGACCGGTGAAATCGGTCTGTGGGCCTAAACTGAATGACCCTGTGGTTTGAAGTGGAAAAATCTGGGGAGGTTTCTTCAAGTACTGTGTAGTGTCTTGGAAGTTCTGAGCTAAAGATTGACCATATTTTCAAAGAAGGCTAGAGGAAGATCTTTTTTATTTATAATTATTATTTTTAAAAAAAATTTTTTTTATTTTTTTAATTTATTTTTTTATTTATAATTATTAAAGATGCTTTTTTATTTTAATCAGTGAATGCAACTCATGGGGGCAGAATAGAGGAGGATCTTATGAATCAAACCCAGTTTATGCCTGCTACTGTACCCTATTTGGGCAGAGTATTTAGGATTTTTTAATAATTTGCCTTTCTTTGAAGATAGTATTTTACTTTGAAAAGTATTTAATCCATACTTTTATTCATTCTTTCCTCAGACTGACATTGTTTTCAAATCCTAATACTATATGTAAATTAGAAATAAGAAATTGTGTTTGGACTATGAACAAAATGTATGTGTAATGTGAGGAGAGAAAGGGAGAATCTTGGTAATTTATACAGGAAGGAGCTAAGGGGAATTCACTACCTCTCTTCTTTTTATCAGCTCATCATGAATCAGATTTGCTGATGCATCCTGGATGGAGTTTTGCTTTGTTTTTTCCTTCTGAAATATGTTCTGTCTCTCTCTTTTTTTTTTATTTTGGAGTATAGGTGATTTACAGTGTTGTGTTAGTTTCAGGTGTACAGCAAAGTGATTCAGTTATACATATACATATATCCATTCTTTTTCAGATTCTTTTACCATATAGGTTACTACAGAATATTGAGTAGAGTTCCCTTTGCTCTACAGTAAGTCCTTGTTGATTCTCTAAATGTTCTCTCTTTTGAATACAGCCTGAGCCCAGAACACCACGTCATGCCACTCCCCGAATCCGCAGCCGAAACCTGGCTGCCCAGGAGCCCGCCAACGTGCTGGAGGAGGCGCGGCTGAGGTGACGCTGCTTGGGGGCCCCTGCTTTCATTCACGTGAACTGGGAGTGCTTTGTAGTCATTGGTGTACATAATAAAGGTAGAGAGTAAGATGAACGTGTGTGTTTAGAAAGAAGAAACCTCAAGCAGTGTCTGGGTGAGCTACTATGGACAGGCTCTGGGAGGAGTCTGCAGTCCACTGCCACCACTTTCTCAGGGTTGGAAGGTGATGAGACAGGACACTGCTTCTCAGTTGCAGTACCCTTTAGAACTGCGTGGCGACATTTTCAAAATACGTACGCCTAGATCCTGCCAGAAATCAGCTGAATCAGAATCTCATGTGGGATGAGGTCCACCCATGTGATTTGGGGAACCTCCCCAGGTGATATGTACGCTTAGTTAGAACCACTGAGTTCTATGGTGATTTGTCTGGGTGGAGAAAGGCCAAATGAAGAAGTTTAGGAATGAAGGCATTCCCTTGGATGTGAGATTAAGGTTTCAAATAGAAACTATAGATAAAATCTTTTCCATTTATTATTGAATAGATAGTAAAATGCTTCTGAAGTCCTCCTTTTCCCTCGTTTACCACCAACTTTAGGCTGCATGTTTCTGCTGTACCTGCATCTCTTCCCTGTCGGGAACAGGAATTCCAGGACATGTACAACTTTGTGGAAAGCAAACTCCTTGACCATACTGGAGGGTGAGTCATGTTGAGGCAGCAGCATGCTCAGGGCAGAAGGCCCTGCTAGCGCACCACCTCAGGTGCTGTAGTTCACCCAAGCGGTCTTTCCCTGGTGTCAGAAAAGGCAGGCCATTGCTGAAGCCTAAGCTTCTGAAGCAGTTTTTGTTGTCAAAGTAATTCTATAGAATTCTGTCTTACAGAGAAAATGACACTGGCCTTTTTTGGGTGGGCACTTTGCATACAGCCTTGCTTATAGAATGAAGGGTTCTATATAAACAGGTCCTGCTCTGATCAGCTTCCAAGGATGGTCCTTACTGCTCCCACCTCTACATTTCAGGGGCCTCTGTCCTTTCTTCAGCACACATTCGCATACTCATAACTGATGATAGTGTAAGGCAGCTGCACAGACCTAGCCCGGGGTCTTCTCTTCTTGCCCCAGGTGCATGTACATCTCTGGGGTCCCTGGGACAGGGAAGACTGCCACTGTACACGAGGTGATACGCTGCCTGCAGCAGGCATCCCGAGCAAATGATGTTCCTCCCTTTCAATACATTGAGGTCAATGGCATGAAGCTGACAGAGCCCCACCAAGTCTATGTGCAAATCTTGCAGGTGAGCAAAGCTGTTTGGGCTTTTTGTTTTGTTTTTTTTGGTTTGTCTTTTGGTTTTGGGGTTTTTTTGGCCACACGGCTTGCAGGATCCTAGTTCCCTGACCAGGGATCAAACCCAGGCCCTCGGTAGTGAAAACAGGGAGTCCCAGTCCCTGGACTGCCAGGGATTTCCCCGTTTGGGCTTTTTGGAAAGTACAGTTTCTGGGTGGCACATGAAAAGGGAAAGGTTTACTTAATTTTGTGCATATTACATGTTTACAACTTGCCAAGCATTGTCCTTTGTGTAGAGATAGCAAGGGCAAAGAAGGCAGAATTCCTACCCTCAAGGACCTTGAAGTCTAGGAGCTGGATAGGAATTTCTGGAAGCTAGTACTTACCAACATGGTGAAAACCATTTGTACATAGCAGGCATTGTGGCAAACCGGAAAAGGGGCTAGAGGTAGGCCGAAGTTTGCATCTCACTTTTTCATTCATTAGCTGTTATCCTGGAACAAGTAACGTCCAGTTACAGAGTCATACACTAATGATTTTGGCGGGGCTTCTGGGGCCAGCCTGTGGCTCATTTGCATTTCAAACACTATTGTCTCTCGTTGCCTTCTCTTCTCCTTCCTGTGGAAGGCAGAGGGTAGGATACTGAAGTCCTCAGGCTGAATAGCTTCCTCTGTATGCAGATTTAACTTTAAGCCCAGGGGAGTAAAGTCCTTACAATTCACCACACGTTCCTCCACCCGCCCCACCCCACCGCAATGCAGAAGCTGACGGGTCACCGGGCAACAGCTCACCATGCGGCAGAACTGCTGGCTAAGCGATTCTGCACTCGAGGGTCCTCTCAGGAAACCACTGTGCTGCTTGTGGATGAGGTAAGGAGGTGCCCATGGAAGGACTGGAGAAGAAGTGACATGGCACTTGATTGCAATGTTCCGGGAGCAAATACTGGGCGGGAGGAAAGTCCTGGCTCCCTTCTTCCTTCACTTTGGCTCATTCTCTGGTGGTGAGAGGCATGTGTCCATGATGTCCTTGCTGGTGGTGTGACCTGAGAGCGCATGAAGCTTAAGCAGTGGTAACAGGCTTCACTCCGGGGCCCCGACTCCATCTCTGTCTCTGTGGTTGACTCTGAGTCTCTCTCCATTTCCTGGCAGCTCGACCTTCTGTGGACTCAGAAGCAAGACGTAATGTACAATCTCTTTGACTGGCCCACTCACAAGGAGGCCCGGCTTGTGGTCCTGACCATTGCCAACACCATGGATCTGCCAGAGCGCATCATGATGAACCGGGTGTCCAGCCGACTGGTAGGGCCATTCTCAAGATCTTCTTACAGACCCATAAGCTGGGCCAAGGATTTCTCCGAAAATGAATACATAGGAATCTAAAATAAATAGGAAAAGTAAGAAATGTGATTTCTGAAATTCTTATAATTACTAAGTTGGAATTAAATATGCCACCATTGCATGGCTTTCTGCAAACATATCTTCTTGGTGTTCTGCTACCTCCACACTCTTAAACTGCACAGAGCCCTAAAGGTTTAATTATTTAAAAAAGTACTTAAGTGCTTACCCTTGTCAGGCAGTGTTAGATGCCAGGAGTATGGCTGTGAACGGGGCAGATACGGTCTCTGCCCTTGTGGACCTTGTGGTTCAGCAGGAGTGAAACCAGGAGCCAAGCGGGTGCATGTTGTAGAGGCGAAGATAGTCCCACCCACTCTAACGAGAGCACCTCTGCTCAGATCTCCTTGTAAATGACTCTAGTAGAATAAAAGATTCTTTTAAGCTAAATGAAAAAACAGTTGAGAGCTCCTGCCCTGCAGGATCCCACAGGCCATTGTCAGTAAGAAAAGGAGCTGGAAGCAGTGGCAGTCCTGGGATGAAATGTGTAACTTGTTACATGGGACTTGGAAATCAGGTTTGGGGACTTGCAGGTGGCTTTCCACCAGGACTATCCGAGTGGGAAATCCATAAACTTGTTCCTCTGTCATCTTGACTCCCCAGGGTCTAACCAGGATGTCCTTCCAGCCGTATACTCACAGCCAACTGCAACAGATCCTGGTGTCACGACTCCAACATTTAAAGGCCTTTGAGGATGATGCCATCCAGTTGGTAGCCAGGAAGGTAAGTCGCCTTTGGGGAGCTCCTAGTCACACGGACAGTTTTTGCTGAGCACCTGCCCATGTGAGGCCCTATGCTGAGTGCTCTGGAGATGAAGCAAAAATTAAGAAGTCCTGTAAAAACAAATACCAAAACATAGAAACAAAATTCTGAAAAATTCCTTAACCTTCTTATTGTATAACTAATTAGAGGGCTCTGAGTTTGGTGGGCTTATATACAAGAGAAGATGAATTGATTCAGGGAGCTTTGTATAATCAAAAGGGCAACATAGTGAATGAGGTAGACAAACCTGGTTTGAATTCTGGCTCTAATACTTTAATAAGCATGTGGAAGGTTACAGAAAAGTTACTTTAAAACTTCTTGGGCTGCAGTTTTCTTCTCTGAAAAATGGGAATAATAATAGTTACCTCATAGGGTCATTGTGAGAATTAAATGAGACCATGTCTGTAATGTACCTAGCAGGGTGCATGTTCCATGGTAGGTATGAAGTGTGGGATGCCTACCCCCTCCTGGCTTACCGGGAGAATGCCAATTGAGATTCCACTAAGACTTCTCCGAGGCTGCTGAGGAACAACTCAGGTTAAATGCCCACCTTGAGCTGAATGAAAGAAATCACACATCCACTGTATTTCAGCACTTAAAAGAGTTATAAACATGTTTCTAGTTTCTTACTGGAAACGATGTGAACTCTGAATGCCTATAGCAGCAACACACATCTGTAACACCTGTTCAAAGCTGGGTACTATATTAAGTATTAGGGTCAGAGGTGAGCGAGATATGGTGTTTATCTCCAAGCTTTGCTTTCTAGGAGAGAGATCCTCAAAGTTACTATCTAACCCTTCTGTTGGTAGAGTTTTCCACCTCTGCAATCATGCAGTTTCTAAAAGTTCTTTCTTTCCCCTCTGAATGGTCCTTTTTTTTTTTTGCGGTACGCGGGCCCCTCGCTGTTGTGGCCTCTCTCGTTGCAGAGCACAGGCTCCGGACGCGCAGGCTCAGCAGCCATGGCTCAGGGGCCCAGCCGCTCCGCGGCATGTGGGATCTTCCCAGACTGGGGCACGAACCGGTGTCCCCTGCATCGGCAGGCAGACTGTCAGCCACTGCGCCACCAGGGAAGCCCTGAATGGTCTTTTTATATACCATCCTACTTATTTGAGATTGTTTTCTCCCTTTTCCTCTAAGATGCTTTATCTGTTGGTTTTGGTCTCTATCCTGCATTATTATACTTTCCTCAGCTGCCTTTGTGGTCCACTGAGGTCTAAGGGTGGAGATTACAAAGCTGATTGGGAGCTCTGAGTATGTAAGTGGGGCTTGTTCATTGAGAGCTTCACTGAGGGGTAATCTGATCGGGCCAATTTCAGTATCTTTAGTTTATTCCCATATTTTCTGGGATAGTCAGATTTCAAAGAGTAGGCTTCCCCTGTCCTGCCTGCAGGGCAGTGTTCTAGGATCAGGGGAGGTGGGCTGGAGTCAGGGAGGGTGGAGGTCTTCAAATTCAGCATGCAAATACTAACCATCTATATTTAGTAAGGGACATCCCCTCCTCTGCAACAATACCTAGTATTTCTGGTCCAGAGACTTTTCTGTTTATCCTTGCTTGAGAATAAATTTCTGGTCTCCTGCCATGGTACATAAGAGGGATAATCTCCGGGGCAAAGAGTTTTATGGAAACAGTACAAATTACCAAGGCACAAAATTTTCTCACAGAGCCCTAAACCCTCCCTCAGTGGCCCTGATGTTTACCAACAGCATGAAATGGGGGAGAGGTCTAGGGCAAGGGTCAGCAAACTTTCTGTGAAGGGCCAGTAGTAAATGTTTTAGGCTTTCTGGGCCATAATGGTCTGTCACAACTATTCAACTCTGCCTTTGCATTGTGAAAGCAGCCATGTATTATATAATATGTAAACAAATGCACATAGCTGTGTTACAATAAAACTTTATTTACAAAAACATGTGGTAGGCCATAGTTTGCCGACTCCTGATCTAGGGCATCCGTTTCTTAACTTTCAACCAGTCCTCTTTATTTTAGCCAAACTTCTCCCTTTACCTCCAGTTCCAGTATCACTAACTCCTGAGCATTTTGAAGATTTTTAGTGTAACTTAGGTTTGTTCTTGGATTCCTCACTGCAGGCTTAGGAATGGGCTTTCTCAGTTTGCTAGGTTAACCAGTACCCTGCCACTTCTTTCCAACTTTCAGAATTATATTGTTTACTGCTCTCTAGTTGCTTCCTTTTCTTATTTAGGGTTCTTAGTCTTTAAACAAGGTTTCAGAAGACTTCAAATTTGGCTGCTGTTTTTACCCAAAACTCTTGCCTGTAATTTCAAACCTCTCTTTTATTTCTTAACATATAAACATATTGTTTATCTTATGATATCTGAAGTCTTTGTAGGTTTACTTCTGTTGATTGCTGATTCACATGTCTATATGGCCTTGTTTCCTTGTTTTGTGTGTCGATTTTTTTTTTTTTTAAACTGTATGCTCATGCTTCTTAAGAGCTTTATCTGAGAGGTGATTGAGGCCTGGGTTGAAGTTGAATTCGTTTAGTTTGTTTGTGCTTCTGTCAGTTACTGAGGGGCACTACCAACTGGGACCATTTTTAAACAAAATTCTCTACTTGAGGTCTTTAGGAGACAACATAAATTTGGGCTACAAATCCATGTGTGAGGGCTTGTGGTTGCAAAGACTCGGTGAGTTTTTGTCACCCTACACCCACCTAACGCCAAGGTCACAACAGGCCATTTTTCTTGCCATCCCTTCTGCGTGATAAGTCTTTCACTCACCTTCATACTGGGGCTGTAGTGGAGGTCGGGTCCCAAGTTTATGCAAGGTCTTTTCTTAGATTCCATGTTGGGTGGCCCCAGCTTTTTCTTTTGTCTCCCTCACCCCATCAGCAGTCAAAAAGAGTGCTTATGGTCGCCAAGGTTCACAGGTACCCTCAGAGTGGGAAGTGCTTTCGGTGTTTTCTAGCCTCCCAGGGTCACCTGTCCACTTTGATTCTAGGCCTCTGAGCAGCCCTTGAGTCCCTGCTATTAACCACTGTATGGTGCTGCTTCACACAGAGGAAAGGAGGAGTGAGAGGGCGGCAACATTCCCAGGACATCCTCACCAGCTGAATGTGGGAGATTAGAAGGAGGCAATAATATACGCTGGTGCTCGTGTTTCCGTCTTGGGTTACTGGAGAAGTGATTTTTGTTTTGAATGTCTTATATTTGAATTCTGAAAACAGAAATAGACACAAAACATTTAAAAACTCCTATAATCCTGTCTGTCACACTGAGTGAAGTAAGTCAGAAAGAGAAAAACAAATATTGTATATTAACGCATATATGTGGAGCCTAGAAAAATGGTACAGATGAACCTATTTGCAGGGCAGGAATAGAGATGCAGATGTACAGAGCAGACATGTGGACATAGGGGAGGGGTGGGGTGGGGAGGATGGGATGAACTGGGAGACCGGGATTTACATATACACACTGCCATGTGTAAAACAGATAGCTAGTGGGAACGTGCTGTATAGTGCAGGAAGCTCAGCTCGGTGCTCTGTGATGACCTAGTTGGGTGGGATGGGGTGGGGGAGGTCCAAGAGGGAGGGGATGTATGTATACATGTAGCTGACTCACTTCGTTGTACAGCAGAAACTAACACAACATTGTAAAGCAACTATACCTCAATTGAAAAAGAAGTCAAAAAATAAAGAAATAAAATCTCCTATAATCCCGCTTCCCAGAAATGACTCCTTTTAATGTCTTAGTTTTGGTGTGTGTATGCATGCACATGCATGTATGCGTATGCCTGTGCATGCATGTATTTGTATGCCTTTACGATTTGCTTTTTTAACCTTAATGTTTTATAATTGGAAGAAAATAGTTACTTTGGGATGCTATCAGGCAGGATGTCATCGCCTGTGATGGTTGTCAGGCGAATAATGGGGCTGCTGGCAAGCACCGGGAATATAGAAACAAATCCTTGCAGGCAATGGTGAGTCGAGGAGTTCCCTCAGTTAAATTTATAATGCAATAGCCCTCCTATGTCATCTTGGGAGAGAGTATAGAATTCCCCATAAAGGGAGCCCAGGAGCCCCTCAGTCTCTGTGCACATGGAAAAGAAGGCACAAAAGCAGAGCCATTGGCATGGGGGGTTGGTCTAATTCATCTAACCACAGATTCCTCTGGGTCCTCCAGCTTCATGGCTTCCTTCCCTCTTGATTCTGGTTCATTTAGCCATTGACCAGGTAGTTTCCAAAGTCCATCACATGCTGTGAGGGAGGCTCAGGCTGTGGCTTTATCTCCAAAATAGGCTCTACCTCAGCCTCTTGGCTTTTTCTCTTCATGCAAGGAACAAGACCCTTGTCTCCAGATGGTTCAGTAATGATCCTGGGCCAAAGGTCTCTTCTTTTAGATTTCTTCATTTTTCTAATATTAAATAAAGTTGAGAATTTCTGTCTCTTTCATTCTGGAATTATCTGTAAGGCCAAGAGAAAGGTGTGGACTTGGGGAAAAGTCCCAGACACAGTATAATAATTTATATCTGAGCTCCCACCAGGTTCCTAGCCAGGGCTAAGTACTTAATTTCATGCTTAAGTCCATTCCCAGCCCTGCCCTTCCTTTTTAGCTGAACATAGAATCAGCTGGTTTTTCTCCTGGGTTGAGACGGCAAGGGGATCTCAAGGAATAAAATGTTCCCTCTTGTAGGTAGCAGCCCTCTCTGGAGATGCACGACGCTGCCTGGACATTTGTAGGCGTGCCACAGAGATTTGTGAGTTCTCCTGCCAGAAGCCCGACTCCCCTGGCCTGGTCACTACAGCCCACTTACTGGAAGCAGTAGAGGAGATGTTTTCATCATCATACATCACTGCCATCAAGTAAGATGCTTCTGCTTCCTGACCCTGAACCTCCCTTGGAAGACCACTGGAGAGGGCCATGGAAGCATGCTTCCCTTTCAAAGCTTTTACTCATACACCCTGCATTTACTGACAGTGCTGTCCTTTTTCTTAAGGGGCATAGTCTAGTCAAAGAGACAGAAATGTAATCCTAGTATAATAGGAGAATAATTACCATGCATTGAGTTACACTATAGGTGTTTATGAAGTAAAGTGCTGTGGAAACAAGAAGAAGGAAGTAGCTACTTTTCTCACATTGAATGATATACTCAACCATGAAATGGGGGTGCTGGTACATGTCCAGATATAGTTGCTGCCCTTACTTCCAAAGTGCTATTTTTCATATTATTTTGAGACTTTGAGGGGAAGGGAAATCCTTGCCAAATCATATAGGAATATAGGAAGAAATAGTCCCAAGTTTTTTCCTCTCTCTTCTCCAAAGACACAGAGAAGTTTTATTTGGCTTTCCTTGGGTTGGTGGTACAGCCACTTAGGAGAATTCACATCTCCTCATTTTCTTTAAGGAATTCCTCCGTTCTGGAACAGAGCTTCCTGAGAGCCATCCTTGCAGAGTTCCGTCGATCAGGACTGGAGGAAGCAACATTTCAACAGGTGATTGATCTACTTTTTAAAAAATCCTATTTTGGTCTGGTGCCTTTAAAATATAATATGTGGGAAATTTTAACCACTGTGTAATAGTCTGTCTCTATTTTGTGCCAACCTGATTATGCTAAAGAATATGCACCTATTTTTATGTGATATTTAATTGAGTTGCATGAGAAGAGACCTTTAGCAAATGGTTTCTGCATATTAGATTGAGGCTTTACTATGTGCCAGATACTTTTCTGGGAGTGGGAGATCCAAACATGAGCAAGACAAAAGTTGCTGCCCTGATACAGCTTATGGTATAGTGTGGGGCAAAGCTTTCAGAACAAGCCTTGTTTAAAAGCAAATCACAACCATCACCCTGATACCAAATCCAGACAAAGATGTCACAAAGAAAGAAAACTACAGGCCAATATCATTGATGAACATAGATATAAAAATCCTCAACAAAAAAAAAAAAAAAAAAAAAATCCTCAACAAAATACTAGCAAACAGAATCCAACAGCACATTAAAAGTATCATATACCCTGATCAAGTAGGGTTTATCCCAGGAATGCAAGGATTCTTCAATATATGCAAATCAATCAATGTAATAAACCATATTAATAAATTGAAGGAGAAAAACCATATGGTCATCTCAATAGATGCAGAAAAAGCTTTCGACAAAACTCAACACCCATTTATGATAGAAACCCTCCAGAAAGTAGGCATAGTGGGAACTTACCTGAACATAATAAAGGCCATATATGACAAACCACAGCCAACATAACTCTCAATGGTGAAAAACTGAAACCATTTCCACTAAGATCAGGAAAAAGACAAGGTTGCCCACTCTCACCACTGTTATTCAACATAGTTTTGGAAGTTTTAGCCACAGCAATCAGAGAAGAAAAATAAATAAAAGGGATCCAAATCAGAAAAGAAGAAGTAAAGCTGTCACTGTTTGCAGATGACATCATACTATACATAGAGAATCCTAAAGATGCTACCAGAAAACTACGAGAGCTAATCAATGAATTTGGTAAAGTAGCAGGATACAAAATTAATGCACAGAAATCTCTTGCATTCCTATACACTAATGATGAAAAATCTGAAAGAGAAATTAAGGAAACACTCCCATTTACCATGCAACAAAATGAATAAAATACCTAGGAATAAACCTACCTTAGGAGACAAAAGACCTGTATGCAGAAAATTATAAGACACTGATGAAAGAAATTAAAGATGATACAAACAGATAGAGAGATATACCATGTTCTTGGATTGGAAGAATCAACATTGTGAAAATGACTCTACTACCCAAAGCAATCTACAGATTCAATGCAATCCCTATCAATCTACCAATGGCATTTTTCACAGAACTAGGACAAAAAATTTCACAATCTGTATGGAAATACAAAAGACCCCAAATAACCAAAGCAATCTTGAAAAAGAAAAACGGAGCTGGAGTAATCAGGCTCCCAGACTTCAGACTATACTACCAAGCTACAGTAATCAAGACAGTATGGTACTGGCATAAAAACAGAAATATAGATCAGTGGAACAGGATAGAAAGCCCAGAGATAAACCCACACACATATGGTCACCTTATTTTTGATAAAGGAGGCAAGAATATACGATGGAGAAAAGATAGCCTGTTTAATAAGTGGTACTGGGAAAACTGGACAGCTACGTGTAAAAGAATGAAATTAGAACACTCCCTAACACCATATACAAAAATAAACTCAAAATGGATTAGAGACCTAAATGTAAGGCCAGACACTATCAAACTCTTAGAGGAAAACATAGGCAGAACACTCTATGACATAAATCACAGCAAGATCCTTTTTGACCCACCTCCTAGAGAAATGGAAATAAAAACAAAAATAAACAAATAGGACCTAGTGAAACTTAAAAGCTTTTGCACAGCAAAGGAAATCATAAACAAGATGAAAAGACAAACCTCAGAATGGGAGGAAATATTTGCATGTGAAGCACCTGACAAAGGATTAATCTCCAAAATTTACAAGCAGCTCATGCAGCTCAATATCAAAAAAACAAACAACCCAATCCAAAAATGGGCAGAAGACCTAAATAGACATTTTTCCAAAGAAGATATACAGATTGCCAACAAACACATGAAAGAATGCTCAACATCACTAATCATTAGAGAAATGCAAATCAAAACTACAATGTGGTATCACCTCACACCAGTCAGAGTGGCCATCATCAAAAAATCTACAAGAAATAAATGTTGGAGAGGGTGTGGAGAAAAGGGAACCCTCCTGCACTGTTGGTGGGAATGTAAATTGATACAGCCACTATGGAGAACAGTATGGAGGTTCCTTAAAAAACTAAAAATAGAATTACCATATGACCCAGCAATCCCACTACTGGGCATATATCCGGAGAAAACCATAATTCAAAAAGACACATGCACCCCAATGTTCACTACAGCACTATTTACAATAGCCAGGTCATGGAAGCAACCTAAATGCCCATCAACAAACAAATGGATAAAGAAGATGTGGCACATATAATATTACTCAGCCATATAAAGAAACGAAATTGAGTTATTTGTAGTGAGGTGGATGGACCTAGAGTCTGTCATACAGAGTGAAGTAAGTCAGAAAGACAAAAACAAATACCGTATGCTAACACATATATATGGAATCTAAAAAAAAAAAAAAAAAAAAAAAGTATAGGAATAAATACGCAGATGTAGAGAATGGACCTGAGGACACAGGGAGGGGAAGGATAAGCTGGGATGAAGTGAGAGAGTAGCATTGACATATATACACTACCAAATGTAAAATAGATAGCTAGTGGGAAGCAGCTGCATAGCACAGGGAGAGCAGCTCGGTGCTTCTTGACCACCTAGGGGGTGGGATAGGGTGGGTTGGAGGGAGACGCAAGAAGAAGGAGATATGGGGATGTATGTATGTCTATAGCTGATTCACTTCGTTATAAAGCAGAAACTAACACACTATTGTAAGCAGTTATACTCCAATAAAGATGTTAAAAAAATCACAAAGATCAAACACTCTGAGAATAATTTCAACTATATCAAGTAAAAGGAATCATTAGGGCTTGGGCCTTAGTGGTTTATTAAAGGTGTTTAAGTATATACCTGGGAGTTTGTATATCTGTGTGTATGAGTATGTTTTAGACAAATAGAGATGTCAGGAAAAATTTTCTTTCCAGCTGTTTATTTCCTTTCAGCTTTTCTTCTTTAAATTCTTTTTTAAACATTTAGTCGCTAGTCATGTTTTGCCCGTTTTTGTTTTTGTAAAGCCTGAGACAGCTCTTCTGCAGAGAGTGACCTGTATTCTCTCTAGGCCTTTGTGCTTTTCCAAGGGACATGCCTTGGCACCTGCTCACTGTTTCTGCCAAGGAAAATGCCCTTATAGCAAAATTTGACTTGAATTATGACAGTCTCAGTAGGAACGCTCAGCACCTGGAGATGAGGACTGTTTGTATAACTGTGACAGTTACTAAGCATATTATATCTATTAACTCAGTTACTAAGCATATTATATCTATTAAGTCAAGAAGGATATTGTAGTATATTTAATAGATAAAACTGAAGCTCAAAAAGTGAAATAACTGGCCCAGGTTGCTTATTTAGGTAATTGGCAGAACCAGGGTTCAGACCTGCTGTTGTCTGATTCCGAGGCCAGTACTACATTCTGCCCTTGTGTTTGTGCCCCAGTGGGGCACATGCCTGCTGGGGTACTGAGTATCCTGGAAAAGAAGTGTCTCATTTTCCCAAAAGAAGAAATAATGATTGAATACAGACCCAGGACTACCTTCTGGCAGCTGACCTCAGGTTTGTTCTTTGTTTCTAGGTTTACAGTCAACACGTGGCACTGTGCAGGATGGAGGGTCTCCCGTACCCCACCATGTCAGAGACCATGGCGGTGTGCTCTCACCTAGGCTCCTGCCGCCTCCTCCTTGTGGAGCCCAGCAGGAATGACCTGCTCCTTCGCGTGCGGCTCAACGTCAGCCAGGATGACGTTCTATATGCTCTGAAAGAAGAGTGAAGGGCTTCACAAGGAAGAACTGTGATCTGCTGTTTTTAAAGAGCCCTATTTCTATTTCCTAAGCACATGGAATCATTGTAGCAAAGTATACTGAACAGCAATGGCTGTCATGTATTTGGGGATTTTCCATTAAATAATTTGCTTTTTCTGGAGTGTTTGGGAAGTTTTATAGTCATTACAAACATCAAATTATAAAACCAAACCATCCTTCCTACACTAGGCACTCTCTCTGGGTTTTATTTCTGTTAGTAGCCCTGACATTTATTTAATGGTAACATACCATGTATATAAATACAAGCACACAATTACGGTATCTATATAAAATAGTGTCAGGAGAGTAAGTAAGAAATTACTTATATTGGTTGCCTCTGGGAAAGAACTAGATGGCTACCTTCAGGGTTAGAGGAAGACATTCACTGTATGTCATTATGTATCTCTTAACTTTTGAAGAATGTGAGTGTAATATACTTGGCACATAAAAAAGAACCGCTGGAAATAATATCAGTAATAAATAATCCCTAGTAACAAATAGCTAGAAAATGGAATTTTTTAAAAGATACCATTTATCATAAAAACAAATCTTTAAATAAAAAATACTTAGATGGCACAGAAAATATAAGGTACCTGGAATAAATCTAATAAATGTAATTAATCTCTAAATAGAAATCAATTCCAATTAAAATCTTGGTAGGGTTTTTTTGTATAACTGCCAAGTTAATTCTGATAAACCAACAATAGAACAAACTGACATCTAAAACCTCACATCAGCTACTGAGAAAATACATCGTCCATGTCATAGTCCTGCCAGAAAGGGTTGACCTGAATCTACTGATGAGAAAAATTATCAGGTAAATCAAAATTGAGGGAAAAATATTAAAGCAATGGTTCCTCTTCAAAA
Source organism: Kogia breviceps (assembly GCF_026419965.1). NCBI lineage: Eukaryota > Metazoa > Chordata > Mammalia > Artiodactyla > Physeteridae > Kogia > Kogia breviceps. The sequence goes on from NC_081310.1 coordinate 158,622,491, forward strand.
ATATTCATATCACAAAAGAAGAAAAAAATGGAGAAACTTCTAAACTAAAAGAGACTAGAGAAATGAGAGCTAAATAGCTAAGTAGACTGTAAGAACCTTGATTGGGTCATGGATTTAAGAGATACAAACAGTTATAAGCATTATTATGGACTATATTCATATTATGTAATAGGATTATGTAAATGTTAAATTTTGTGGGTGACAAATTATTGTGGTTGTGTAGGAGAATGTCCTTGTTCTTAGGAGAATCATGATAAGACATTTATGAATGAAATATAACATTTGCAACTAATTAAACAGCTCAAAAAATACATAGATACATATATTTATAACTGCTCATAAAGGACTAAGGATCAGTATCAGAATATTTTAAAGCATTATACAATAAGAAAAAGGAAAATGAGTAAATAAGGCATCCACAGAATAAGAAATATGACCAACAAAATGGGAACATAGTAAAAGAGGCCTGCAAGTCAAAACACTTTCACATTAAAAAATCTCTCCATGGTGATATAGAACAATTGGAAACCAAATGCCCCATTGATGTAAGTGTAAATTAGAACAACTGCATTGAAGATAATTTGGAAATATTTAGTCTATAAAATCCTATGAGCTCCCAATTTCACTCCTAGGAATATACCCTAGAGAAACACATGTATACACCAGGAATTATATACAGGAACATTCATAGCACTGTAGTGGCAAGCCATTGGAAAAGTGAATTATCTTCATACTGTGAGATAACATACAGAAATGAAAAATAAAGTGATAAGTATCAATGGATGACGCTAAAAACAAGGTCGAGTAAAAAAAGGAGTTGAATATTTGCAGTGATAACAATGATATAATGTCAAAGCTTGCAAAAAAATACTATGGTTTGCTTAAGGATGTACACATACATAGTAGAAATGCTCAGGAACAATAAACGCCAAATTCAGGAGAGTGAATATCTCTTTGGGAAAGGGTTGTAACATGAGAGGTGGCGAAGTGGCTTCAAGCATATTGTACTGTTTTTTTGTTTTTTTTAAGGTACGCGGGCCTCGCACTGCTGTGGCCTCTCCCGTTGCAGAGCACAGGCTCCGGACGCGCAGGCTCCGGACGCGCAGGCTCAGTGGCCATGGCTCACCGGCCCAGCCGCTCCGCGGCATGTGGGATCTTTCCGGTCCGGGACACGAACCCGTGTCCCCTGCATCGGCAGGCGGACTCTCAACCACTGCGCCACCAGGGAAGCCCTGTACTGGTTTTTCTTAAACTTGTGGTAAGTGCCCATGTATTTGTTAATTCACACAAGAAATAGTAACTATTTATTTAGTGCCTACTGTGTACCATGCACTGCTCTCGACACTGAAGTTAAAGAACAAACAAAAGCTCCTGCTTTTATGGAGTTTGCATTCTAGCAAATTTGAAATATTGTATATTTTTGTATGTCTTAAATGTTTCATTATAAAACATTTTAAAGTTTAATGAGAAGAAATATGGGAGTGAAACTTCCATTTTATTTCTTTTCAACATTCTTTTTTTTTTTTTGGTTGCTCTACCTTATGGCTTGCAGCCTCTTAGTTCCCAGACCAAGAACTGCAGTCGGGGCCTCAGCAGTGAGGGCACAGAGTCCTAACCTCTGGACCACGAGGGAGTTCCCTGAACCTTCCATTTTAAAATAGTAAAGACGGTCTCTTCTTCAAGAAATCACCAAAAAGCAATAAGGAGGTGGAAAAGCTCTTTGTCCAAGGAAACTAGAAGATAAAAGTTTAGGAAATAGGCAGGAGGAAGTGATTTGCAAGGTTTTAGATGGAAGATTCCTTCCCCCTACCCTCCAATTGCATTGCATTGCCCTGCCGGATAGGGGAGTAAGAACTTATGTTAAAAGACAGTAACAACTGTCTGAAGTGACTTTATAAAGAGGTGCAATATGACACTGCCTGTCATATTGTAAGTATTCAACCCGCCTTCTGACTGGAAAAGGTACATTTAAGTGCTGAATGATTAAGAAGAAGATGGTGAGCCCCATTTCTCTTTCTTAGAGACTCAGTTACATAGGACACTGAGGAAGATGGTGAGCAGAGAAACCGCTCCTCTAGTGCGGAGGCTGCACCATCCTCACCTCCACGCCGAGAGGGGCGGGGACGAGGACTTGAGGGCTTGCGCCCAAACAGCTTCAGAGTGGGAGTGAGGGAGAAGCTTGGCGGGTAAATTGTGTTAATAAATGGGCAAGGACAGGGAGCAAACCTGTTGCATTTGCACAAGCAGCCGGACAACCCTGAACGGTACAACGCCACTCAGAAAACTTCGCGTTACCTGCCCCAAAGCGCCTGCGCACTGAAAACCCCACCCTTGGAGTCACCTGCTGGAGCGCCGCGCCCGCTTTGCCTTGCGCATGCGTAATACGCGCCGCACCAGCCGTGGAATCACGTGTTAGAGCGCGAGGCGCCTCCCGCCGGGGCGCTTCCTGTCGCGGCTTCCTCGGCGGCCCAGGGGCCGCGGGAGGCCTGGGTTGTCCCCGGCGGGAGAAGGCCCGGGTCGGTTTCGGATCCCCCGCGAGGTATGCCGCGATCCCGCCCTCTGGCGAGGGAAGAGGAGGGGACGGCGGGGGAGATGGAGGCGGCTGGGCAGGGCAGGGCGGCGCGTCCTGCAGCTCGGGAGTGGGGTCCCCGGCTTCCCCTCCCCTGCGCACTCCCTGCCTTTCTCTCTCCTGAGCCCGGGCCTGGTACAGCACCGCTGCCCCCAGCCCCGTGCCCCCGGAGCCGCAGACTTGGCGCGTCTCACTGACCTGCTCACTCCGTGTCACCCGCTCAGTTGACCGTCAGCCGTTCACGCAAGTCACTGATATCTGTCGTCTGGAGTCTTCCTGAGCGCCCCCTCCCGTGAGCGCACATGCAGTTAACCTCCGAGCCCTGTTGATTTTACCCCCTAACTCGAGTCGGTCCACTTCTCTCCATCCCCAACGCCGCCCCCACGCTCTCTCAGCTTCTCCCCTTTCGCCGAGACCGTTGCAAGATGCTCGGTGCCGAGACGGCTTCCAGCCTGGGTTCGCCCTCCTACTTCCTTTCTGCAGCCAGAGGGATGTTTCTGAATCGCCAACCTGATCGCATCACGTCCATTGCCTTCAAAATCATGCCCAAACTCCTTTACGCTTAAAGGTTTTTCTCTTTTGCTCCTTGCTCACATTTTCAGCTTCGCTTGTACCATTTCTTGTCTCACACTTTATGCCCCACTAATCCCAGTTTAGTTTTCCTGTGCAGGTCAAGCTGTTGTCACCTCAGAACCATTATCAGGTTGTTCCCTATGTTTGGAATCCTATTCCCCTTCCTTTCCCCGAAAATCTTCATAACTCAGCACTGGCACCACCGTCTCCAAGAAGCCTTTTCTCTTTGCTGGGTAAGGGGCTGTCCCTGGGCACCCATGGTCCCTGGTGCAGCCCTGTGTGGGTTTTGTCCAGTGATGAGGGTCTCTCCGCCATGTAAATGTTCTTTGAGGACTGACATCATGTCAGATTCATTCTTGCGCTCCCAATGCCCAGGACACTCTGATGCACAGTAGGTTCTATGAATGGTTGTGAGGTCTCTGAGTGAATCAGAATGCTGAGTCCGATTTCTCTAGAGCAGAACTGTCCAATAGAACTTTCTGCAGTGATGAAAATGTTCATTATTTGTGCTGGCTGATGGTAGCCACTAGCTGAGGAACAGGATTTTTTTTTTTTTTTTTTTTTTTGTGTGTGTGTGTGTGGTATGCGGGCCTCACTGTGTGGCCTCTCCCGTTGCGGAGCACAGGCTCCGGACGCGCAGGCTCAGCGGCCATGGCTCACGGGCCCAGCCGCTCCGCGGCATGTGGGATCTTCCCGGACCGGGGCACGAACCCGTGTCCCCTGCATCGGCAGGCGGATTCTCTACCACTGCGCCACCAGGGAAGCCCAGGAACAGGATTTTTTTTTTTTTTTTTGGCGATACGCGGGCCTCTCACTGCTGTGGCCTCTCCCGTTGCGGAGCACAGGCTCCGGACGCGCAGGCTCAGCGGCCATGGCCCACGGGCCCAGCCGCTCCGCGGCACGTGGGATCCTCCCGGACCGGGGCACAAACCCGTGTCTCCTGCATCAGCAGGCGGACTCTCAACCACTGCGCCACCAGGGAAGCCCAGGAACAGGATTTTTAACTTGATTAAATTTAAACATAAATAGCCACATATGGCTACTGTGTTTAACAGCACAGTTTTAGAGCCTTTCTGAATCCTCCCCAGCCTTATACCCACCCTGTACCTAGAGTTATTTCCCTGAATCTGCCTTCTTAAGCCACTCACCACTCAACCACTTGGGTTTAATCCAAATTTGTCAGTCAGTTCGGTAACTTTTTATTGTGTCCACACTCCTCCCTTAAACCTGTTAACAGGTGGCCACGTCCCTTTCATCTTCCATGGTGCTTGCTTCAGTGCTATACTTCCAGGTCTGGTGTTTCAGCCTTGGGTGTTAAGCACTGCCTTCTTTCTCTGAGTTGGGAGTTTACTAATCACACCCATTGGGGGCGGGGCTTGTAGGCTGCTCCAGTCTGAGCCTCTTCGACCCCCCATTAGACAAGTGTCCAGGCTGCCAAGATGCCAGGGCCAAGACCTCGGAAGGGCCCTCAGGCCAGTGACCAGGGTGTGGCAGCTGCCAAGCAGGTACGGATATACAGCCTCCTTCACCTTCACCTTCACCTCTGGGTCAGTCTGAGCGTGAGGGTCTCTGACAACTCGGGCAAACTGGGTCACCTGTGTGGTTTCCCTGTTCGTCTAGAGACTTTGAGCCATGCCTCCTGGAGTTGGCAGAACGCTTAGAGACCCTCTGACCCGCCCCTGCCACACACATGTGGGAGATGAGGCCTGATCTCTCGTGTGTTTCAACCCAGGCTTCCTCCTGCCATGGCCACCTCCATATGAATGATCTGGAGGGTTCAAGAACTGCCAGAGTTTAGGGTGTTCTGGTGGAGTCTCAGTGCTCTCATGGATTCCTCATTTAGGGCCACAGCTTTGCTTGCCCACAACTTGGGCTGTGGCCCAAGTCGGGGACTGATGGAGTCTCTAATTTTCTCCCTTTATTTCTTCTGGGTGCAAGTTCTGAGACTTCTTAGCCCATTTTTATTGTCTTAAAAGAGGCAGGTAAGGGAGGTGGTAGGATAAAGGGCATAGACTCAAGACACAGGACCTTATTTTAAATTCTAGCTCTGCCACTTACAAGGCTGTCTCAGTTTCATCTGAAAATGGAGATAAAAATAGGACCTACCTTTACTTAGAGTAGTCAAATTCATAGAGACAAAGAGTAGAATAGTGGTTGGGGGGGGGATGGGGAGTTGTTTAATGGGTAGAGTTTCAGTTTTGCAAGATAAGAAGTGTTCTGTGAATGGATGGTGGTGATTGCTGCATAACAATGTGGATGTACTTAACGCCACTGAACTCTACACTTAAAAATTGTTAAGATGGTAGTTTTCATGCTACATGTGTTTTACCACAATTTAAAAGAAAATAGGACGTATCTCAGGATAATGAGAAGTAACTGAGATAATCACATAGAGTGCTACTACATACCCTGCCTGGCAGCTAGTGCTGTTATTGTTGCTAGTAATCGTAATGGTAGTGTGGTCTTACTGGGTTCTTTGTAGAGTCACCAGGGAAATAAGCGTCCCGGGGATAATGTTGCAGGCCTCAGTTTCCCTTTCTGCACATTAGTCCCCACAGACAGCGAAGGAGCCGCTGAGCTCCTGGAGGCTGGCTCTGGGGCTGGGCTCCACCCTCTGCCTCGTGTGTGTCTCTTCTCAGCTTGGGCTGTTTATGGAGTTTAGCCCTGAGGACGTGCTGCTGGGAATGGAGGAGACTGAAGATGATGGGGACCTGGAGGCTGAGCTGCTGGCCCTCACTGGGGAAGTGGGGACCACAGGCAAGAAGCCAGCACCCAAGGGGCAGGGTGAGTTTGGAGCACTTGATGCTGGGACCAGGTGGGCTCTGCAGTGGGTGGGGAGGGTCCTCTCCTCACAGCTGTGGGGAGCCAGCCAGATCATCCAGTCCTTCTGATATCCATGTCCCTTCTGCAGCATTCTCACCAAGAGGCCATCTTGCCCTGCTCACTTGCCTGTGTGATGGGGAGCTCGCTCCTTTCTGGACTGTGCCCTCTCCCTTGTGGACAGTCAGCAGTCTGAGTCGCAGGCTGACTCAGGTCCCTATCCTTAGCCCTAGCCAGGGCCTGGTATAGACTAGGGGCTCAGCACAGACTGAATTGGGCACATAATGAGTGCACAGAAATTGTGTCGAATGAATAAGTGGTATGTCCCTCCCCAGCTTAGAAGAGGACAGAGACCTGAAGCCTGGGAGGGTCAGAGGGTCTAAACCAGGAACCCTTAGAGAGAACCATCTCCCATCCCATGTGCTCCTGAGCTGAGGACAAGGAGAGGACCCAAGAAGCGGCTCACTGTTCTGGGAGAACAATGGCCATCACTTCTCTCTCAGTCCAAACCTGCTTTGGGTTTCATGAGCCTGGGTTTGAATCTTGGCTCTGCCATTTACCAGGATTGCAATGTTAGGAAATTAATAAAGTTCTCAGTTTACTCATACATAAAATGTGGATAGTATTACCTGTCTTTTTTTTTGGCTACACTGCACAGCTTGTGGGATCTTAGTTCCCCAACCAGGGATGGAACCCAGGCCCTCGGCAGTGAAAGCGCAGAGTCCTAACCTCTGGACTGCCAGGAATTGCCAGTATTACCTATCTTGCACAATTACTGTGAAGCTCAAATGAATGTTAAAAATCTTTATATATATGTGAAAGGTGTGGTTAGGGGGAATGGATGGATATGTCTGTGAATAACTACCACAGCAAAAGTGCCAAGAAAGGAGCAGCTTGTTGCCTGTTGGAGGGCCTGGAAAGGTTTCCCTGCTGAGGGTCTTCTGTGCTGGGTCATAAAGGAAAAGCAGAGGTGGGACTTTGGCTGTGGGAAGGAAGGAGGATTTCTACCTGGGTGTGTCTACCAGCTCAGTGGATTGAAGACCCTCCTTTACTCCTTGGGAATCTTTTCTGAGTTGTTGTGACCCTCTTCCCCCAGCCCCCCTGCCTATGGCCCACATCGAGAAGTTGGCGGCGGACTGTATGCGGGATGTGGAGGAGGAGGAGGAGGAGGAAGGGCTGGAGGAGGATGCAGACTTGCTGGTGCGTCTGCCGGGCTGCTGTTGGAGGGCTCTGTGGTCAAGCCTGTGGAGGAGGCCTGGGGTTTTTCCCTTTGTGTGCTCTGATGTTGACTGAGTGCCTTGCCCTTCTTGGGCCCTTTTCCTGACTCTATGGTGTGAGATCTGTCCCCTTTGATGTGTGGTCTGAGCTCTGTACTTGGGGATTCTCAGATTTGGAGGCTTCACTGATTTCAAGCCTATCCCTGGTCAGATTAAAGGAGTGTTTTGGTGAAGGGGACTTTCAGGCACAGTGAGTGATACTGGGAAATACTGCTGGGGGAGAGTGTCCTTGATTCTCAGGTCCTGCCGTGGGTATGGTCATGAGGCTCCCCAGCTCCTGGGACTTGTGTCTCCCCAGACTGAGCTGCAGGAGGTCCTGGGTGCAGATGAGGAGGCTGGGCCCTTGGATGGTGATGAGACAGCCAGCCCAGGTGGCTCTGAGGAGAAGGAACAGGAAAACATTGAATCTCCAGTGCAGACAGCTCTCCTAACAGCTCCAGTCCCAGCGGCTCAGGTGGGTTCTGGAGGGGTCCAGTGTGCCTTTGTCCATGTCCTTTGTGCCTGCATGTCCATGTATAGCACACACGGAACACGGCTTGCCTAGGAAGACTGTGGTAACCCTTTCCAGGGCCCTCCTTCAGCAGCTGCCCCAAGCAGAGGCTGAGCCCAAGAAACTCCTTGGTGGTTGCCGGCCTCAAAGGCCTCTCTGTTCTCCCAGACCGCCCCCTGCAGCCATTTCCTGGCCTCCACAGATTGTCTGGGCCTCTGTGTTTGCCTCTGACATGGCCTCTGGCCTCTCCAGTGAGTCTTTGCCTCCCACCTTGAGGCTTTTAGGTTCTTCCTTCTCCTTGAATCCAAGAGCTTCGTTTTCCAGGGAAGCTTCCTTGCAGGGAGAGAGCAGCAAGGGCCTAGCTGGCCCTGGAGAGGCCAGGCCCTGAACTCAAGTACCTACAGGCTGGAGGGCCTCAGGGGCTGCAGGCTCTGCTGGAGGATCGGATCCACAACTACCAGGAGGCGGTGGCCAGTGCCAAGGAGACAGGTGAAGCAGCCAAAGCCAGACGCTGTGAGCGCGGCCTGAAGGTGGGTTGGGCTCGGCTGGGGAGCAGGGCTAGTAGTGGGGCTGAGGGCAGAGAGGGCAGAGGGTGAGGCACGGGAGGAGCTTGGGCCAGCAGAGGGGAAGCCTCCCCGCCAGCCTCACGGAGGTGAAGGACCCTTGGCCTGTCTTTGAGCAGGGTCCAGGCCGTGATGGCTGGCTAGGTTTCTGGTTCTTCTCTCCCTCAGACTCTGGAGTCCCAGCTGGCTGCTGTGAGGAAAGGCAGGAAGATCAGTGAGGATGAGATCCCACCTCCAGTGGCCTTGGGCAAGAGGCCCCTGGCCCCTCAGGAAACAACCAACAGGAGCCCTGAAGCAGAACCCCCAGCTCCCCACTCCGTGGAGCCAGGTATCTGGAGAGAGTCAGATCCCATCCTGGTTCCCAAGGTCAGAGCCCAGGGCCTGCCTCCCCATCCTGCCGTTGTTCCCTTGCTGTCAGTCACACCTTCCCTAAGAGGTCCTCAGGCCAACTAGATCTGGAGGCACTGGTGACCTTCTTCTTTGACCTTCATGTCCTCTCTGTGGACTTTTTGTTTCTCCATAGACAACCCCTCCCAGCCTGAGACAAGCCTCTTGGGCAGCCCCAGTATTTCTGGCCCCCCTGATTCAGACGCAGACCCACGGGCCTTGCTGTTGGCCCGACAGAGAGAGTACAAAGTGGCTGCCCTGAACGCCAAGCGGGCTGGAGACCTAGATCGTGCCCGAGAGCTCATGAAGATTGGGAAGGTATGGCATCTGGTTCAGAGGTCCTGTGTCCAATCCCTCATTTCACAGATGGGGCGGTGACCTGCTCAAGGTCACACAACTAGACTGGACTTCAGTGAGACTGGCCTGAGGGGGAGTTTTTCAGCCCAGATCCTTGGGATTCCCTGGCTTATGCCCACACCTGCTTTTCTTCCTACTGCAGAGATTTGGGGCCGTCCTGGAGGCCCTGGAGAAGGGGCAGCCTGTGGACCTGAGTGCCATGCCCCCAGCACCTGAGGGTCAGTGTGGGAATGGGAGTGGGGAGCCTGCTCAGGCTGGGGCTGGCCAGGCACCCCACCCATACCTACACCTCTGCTCTGGGTCCCCCAGACCTGAAGCCCCTCCCACAGGCTTCCAAGGCCTCCACAGCACCCTCAGATGTACACCCAGCAGTGGAGCGAGTGCAGCCAGTGATGGCCCCTGACATCCCGGCCACCCCAGGTAGGAACAGATGATGCTACCATGGAGTGGGGGCCTGGGGGGAGGCAGGCAGAGCTGAGGCCATCTCCTTTCTCCTTTCAAGTGGCCCCTAGTGAGCCACAGACAGTGCTGGACGCCCTGCAGCAGAGGCTGAACAAGTACCGTGAGGCAGGCGCCCAGGCTCGGGGCAGCAGGGATGAGCGCAAGGCCCGGATGCACGAGCGCATTGCCAAGGTGGGCCTGCAGCGTCCCTCCCCGGCTGGCTGCTGTCTGTCTGCTCCCTGGTCTTTGAGTTTTCATCTGTCTGTCTCTCTCTGGAGCTCTTGCCGCCTCAGGGGCTCTTTTTCCTCCTGGGGCTGCTGTCTTTGTCCTCTTCTGTCTCTCCCTGATTGGAGCCTGCAGACTGCTGCCCACCATCAGTTTCCCCCCTTCCTTCCCTTGCAGCAATATCAAGATGCCATTCGAGCCCACCGAGCAGGACGGAAAGTTGACTTTGCTGAGTTGCCTGTTCCTCCAGGTGAGTGGGGCTTGGCCTGGGGGCTTATGAGGTCCCTGAGCAGGATCGGGGGAAGGGGAAATGATTTCTCACAGATCTGCCTCTGCTCTGGGGGAGCCACCCATCCCAGCCATGCCCAGGAGGACCCACACAGGACCGGCAGCAATCTGGTGCCTCCCCAAGGCTACCCGAGCCCTCTCCCTGTTGTCTCTCTTCTACAGGATTCCCCCCTATACCTGGCTGGGAGCCCACTATGGGTACTGAGGAGGATGTGGTGGCAGCTACTTTAGCAGCTGCCCAGAAACTGGCCTCCTCAGAGGATACAGCCCCCGCAGAGGAAGATGAGGACGAGGACAAGGTTTGGCTGAGTGCCCGAGGCTCCAGGGGTTGGTGGGGGGAAACAGCAGATGAGGGATGAACCCAAACACTGGTGTCCATACTAACAAGCCCAGCAAGGTAGATATTCTTTCTTCTACTTCACAGAGAAAAAACTTGGGCAAGGGCACCCAGCTAGGAATTAGCAGAGCTGGATTCAGACCAAGGTGTTTCTGACTCCAGGGCCCAGGTTTGATCCCCATTACCCTGCTGTCTCATATTGGGGGGTTAGCTCAGAGAGCTTTTGAGGCTTCTTCTAGCTCTGAGACTCTCTAGGGCCCACGAGGGAAAGCCATTCATTTCAGGTCATGCAGTGAGTAGTACAGTGTTAGGAAGAGAGCCCAGGTCTGCAAACTGCCATGGCCGGGGTGGGGAACAGCCTCCTGTGACAGCCTCCTGGGCACTTGCAGGATGAGCCCCCAGCCAAGGCCCCAGTGGCCAGGAAGCCAGCACAGCCTCTGGTCCCTTCATCCCGGCCCCTGCCTGAGCCCAAAGCCTCGAGTTCTAAGGAGTCACTGAGTCCAGCTGGTGAGTTGGGGAGAAGAGGGATGGAGTGAAGGCTCCAGTGAGAGGCAGGCATGGCTCTAACCAGTGTCCCCTCCCTCCAGTGCGAGAGCAGGTGGCCCTGCTGCAGGCACGGAGACTGCAGTACCAGAGGGCAGCCCTGCAGGCCAAGCGTGGCCAGGACCTGGAGCAGGCCAAAGCCCATCTGCGGGTGGCCAAATCCCTTGAGGCTCAGATCATCCAGGTGCGAGCTGGCCGACCTGTGGACCTCGCCAAGGTGAGTGTCGCCTGGTTAACGAGCAGCAGGACTTCTCAGGCAGAGAGGTGGGTGGCCGGCTGCACATGCAGACTGTGAGCAAGGTTGCTGCTTGGAGGAGGTGGGACCTGAATAGGATGTGGTGACAGCTGAGAAGGCCTTGTGCTTATGCGTCTCTCTGTCCCATGACCCCAAGAGAGGCCAGGGGAGGCCAGGGGGGCTGCCTGTGGTGAGAGCTGACCAGGTCGGGCAAGGCCAGAGGAAAGCAGAGCATTGTATCAGCCTGTGATAGGATGGCAGGCAATGAGCTCCCATCACTGGAGGTTACTAGAAGCTGGAGAAACATTTAGTTTGGATTCCTGTGTCTGTTAGGCTCAGTAGAAAAATCTGACTCTTGAGGCCCCTGAGGGGCCTTGTGACCTGGGCAGGTGCCTTCACCCTTAACGGATGAGGAGGGTGACTTCATCCTGATCCACCATGAGGACCTGCGACTCTCTCAGAAGGCTGAGGAGGTGTATGCCCAGCTACAAAGAATGCTTCTGGAGCAACATGAGGTCAGTAGACTGCTTGTCTGTCCTCCCCTTTCAGTACCCGCAGCTTCCCCTTGGTGAAAGGCAAGATAGGATTCAAATTCTAGCTCTTCTACTTACTTGGCTGTGTGATCTTGGGTAAAGCACTTCCCTTCTCTGAACCACATTTTCCTCATCTATAAAATGGATGATTAATGCCCCTCTTGCAGGGTGGTTATGAAGTTCAAACAGACTGGAGGGGGAATTACTTTGAAGATGGGAGGAAGAAGTGTTTGGGGAGACAGATATGTGTGTGTGTGTGTGTGTGTGTGTGTATATATATATATATATATATATATATATATATATATATGTAAGGTATACATAGATGTATAATTGGGTGTATGTGTATCTATCTGAACGGCTGCCTACAAGTCTGCTTTCTAAAGTGATGTTTCTATTAGGTTTTTTAAAAAAATTTTATTAATTAGTTTATTTTTGGCTGCCTTGGGTCTTTTGTGCTGCACGTGGGCTTTCTCTGATTGCAGCGAGCTGGGGCTACTCTTCATTGCTGTGTGCGGGCTTCTCATTGCCGTGGCTTCTCTTGTTGTGGAGCACGGGCTCTAGCACAGGCTTCAGTAGTTGTGGCACACGGGCTCAGTAGTTGTGGCTCGTGGGCTCTAAGGCGCAGGCTCAGTAGTTCTGGCGCATGGGCTTAGTTGCTCCGCGGCATGTGGGATCTGCCCGGACCAGGGCTCGAACTCGTGTCCCCTGCATTGGCAGGCGGATTCTTAACCACTGTGCCACCAGGGAAGTCCCTTTCTGTTAGGTTTTAAAGAATAGGAGTTTGTAAGGGAATTTAGGGGAATGGCTATCCTTAGGTGAGGAAACGGCAAAAACTCAGAGAAGTGCAATGGGACTTGGGAGCAGTGAACTTGAGGTACGTGTTGGAGGAGAGGGGTGAGGCTACAGAAGGTTGGACCTTTCAGGCCTCGAAGGCCAACCTAGACGGGTCCTGCTCTGGACTCTGGATTCACTCTGAGCCCCCATTTTCAGAAGTGTGTGCTGTTCTCCAAGCAGTTTATGCACCAGGGCAATGTGGCCGAGACTACCCGGTAAGTGCGGGGCTGGGACTGGAGCTTGTGGGGTGGGGAGCAGAAAATGAGCCCTGCCATGCTGATGTGCACACCTGTCCCTGTCAGGTTTGAGAAGCTTGCTCAAGACCGCAAGAAGCAGCTTGAGATCCTGCACCTGGCCCAGGCCCAGGGCCTTGACCCTCCCAGCCACCACTTTGAGTTGAAGACGTTCCAAACTGTGAGGTGCCAAAGCCTAAGGGAGACCGTGGCTCCAAGCAGGGACTGGGCAAGAAGCTGGGAGTCAGGGGTGGAGACTTAGGCCCCCTTGAGTGAGGCTTCCCAGGCTTGCCCCTGATGTGGGCCCTAAGGCTGGGGAGCAGTAGGACATGGTGCCTGTCTGTGAGGAGGGGCTCAGAGCTGTGTGGTGGCTGGGGAAGGAGCCCTGGACTAGGGGTCACAGACCGAGGTCTGCATGCCAGCTCTGCTGCTTCTACACAGACAAGCTTTGCTTCCCTGGGCCCACTCTCCTCTTGGCCACCACCGTGCTGGGTAGGCAGCCACTGGAAGATGGCACCTTTTCCTACCGCTCTCCTTCACTTTGGGCTCTTTCTCCTTGCTTCCTGGCTCTAGGATCTTCGCAGAACTCAACAGCACAGAAATGCATCTGATTGTTGTCCGGGGAATGAACCTCCCAGCCCCTCCAGGTAGCCCTAGGGCCACCCCTACTCTAAGAAGCACTTGTCTAGACTCTCCACTCCTGGCCACTTAGGGAGGCACTGGCTCTCCCTCTGCATCAAGTGCTGGACTCCTGGCTACTCCCTCTGACCCTGACTCCTGCTTCTCCTTCATAGGGGTGACCCCTGATGACTTGGATGCTTTTGTGCGGTTTGAGTTCCACTATCCTAATTCGGTGAGATTCAGGTAGCAAAAGGATCCTGTGAACCCCATCTTCCCTTCCAGGGCCCAGTGCTCTATTTCTCCCCATCCCTGGAGTCTGGCTATAGGGGAGGGGTTTGAAGACCCTTGGGCCCATTTCCTATATGGGTCCCTTCCCTCAGCATTGATGTAGCCCAGAGTTCCTGGCCCTATATCTCTGTTTTTTCAAGCTGTCCTGACTCCTCTCTTCTCACTGCTTTAGGACCAGGCTCAAAAAAACAAAACAGCTGTGGTGAAAAACACAAACTCTCCAGGTGAGGACCCACGTGAGGGCTGCTTTCTCCTCCCTTTCACCCTCTGATATATTTGTGTAGCACTTGTGTTTCCAGAGTGCTTTCAGATCTATTATCTTACTTGGTCTTCTCAACTTAGGAGATAAAGGCAGGTATTACTACTACTTCTCTAAGGTAATTGGGGAAACTGAAGCTCAGAGAGGTAGAGGGACTTGCCTAGGGCCTCACAGCAAGGAGATGGTGGAAACAGGACTTAAATCCAGGAATCCTGACTTCAAATTCCAAGCCTTTCCCATTTTGGTTTGATCTGTGTCTAACAAGAACTGTCCAAGTGGACTTCAAGGCCAGGACCTTGATGCTCTCTCTACCTCCCTCTGGTGGCAGTGACTCCGAATTGCAGGCAGAAAGATTGAGAGGGGAGGCCATCCCTGGGCCAGTTTCCATTTCGTCAGGACATCCCTGGGAGCCACGTTCCTCTACCTTCTCCCCACTCTTGCAGAATTTGATCAGCTCTTCAAACTAAACATCAACCGAAACCACCGGGGCTTCAGGAGGGTGATTCAAAGCAAAGGAATCAAGTTTGAAATCTTCCACAAAGGGTGAGGGCTCTGGTCAGTCACACTGCCAAGGTGGGTTGGGAGGAAGGATTGGTTTCTGTTGCTGCTGCTGCCCCTGCTACTATTCAGTTTTCTTGTGCTGGGTTTAGCCAGCTCATTTCTGCCTTCCCTGCCCCGTCCAATCCTCTGCTGACTCTTGGCTTTCCAGATCCTTCTTCAGAAGTGACAAGCTGGTCGGCACAGCCCACCTGAAACTGGAGCGTCTGGAGAATGAGTGTGAGATCAGAGAGATCGTGGAGGTAGGGTGGGCAAACCGGAGGACTTGGCCAGAAAAGAGCCAACGTTCACTGAACATCAGTCCCTGTTGTGGGTTTTCTGTGCCCATTAATTTAAAAATATCCATAAGTGTGCTATAGAGTATGTGCTGTGCCCATTTAACAAATGAAGAGGGTCTGAGAAAATTTCATAGCGTCACCCAGAAAGGAAGTAGCTACAATCCTTCCAAGATGCTCTGCACTACTCAGGTTCCCAGGGATGGTAGATTACGGGGCTTTTGAGGGGCCTGATCATGGCTGTCAACTTGGCACACACAAATTCCTAGGTGTCTGGGGGCTGGTTATGGTTGAGGCAATTGTCTGGCAACATGATGAAGTAGAACAAGCTCTGGACATAAAGTTGATAATGTATTTCCAGAGGAGGGACCCACCAGAACACAGCTAGTCTGTGTTTAGGAATCAGCCCCAGACAGCTCCTTAAGCTTCCCTGAACTCACTGAATTTCACAGGGACTCCCAGAGCTTGCCCCTAATGACGAGGCAACTAAGGTTCCCAGAGGAGAAGGGTGTTCCACAAGCTCATACAGAGCATCTCTGGCACAACTAGGCCCAGACCCTGGCTGATGCCTTTGTAGGCTGGGGCTTTTCCCACTACATTGCCTCTGCCTGTTTGGGGGAGCTCTTAAGTGGGGCCTGCTGTGTATCAGCCCCAGTGAGGTTGGTTAGACTTCACAAGCCTGTAGCACTGCTTTGAACTCCAGCCGCCCCCTCCCCTGCATAGGAGGGAAGCGGCATGGCGGCTGGAAAGACAAGCAAGTCCTGGCCTTGCTGCACAGTGGCTGTGTGACGGTATCATTCACTTCTCTCTGGGCCATCTGTGAACTGAAGGTTTGGGCTCAGTGGTTTTTCAGGCTGCACCTTGAAGCCAGAGCATTTCTTCCAGGAGTTGTCAAGGGGACTGTGGGGAAAACTGAGTAAGCAGAGCTCTGGGTTTCTAACTTCCACTTCAGAGCATTGGTGCTGATTTGGATTTACATATGACTTTTTAAATAAGACTTACCTAAAACCACCACCACCAGACAGCAGGAGGGGGGTTGTCCTGAAATGGAGACTCTTGTGTTGAGATGCAGGATGCTTTTAGCTGCTCGCTCCCCTCACCTGTGAGCACAGGGAGCTGCCTGCTCCCCATCCCTTTCCCCTCAGTTACCATCTCCCTCTCCGTGGCCCTCACAGGTCCTGGACGGAAGGAAGCCCACTGGGGGCAAGCTGGAGGTGAAGGTGAGGCTGCGGGAGCCTCTGAGTGGCCAGGACGTGCAGATGGTCACTGAGAACTGGCTGGTCCTGGAGCCCAGGGGCCTGTGAGGTGGGCAGCTCTCTGGGCCCTTAGAACCTCTGTCCCCTGCTCACTGCCTGGCCCCCCCCAGGGACCCTTCCAGTACTCAACTCATATCTAAGGAGAAAGCCTAGGAATTTCTCATCTGTGAGGAAGATCAAGAGGCAAAACTGTTGGGTAGTGCTCAGGCTCAGTGTCTCATGGTCTTCAGTAGAACTGGGGAAGGAAGTTAACTTTCCCGGGTCTGTCTTCAGGAAACCCCTTCTAAAATCTACTTGTACATTCACTGCAGTTTAGACTTCCTGTGCTTTGTGCCCTTGTGCAACAGAGGGTCTATGTAGGGAGTGGAGTGGAGTCAGGCCAGCAATTCCTCTCCAGCTTTTTCCCCCCCAGCTTTGCTGGCTATAGAGGTCGTACATAAAGGAGATGCTGCTGCACAAGCACCAAAGACCTGTTAAGTACTTGCATTATTGACCACGGCCCTAGTCTTTCCTGTTGCTGGCCCCTCCCCAGGCCTCCACCCAAACAGGCTGGATTCCAAGATTCCCCCACCCCTCCATCTGGGGGAGGGCGAGGACAGCCTCACTGCTCTGCCATGGAGTCTTGTAACCCCTTAACCCCTGGGTAGCAACTGCTTGCAGCTTACCCCAGCCCCCAGTTGCACCATTTCTAGATGTGCCTTTAAAAGATAGAACTGTACGGGATGGGAAAACTCGAGTGTGATCTGGACACCCCACCGCACCCCCTGCTTAGGGTGGGGGCAGTGTTCTGTGACTCCAGGTGGCCAGTGGCAGCCTATGCCACACAACTCAGTTTATCCCCTGCCCTGCCTGTGCCTGTGCCTTGGTTCCTGACAGCTGCTGCACTAGCCTCCCTGCTTCTCAAAGCTCTCAGTGGAAGTTTGTTCAGGACTGTGTGGTGGGAAGTAGGGGTAGGGTTGTCTTGGGTTTGGTCTAAGTACCTAAGACTGAAAGAATGTTATGTTAACTAGGAAAGAAAAAAATATATATGTGTATATATATTATATAGCTGATTTTATTTAAGAAACTAGGTCTAATTAACTCATTGTAGAGGATTTACACTGTCCTCACAAAGTAACCATCAAAGTCCTAAACAAAAGCCCTGCTGCTCCCTGTCACTTTTTAAAAGCCAGAGTGGCAGTAACATTTGTCAGTTGACAGAAACTGCTGCTATGGCTTCCTCTTTTGAGACAGGGCAGGGGGAAGCCTTGCCTCTTCAGCTAATCACCTAGGGAAATCCCTTAGTTTCTTCCTAAGAAATTCTCCTTTGGCTTTGTTTTTCTGAATGGATGGAGATAATGGAGGGATTTATAGTTGCAATAGATTTAATGTTCAAAACTGCAATATTCTACATCTCTTAGAAATAAACTTTAATACTGCATCTTTTCCCCCCCCTTTTTTTGAAGCATTAAGTTCAACAAAGCATTCCTGAAAATAATTTTTTAAGGCTTTACATAAAGCAGATACATTCAACTTACTGATCACTGTAGTCTTGCAGATGCACAGCTCCGGGATTGAGCTTTTGTGTGTGTGTCTTTTTCTGGGATGGAGCTGGACCATGCTTCCCTGCCCTCAAGAGCAGAGCTTATCGTGGGTAACAGAGCAGGGACAACAAATCACTTTTCTGAGAGCTTGCTGGCCAGTCTTACCTATCAGAGTGAACTACCAAAAATTCCATAGATGTGAGCCTTAACCCTTAAATGCAGTCATATCTATGTGTCATACAAGCAGCCATCTAGAATGAAAAGGAGGGTTGTTAGCCCTCATAAGGTGGCCTAGAGCAAAGAGGGGTGGCAAAGAGGGTTCCTGACTCAACCTAGTCCTCCCCTCAGGGTTTGCACCCAACTCACCAGTGCTAAGAGGGCTTGAAGCTTCTGCCAGCCCTAGGAATTTCTAAACTCAGGCCTCTGCTAGAAATTTGATAGGAAGTTTTCTGTGGCTCAAAGATTTCCCACCATAACCTGTTCAATTTCATTCTGCTTAACTGCCCTTTGCTTTTTGGAAAACAGAACTTCCAGGCTGAGAGAGGCAAGACAAAGCCGCCCACTGGACTTAGAGACTAAGGTTCTTAAAAGGCCTTTGTTTTAGCCACGGCATGCAGGGGTCACTGGCATGGGAGGAGCCTGCCCAGCTTCATCGTGTCCTAAGATTTATCCAAATGCAGCAACTCAGCATTGCAGATTAGTGACTTATGGGCAGTTGAGAACCAGCCACAACCAAAATCATTTTTAAATTTTAAAATTTCAATTTAGTGCAAGGCACACTTTCTTCTGAATTAATGAACTGAATAAAATATGGAAGAAATTTATCTCAGAATCAGCAAGTCTTGCTCACAGTTAAAGGGCAGACTAGTTTGTTTTATTATTTTCCCTTCTTATAGCACTATTCTGAAACCTGCATTGTTGCTTCCCAATTTTTGAGTGCTTGTTTTCCAAATATGTGTGGGCAGCTCTTAAAAGATCTTCCCGGGCATCCCTGGTGGCGCAGTGGTTGAGAGTCCGCCTGCCGATGCAGGAGACACGGGTTCATGCCCTGGTCCGGGAAGATCCCACGTGCCGTGGAGCAACTAAGCCCGTGAGCCATGGCCGCTAGGCCTGCGCGTCCGGAGCCTGTGCTCCGCAACGGGAGAGGCCACAACAGTGAGAGGCCCGCATACCAAAAAAAAAAAAAAAAAAAGATCTTTCCCCTTCAGTAAAGGCAACTGCTTTTAAGATGAAACTGTGGGGTTGAGACTGGTAGAAGGTAGAGGCAGGTAGCTTGCACTTGGTCCAGTTCCATCACAGATAGATTCTTCCCTTCTCTGGGCCTCAGCTTCCCAAACTCTAAAATGGGCGTTATCATTCCTATCCTGCTCCTTATCCCTTCTGGCTACATTACAATCCTCCAGATCCCATTACTGTCATTATTAAAATTATTTTAGCATTATTATTAAAACAGAAACCACCATCACACACTTGCTCTAGAAACAGTGTTCAGCAGGTTGCTTGCTTGTTGTCTGAAATGCATTAAATGCATAAATTATTCCCCAGATGACTAGTTATGATAGAAGTAAATTCAGTTGGAAATTCTGAGCTCACCAGCATTCAGGAAACACTGTGCATGAGGGAAGACACTAGATGGGAACTTACACAGGGCAAAGCCGCATATTTCTGTAGCCCTAGAGTCCGGTAGGTGCTCAGATAAGAGTTGATAAAAAGAAATGGAGAAACTACATTGCCGAGCATTTGGTAAGAATTTAGTTTTTAAAAATTCAATGTTACCAGAATGACAATTCTGTTCCTCTTTATAAGGATCTCTATATCTCAATCTAAGTTTACATTATAGAAGAATCTGCCTTATTTAGAAATGTTCAGTTCTATACAACATACACTGTATAAAACCAAAAATCAAATGAGTGAAAACGGTGAACTAGCTTTGGCTATTTTATGCCCAATTCCACAAGGTGATTTTACTAAACATAAAGGACATTTTATGCAATTGAGAATGGACCTGACTGTGCGGGGCCAGAGTAGGGGAATTTAAAAGTTTGCACTGATCCCAGAAGGTATGTATAACTGCAAGATCTATTTAGGTGGCAGGAAGAAAGGTAACTTCTCTAGGACAGGACCAAGGGAGCCAGCTCCTACAGACGCTCCAATTTATATTTAGACCAAGCTAGATGTTACACCCAAATACCTACTACTATTATTATTAACCCTGTTATTAATACCCCTGTTATAACAAGTGCATCCTGTGCCTGTCAGGTTTGGGGGGTGACAGTCCCAGGGTTCGGTCCTTACAAGCTGGTGTTCGGTGGGCACGCATTCTTTTCTTGCCTTAGAAGCTCCAAGTCTACGGGAAAGGTCACAATCCCAGCTCTCTGCAGCCACCATCAGCGAAGGCTGTGGAGAGGCAGATGTAGAATGTAGATTTCCCTCACCACGGAAGAGCAGTAAACCTAGCTAGACACACTTGGGCCTCAGAAAACAGCTGTTGCCCTAAACGTAGTTCCACAGCCTGTAACTGCCAAGTGCTAAGCCCAGCTCCAGCCACTGAGGAGCAGCCTCTCACTGTCTCAGAGGCCCACACCAGCTTCCAGGGGCTTCTTGGAGTTGTGCTTTCACAGCAGAGGGACCAACCTCTCGCTTGGCCTGGGTGTTTAGAAGATGCCAGTGACAAGGAAGTGAGTTGCCCTAGAGCAGTGTTTTTCAAACTGTGGGTTGTGAAATCTATTTGGTCTGTGACCAAAATAAATTCTTAATGAAGGAGAAAATGATCAGAGTGCATCACATATGTTATTTGGTAAACCAAATAATATTATTTGGTAAATAATTTGGTAAACCAAATCTTGGCTTCTAATACCACTTGCTCTAAAAAAAACCAAACAAACAGGCTGATTCCAAGGCTGGGGCAGGGTTAGCTCAAGATGGCCCTGGGGCATCTGGTTAGGCCAGAAAAGGAAGTGTTCAGAAAAATGTTAGGACCATGTCACAAGGATATGGGAGCTCACCTGAAGGGGTTCTCTCTGGCCAAAGCTGAGACCATTTGAACACCAAAATAATGAATTAGAATCATTCAAAAAGTAATCCCAAGTCCATAATGAAAACTAATTACATGAATAAATAAGGAAGAAGGGCTTTTGCTTATAATCAAGTACAACTGATAAAGGTAGAGAAAGTGCTGGAATTGAGGAATCATTTGTAGCCATCGTAGTAAAGATCAATTCAGACAGGAAACATCAGAGAATGCTAACTTGTAAGGGGAAATTTCAGTGAGCAAGATATCGGCATGATCTGAAAGTATCTCTACACGTACTGGTTATTTGTTCCAAGGGGGAAAATGTACAGCAGACAAACTGGACCACACCTTGATCAGGTGATGAAAATTTACCACCAATGAGGGGCAGAAGGACATTAAGTGACCCCGGATGTGAGGTCCTAAGAAGGACACAACATCACTTAGGTAGGGTTCTGGCCAACAATGCGTAGTTCACCTAATTATGAGGAAATACCAACTGAATGCAAAATGAGGCATTTTCTATTAAGAAATGAGTTGGGGGAACCTTATTCACCAAAACTATCAATGACATAAAACATAAAGGTGAGTCATGACAGCAACTTACCATGTCTGTCTTATCATGCTGGAAGCTTCACTGGAGGGGAAAGATGCTGTGAAGGACATTATTGGACCGATGCTAGGTTAAAATATCCCACCGAAGTTGAGAACTGTCCTATGGTTATGTAAGAAAATGTGCTAATTTTTAGGAAACAAACATTAAAGTATTTAGGGATAAAGGGCTATGATGTATGCAACTTACTCTCAAGTGCCTCAATTTTTTATGGAGAGAGAAAAGGAAAGAAAGGAACACTGATAAAGCAAATGGGTTAATCTGTGAACAATAGTTCAATCTGGGTAAAGCGTACATAGGTGGTGGTGGTTTTTTTTAACTTGCCACTTTCCTGGAAGTTTAAATTATTTCTCAATAAAATATTTTAAAAAATATCTATAGTGTAGGGAATTCCCTGGTGGTCCAGTGGTTAGGACTCTGCACTTTCACTGCCAGGGCCCAGGTTCGATTCCCTGGTCGGGAACTAAGATCCTGCAAGCGGCAGAGCATGGCATAAAATAAAATACCTCTAGTGTCAATTATAACTAAAAATGTCTTGGGTATATTCTGTCAGCTTTCACAGAAAGGCCCAATTCAGTGTCTCATCCACTGGCAGATCTTGAGAGATCCTGTACTTGGCTCTACTATCCAGGTGACCTCATTTACACTGAGTCGCCCTTCCTTGGATAGAAGAGAGATAATCCTTTGGGTCTTTGATTCACTTCAATAAATAATCTAGTAAAAACAAGAACTCTAAGTGTGACTCCTACTTGAAATCGCTGTGATGTAACTGGGACAAGATTAGCATGAAACTGTCCTTTTTATATCCATCCTATACAAAGAGTTCAAGACTGATGCTTCGTTTTTTATTTCCCCTCTGCCCTCCCACCCTACCCTTGGTGAT
The DNA here is from genome assembly GCF_026419965.1 of Kogia breviceps. Taxonomy (NCBI): domain Eukaryota; kingdom Metazoa; phylum Chordata; class Mammalia; order Artiodactyla; family Physeteridae; genus Kogia; species Kogia breviceps. Next base: position 158,644,485 of record NC_081310.1, read on the forward strand.
GGCTGTATCCATCTGAACATTTCTGAGCACAAGACCAAAAGTAAGTCTTAAAACAGAGGAGCAGAACTTTTGTCTAAACAGTAACAGAAGGGGATTAGCTGCAAGGATAGCGTAACTGTGGTGCAGTAACAGAAGCTGCCCAGATCTTCTCGGTGGACAATGCATAGAAGACTTAGAATTATGGAACATCTTTCCCCCCAACCACCCTTTCCCACCCCCTCCCCCAAACCCCCACCCCACCCCCTCCCCCATTAATAGTGTTAACAAAATCTTAATTTTCCAGTTCTAAAGTGCAAATGATTTGGGTATGACTGCTGTTGCAACAGGTCTGAACAGAAAAAAATGAAGTCCTCTCTGTCTATGCGATGTTTTCCAGAATATAAAAGATGAGTTCCATGACGATGGGGCCCTCACTGAGCTGGCAGGCCCCTCCATGGATCACCGGCACCAAAGCGCTGTCCAGATCGTTCATGTACTGCGAGGGAAGGGGCTGGCCATTGCTCCCCGCTTGATAGCCAACCTACACCACAGAAAGAAGGGGATGAGAGGTTACTGGACAGATCTCTCCAGAGGGCTGAGGGCCAAGGAGACTGAGCAGGAAAGGAGATGTCCTTCTGGGCCAGGGGCTAGAACTGGCAGTAGACACAAACTTCTCCTTCTCTTCCCTGAATTGTCACGTACCATCCTATCATTCATTCTGCCTCTACCACATGACAGCTGTGAGACCTTGGGCCAGACACTTAATCTGTCAGCGTCTTAGTTTCCCAGGAAGTGGGGATGGGGCACAGAGAGGTATGGAATGTCAGCAGTAATACATAAACCTTTGGTTGTGAAAATTAAAACAAGAAATATACTGGGTAAACTCCCTAACACAACAGGAACTGAACACTTGTTCTTCCATCCATTCTTCCACACACCATCTTCTGAACACCTACAAACACAGGAATTCGAGGATGAATGTAAACGGGGCCCCTGCCCTCGACAGCCCTACATATTTAGCAGAAAAATGCTTGTTCTTAAATTGTTTTATGTGTGGTAATTCTCCAGCTAGATTCTCAGTACCATTTGAGAAAGGACCGTAATACCTCATTTGTATTACCTTGACATGCTTAGTACAGCATTGGGCAAGACCTTTAGTAGAAAATAACTATCTGTTGACCGATGACTAGTCAGGAAATGGAGCCAAATATATAACCTTTCACATTTTCCCTGATAATGACATAACTGCATCAAAGCAGGAACACTGGGACATGTCACATGGATCTAAAGTCCAAAAGAAATGTAGGGAGATTACAGTGCTAGGCCACAGGAGAGAGACACTGGGGAAAGGAAGTGGGGGCAGGGTGCACTAAGACTGGGTTGTGACTACAAACAGCATACAAAAAGGTTAATAAGTAAGACAGGGACGGAAGCCCGGCCACAGGAGACCTGAACTGACAGGAAAACCAATGGGGAAACAGTTCAAGTCCTAGCCACTAACTAGCTTGGAAATGTTGACAGTAAGGAGTGGGAGCTGCAGATGCCAGTCGGCAGAAGTCTCTGTAGTTTTAAGAAAACAACAGGATATGGGACAGCTTGGGACCTGCTCTCTAAAGGAGATAGAATGATTCCCAAAGGGCGGGGCTGGGGAGTCTCAAAGGCTGGCCCTGATGTCATTCACACCGGAGTTGGCTGGTCCTCACACACACTTCTTAGCCCACACTAAAAAGAACAGCCCTTGCAAGAATTCAGGTGAGGAAGCCAGAGTTCAAATGGTTCAGAGAGTCTGACCAAGCAGCACATCCAGCTGTATTACCAACAGAGGGAAGGCTAAATACTGTATCTGGTCAGGCCCAAGGTCCAGAGACTTATACTATACCTATAACCTCTGGGTTGCAGCAGGAAAACTCACATGTCAGAAAACAGACACTGCCCAAGGCCCGCTTCAAAGGCTGAGACTTTACCTGATCTGAGTCAAGTGTCACACGTAGTCCCAGTTTAGTCATTCCATCTTCCTTCAGAAGCTTCAGGTGGGGACACAGAGCAAGACAAAAAGCCTTGGCAACATGCTCGGTCAGTCGGCTGTGATCTGCAGGATCACTCAGGCAACTGTGCTGGTCATCATTTTCTAGGAAGAACACCTGTTCCCCAAACAAAAGAGACTTTTAAACTTGTGCCTAGGAGATGTAGGAAGAAATGAGTACACCAACTTGTGTATGAGCAACCTGATTCCCTAAGATGTGCAGGAAGACCTCGGACACCACGAGGTCCTTAGGCCAAGAAACGTAGGGCACTGACATCTTACATCTAAGAAACAGCCTCTGCCTCTCTCAGTCTCTGCATCCACAAAATGGTAGCTGCTATCTGCTTATCTACCTGAAAGCCACGGCCATTGGTATGTTCTACTCAGAACCTGGAAAGGCTTACATTTTGCACTGTATACTTCTAAAAGGAATCCCTAATATGTGGACAACTTTCTAAGAGAACGGACCTTATAGATCATGTCACCCAACACCTTCATATTACTGATTACTCATAGAAGGGAGGTGACTCGCTCAGGGCCTAGGCCAGAATCTGCCTCTTATCCCAGACAGTTTTTCCCACCACATGGCTCTGCCACTGCTGAGGCCGGAGCTGTGTCAGTGTCCTTGAACTGAGCACTGCACTGGGTGCTGGCAGAAGCATAGCAGGTTTGGAACTGAGACTTGAGTCCTAGTTACACAGAGGAGGGTCATGAGCAAGTCCTTTGGCTCCTTAATGCCCAGTTTGCCTCTGTAAAATGGGAAGCACCTATTCTCTCTGGTTATTGTAAAAATTAAATGATATAAAAGCAAAACATAAAAGATACAGATACATAAATACGCAATGCTTCTATATACCACCCCCTAGCTTACTGCTCAAGCAGTGGCTTATACTAAGAATACTGCAAAGGGGCAGCTCTGAAGCCCTATGCGTGATGCACTAGTGAGAATGGCACCATGAAATGATGGAAAGAGCTCTGCAGTGGGACTCAGGAGACTTCTGGCCCTGGCTCTGCCAGCAACCAGCATTAGGCAAGTCACAAGTCACCCAGCCTCTCTGAGACTGTTTACTCATTATGTCATTTCTCATTTCTCATCTCCCTACCTCAGTGGGTTACTGGGGAGCAAAAAGGAGGAAACACAGGTCAAACTACTTTGTAAGCAGTAAAGACATTTTTACATGTTCCAGACCCTGCACTACTAAAAATATATCAAAGGGATGATCATTACAAAGCAAGCAGATAAAACCACTCAGCCACATATGAAAACACCAAGCATGGTATGAAAGATAAGTCACTTGGAACAACAGCTCAAGAACTGAAGAACCTCTAGTCTATGTGTTGTCAGGAACCAGCTAGTAAACTTGGGTAAGGCATTTAACCTCCCTTGGCCTCAGTTACCCTGTGTGTAAAATGGAAAAGGTAGAAGTCACAGAACTTCTTAGATTTAAAAAAAAAAATTAAGATTTTTAAAGCTGCCAGAAATGTAGAGATCTATAATTTAATACTTTATTTTATAGACAAGTATAAATGAGGTTCAAAAGAAGTTGAGACATAGGACCTACCTGTTTACTCTCAGAAAATAAACTTTCTGATTTGTCTGACATGTACACATATACAGGTTTTTTGCCCTGCTTCTCTCATTCCCAAGTTAGCCTCTAACACAGCTTTCACGTTAAGGAACAATATGGTGGAAAAGAGCTTAGGAGTTGGCCAGATCTGGGTTTGAATCAGGACTCAGCGATTACTTAGTCACCATGTAATCTTGGACAATTTAGTTTCTGAGCTTTAGTTTTCTTATTGGTGAGATAAGTCTATTTTTTAAAGACTGTGTTATCCAAGACAGTTATAACTGCAGCATAACCAGCCCAGCTTTCTGAAGAATCCAGCAAAGATGGTATGCACCCTTCAGAGATACACCCTTCTTGAGTTCCAATGTGAACAAATCTCTAAAAACTAGTTCATTGGGAGGAGATATCTGACTGCTGCAGGCCACACTTTGTGCATTTCTTCCTAGTGAGCTAAGACAGACCAGAGAGAATTGGAGTATAGAAGGTAAACAGATTTTATTTATTTTTCTTATCCTCCAGAATCAGCCCAGAATGTGTCTTTGGGCCAAGCAAAAAGTTGTCTTCAAAGGAGGTCAAGGATGCCAAGTTTCATTTCCTTACCTCTGTCCATCTGATGACTTTTCCATTTGCTTTATACTCTGATCCATGGAATATCTTCACACTTGTTATAGACTCCATGGACTTCCCATCTATGGGACTTATGACACTAAAACAGAGACAAAGGAAAGAGATGGAAGCAGCTCAAAGTTAGAAGAACCACTTCTCTTGTCAAGTCTTTTTACTAATTTCACTGGGTGCCTTGCTGAACATGTGTGTAAAACATCACAAAAGAAGAAGCCACTACACAAAAATGTACATGAACAGAGCTCTCAGGGAAGGGCCTATGCACTGAAATAATTCAGGGAACACACATACGACAAAGGAGTCCTGATTGCAGGAGCTGGTTATTTAATGTAAAGAAACTGTTTACTCAAGTCTGCTCTCTTCCTCCAGTATTCCTCCCTTCAGTGACTGCACAGCCCCACTCGATCCTGCTCTCCCCTGGCTCTGCCACAGCACTCCACTCCTGACTGACAACACTCATCTCATCATACTCTCCAGACGTCTGCGTATTTGCCTCACAAATGAACTTCCAAAAGGGAGGGTATACAATATACTCACCTCTGTGTGCCACATTTCCAGGTCTGACACACTGCTTGGAATGTAGGCCGTTAATAAGTGTTTATTGATTAAAGGAATTATTTGACCAAGTATGTTAATTATGACAGTGCTGGTGTGAAGTGATGAACATGTATCTATATTGTCTGTCACAACAAACTCCCTGCAGTGCTACATTATCACTTCTAGATTCCTGAATAGAAAGGCCACATTTTATGGTCATGCCCTCTCCAAAATATAGCAAGTATAAATATGTGGAGATACATACTCATTCCAATGAGGAATTCCAAATAATTGTTGCAAAGATTCCAAACTTTTCCTAACAATTTTCAAACCTGTTTATGTTTTTGAATCTCTAGGTACAAAAGGTCAAATTTAACCTAAATTGGGATGCGCTTCATTTGACTGAATTAAAATTATTTAACCACTGTTAAGTTTAACTTCTAACTCATCAGACAATGTCAAAAATAGAGCAGCCTCAGTTGATTAACACTCTTTTGAGAAGGGATACCCTGACACTGTGGAACAAGCTGGAAAACATTCATTCTACACACTACAAACTAAACTCCTGGGTTCAAGAGTCTTCCCTGACTAGTTCTTGTCCTTTTTTCTAAGATTCTGTCACTGGCACGTGTTGTAGGAAAGGACAACCTACTTGTTGTTAGCTACCAATACCTTAAGGCATCAGATTTTCAGTTTATCAACTTTTTTGTCCCAATAACCATGGAATTTGTTGTGATAGACAATATAGACACTTGTTCGTCAGTTCACACCATCAACCTAATAACCAAATATAATAGAGAATTAAACACAAATTGATTTTGAAATTAAATTTTCCAGGAAGTATGGGAAGATAAAGGGTTATTTGTAAAGTAGGCGAACACACTCATTGATTTCGAAATTGCTTTCTTTTGTTCAATAACAAAAGTTTTAAAACCATTTAAAAAAAAAGTCTTGTATACCATGTTGTAAATGCCTCTACCTGCCTTTGCTTCTGCTAATCCCTCAGACTGGAATGCCCACTCTGCCACAGCAACGCAGCAAATGTCTACTCATCTTACCAGACTCAGCTCAAGCAGCAGCCATTCCTCTAGGAAGTCGTTCCTGAATACTGCCCGACCACCTCTACCAAGTTCCTCATTTCTTTTTTATCTTCACTGTCTCCTATAGAGTTTTCTATGAGCGTCTTCTGAACCTTGGTGGACTTATTTATAACTATCTTCAAAACCAGACTAAGTCACCTATCAGCAAGGACCACGTGGACTTCATTTTTGTATTTCCAGAAGCCCACACATAGTTATTGCCTGAAGGATGAATGGGAGAAAGCTTAATACAATGAAGTATGACATATTTATTCAATTAATCAGTTTTTTAAAGAACCTACTTTGGGGACTTCCCTGGTGACGCAGTGGTTGGGAATCCGCCTGCCAATACAGGGAACACGGGTTCGAGCCCTGGTCTGGGAAGATCCCACATGCCACGGAGCAACTAAGCCTGAGCTCTGGAGCCTGCGAGCCACAACTGTTGAGCCCGAGCACCACAACTCCTGAAGCCCGCGCCTAGAGCCCGTGCTCCGCAACAAGAGAAGCCACTGCAATGAAAAGCCCGCACATGGCAGCGAAGAGTGGCCCCTGCTCTCCACAACTAAAGAAAGCCTGCACGCAGCAACAAAGACCCAACGCAGCCAAAAATAAATAAACAATTTTTTTAAAAAAGAACTGCTTGGTGCTAGACAGTGTTTTAGGTGCTGGTGACATAGAAGTAAATAAACCAGCAAAACTGTCTGCCCTCATGGAGCTTACATCCCAGGGGCAATATAATAAAATAAATAAATAACAATATATGTTAGAGAGTTATAGGTGCTCTTAAATATAATTCAGGGGAGGGAAGAAATGTGTATGAGAAGCTTATAATGTAGTAGGCTGGTCAGGGAAAGCCTTATTGAGGAAGTGACATTTTAGAAAAAACTTGAAGCAGAGAGGGAGTAACTCGTGGCTATATAGGAACGGGGTATAAGTTGAGAAAACAGAAGGTACAAAGGTCTGAGGGCAGAAGCACAGCTGATGTATTCAAGCAAGAAGCCAGGTGTTGCTTCTGAGAAGTGGGCGGAGGGATTGGGTAAGGCCTTGTATGTTGTAAAAGACTTTGGCTTTTATCCTGAATGACACTGGAAGCCAGTGGTGGGTTTTGAGCAAAGAAGTGACAATGCTCTGGCTGCTGTACTGGAAATTGATTAGGCTGGGGGGAAGGAGGAGGCCAAGACTAGAAACGAAACCAATTAGGAGGCGACTGCAATAATGCAGACCAAATGATGGCAGCAGGGGTAGTGAGAAGTAGTACGATTCTGGAAATATTTTAAAGTAAAGCTAACAGGATTTACTGTTGGACTAGGTGTAGGGTGTGAGACAAAAGCGTCAAAGATGACTCCAAGGTCTGGGCTTAAACCATCAGAATAGAGTTGCCATGTACTAGAGAAGAGTATAGGATTTGAAGCCCAAGGAAGTGGTTTTCAGTCCTAGCCCTGCCACCTCCTAGCTTTATGGAGTCATTTATCCTTTTGGTGTTTATTTACTCATCTGTAATATAGAAATAACAATACTAGTTGTTAAATGAAACAAAATTAGCAAAAGTGTTTTGTAAACCAAAAAAGGCTTAGGTTTTACTATTATCTCAAAAACTTTAAAGGGATTGTTTTGTTTCATCAACTCCTTCCTTCCTCCTCCCTTCAAAAATATGCACAGAAACTCCTTCAGAAATTAAGCCAAGAAACCAGAAATTTAAAATTCCATGTTATAATACAAAGCAGTCCTTTCTTCTTAGTCAGGGCTTTCAGTAAAGTTATAAAACACCAGTATAGACAAAACCCAGAGCCTAGCCCATAATGAAATGCCACAAGGGGGGAAGGTCACCGCATTTACCCCTTGTTGACATTCTTGTCGTCATCCACCCACTGGATGTGGATGTGCTCCTGGGGATCCTCGGCATCTGCCTTGCCACAGGTGACGGTGAAGTCCTTCATCTCCCGCAGCGCCTGCCTCAAGGCATCCATGTTCTCTGCAGTGATCTGGACCATAACGCCATCTGAGAATCAGCACCAAGACAATACAGATGGAAACAATGCAAAGCCAGGTAGAAGGGCAGGTGAAACCCTGTACCTGGCATCTAGCAAATCCCTCTAGGATTAAATGTAAAACTCTGTTCTGTTCTCTGAAGCTGACAGATACAAAGAGGGTTTGTTCTTTGAGCTGAACCTCTTACTCATTGAAAGTGTTATGAGGAGCAAATGCCAAGATGGATTCTGCTTAAAACACTTGCCTGTTGATTTCACTTCAGGCACAACAAAGTTTGTCCTGAGACTGCTCAAAGGGAAAACTTACACATGGTCACGTCCGTCTTTTGGACACACAGAGGATTTTGATTGTGTTTCTACTGATGCATCTATCATGCTCTGATCATATTTATTCGTTTGGATCTCTTGCCTTACTATGACTGCATACAGTGAAAGCCAGTAAGTGTTTGTTAAATAAATCACTGAATAAACAACAGCAGTGGGATGGGGAATAAATCCATTTATTGACTAGCAATAAGGCAAACCTGCCACCACATGTGTTTTATATGGGCTACCGTGTAGCCAACAGATGATAACTATTTGGGGGCTGCTACCTACCTGAGTCAAAGGCAAATACTGAAATTGAGGGAGAAAGCTGTCACATGCTGAGCAATTACCCTGCTTCGTTGACACAAAATTTTCTCAGCTAAAATAATTTCTAAAGAGCTTCAATAAAAATTTCATAAATAGGCAGCTAATTACTGACACACACACACACACACACACACACACACACACACACACACACACACACACACACACAGAGTGAAGTGTAAGGCCTAAGAAATTCCCAACTCAAAGACATAAATATAACTTTTAAATACATTGCTTTGCATTTGTAAGAATCTGTGTCAGTTCAATTTATCATTTTGACAACACTGAAGGGGTGCTTTTTAATCACCCAGTAAAGACACAATTTCAAAGGTAGTCAATATTTGATCATATAGGCATTAATTAGTCATTTAAGACCAAAGAACTGCTTAGTTCCTAGATTTCTTAATAGAGTGTTTCTGCTATGTAGTATAATAGCATACTTTGCTCTTCACTTGCTGTTTTATTAAGTTTACCAATAGAGGAGATCAAAGTCAATCTCTTTTAACACACATAAGATTATCTATGTATTTCAGTTAACACAATGAAATCTACCCTCAGGAAAAACTGCTCTTAGGGTGCTGGAGTGAGCTACTGTGGAAATGAAAACCTGTCATTGTGTGTGCAGACTATATTTTCCAAACATGACCACTATATGTCCCGTCTCACATGCTTTTCTACAATGCTACCTTTCCATTTCCCCATCAAGAAGTGGAGTCTAACTTCTCTCCCCTTGAGCAGGCTTATGACCACTTCCAACACTAGAGGATGGTGGAAATGACACTGTGTGACTTTCAAGGCTGGGTCATAAAAACCAGTGCGGCTGCTGCCTTGTGCTGGAGCACTTGTGCTTGGGAGTTCTAAGCCACCATGTAATAAGTCCAACTATCCGAAGGCTCCATGCTAAGGAGTCCAATGATAAGGACTCTGGTCATTACTCCTAGCCTTTAAATCATCCCAGCACAGGCCCCAGACTTGTGAGTCAAAAAACTTTCAGATAATTCTAGCTCCCGGCCATCAAGTAACCACCAACCTTCAAGCCATCCCAACTGAGGCCCCAGACATTACTGGGCAGGGTCAAGCCAACCCTGCATTGCCCTGTAAAGGGCAGACCCAGAGGAATCAGTGAGCATGATAAAATAGTTGTTCTGAGCCATTAAATTCTGGTTTAATTTGTTATACAACAAGAGTAAACTAGATCAAAAAACAGTGAAGAATAGTTGACAAAGAAAATAAGTATCCTGTGATAAACCATAATGGAAAAGAATATGAAAAAGAATGTGTGTGTGTGTATTATATCTGAATCACTTTGCTGTACAGCAGAAATACATTATAAATCAACTAAACGTCAATAAAATAAATTACAAAAATCAATTAAACAATATGCTCATTAGCCTTTCATTAAATTTCATTTAATTAACTTTTGTCAGGATATGTGTCACGTCAATTATAGCAAACCAGCAGCAAATGAATCCAATTCTATACACCAAATGGTGATTGCAGCATTCTTGTGGGTAATTGGGGCTGAACTTCATCTACATATTTACAGATTCACACACAGTGATATATCTGAATTCAGACTATGACCCTTTGGGTACCTTATTCCAGAGCTCTGAAAAGCCATCTCTTAACTTTTATGTTGGTGTCCCATGACATCTCTACCACTTACTCCCTTCTTTGGAGAGCCAGGCAACCTTATGACAGTTTTAATTAGCTGTAGAGTGAGATGCTATTGAATAAATAATAGGAGTCCGAAGTCTATGGCAGGACTTCCTTGGTGGCACAGTGGTTGGGAGTCTGCCTGCCAATGCAGGGGACATGGGTTCGAGCCCTGGTCCGGGAAGATCCCACATGCCACGGAGCAACTAGGCCCTGTGTCACAACTACTGAGCCTGTGCTCTAGAACCCGTGAGCCACAACTACTGAGCCCATGTGCCACAACTACTGAAGCCTGTGTGCCTAGAGCTTATAGCCCCTGCTCGCCACAACTAGAGAAAGCCCGCATGCAGCAATGAAGACCCAATGCAGCCATAAATAAGTAAATAAATACACACATACATACATACATACATTTATTTAAACAAAAGAAAGTATTCAGATTAATTCATTTGTTTAGAACTGACAGGTAGCACAAATGAGACTAGCTGGAATTAGACGTCAATCCAAAAAAGAAAAAAAAAGTCTATGGCAAAAGTGTCAAGGCTTCCTTTAATGTCCCTTGTTTTTCAGTTGAACAGTTAGGACTGAATTAATGTACATGCAGTAAATAACTCATTCTTTACCTTCCACAATACTGGACTTGGCAAGATATCCTGAAGAAGATTTCAGAGCGCCACTGAACACAAAGAAACTGGCACCAGTCACTAAAATAGCAATAGAAATAGTTTAGTGAAGAAAGACTCTGAGTTGGAGGGGTTGAAAGTAATAATGAAATATTTGGTAGTTGGGAACTCCAACCATCATCATACAGAAAACAAAAAACACCGACTCTATACACCACAATAGACAAGTAACCAATAATTGAAATACTAATGATAGCTTAGAGAATGAGATTTTAAGATATACTCTCCCATTCTGTTTTGTGCTTCCTTCAATCAAGAAGCAAAGAAATCTTAGTGTTCAAGACTAGGTCTTGGTCTGCAGCTTGTTTTTGTAAACAAAATTTTATTTGAACACAGCCATATCCATTCATTTACATATTGTCTATGGCTGTTTTTGAAGTATGATGCCAGAGTGTTGGCAACAAAGACCACAGGCCTGCAAAGCCTAAAATATTTATCATATTCACAGGAAAAGTTTGCTGATCCCTGATCTAATTCATTGCTTTTTTTAGATCAAATATATTTTGAATATGGAGATATGGTTGCCAACTATTTTATTTACCAAGTGGAGCTATTAAAAAAATAAACACCTATTTAAAAGACAAACACCTCTTCATGAAAGAAAGGATATTTAATTACTTTAGCTTTATGAAAACTGCACTACACTTTTTATTTCTCCACATCTTAAACTGGACTGAGCTATTCCACCTTCCTACCCATTGGGCCTACAGTATCTCTAATGGGTGGGTGGATCCAGCCTTTTGTCAGAGACTCCTAGTGACAGGGAGCCCACAAAGCACAAGGCAACCATTTCTATTTCTGGATAGCTCTCAGTGTTACAGAGTGTGCTCTCAAATTCAGCCCAAATCTAGATCCTTGTAGCTTTCACCCACTGGTGCTGGTTTTGGTCTTTTGTAGCTATAGAGGGTAAGTTGAATATCGTTTCCACATAATAGAAAACCTTAAAAATAGAGATAGCTATTTTTCACCCTCTTTCAATTTGTACTTTTCCAGGCTAAACATTTATACTTTATTCAAGAGGTCTTCCTTTGACCTAGTTTCTAAACTTCTCACAGGCCTTGAATCATCCTCTGAAGATCTTCTAGTTTTATCACCAATTATGTTAATGATATCCAGAACTTATTCAAATATTATAGATATGATTTGACTAATAGGAAGCATAGTGGATTTATCACCAACCTATTTTAGATATTATATTTGAATATACATGTGCTCAGTACCTTTTATGCCTTTACTAAACAACTGATTTAAAAAATATACTGAAGACAATGACCTACAGTATGTCTACTAGAGAAGTGTTTCATAAAACATACTAAAGAAAGCTAGTTTTAGGAGATATTCTGAGGGAAAAAAAGATTCATGGTCAAATAAATTTGGGAAGGTTTAGGCACTATCCTGCTTTTGTAAAATCACAATACACATCAGTTTGTTAAAGGCTCTGAAAAGTCCTGCAGTAAAGAAATCTGCTTAAACTTGTTTAACATAGGATTTCTCAGTCTAATATAATAAGCTAAACTTTTATTTATTTATGTGAATATTTTAAAAAACCACAGAAGCTGATAAGACACTTTAGGAAATGGCACATTGAGCAATGTTTCTTAAATTCTAAGGTGTATTTGAATCACACAGCAATTGTGTTAAAACACAAATTCTGACTTAGCAGATCTGGGGTATGGAGTCTTCATTGCTAACAATCTTCTAAGTGATGAGACCACATTCTGAGTACCACCGAATCTGGAGGGCTTCCTTCAGAATCCTGTCAACCTATTAATTTAATTAACATTCTTTGGGTATGGTCATTCAAAAAGCTCTAAATCTACCTAAGCATATTCTCACCAGGGGGCCTAGTCTTCTACCATCAAATATCAATGCTGGCTCTGTCAGTATCCTGAGGCAGTATTTTCAAGATGCTCCCCTCAATAACAGAGATCCCATTTGCAACTCAGTCTGGGTAGTCAACATACTCCTAAATAAGAAGCTTGGAAAGGTTAATTTAATCAAACTGTGGTCACCTATTCTGACAGTGAGTGTTATGGGGCTGAGCTATCCAACTCTCCAGTTCCAGTACAATCTTCCATTCTTATAACCTCAATCAGCTCAAACACTCACCCTTTCTGGGTTGATTGTGAATACTGATAGCCTGGGTCTGATAGTTGCCATCATCATTCTGGACACACACGAGATGAGAGTCTGCCTTCTCATTGAAGCAGGCACCTCCTGCCAGGACATGCTCATTGGACTTGTTCATGGCTTTCATCATCTGCAATCAAAGAAAGGCTAATTTTCTTATTCTGCCAAGAATGGGCATTTTTTGGTGTGTCTGACATGGCACAAGTCCACAACTTCTCAAAGACAAAAGAGAATATTATTATTTAATTAAAGTGACAAAGGAGCTACCAAATAATGAAAACAAAGTGAAAAATCAGTCACTGTTAGTAAAAATTCACATACCTGTTGAATTCTCTCTATAGTTTATAGGTGATTTATATTACAACCCAAACACGCGACATTTTGCATTCATTTTCTGTCTTTTTATTGCTGCACTAAACTCAAGTAACTAAAATTAGTTTAGCTAATTACAATAGTTTCTCCTATCCACTGGATTCTCTGAGAATATATATACACTGAAATTCTAAGTCAAAAGAATGTCCCATATTTAAGTCTATCTTGCCTTCTTTTTCTACATCCATACAAAGGAGTGCTTTCCTCTACAAATATATGAACTCCATTATTTCTTAGTTTTATTAACTTGTGTTGGATATCTTCAATGAAATCACTTACTAATATTTTGCTTTGTTCTTATAAAGAGAGTTAAGGTGATAATTCTGAACCTAACCTGGAAAAACTCATCAGCCACCACTTTGTATCTAGTAAATAAATCTGAGCTTATAACATCTTGATGCTAAAAACTGGCTTCTCGTTGAAATAGGCTAATGATAATTTATTCATTTGTTTTTATTCCCATTTTTTCCTTCATGTCATCATTTGTTAAACCTTCTAATTCAATCTTTTTAAATGGCTTTGATCTTTTGAAAACTCTAGTTTAAAAATTCTATTTTCTTTTACTCCCCTCTTCTTACATGATAAACTGCAGTGTGAAAAACAGCAGATGAGTGTTCTGATACCTTTTATATTCTTGTATCACTATAATCAAAAAATGTATTGAAATGAAATTCACGACATAAAATTAACCATTTTAAAATGAACAACTCAGTGGCATTTAGTACATTCACAACGTTCTTCAATCACCACTCTTATCTAGTTCCAAAACACTTCCATCATTCATTCCAAAGTAAAATCCCTTACTCATTAACCAGTTTCTTCCCATTCCCCCCTCCAACCACCAATCTGCACTCTGTCTGTATTCTGGATATTTCATATAAGTGGAACCACGTAATATGTGACTACTGTGTCTGGCTTCTTTCACTTAGCATAATGTTTTGGGAACTCATCCATGGTATAGCATATATCAATACTTCATTCCCTTTTATGGCTGCATAATATTTCATTGTGCATATACACCACAATTTGTTTAACCATCCATCCATGAATGTTTGGGCTATGTCGGCCTTTTGGCTATTGTGAATAGTGCTACTATGAAAATGTGTGTACATGTACTTGTTATGAGGACCTGTTTTCAATACTTCGGAATATATACTAGGGGTAGAATTACAGGGTCATATGGTAATTCTATGTTAACTTTTTGAGGAGCTGCCAAAATGTTTTTCACAGTGGATGAACCATTTAAAATTTCCACCATCAATGTACTAGGTTTCTAATTTCCCTGTAGCCTTGTCAACACTTGTTATTTTCCACTGTTGCTGTTGTTTTTTATAGCCATCCTAGTAGGTATGAAGGAGTACCTCATTGTGGTTTTGATTTGCATTTCCCTAGTGACTGATGACATTAAGCATCTTTTCAAGTGCTTGTTGGCCATTTGTATATCTTCTTTGGTGAGATGTCTCTTCAAGTCCTTTGCTCGTTTTTAAATTGGACTGTTTGTCTTTTGTGTTGAGTTATAAGAGTTCTTTACATATTCTAGATCTAGAGACCAGATCCTTATCAGATATATAGATTGCAAATATTTTCTCCCATTGTATTGGTTGTCTTTTCACTTTCTTGTTAATGTCCTTGGATGCACAAAAGGTTTTAATTCTTATTAAGTCCAATTTATGTATTTTTTTCTTTTTTTGCTTGTGCTTTTGGTGTCACATCTAAAACTCCACTGCCAAATCAAAGGTCATGAAAACTTACCCTCATGTTTTTTTCTAAGAGCTTTATGGATTTAGCTCTTATATTTAGGTCATTGATCCATTTTGAGTTAAATTTTGTTCATGGTTTGAAGTAAGGGTACAACTTAATTCTTTTTATATGTGGATATTCAGTTGTCCTACTACCATTTGTTGAAGACTATTCTTTCACCATTAAATAGTCTTGACATTCTTGTCAAAATCAACTGGACATAAATGTGTGAATTTATTTCTGGGACCTTAATTCTATTCCATGCCAATACCACACTATTTTGATTACTGTAGCCTTGCAATAAGTTTTGAAGTTGGGGAGTGTGTAGGCTCCAATTTTGTTCTTTCACAAGATTATTTTGGCTTCAGAGTCCCTTGCAATTCCAAATGAATTTGAATATTGGCTTTCCGTCTCTACAAAAAAACAACAAAAAAAAATGGCCACTGGAATTCTGATAGGGCTCGCAGTGGATCTGTAGATCACTTTGGTAGTACTGACATATTAACAACATTAAGTCTTCCAATACATGAACATGAGATGTCTTCCCATTTATTTAGGTCTTCTTCAAGTTCTTTCAACAAGTTTTATAGTTTTCAGGTTTCAAATCTTTTACCTCCTTGGTAAATTTATTTCTAGGTACTGTATCGATACAATTCTGAGATATCATCATCTCCTGGTTTGACTTTGTTATGCTTATAACTCTTACAAAGTTAATATTTTAATACATAGCTGTATCACCAGAGGCATTCAAACAATAATTAAATATTCCTCTCACACTAACTTTTATCAAACCATTAAAACAAACCAGTTCTATCAGGGTTTTCCAAAGATTACTTTTAAATAAGTTTTTGCAAATAAGATAAGTCAGCTAGAAGATTCCTACTTAGGGAAGTCAACAGATAGATTAATTTAGGTGCTCATTTGCAATTTACACTTGTATCACATAAAGGAAATGGATACAATCATATATAGCAATTCTAAAAAAATATTATATCCATCATTTCTTCCAAATCATTAGGCTAAAGTGGTTTCTAATTTTGTCTACATCGAACAGATTAAAAATATTTTCAGGAATTCCCTGGCGGTCCAGTGGTTAGCACTCAGCGCTCTCACTGCCAAGCCCTGGGTTCAATCCCTGGTTGGGGAAATAAGATCCCGCAAGCTGCATGGCATGGCCAAAAAAATTTTTTTAATAAATAAATATTTTTGATTCAGACATTCTGAATAAATTAGCTAGCCTCTAAGAAAATCATTTCCCTGGATGTCAATTTCAAGCCCAATGAGATTTTTAAAACTTCATATTTCTTTAGAAATGAATGAACAGATATTTTTCTCTTAAAACTATGTTCATTTATACCAAAAGGAGAATTTCCCAGATATTCAAAGGATCTTACTGAACATAAAATAAACTTAAACTTGTTATATGATGATATAAATACTGGATTTTCCATTTTATTTGTGCCATTTCTCTGCTCTGTCAATTCAAATTCTGTAATATCTCTTGACCTATCACTATTGTCACTGCAGTTCAAGACCAATTACCTCTTTTCCGGATAAAATAACAACTTTATAACTGTTTTATCTATAGTCAGTCTCTAGCAGCACTGACTCATTCCACATGTGAAATAAAATTCATATTTTATGGCAACACAAGAAAAGTTTAAACATAAAAAATTCTCTCTGCCTTTTGGCCTCCTCTCTCCCCTCTACTACTATGCACTGTGAGTCGGCATTATGCATCCACCAAACCTCCCCACTGGCAGAAATACCTGCTTAACCATGAATGCAACATTTTCCTAGCTCTAACAAGACCACTTAAAAGATAACATTGCTTCTGGTTCTTGTAAGGGGCCATTTTTTTGCAGATCTGGATTGTGTAAACTGTTAGTAATATGTCATTTAGTGTACAACACTCTGTCTCAAAAAACTTATAACTGTGCTTTGAATTCTAATGGACATTTCTCAGAGCTTTCTGAGATGCTGTTCTGGGTTACAATCCTCAATTTGGCTCAAATAATTTTTTTTTTCTTTTTTAGACTGACTGATTAATTTTTAGTCCACACAGAATGTTCCCACATTTACAAAGCACAGCTCTGATCATATCACATCTTCCCCACCTTGTTCTCCATTCAAATCACAAGCGTCCTATGCTCTAACCCCAAACCAACTTTCTTGTCTTATCTCTCTTCCTACTGTATCCTCACAAGCAGGACTACTTCCATTTTCCATCTCTGAGCTTTAGCATATGCTATTTTTTAGTCTCCCTTTTCTTCTCCCATATCTAAGCACCTGAAAAAGCTGACCCCAAATCAAGGCTTAGGAAAAACACCAACTCCTGCATGTAGCCTTCTTTAATTCCCTATCAGACACTAATGTGACTACTCCCTTCTTTGAACTGCCATAGCATATTCTTTGTATTTCTTATATGGCATCATCCACATTCAGCCCTGGATCTGATTAATAGCAATGATTCAAGCCAGACTGCCTATATTTCAATCCCGGCTTTGCTACTAAATAGCTGTATGTCACTGGGCAAGTTACTTGATTTCTCTGTGTTCCAATTTCTTCCTCCGTAAAATGGGATAATAAAAGTAACTATTTCATGGGACTTCCCTGGTGGCGCAGTGGTTAAGAATCCGCCTGCCAATGCAGGAGACACGGGTTCAAGCCCTGGTCCGGGAAGATCCCACATGCCGCAGAGCAACTAAGCCCGTGCACCACAACTACTGAGCCTGTGCTCTAGAGCCTGCGAGCCACAACTACTGAGCCCACATGCCCCAACTACTGAAGCCCGTGCACCTAGAGCCTGTGCTCCGCAACAAGAGAAGCCACTGCAATGAGAAGCCCGCGTACCACAATGAAAAGTAGCCCCCACTCGCTACAACTAGAGAAAGCCCACGTGCAGCAACAAAGACCCAATGCAGCCAAAAATAAATAAATAAATAAAAAGAATAATAAAAAGAATCTGCCTGCCAATGCAGGGGACACAGGTTCGAGCCCTGGTCTGGGAAGATCCCACATGCCACGAAGCAACTAAGCCCGTGCACCACAACTACTGAGCCTGTGTTCTAGAGCCCGTGAGTCACAACTACTGAGCCTGAGTGCCTAGAGCCTGTGCTCTGTAATGTGAGAAACCACCACAATGAGAAGCCTGTTCACCACAACGAAGAGTAGCTCCTGCCCACCACAACTAGCGAAAGCCTGCACGCAGCCATGAAGACCCAAATGCAGCCAAAAATAAATACATAAAAATAAATTTTGGGCTTCCCTGGTGGCACAGTGGTTGAGAGTCCGCCTGCCAATGCAGGGGACACGGGTTCGTGCCCAAGTCCGGGAGGATCCCACATGCCATGGAGCGGCTAGGCCCGTGAGCCATGGCCACTGAGCTTGCGTGTCTGGAGCCTGTGCTCCGCAATGGGAGAGGCCACAACAGTGAGAGGCCAACACACCACCAAAAAAAATAAAAAATAAAATAAAAAAATAAAAAATGTAACTATTTCATGTGATGAGGACTAAACAAATTAATATTAATAAAGTGCTTAGAACAGCACCGAGAGCATAATAAGCTCAAGTGTTTGTTAAATAAAATTTGTATGTTCATCTCTTCCACACTGCTTATAAAATTGTAAAGCAACCTTCAAGTCAGCAGCAAATAATTCAATTGAGAACATCTTATGAGATAATGGGATTCAGACCTTCCTAAGAGCTCACAAATTAGTGACAACGACATACTGATAAAAGGCAGGAAGCAACTTCTGTAACAACAGTATGTGCAAAATCGATAACATCTATGAAGTGCCAACCATGAGCCAAGCACTGAACTAAATTCTACTTCAGTCTTATATCAAAAGGACCATTTTAACATACCAAATGAAGCAGTACATAAGCTTTATTTTCCTGTGTTTCCCACCCTCAGAGTCTAACCATTCACACAATCACAAAAATCAATTAAAAAAATATAGTTCTAGGGGAATTCCCTGGTGGTCTAGTAGTTAGGACTTGACGCTTTCCCTGCCAGGGCCCAGGTTCGATCCCTGGTCGGAGGACTAAGATCCTGCAAGCTTCATGGTGGGGGGGGGGGAGAAAGAAACTTTACAAAAAGAATGTAAAAGATGTACAAATATTAATATATTATACAAACTTAGAGGAAACAGAAATCATTACCGCTTAGAATAATCTGAAAAGGTGCCCCCCCCCCCAAAAAAAAGATGGGAACAGAGGAAAGAAGGAGTGATACTGTCTGGAAAGTGGAGAATTCTAGGAAGGTTTCCTAAAAGCTTTAACATTTGAATTGATTTTGAAATCAGGTACAGAGGAAGAACACTTTGGCTAAAGAGAAAAGCATGAGTAAAGGAAGAGAAACAGAACTGAGAAAGGAACACTGAAATGAATAACAATGGGACAGGTGGAGGAATATCCTTCCCTGGAGATATCTAGGGAAGATATAAATATTTGTCCTTCCAGTTAGCTGGGGTTCACTTGTGTCTAGAACCTGGCATCTACCTTCCAGGCCCATGGGTCTACATATCATGAACCATGAACCTTCACTCATTCATGTAGCAAATACTCAATGAGCATTAATGGGTACCAGACACTGTGTTAGTATTTGGTTTATTCAGTGTGAACAAACAAATCTTCCCTCACAGAACTTATATTCTTGTGTGTAAAGGGGGAGGAAAAAAAATAAAATAAATAAGTAAAATACTTTAAATGTTAGACATTGATAAGTGCTATACAGAAAAATAAAACATGAAGGAGGACTAGGAGTACTGGCTAGTGAGATTTAATATTGGATACTTAGGAGAGATCTTACTGAAAAGTGAGGGAAAAGCCATGGGAATATGTAAGGAAGAGCCTTACAGGCATTTAGAATAGCTGGTGCAATGGCTGTGTGGTTGTAGTATGTTAGCAAGCCAGGCAGTTTCAAGGAACATTAATTAAGGACAGTGTGACTGAAAAGGGAGAGATATAAGAAGTTAGGTTAGACAGGTAATGGGTTAAGAAGTACAAATGGTATAGAAGACTTCAGTGATAGTTCTGACTGGTATGAAAGATCTTTGAAGAATTTTGAGCAGAGGAGTGACATGATTTGACTCAGTTTTAACAGGATCACTTGGGCTGCTGTGTTGAAAATAAACTGATGGGGGAAAGGCTACCAATAAGAAGACCAGTTAGACATGAAAGGATGCTCAACATCACTAATCATTAGAGAAATGCAAAACAAAATTACAATGAGGTATCACCTCACACTAGTCAGAGAATGGTCATCATCAAAAAATCTACAAACAATAAAGGCTGGAGAGGGTGTGGAGTAAAGGGAACCCTCTTGCACTGTTGGTGGGAATGTAAATTGATACAGCCACTATGGAGAACAGTATGGAGGTTCCTTAAAAAACTAAAAATAGAACTACCATATGACCCAGCAGTCCCCCTACTGGGCATGTACCCTGAGAAGACCATAATTCAAAAACAGTCATGTTGGGCTTCCCTGGTGGCGCAGTGGTTGGGAGTCTGCCTGCCGATGCAGGGGATGTAGGTCTGTGCCCCAGTCCAGGAGGATCCCGCATGCCGTGGAGCGGCTGGGCCCGTGAGTCATGGCCACTGGGCCTGCGCATCCAGAGCCTGTGCTCCACGTCGGGAGAGGCCACAGCAGTGAGAGGCCCATGTACCGCAAAAAAAAAAAAAAAAAAAAAACCAACAAAAAACAGTCATGTACCACAATGTTCGTTGCAGCACTACTTACAATAGCCAGGACACGGAAGCAACTTAAGTGTCCATTGATAGATGAATGGATAAAGAAGATGTGGCACATATATACAATGGAATATTACTCAGCCATGAAAAGAAATGAAATTGAGTTATTTGTAGTGAGGTGTATGGACCTAGAGTCTGTCATACAGAGTGAAGTAAGTCAGAAAGAGAAAAACAAATAAATACTGTATGCTAACACATGTATATGGAATTTAAAACAAACAAACAAAATGGTTCTGAAGAACCTAGGGGCAGGACAGGAATAAAGACGCAGATGTAGAGAATGGACTTGAGGACACAGGGAGTGGGAAGGGTAAGCTGGGACCAAGTGAGAGAGTGGCATGGACATATATACACTACCAAATGTAAAATAGCTAGCTAGTGGGAAGAAGCCACATAGGACAGGGAAATCAGCTCGGTGCTTTGTGACCACCTAGAGGGGTGGGATAGTGAGGGTGGGAGGGAGATGCAAAAGGGAGGAGATATGGGGATATATGTATATATATAGCTGATTCACTTGTTATAAAACAGAAAGTAACACACCACTGTAAAGCAATTATACTCCAATAAAGATGTTAAAAAAAAAAAAAAACCAGTTAGGAGACCACTACACAAATCCAAGATTAACTTAGACCAAAGACTGGCCCAAGGATTGAGGGGTGGTTGGGTTCCAGATATATTTGGAAGGTAGAGCCAGAAGAATTTCCTAACAGACTGGACATAGGATATGAAAGAAGCCTTAAAGATGACTCCAAAGTTTTGAGCCTGGTAACTGGAAGGATGGCACTGCCATTAACTTAGGGAAGACTGCAAGAAGAGGTTTTCAGGGAAGATCAGGAGGTCAGAATTGAACTTGCTAAGCTTGAGATCCCTATGTAAGTAGAGATGTCAAGTGGGCAAAAAGACACTCAAGTCGGGGAGTTCCCTGGTAGCCTAGTGGTTAGGATTCCAGGCTTCCACAGGTTTAATCCCTCGTCAGGGAACTGAGATCCTGCAAGCCACGTGGCACAGCCAACAAAGTTAATTAATTAATTATTTTTTTAAAAAGACACTGAAGTCTAACAAAACAGGGAAGAGAGTCAGGCTGAAGGAAGATATTTGGAAGACATCAGTATAGAGACAGTATTTAAGGCCAGGAGACTGGATAGATCACCAAGGAAATGGATAGAGACAAATAAAACTTACAGGGACTGAACCCTTGAGTTTTTCAAAATGAGTGAAATATGGGGTCAGAAAGAGGGATGTACGGAGATAGAAATTAAATTGTGGGAGATGAGGGATGCCGAAGGAGTCCAGGGTTTCTTGTGGTGCTTGAACACAATGAGATTAGAGCTGGTAGTCTCAAAGCCAAAAGTGGCAGCAAGCTTGTAAGTGCTGGGAGATAGGGAAGGCCAGGGGATTGGCTAGAAACAGCATTCTGAAGCCACAGTTCATCCCTATCAATGGGCATGCAGTGACACTGGAGGGAGGGGAAGACAATCTTACTCTGAACATGCAGTGCTCAGCAGTGACCTCCTGGTGCAGTCGCTGGAGGGAGAGCAGCCAGGGCTCCTTCTTGGGCATCCTTATATTTTCATTTAACCTGTGGTTAAATACTGTCTTCCATGTATAACACTGGGAACACCTATGCTAATAATCAATGGAACAGCACCTCCTTCCTCTGCACTATTTTCCAGAGAAGTTTTCACCAACTCCTTTCATTCTTTTGAAAAGAAGACTATCAGTTCCTCCTCCCTAAGAGAAAAGAAATGTATTCCTTGAAGGCCAGAAAATAAAACATTCCTTAAGCAGATTTTAGGGGCATCTGTTTTTATTTGTGCTACAATGAACCTTGAAAATTATGCTTTTGTAACTTCACATTTGTCTGAAGAATATGTGTAGCTTTGAACTAAAATAAACCAAAACTCTGATTTTAGAATTACACAGGGAAAAGAATCTCAAGAGGCCATTCAGCCTAAATTATACAAGACGGGGATTACATAGATATACAATTTTACAGATTCTTGCATTATATCACAACCAATATAAATTTCTCTATTTCTCTCTGGTTTTGAGTAAAAATATAATACAATTTTGTTCCTTTTTGCTTGAAACTTTGACATGAGGTTAACTCTTTGGCTCTATTCCCCCTGTGACATGATGAAAGTTTGAATGTCCACTACATTTCTTGAAAATTTTTGTTATTTTTTAGTTATATTTAAAATAATTGGCAAAATGTACATATTTAGTACATATTTAAAGTGTACAATCTGATGAATTTTGATATGGGTATATACCCATATAAACAGCACTTGAAATCACTCTACTCTGTTCCACCAATTTAGAAATACATATTATACCAAAACAATACTGTCTTGATTAACCTACCTTTAAAATAAGCCTTAATATCAGGTAGTATAAGTCTTTGAATTATGTTCTTTTTCAAAGTTGTCCCAGCTATTCTAGATTTTTTGCATCTCCATATATATTTTAGAATTAGTGTCTCAATTTCTATTTTGAAACAGCCTGCTGGTATTTTGATTGGGACTGTATTGAAGCTATGAATCAATTCTGGGAGAAATTACATCTTAACAATATTAAGTCTTCTGATTCATAAATATAGTATATCTCTTCACTTATTTGGGCCTTCAATTTCTCGTAGCAATGTTTTGTAGTTTTCAGTGAATGAAAATAGTATTGTTTTTAAAAAATATTTATTTATTTATTTTTGGCTGCATTGGGTCTTCGTTGCCGCACATGGGCTTTCTCTAGTTGCGGCGAGCGGGGGCTACTCTTTGTTGTGGTGTGTGGGCTTCTCACTGCGGTGGCTTCTCTTATTACGGAGCATAGGCTCTAGGCTCACAGGGTTCAGTAGTTGTGGCTTGCAGGCTCTAGAGCACAGGCTCAGTAGTTGTGACGCACGGACTTAGCTGCTCTGAGGCATGTGGGATCTTCCCAGACCAGGGCCTGAACTCATGTCCCCTGCATTAGCAGGCAGATTCTTAACCACTGTGCCACCAGGGAAGTTCTACTGTATTGTTTTTAAATTCCAATTTCTGATTGTTAGTATACAGAAATACAGTTGACTTCTACACAATGATTTTGCAACTCTGATAAATTCATTGACCATATCTAGTACTATTCTGTAAATTCTTTAGAATTTCCTACATAGACAATCATGTTATCTGTGAACAAAGACAATCTTACTTCTTTTTTAAATCTGTATTCCTCTAATTTTGTTTTCTTGCCTTATTACATTGGCTAGAAGATCCACTGAAATGCTAAATAGAAATAAGAGTAGACATCATCTCCTTGTTCCAAATCTTAAAGAAGAACCAATCAATCAGTCACTGTTAGATATATTAATTTTAAGTTTTTCATAAATTCTCTTTATTAGATTGTAAAAGTTCTCTTCTATTTTTAAACTGCTGATACATATATAGATAGATAGATAGATAGATAGATAGATAGAGAGATAGATAGATATCTCTATATATATAGAGAGAAAGAGGGTGGGGGAGAGAGAGAGAGAGATTGAATGGAAGTATGGGTTCATCAAATGCTTTTTCTGCAGCAGCTTTTATTTTTAACATGTTTTTCCTTTCTATCCTGTTAATATGCTGAGTTACAGATTGATTTTTGAATGTTAAACCAATTTAGCGTATTTGTAATAAGCCCCATTTAGTCATGAAGTACCTTATTATTTTGTGTATTACTGAATTGGATATAGTAAAAACTTGTTATGTATTTATGCAACCACCTATGAGGGATATAGGTCTGCAGTTTTCATTTCTTCCAATTTTTTTTCTAGTTTTGATACTAGTGTAATGAGGGCCTCATCGAAAGAGATTCCCTCCTCATCTATTTTCTAAGAGTGTATAGAACTGGTGTTATTTCTTCCTTCATTTTGTATAAGTCACCAGTGAACATATCTAGACCTGGGCTTTTCTTTGTGAAAAGGTTTATAATAATAAATTCAACTCTTTCAATGGATGCAGGGCTATTCCACCTACCTATTTTTTCTTGACAGAGGTATGAAAGTTGATGTTCAAAGAATTTGTCCATTTTGTCCAAGTTGGACATGTATTAGTATAAATGTGTTCATAATATGCCCTATTGTCTTCTATTTACAGGACTTGTAATGATATCCCTCTCTCTCACATCTCATAATGTTAATTTGTGTTTTTACTATTTTTTAATTGAAGTATAGGTGATTTAAAATATTAGTTTCAGGTGTGCAACAGTGATTCAATATTTTTATAGATTATACTGCATTTAAAGTTTATAAAATAGTGACTATATTTCCCTGTGCTGTACAATATATCCTTCTAGTCTTATTTATTTTATAGACAGTAGTTTGTACCTCCTTACTCCCCTACCCATATCTTGCCACTCCCCACTCCCCTCTTCCCACTGGTAACAACTAGTTTATTCTCTATATCTGTGAGTCTGTTTCTGTTTGGTTATATTCATTGGTTTCTTTTATTTTTTAGATTCCACATACAAGTGATAGCACTACAGTATTTGTCTTTCTCTGTCTGATGTATTTCACTAAGCATAATACCCTCTCAGTCCATCCATGTTGTTGTAAATGGCAGAATTTCATTCATTTTCAAGGCCGAGTAATACTTCATTACATAGATAGACAGACAGACAGACAGATAGATAGATAGATAGATAGATAAAGAGATATATCTATGTATCACATCTTCTTTATCCATTCATCTGTTGATGGACACTTAGGTTGCTTCTATATCTTGGCTACTGTAAATTATGCTGCTAAGAACACTGGGGTACATGTATATTTTCAAATTACTGTTTTGTTTTCTTCGAATATACACCAAGGAGTGGAATTGCTGGATCATATGGCAGTTCTACCTTTAGTTTTTTGAGGAATCTCCATAATATTTTCCATAGTAGCTGTACCAATTTACATTCCCACTAACAGTGTACTATGATTCCCCTTTCTCCACAGCTTTGCCAACATTTGTTATTTATAGGCTTTTCTAAAAATTAATTTTTATGGGAGTATAGCTGATTATAGACATTTTGATGATAGCCATTCTGAGAAGTGTGAGGTGGTATCTCACTGGGGTTTTGATTTGCATTTCTCTGATGATTAGAAATGTTGAGAAACTTTTCATGTTCCTTTGGCCATCTGTATATTTTCTTTGACACAATGTCTATTCATGTCTTCTGACCTTTTTTTTTTTTTTTTTTTTTTTTTTTTGCCATGCCGTGCAGCTTGCAGAATTTTAGTTCCCTGACCAAGGATCAAAGCTGGGCCCTGGCAATGAGAGCACTGACTCCTAACCACTGGACTGCCAGGGAATTCCCTTCTGACCATTTTAAAATCAGGTTGGTTGTTTTTTTGATATTGAGTTGTGTGAACCATGTATATCATTTGGATATTAACCTCTTATTGCTCATATCATTTGCAAATATTTTCTCCTATTCAAGAGGTTGTCTTTTCGTTTTGTTGATGGTTTCCTTTGCTGTAAAAAAAATTTTTACATTTAATTAGGTCCCACTTATTTATTTTTGCTTTTATTTCTTTTGCCTTAGGAGACAGATCTAAGAAAATCTTCCTACACTTTATGTCAAAGAGTGTTCAGCCTATGTTTTCTTCCAGAAGTTTTATGGTTTCAGGTCTTACATTTAGGTGTTCAATATAGTTTGAGTTTATTTTTGTATATGGTGTGAGAAAATGTTCTAATTTCATTCTTTTACAAGTAGCTGTCCAATTTTTCCAGCACTATTTATTAAAGAGACTCTCTTTTTCTCCAGTGTATATCATGCCTCCTTCATTGTAGGTTAATTAAACATAAGTATGTGGGTTTACTTGGGGGCTCTCTATTCTGTTCCATTGATGTGTGTCTGTTTTTGTGACAGTACCATGCTGTTTTGATGACTAAAGCTTTGTAGTACAGTCTGAAGTCAGAGAGTATTATACCTCTAGCTTTGTTCCTTTTTCTCAAGATTGGTTTGGCAATTCAGGGTCTTTTGTGGTTCCATATAAATTTTAGGATTATTTTTTCTAGTTCAGTGAAAAATGTCACGAGTATTTTGATAAGGATTGCATTAAATCTGTAGATTGCTTTCAGTAGTATGGATTTTAAGAATATTAATTCTGCTAATCCATGAACCTGGAATCTTTCCATTCCTTGGTATCATCTTCAACTTCCTTCATCAATGTTTTATGTTTTTTAGAGTACTGGTCTTTTACCTCCTTGGTTAAATTTATTCCTAGGTATTTTATTCTTTTTGATAAAATTTTTAATTGGGGTTATTTTCTTGCATTCTTTCCGATAGTTCATAATTAGCATACAGAGAAGCAATAGGTTTCTGTATATTAACCTTATATCCTGCAGCTTTACAGAATTCATTTATCAGTTTTAATAGATTTTTGGTGGAGACTTTAGCATTTTCTAGCATTTCTATATGCAGTATGATGTCATCTGTAAACAGTGACAGTTTTACTTCTTGCCTTCCAATTTGGATACCTCTTCCTTCTTTTTCTTGTCTGTGCTGTGGCTAAGACTTCCAATATTATGTTAAATAGAAGTGGTGAGAGTGGGCATCCTTTGTCTTGTTCTTGATTTTAGAGGAAAAGCTTTCAGCTTTCCACCATTGAGTATAGTAGCTATGGGTTTGCCATAAATAGTCTATATTATATTGAGGTATATTTCCTCTATACCAACTTTGATGAGAGGTTTTTTTTTTTTATCATGAATGGATGTTGAATTTTGTCAAATGCTCTTTTTGTGTGTCTACTGAGATGATCATGTGACTTTTAACCTTCCTTTTGTTAATGTGGTGTATCACATTGATTGATCTGTGCATGCCTGGAATAAAACCCACTTGATCATGGTGTATGATCCTTTTTATATATTGCTGTATTCAGGTGCTAATATTTTGCTGAGGAGTTTTGCATCTATACTCATCAGAGATGTTGGCCTGTAATTTTCTTCTTTTGTAGTGTCTTTTTCTGATTTTGGTATCAGGGTAATGGTAACATCATAAAATAAATCTGGGAGTGTTTCCTCCTCTTCAGTTCTTTGGAAGAGTTGACAAGGACAGGTATTGCTCTTCTTTATATGTTTGGTAGAGTTCCCCTATGAAACTGTTCAATCCTGGAATTTTGTTTGCTGAGAGTTTGTTTGTTTTATGAGAAATCCAATTTTATTTTATTTTATTTTATTTATTTATTTTTTCTTTTTGTGGTATGTGGGCCTCTCACTGCTGTGGCCTCTCCCGTTGCAGAGCACAGGCTCCGGAAGCGCAGGCGCAGCGGCCACGGCTCACGGGCCCAGCTGCTTCACGGCATGTGGGATCTTCCCGGACCGGGGCACGAACCCCTGTCCCCTGCATCGGCAGGTGGACTCTCAACCACTGTGCCACCGGGGAAGCCCCTAGAAATCCAATTTTAGTATTAGTGATCATCTGTTTGAATTGCCTATTTCTTCCTGATTCAGTCTTTGAAAGTTCTGTGTTTCTAGAAAATTGTCCATTTCTTCTAGAATGTCTAATTTGGCATATAACTGTTCATAGTATTCTCTTATGATTTTTTATATCTCTGTGGTGTTGCTTATTTTTCCTCTTTAATTTCTCATTTTGTTCATTTGGGTCTTCTTTCTTTTTCTCTTGATGACCTTGGCTAAAGGTTTAACAATTTTGTTTATCTTTTCAAAAGATAAACATTGGTTTCATTGATCTTTTCTATTGTTCTTTTGGTCTCTATTTTATTTACTTCCTCTCTGATCTTTATTATTTACTTTCTTCTGCTAACTTTGGGCTTTGTTCATTCTTCTAATTGCTTTGGATGGTAGGTTAGGTTGTTTGAGATTTTTGTTCTTTCTTGAGGAAGATCTATATCACTATAAACTTCCCTCTTAGAACTGCTTCTGCTGCATTCCATAGATTTTGGAAAGTTGTTTCCATTTTCATTTGTCTTGAGGTATTTTCTTATTTCCTCTTCCATTTCTTCATTGACACATTGGTTTTTTTAGTAGCATTTTGTTTGGTCATCACGTTTGTTCTTTTCCCATTCTTTCTGTAATTGATTTCTAGTTTCATAGTGTTGTGGTTGGAAAAAATGCATGACATTAATTTCTATCCCCTTAAAGTTGTTGAGACTTGTTTTATGGCCTAGCATGTGATCAATCCTGGACAACACTCAATGTGCACTTGAAGAGAATGTGTATTCTGGGGTTTCTTTGGATGGAATGTCCTGTAGATATCTATTAAGTCCAACTGGTCTAATGAGACATTTAAGACTACTGTTCCCTTATTGGTTTTCTGTCTGAATGATCTACTGATGCAAGTGGGGTGTTAAAGTCCCCCACTATTATTGTAATTTGTCCATTTCTCCTTTTAGGTCTGTTAATATTTGCTTTATATACTTACATGCTCCTGTATTAAGTGCACATACGTTAATGAGTATTATATCCTCTTCTGGTATTGGTCCCTTTATTATTATATAACACCCCTTTTTGTTTTCTATTATAGACTTTGTTTCAAAGACTGTTTTATCTGATTTGAGTATTGCTACCCCTGCTTTTTCGTCATTTGCATTTGTATGAAATACCTTTTTTAAAAAAATTGTAGTTGATTTACAATGTTGTGTTAGTTTCTGGTGTTCAGTTAAGTGATTGTTATACATATTCTTTTTCATATTCTTTTCCGTTGTGATTTATTTCAGGATATTGAATATAGTTTCCTGTGCTATATGGTAGGACCTCATTTATCTATTCTATATACAGTAATTTGTATCTGCTAATCCCAAACTCCTAATTTATCCCTCCCCCACCTTTCCCCTTTGGTAACCTAAGTTTATTTTCTATGTCTGTGAGTATGTTCCTGTTTTGAAAATAAGTTCATTTGTATCATATTTTAGATTCCACATATAAGTGATATCATATGGTATGTGTCTTTCTCTTTCTGACTTACTTCAACTTAGCATGATAATCTCTAGGTCCATCCATGTTGCTGCAAATGGCATTATTACATTCTTCTTTATGACTAATATTCCACTGTGTGTGTACGTGTGTGTGTGTGTGTGTGTGTGTGTGTGTGTGTGTGTGTGTGTGTATGGCATATCTTCTTTATCCATTCATCTGTCGATGGACATTTAGGTTGCTTCCATGTCTTGACTATTGTAAATAGTGCTGCTGTGAACACTGGAGTGCACGTATCTTTTCAGATTAGTTTTCTCCAGATATATGCCCAGGAATGGGACTGCTGGATCATATGGCAACTCTATTTTTAGTTTTTTAAGGAACCTCCATGCTGTTTTCCATAGTGGTTGCACGAATTTACATTCCCACCAACAGTGTAGGAGGGCTCCCTTTTCTCCACACCCTCTCCAGCATTTGTTATTTGTATACATTTTAATGGTGGCCATTCTGACCAGTGTGAGGTTATACCACATCGTAGTTTTGATGTGCATTTCTCTAATGTTGAACATCTTTTTGTATGAAATATCTTTTTCCATCCCCTTACTTTCAGTCTGTGTGTCTTTAGGTCTGACATGAGTCTCTTGTAAGCAGCATATAGAAAGGTCTTATTTTTTTATAATCCAATCAGCCACTCTATGTCTTTTGATTGGAGCATTTAATCCATTGATATTTAAAGTGATTATTGATAGATATGTACTTATTACCATTTTAATTGTTTTCTGATTGCTTTTGTAGGTCTGCTCAGTTCTTTTCATCTTCTTTTAGTTTCTTCCCTTGTGTTTTAATGGCTTTCCTTTAGTGGTATGCATGTGTTCCTTTCTCTCTAGTTTTTGTATATCTATTGTAGGTTTTTGACTTGTGATTCCCATAGGGTTCATACGTGTTGATCTTTAACTATGTCTACTTGTTTTAGACAGGTAGTCCTTTAGTGCAAACACATTCTAAAAAATCTACATTTTGTGTTTCTGATGTCATATTTTACAGCTTCATGTTTATCCCTTCACTGTTTATTTTATAGTTGATTCTATAATTTTTTCTTTTAATCTTTGTACTTGTATATTTAAGTTGTTGATCCTCAGCCTTTACTATATATTTGCCTTTAATAGTGGATTTTCCCCTTCCTACAGATTTTTTACTTCTTGTTGTAGCCTTGTCTCTTCCACTTAGAAAAGACCTTTTAACATTTCTTTTAGGGAGGTTTAGTATTGATGGACTCATTGTTTTTGCTTATCTGAGTTGTTTTTCTGTCTGTCAAGTCTAAATGATAATCTCGCTTGTAGAGTATCCTTGGTTGCAGGTTCTTCCCTTTCAGCACTTTAAATATATAATACCACTCCCTTCTGGCCTGCAAAGTATCTGCAGAAAAATCAGAATTCTAAAGGCCTTTAGAATCCTCTCTTTAACTTTTGCCATTTTAATTATGATATGCCTTGGTGTGGGTCTGTTTGGGTTCATCTTGTTTGGGACTCTATGTGCTTCCTGTGCCTGGATATGTTTCCTTCTTCAGGTTCAGGAAGTTTTCAGCCATAATTTTATCAAATACATTTTTGACCCCTTTCTCTTCTCCTGGGATCCCTATAATGTGAATGTTGGTAAGCTTGATATTGTCCTAGAGGTCCCTAAAACTGTTCTCTTTAAAATTTTGTTTTTCTTTTACTGTTCTGGTTGGGGGATTTCCATTATTCTATATTCCAAATCACTTATGCATTCTTCTGCATCACCTACGCTGCTGTTAATTCCTTCTAGTGTGTTTTTCATTTCAGTTATAGTATTCTTCAGTTCTGACTGGTTCTTTTAAATATTTTCTAGTTCCTTGTTAAAATTCTTACTGTGTTCATCTATCATTTTCCCTAATTCAGTTAGCATTCTTATTACTAATACTTTGAACTCTTAATCTGGTAGATTATTTATTTGTTTCATTAGTTGTTTTTTCAGGAGTTTTCTCTCGTTCTTTCAAATGAAACAAATTCCTCTGTCTTCTCATTTTGCTTAACTTTCTCTGTCTCTATGAAATTAGGTGGCACAGTTATCTATTCTGGTCTTGAAGGGCTGTCCTTGTATGAGTGTCCTTATACAGTGCATGTGCCAAGTGGCTTCAGTGGGAGTGCTGGATCTGACACAAGCACAAACCATCTCTTCCCCCAGGCTGTGCTGGCAGCTATCACCCTGGTACAAAGTGGGGTTGGAGGTGGAGTGGCTAGGAATAGAGCCAGGTGTGGGCTGGGGCTTCTCCTCTGCTTGGTGGCCATCAACACCCTATTTGGGATGCAGTGAGGTCCCAGGCTGCTGGAGCAGAATCCCTGAGGGTCAGGTCCAAGCTGTCTCAGTTCCCCCTAAGTGTGTGACCTCCCACTCCCAGCACCAGTTCCCTTGCTCCAGAGGGGAGCAGTACTAGAGCAAGAAGGGCTGGAGTGGGTGCTCAGCAATGGATTGCAATGCGGGCTATGGTAGTCCTGGTGCCAGTCAGAGTCCTAGAGTGCTTCAGATGCACTGCCTCCATAAACACCAGCAATGGCTGCCCCCACCCCATTCAGATGCCTTTCTGGGTCCACGTTGGCTCTGTCCCTCACAACCATGCACTCCCCTTGGCTGCAGCAGCCCTTGCCCTAGTGTGGAACTGTTTCATGGAGCAACTGGGGGTGGAAAGGACACTCAGCTCAGGCTGGGGTGCACGCTGCAGTGGTTGTGGGAAACCAGTCAGAGTTCTATGCAGCTTTAATCTCCTTCCTCCACCTTTTTTCAGGAGTAGCAAGTGTGTGCATGCACTTCATAATCAGAGTCTTACAGCCCCCCTGTTAGTCCCACAGGTTTTCAAACCAGCTAAGGTGCTCATCTTCTCAGTGTCAGACCTCAAGGCTAGGGTGCCCAATATGTGGCTTGAACAGCTCTCTCCCCAGGGAGGATCTCTGAGCCTGTGTAATCCCCCTCCTTTTCTGTGTCTCCTTCTAGGGACACAGGTTGACCTGATTTCTTCTCTTCCCTTCCTACCCGATTTTGTGGATCTGACTTAGAGCCTTGGTTGTACAAGAATCTTTAGGCCAGTTTCCAGTTAGTTTTCAGTGAGAATTGCTCCACCTGTTGATACACTGGTGATGTGTTTGTTGGGGGGGATGGCCAGTGAGCTCCATGTCCTCCTACTCTTCCACCTTTCTTGTACCCTGTGTGTTTTAACTATTTATCTAATCAATCTGATTAGAAATGTGATTTTATTGATCTCAAGAACTTTTAGTTTCATTTTTTAAATTGTTTCTCTGCCTTCTATTTTGTGAATTGCTAGTCTTTATTATTTCCTTTCTTCTGTTTGCTTTGTGTTTCACTTGCTCTTCTTTTTCTAATTTCCTAAGGTAGAAGAGTAGGTCAATGATTTGAGATGTCTTTTTTCTCTAATACAGAAGTTTAATGCTATCAATTTCTTTCTAATCACTGCTTTAGCTGCATCCCACAAATTCTGATATGCCAAGTTTTCATTTTCAGTCAGCTCAAAATATTTTCTAATTTTTCTTTAGGTTTCTTCTTTGACCCATTGGTTATTGAGAAGTCTGTATTTTATTCAAGTTTTCTATATCCTCGATGATTTTCTGTCTACTTCTTCTATCAATTATTGATACAGGGGGTTATTGAAATCTCATAATATACTTGTGGCTTCATCCTTGTAGTTCTATTTATCTATATTTGTCCAAACAGTTCTAACAGTTCTTGCTTCATGCATTTTGAAGCACTGTTATTAGATGCACAAATGTTTAGGATTGTTATGCCCTTTTGATAAATTGATCCCTTTATAGTTATGAAATGTGCCTCCTTAGCCCTAGTAATATTGTTTATTCTGAAATACACTTTGATATTACTCTATCCACTCAAGCTTTCTTTTGATTAGTATTACTGTAGTATATCTTTTCCCATCCATTAACTTTTAAACTATCTGTATCCTCATATTTCAAGTGGTTTTCTTATTCACAGCATATAGCTGAATCTTTCTTGTTTATCAATCTAACAATTTCTCCTTTTTAATTGAGGGTGCTTAGGTCATTTATAATTAATGTGATTATTGATATGGCTGGATTTAAATCTAGCATCTTGCCATTTATTTCCTATTTGTTATATCTCTCTTTGTTCTCCTTTTCTTCTTTTTCAGCCTTCTTTATATAATTCCAGTTTATTTTTGTTGGTTTATTAGCTATACCTCTCCATCTAAATTTTTCTAGTGGTTGCTTTTAGATTTTTATTCTACATCTTTATTTTTCAATCTACTTTCAAGTAATATTATGCCACATCCCATGTCATATAGAAACTTTACATCTGTATACTTCTATTTCCCCTTTCCTGGAAATACCCTTTGTTTCTATGTAAGTTATAAACTCCACAAAACACTGCTGTTAGTTTTGCTTTAACAATTATCTTTTAAAGAGTTCTTATATTTACCTATATATTTAACCATTTCTGCTGCTCTTCATTACTTTGTGTGGTTCCAGATTTCCATTATTTGGTATTCTCCATGAAGGACTTCCTTTAACACTTCTTGTGGAATAGGTGGCTGGTAATACATTCTTTTAGCTCTTATATTTCTGAAAAAGCATTTTGCTTTTCATTTTTGAAACATATTTTTACTGGGTATAAAATATAGGTTAACAGGTTATCTATTTCAGTATACTTTAAAGATTTTGTACACTGTCTTGATTGAACTGTTTTGATGAGAAGTCTGCTGTCATTCATCAGTATATAATGTGGATTTTTTCTCTAGCTGCTTTTAAGATTCTTCTCTTTACCTCTGTTGTTAAGCAATTTGATTATGATGATTATAATGTTCCTTAATGTAGTTTTTATCCTGTTTCCTGCAACTGGAGTTCATTGAGCTTTTTGAACCTATGTGATTATACTTCTCATTAAATTTATAAAATTTTTGATCACTGATTCTTCAAATATCTTTTCTGTCAACCCACTTCTCTCCTTTGGGGACTTCAATTACAGAGTTAGGCCATCCAACACTTTCCACATCTCAATCATGTGCCGTTCATTTAATTTTTCAGCCTTTTCTCTTTGTGTTTCGTTTTGGATAGTTCTATTGCTGTTTTAAGTTTATTAAATTTTTTCAGCAGTGTCTGACCTGCCATTAATCTCATCCAGTGTATTTTTCATCTCATTGTCATTTTTGTTTCTTGAAGCTTGATTTGGGTCTTTTTTATATTTTCTGTGTCTCTCCTTAACATGTATGTGCCTTGATCTTGTTGAAGCTTTATTTTAAGCTTGTTAGGTAGGATCAGAGCAGCCTAAATTTATGGATAACTTCAATCCTTAGGAATGATTTGTCCCTTTCTTACTCTAGCTCATAAGAATACAAATTATTCCTGGACCTTTGAGAAATGTTCTCTCTGCTTCTTTCCAGTGTTTTCCTCACATACATACACTGATTAGTAATCAGCTGAAGACACAATAGGAACCTCCTGCAGATCTCCAGAGTTCTTTTATTTCCATAATCTGTCTTGTAAATTCTAGCCATCATGCCCTCCCTACACTGTCTTCAATGCAGGGAGACCTCTAGGCTCAGTTTAGGTTCCCCCGCTAACTGCTCTATGGTCTGGAAGCTCCAGACAGTAAAGTAGGGTAATCATAGGGCTCACCTTCTCTGCCCCATTGTCCTTTGTATTTTCCCCCCAAATATTTTGCCTTGATGTTTAGCTATTTACAGTGGACTGCTATGTTAGTGTGCTAGTGCTGCTATAAGAAAGTACTGCAAACTGGTGGCTTAAACAACAGAAATTTATTGTCTCACAATTCTGGAGGCTAGAAGTCCAAAATTAAGATGTCAGCAGAGCTGGTTCCATTTGAGGGCTGTTAAAGGAAAGATTTGTTCCAGACCTCTCTCCTTGACTTGCAGAGTCAAGGACTTGACTTCCATCTTCTCCCTATGTCTCTTCATATCACCTTCTCTTTATGCATATCTATGTCCAAATTTCCCCTTCTTATAAGTCATACTAGATTAGGGCTTTACCTCTGTAAAGACCCTATAATCAGCCCTACAATCAGATGTAATCATTAAACTGATGTCTATGAAAATCGGTTTAGTATAGTGTTTAAGAGTAGGGACACTGGAATTAGAGTGTCTGGGTTTGATTCTAGTTCCAACACTTGCTGGCTCTGTGCCTTAATTTCCTCATCTGTAAAAAGGTAATTACCCTACTCATTTCACAGAGATAGTGTGAAGACACATATATGCTTAGAATAGTACCAGATATATAATATACCCTCAATAGATGTTAGTTAACACAATGATCAAAATAATCTCATCATAAGAACATGAGTAGTGTTACCTAGACCAACAGAGATCTTGCATGGCCTTGATGAAGGAGATTAGAAAATTTATATAGAAAATTTATATACAATGACTACTTCATTTATTAAAATTACTACTTCAGAAATATTACCTTCTTCTAGCTTTCTAAGCTTAAAGTCTTTCCTTATATGGAAAAAAATGTTGCCTGCCATTTCAGTAAACAAAGAATGTTGCCTGCCAATCTGGTAAACAACAAATGTTGCCTATCATCAAGTCATCAGCCACTGCACCTGCCACCAACAGTGCACCCTCAGGGTAAATCAGGATGGAGAAAAACAGGATACTGGCCCTGTAGAGTTAAGATGCCTGTCTAAGGAATAATTTCAGTGAGCCCTGACTCTTGCATTTTCCCATACATAGAAAAGCACTAAAATCATTAACTTGAGATGTCTGGGTTTTTTATGATTAGCAGTACTCTTTTGATGTTCAACTACATGTTTTGTTTTGTTTTTCCCAGCAAAAACTCCTATATATCCTGGCTCCTCCCTTACCTCTTTGGAACAGCTCCTCAGAGCTATCTGAGAGGCTGTATCCTGGGCTATAGTCCTAAATAAGGCCATTGTATAAAAC
The DNA here is from genome assembly GCF_026419965.1 of Kogia breviceps. Taxonomy (NCBI): domain Eukaryota; kingdom Metazoa; phylum Chordata; class Mammalia; order Artiodactyla; family Physeteridae; genus Kogia; species Kogia breviceps. The sequence continues at coordinate 158,681,082 of NC_081310.1, forward strand.
ATAATTCTCAACTTTTACACTGTGCTTTTCTTTCTTTTTTTTTTTTTTCAGTTGACACTTAGAGGCCCCCTCTCTCCACATTTTACATATAGCTGCCAAAACTCAGTTTTCTAAAATTCTACTTTGGTTAATTCACTTTTCTGCTTTAGAACCTGTAAAATCTCTACAAATTATCATATTAGAGTCTAGACTCCTTTGTGTGGTTTCTGAAAGCCTCTGAATATCCAGCAGTCTCTTTGTACAACTTCATTTTCCAGTCGCCTTTAGCCTCTTCTTCACTAGGCAGGTTGATATCTCCCATCCTCCCTACCAGACATGCCCATTCCTGGTGATTTCCTGCCTTTTGTTTAGGCTGGTATCTATCCCTCTTTTCACTTATTTTCCACCCTTCACTTTATAGTGCCTACACATCCTTCACTGTCCATTTCAAATCTTTCCTTCATTTACATTTATATGAATGTTTATAAACATCTACATGGAATGTGCTGCTCTGGCTGTTAGGGATTCAGGCTCATTTAGACATAAAGCAAATTCCTGACTGCTTCATTTATCAGAGTTCTCCCTTCTTTGAATCTTTAATAAACTTCCAATAAATTTCAGCACTTATTTCCACATTACTTTATCTTTTAGTTATTTTTATATTATTTATATATCTATATTTTGTTTTTATATTTTATATTGTTTATATTTTATTTCTGTTTCATGTCTTCATTCAATATATATTTCTGTGCAATTACTCTATACTAGATAGACTGCTAATGATACAGTGGCAAACAAGACACATAGTCCCTCATGGAGCTAAAAGTCTAGTAGAGAAAATAGGCACTGAATAAGGAATTACAAATGTAGTGAGTATTACATATAGAATGTGTGTTATTAAACGAAAGCCAATCTGAAATAAATATGTGGAAAAATGAAAGCCTATCTGAGAAAATGCCACTTAAACTGAAACCTGAAAACTGAGTATGGGTTATGCAAACGAAGAGTAGGGGAAGTGCAACAATAAGAAAATAGCTTGTGAAAAGGCTATAAACAAAAGAAAACATAGTTCAGGGAGTGATAAGAAAAACTAAAGGTACAAATAAAGAAAAATGAATGAGGGAAAAAGTGGAATATTGTGGTGATTAAATGAAATAATGTATAAGAAATTACTTTTTCAACTATTAGACACAAGACAATTCAACTGTCCAAGATCATGAGAAATAAAATTACACTGAGTTAAAACAAAAATTGAATTAGAAGGGAAGTCAGTCTGCTAAATCGAAGTAAGAAAAATGTGATATATAATTGGTAAACTTTATTGAAAATTAAATGTAATAAATGATAAGAAATACAGTTACTGTTTATGAACAAAGATTTCTGAACCTGCACAACCATAAACCTAGGAGGCAGAATTCAGATAAAGACAGATAATATGAATGGCAGTTGTTGTCATGAATGTCCTCAGTCAAGTACTGAAATAATTATGGGGACCTCATAGCTTTTACAAATATATTTGTATAAACAGATCTAATTACCATACACAAAGTACCATCTTGCAAACACCAAGGATAGCAATGTATGTTATCCACTTGGAGATGACATCTGATCATCTCACTTCTGGACAATAAGCTCCCAGAGGCAAGCATAATGTCTGATTCATCTTTGTATCATATCACGGAATATATTTAATAGACATTTGTGAAATAGATAATAACACTTCAAATATGGGAAATAAAACAAGGTTTCAAAGCACAGTCTCCTTTAAAAACTATTTAGGGTATAAATTACATTAAAATAGTTCTCTTTAAAGATTTGACTCTAGTTTAGCATGGTTCCAAGGTAGGACTATCTAATAGCTAATTGTATCCCAGGAAAAATTAAGCACACATTGTAACTACTATTTTCTAGTGTCCTGAAAAAAGCCATCAGACAGAAAGCCACAGGGTAAATGTTTTCTTCAAATAGGTCATTCCCACATAATAATACTGAGCCCTGAGCTTAAACGTCCAGTAAGACATTTCTGTGATTTTAAGTGTATATCAAGTATAAAATGTTTATTGAATGTACAGATGAGTAAGTGAATAAATGGCTGAATGAGAAAGGAAAAAAGAAAGGAAGAAAAGGAAGAAAGAGAAGGAGGGAAGAAATTATTTTATACCAAGATATGGTGGAAGAAGTAACTGTGGAGTTATCACCCTGTCTAATAAAACAACAAATTTTAACATTATATCAAACTAAGTTTAAAATTTTCTATTTTAAATCACAATGATTACTATCCAACACTTTAGAACCCATTTTAAGAAATTTTTTAATTCAAGTACTACTTCACATGGCAAATAGGCAAGAACAGTTATTATATAATTCTGTTATGTGTAGTATGCACAATTTCATGTTAGTTACAAAATACAGCTTAATTCAAAACGCATTCATTTGCTTTCAAAAACTTATTTAAAAATAATTTTGGGACTTATAGGTGAGCTATGATTAAACATTAAGTATAGTTAAAAGTAATATATACTTATAGAAAGAGGGAAAAATAAAAGATCCCACCACTAATAAATATTATAAAGTTAATTTTATACCTCAAAAAGCAAAGCTGTTGTTGATTGTCGGCATCAAAAGGTCCAAACACAACAAATGACACAAGCAAAGACTAAATAAATCACAAATTTAACATTTTGTCTTTCTGTTATGGAATTCCCTATCACTGATCTAAGTCATATAATATTATGAACTGATTTCACTGTCAATTAACTAAAAATTTACATGTAATCATGTATTTCTCATCTTCATTTATGATATTCAATTATGAAAAATTCATGGGAAATCTTACCTCATTGTATCTGTTGCTGGGAATTTTGATGCTGGTTTTCCGAACTTCCATATCAACCACCAAACCTTGAACTACTGGCAATGTATACTGGTAATTTCTAAAGTCCTGGGCAAAAGCAGATTGAAGTGGAAGAAAGAATTCATCAATGGCAGGATTTAATTTATAGTAATAAAGTTAGCAAAAATAAAAAGAATGTCAATATTAAAAGATCTCATTCATTTAAATAATAAGAAAATGTATAATGAAAGCCCCATTGTGTATATTCTACTCTCTGATTAGTCTGTAAACTCTTACAAAGAAGCAGACTAAAAAGTTTCATATACCCTTTATATACAATATTAAACAAATATTTGAATGTTTATCCCTGTTTTGTCACCACCTAACATTTTCTGTATTTATTTAACTATCTCCTCCCTCTAAGGTAAGCTCCAATAGGATAGGGATGCTCACTTGTTTTGTTCTTGTTATATCCCAAATGCCTGGAACATCCTGGGGACTAAATGAATACCTGTAGATAAAACATGCATGCATATATACTCCACATCTAGTGTGGCTGAAACAAAATGAGCAAGAATGGTAGGAGTTGAGGTCAAAGTGAGAGCATGCAGCTAGATTTCATAGGGTCTGGTAGGTCACCACAAGGACCTTTGCCTTAACTTTGAGAAGGTTTTTGACCTATTTTAATGGATCTCTCTGACTTTCTCTGTAAAGAATAGATGGAAAGGGAACAACAATAGAAGAAAGGATATCAGATAACCATAATAAAAATAATCCAGGCAACAGACAGTGATAACTCGAACCAAGATGTTAACAGTTCAAAAGATGGTGAGAAGTTATCAAACTCTAGATATATTTTGAAGGGAAAAAGGACAATATTTGCCCTTAGGTTGGATGTGGAATGTGAAAAAAAAAAAAAAGAGATGATTCTGAAATTCATGGCCTGGGCAAGCTGAAGACAGGAACTGCCATTTACTGAGATGTAGAATATGATAGGAAGGGGAAGTCAGAAGACTGCAGAAGAACCAAGAAAGAATGGTGTCCTGGAAGCTAAGAAAAGAAAATGTGTAGATATTAGTAAGTTGCTGGATGGAAGTGTGTGAAAATTATCTTCTGATTACTTCTATTCACTCAGGGAAATTGGGGCTAAGCCATCAGCTGAAACTGAGGAAAGGAGAGGAGGCACTGGAAATATGAGAAGAGATCACATGAAAATAGTCATCTAGGGGAGTAGGAATGTATTATGGACCAGGAAGGATTGCCAGGTAGGTCCAAGAGCTTCCTTAATGGTATTGGTCATGAATCTAAAATGAGACCGGTGAGTATGCTACTCTTTTTGTCTTCACTCATATTTAAGCTTGGATGTAAGTTAAGAATGAAGGAAGAATTAGATCCAACCAGGTATAATCAATTGACTTTTGATAAAGGTGCAAAGGCAAGTAAATGACAAATGATACTGAAATGACTGGACATACAAATGGGAAAAAAAAGAACTTCAAACAACACCTAACAATCATAAAGATTAACTAAAAATGGATCACTGACCTAAATATAAAACATAAAACTACAAATGTTCTAGAAGAAAACATGGAGGAAAATGTTTGTGATATGTTTCAGTCAATAAGTTCTTAGATATGATAATAAAAAGAACACTCCATAAAAATATTAATAAACTGGACTTCAACAAAATTAAAAACTTTTGGTCTGTGAAAGACACTGTTAAGAGAATGAAAAGATAAATTACAGACTGGGAGAAAATATTTTTAAATGATACAAATCTACCAAAGGACTTACATTCATAATAGATGAAATACTCTCAAAACTCAACAATAAGAAAACAACAACCATATTTTAAAAATATGAACAGTTGAAAAAATTTGAACATTCACTAGAGATATAAAGAAGACAAAATAAGCAAATGAAAGATGCTCTAAATCATTCATCACAGGAAATATATAAATTAAAATCACAAAAATTAAAACCACTAGACTCCTACTAGAATAGCAAAAATTAAAAACCAAAAAGGAGAAATAATAAGTGCTGGCCAAAAAAAAAGGATCCTTATACCTGATGAATGCAAAACACTGCAGGCATTTTGAAAAACAATTTCAGTTCCTTATAATGTTAAACATACAATATGGCTCAATTATCCCACTCCCAGAGAAATGAAAACTAAATATTCACACAAAATTTAATACACGGATGTTTATAGCAGCTTTATTCCAGTCGCCAGAAACTAGAAGCCCAGATATGCATCAACAAGTAAATGAATAAACTGTAGTTCATACATACAATACAACACTACTCAGCAATAAAAATGAATGACCTATTGATACTGAAGGGTACCAGAATTAATTAATTAATTAATTAATTAATTTCCTGAGAGACAGGAAACAAACAAGATGAGCTCTATGACTGCCCAGGTTATGCTTTAGGAGAGTTTCCAAGCTCAGATGCAGGAAGTGGGAACCCAGGCAGAGGCTGGCAGACTTGAAAAAAATCAAGGTAGTTAGAGTTCACAGGACAGAGAGGAGAAAACTGCAGAGAGAGAACTCCAAAGGTTCACAGAGGGTCCCATCAGAACAGCAGTGTTCTGATTAGCAAATGTGTGTGAGGAAACTTCTTGAGGCTAGTGAAAGTAATGCCTGAAATGATTATTGGGAGCATTAGCTGATACACAGGTCTGGGAATAGTGCCTATTCCCAAAACCCAGATAGAAAAAGCTCATAATTCATGGGCACTGGGTAAAGTATTACTGTATATTAAAGAATTTGGCTGACCTCTGCCCCTGGTTCCTAGGAGGTAACCTCTAAATCCATGGAATTTCCTGAGTGATATGAGTGCCTTTGTTATTCCTGGCAGACTCTGAGAGTCTATGTCAGTTTGATGACACTGATGCTAAAAGGATAACTTGGGGTGGCGGCTGGCCATTTCAGAAACATCAACCGTGTGATGAGAGTCTGGGGCTCTGAGGCACGTGATATCAGCCTGACTTCTGCCGAGTGCCCAAGCGGTGTTGGAGACTGAGTTCAATCACACAGCCGGTGATTCAATCAATCAGGCCTCGTAGGGAAACTCCAATAAACACTCAGGACACAGATGCTTAGGAGCTCATTCCATATGTACTGTTACACATCAATGTATGTGGAAAGTGACATGTTCCTGAAGACACAGAAGCTTCTTGTTTGGGACCCTCTCAGACCTTGCACTATGTGTCTCTTCTATCGGCTGCACCTGATTTATATCTCCTTTGTTATAATAAAGCTGTATCATAAGTACAGTTGACCCCTGAATAACATGGGGGTTGGGGCGTCAGCCCCTGCACAGTCGCAAATCCATGTATAACATTAGATTCAGCTCTCTGAAGTTCAGTTCTATATCTGTGGATTCAACTAACCATGGACTGTGTAGTACATATTTATTGAAAAAAATCCACATATAAGTGGATCTGAGCAGTTCAAGCCCATGTTGTTTAAGGGTCAACCGCATAGTACTTTGCTGAGTTCTGCGAATCATTCTAGTGAATTATCACCCCTGATGGGTTAGTGGGATCTCCCACACTTGTATCTAGTTAGTCAGAACCATGGGAGGTCTGGGGACCCCTGAACTTGCAGCTAGCATCTGAAGTAATGGCAGTCTTGTGAAAGACCGTGCTTAATCTGTGAAGTTTGGCTTAATTACAGACAACACCAAAAGTCATTACAAATATAGCTGAGCTCTGAACAATGTGGGGGTTAGGGGCACTGACCCCCTCTGTGCAGTCAAAAATCCATGTATAAATTATAGTCGGCCCTCCATATCCGTGGTTCTGCATTGGAGGATTTAACCAAGAATGGCTCATGTAGTATTGTAGTATTTACTGTTGAAAAAAATCCACATATAAGTGGACCCTCATGGTTCAAACCAGTGTTGAACGTTCAAGGGTCAGCTGTACTCAGAAGGGTTTTGGCTTAGTAGTGGGGAATAATCTATACTAAACAAGACTTTGGTTCCACCTTACAAATCTTAAAAGTAAGACTCAAAAGGATCAACCTATGTTTTAGATAAATTAACTGTGTTATTTGTAACCAAACTCAAGAATTTTTATAGGAACATAAAAATACCTGGCATCCAGCAAGGTAAAATCACAATATCTGTCATCCAATAAAAAATTTTAAAAATACCAAGGATGCAAAGAAGCAGGAAAATACAACTCAAAATGCTGGGGGTGGGGGGGAATCAATAAATGGCAACTGAGTCAGAACTGAAACACATGTTAGAATTACCAAACAAGGACATTCTAATACTTATTATAATTATATTCCAGATGTTTAAAAAGTTAAGTACAGGCACAGAAGATATAGAAAAAGACCCAAGTCAAACTTCTAGAGATGAAAATTACAATGGCTGAAATTACAGGAAAATGAAAAAGGATGGAATCAATGGCAGTTTAAGTACTGCAAAATAAAAGATTACTACAATGAGGTATCACCTCACACCAGTCAGAATGGCCATCATCATAAAACCTACAAGAAATAAATGTTGGAGAGGGTGTGGAGAAAAGGGAACCCTCTTGCACTGTTGCTAGGAATGTAAATTGATACAGCCACTATGGAGAACAGTATGGAGGTTCCTTAAAAAACTACAAATAGAACTACCATATGACCCAGAAATCCCACTACTGGGCATATACCCTGAGAAAACCATAATTCAAAAACAGTCAGGTACCACAATGTTCACTGCAGCTCCATTTACAATAGCCAGGACATGGAAGCAACCTAAGTGTCCATCAACAGAAGAACGGATAAAGAAGGTGTGGCACATGTATACAATGGAATATTACTCAGCCATAAAAAGAAATGAAATTGAGTTATTTGTAGTGAGGCAGATGGACCTAGAGTCTGTCATACAGAGTGAAGTAAGTCAGAAAGAGAAAAACAAATACTGTATGCTAACACATATATATGGAATCTAAAAAAAAAATGGTTCTGAAGAACCTAGGGGCAGGACAGGAATAAATATGCAGACATAGAGAATGGACTTGAGGACACAGGGAGGGGGAAGGGTAAACTGGGACAAAGTGAGAGTGGCATGGACAAATATACACTACCAAATGTAAAATAGATAGCTAGTGGGAAGCAGCCGCATAGCACAGGGAGATCAGCTTGGTGCTTTGTGACCACCTAGAGGGGTGGGAGGGAGATGCAAAAGGGAGGAGATATGGGGATATATGTATATGTATAGCTGATTCACTTTGTTATAAAACAGAAACTGGGCTTCCCTGGTGGCGCAGTGATTGAGAATCCACCTGCCGATGCAGGGGACATGGGTTCGTGCCCCCGTCCGGGAAGATCCCACGTGCCGCGGAGCAGCTGGGCCCGTGAGCCATGGCCGCTGAGCCTGCACGTCCGGAGCCTGTGCTCCGCAACGGGAGAGGCCACAGCAGTGACAGGCCCACGTACCACCAAAAAAAACACAAAAAAACAAAAAAACAGAAACTAACACACCATTGTAAAGCAATTATACTCCAATAAAGATGTTAAAAAAAATTTTTAAGTTCTAACTCAGAAAAAAATAAATAAAAATAAAAGATTAGTGAACTTCAGGACACAGCAATAAAAGAAACCTGTCCAAAATGAAACACACAGAGGAAAAAAAAACACTGAAAAAGAAATAAAGAGAGCATTAGTGAGCTGTGAAACAATTTCAAGCAGGCTAATAAGTCTATTAACAATGGAGTCCCTGAAGGACAGGAGGGGTGGACAGAAAAGTTATATGATGAAAACTACAAACCCACAGATCTAAGAAGCTCAGAAAACCCCAGCATAAGAAACATGGGAAAAAACTATACCAAGGCACATGATCAAATGGCTCAAAAACAGTGATAAAAAGAAAAATTTCAAAGCAAAGAGAGAAGGATAAAACATTATGTAGACAGGAACAAAGGAGGGAAAACATATTTCTCATCTGAAATAATGCAAACTGGAAGGCAATAGAGCAAATCTTTAAAATTCTCAAAGAATTAAACTGTCAGCCTAGAATTCTACATCCAGCAAGAGTATCTTTCAAATACAAAGGACATTGTTAGAAATACAGATGCTAAAAGAATTCACCACCAGCCAATCCACACTATAAGAAACATTACAGGAAATTTTTCAGCTAGAAGGACAATGACACCAGATGGAAATACAGATTTATACAAAGGAATGAAAAGCACTGGAAATGGCAACTACATGGGTAAACCTACAAGAAGCTTTCTTATTGTTTACATCTCTTTAAAAGATAACTGGAACTATAACTACAATTGCATGACAGAGTGAGGAAATAAGTCCCCCAAAAGCAACTAAACAGTTGGGTAGATTTATTTTAAAAACAAAACAAACAAACAAAAAAACCCATTTCAGTGTCCTGGAATTAGACCAAAGACATACAATACACTGAGATGTGTTCATTCATAAAAACTACTGAACTTCAAGTAAGAAGAATAGAGTTTAATCTGTGATTTTCTTGCCTGGGGCTGCCTTTAGCCCTGTTCATAGTTCAGTCAGGGCAAGGTAGTTTGTGCAAACAATAAGCTTTGCTGCTTGAAGGACCTTGCTTGATTTGGAGTGTCTCAGTTAAAGTGGTCATCTCAGTGGCTAGTGAAAATGACCAGTGGCTCTGTTAGCCTGAGGCTGCTAGCCTATTTGGAGCAAGTAATGAGCAGGCAGACTAGCCAGAGATTTAACAAGAAGTTCTGGGAATGAGACAGACATAGGGAACTTCATAAACTCTCCAAATACCCAGGACTGACCTTAGTCTGTGCACATGTGCAGCAGTGACCTTAATGGGCCAAAGCCAACAAACATTCTTGGTCAACAGGGTTAGAGCCTGTGCATGTGCAAAGGAGACATGAGAAAGTCCAGCAGAGAAGAAAAGAATGACGTTTGATTCCCAATCCATGCAGATCCATCAAGAAAGTATAGATGCCTTACTGGCTAGAGGTATTTGAACACAAGCTCTGACCAATCTTTGGCAAAACAGTAAGCTACACAGACACAGGTGACACCACCAGGATGCCAGGCTTAAAATTAAAACAAGACATAATGCTGGGTGCTTTAAGTATAACTACTCCTCACAATAATCCTGCAAGGTCACTTAGTGTATAACCAAGAGCCAGAATCCTGTACTATTTCATTCCAAACCTCCATATACTTTCCCAAGAATATACATGTTCTGTTCCTTTCCTATAGTAAATCTTCACCTACATGAAGCAGCAGGGTATTAACAAAATAATAAAATCCTTCTCTTCCTTCTCATGCAAACCTCAGTAAGGAAAAAGAAAATAAAAATTCCCAACTTACTGCAAGAAGATTCATGATGGTATGCCCCGTCTCTCCAAACAATGGCTTCCGAAATCTGACACTGAACAGTGGGCAAGGATAAACTATGGAAATGAGAAATGATCAGACTAAGTTTGGCAGCTTAAAATTTTGGTAAAAGAGACATCATGTTTCAGAGTTCTCAAAATATTATTGTAATGACTCATTAGAGCATAAAATTTAGGGCTCAGAAAGTATTTACCATAACAGCATCACAGACAAATTCGGAGCCTTTTACAAACCACACCAGTCTTTTGATGCAGCTGTTTCAAAAATGAACTACATGTTTTTCTTAAGAAGCACTCTTTTCCAAACTGGATTAATATATTCCGGGAAACAAGTATCTCCTGATTCCTCTGTGCTCAGGAAGTCTAAAAGAGTTCACTCTTAAACTTTTCTGACTCAGGACCCTCCTTAGACAAGCCAAACACCAGGTGATCCTATTAGCTGGCTCACTCCTCGAACTTTATAGTTTCAAATGCCTGTACAACACAGGAAAATACAAATGTTTTTCCTCTGCACACAATCCTTTCCTTTCCCTACTTCATTTAGCTGATTCATATGCTTCTTTCACAGTTCAGTCCAGAGGTACCTTCGTCCTTCATTCTTGGTGAAGTTAGAGCCCATCTTTGAACTCCCAAAGAACTCTGTTAACTTTGAACATGTGTTTTGACATAATATACTACTACAATCATGATTTGTCTTCCTTACAAAGGTTCCCAAGAGCCTATAACCACGTCTCAGCCATTTCTGAATTCCGGATTTATTACACATGGTAGGCCTTTATTAAATTCTTGTTGAATGAATGAATAAAAGTGAAAGACTGAAGGTGACCTGCTGTAAACATATAATACACTGTTTTATGTTTTATAAAATAATTTTCAATGATCTCATTTGATCCTCTTAATAATACCATGCAATATAAAAGGCAAGTATTATTATCTCCAGTTGCAAAGGAAACTGACAATCAGACAACTTTAATGACTTCACCCAAAGTTACAAAGCTAGTAAGTGGCAGAGTTAAGAACTTTATTCAAGTGGTCTGATTCCTAGGCCAGGGCAATGTTGATTAGGAAAAGATATAAAGTTTAAAATAAAGCTTGCATGGGACTTCCCTGGTGGTCCAGTGGTTAAGAATCTGCCTTCCAATGCAGGGGACGCAGGTTCGATCCCTGGTCAGGGAACTAAGATCCCACATGCTGCAGGGCAACTAAGCCTGCGTGCTGCAAGTACTGAGCCTGCGTGCCTCATCTACAGAGCCCACACGCTCTGGAGCCCATGTGCCACAACTACTGAGCCCGCACACTCTGGAGCCTGCTCGCCACAACTAGAGAAGCCCATGTGCTGCAAAGAAAGATCCCATGTGCTGCAACTAAAGACACAACAGCCAAAAATAAATAAATAAATAAAATAATAAAAAAATAAAATAAAATAAAGCTTACATTTAGGCCTTAATATCTTTAAAAACAATCACAGCTTAGTTGCACTGCTATGGCCATGGGCAAGGAGGCTCTTTTGTTGCTTACTTTACCAGCTGAGAGTGATCTCTATACCACTAGCTTCCAGTATCTGTTACATTATATAAAATATAATTTGTCATAACTATTTTCCAACCAAGTGACAAAAAATATACTTACCATATATAGATACTATAAAAACTAAAGTTACTTGTTAAGTTGATATTAATTTTTCTGAAGATGATCATGTATCTATCAATTAACCTATAAAACCAGTAAGTTTACAAGGTAATAATGTTATTTTGAGTTCTTCCCATTATAGCCAAAATAAGTAGAGACACTGGCCAAATTTAGCTTAGCTGTTTCAAAAGAATACTTCCATTTAATTGTATCACCATGGGGCTCTCTGAATATCTCAAGTCTGTTTAGTCATTATGTTTTGGTCCTATGGCTTAGAAGAGGGTATTTTATACTTACGTCGATATTCGGCTCCAAGTCTCAACATTAGTCGGATGGGAAACACTTTAGCCCAAGGAGTTTCCCATTTCTGGATGAGAATCCCAAACAAGTAAGGTGGGGTTGGGAGTACTAGGTCTTGCAGTGACTGGTAAGTAGATGTCACATATAAAAATCCACCATGTTCTTTACTGCCAAGGAAACTTTGACTGAAGAAGGAATGTCCCAAGTTGCCTACAACATTCCCTAAAACAAAAGAGTACGTTAATTACCATCAATAAATCAATCATATTTTTAATAATCATTATTATCAGCACTGGGCCAGACACTACCAAACAATAATTCCTAACCTTTCACTATGAAAGACACATATTTATAAAGTTGTTTTTAAATAAATGGCATTTATTAAATGAAAATTTGTTTTCCAATTTTATCAGGGCTTCTGGTGAGCATAAAATACCTTGTATTATCACACTCTAGTTTGTCTGGCTAAAAGCCAAAAATATTGATGCCTTCTTTTAGACTAAACTTACTGTATGAATTACTTTAGAGGTCTCAGTATAAAAATTATTGCCTCAAATGTCACACAAAAAATGTTAAGATTAGGCACCTGCTCTCACAGAGCTTACAATCCCATTGAGTAAATAAATTCAATTCATGAACTAATGAATTAAGACATTAAGTACAGCTATATATGAGACATTAAGGGAAGAAAATTTATGGAGAAAGTAGTAACACAGACAGGATTTATTCTATTTTTGGTTGAGACAAATATGAAACATAAACAACTTAGGGTTTATTTAAATTCATATTAGGCAGGTTTTTTGTTTTTTAGTTGCAAATGCTCTTAACTAAGCACTTTCTAATTCAAATATTTTCTGAATGAAACAGCAACAAATCACCCTTCGTTAAGGAGACATTTTCCTCAGATTAGAACTACAAAAGAACTTCACGACAAGAGCTGTTCCATAATGTAACAGCAGATCTGTTCACTAGACATGTGCAAGCTTCCTTTGATACCTCTGAAAGAAATAACAGCAAATACAAAAATCACCATCAGAGAAGTTAATGCTTACTTTCCTTGAAAAATAGAGTCTATTTGCAGAACAGTTCAATGATGGAACATAGAATCCTTGAGTGAAGTGGAAGCTATGCTGACAGTAGGGACCTCAAGAGAAGGGAACACCTCCCCACAAAACCCAGAAACTTTATGACTGAAAGCCATGTTCACCTGCACATCATCATCTGCCAAATACATTTAGGGGTAGTACCCTTGCCCCAGGATTAACAAAATCTGAGGGACCTCCCTGGCGGTCCAGTGGTTAAGACTCCATGCTCCCAATGCAGCGGGCCCGGGTTTGATCCCTGGTTGGGGAACTAGGATCCTGCATGCCACTTGGCACAGCCAAAATTTAAATAAATTAATTAAATTAAATTATAAAATAAATGAGAACCTAGGGGGAAAAACCCCCCAAATCTGGCTTTACATTTAAGCTGCTGGGCCAGATCTATAAAAACAAAATAATCCCCATATCAAGGAAGTAGTATGTTATTTTGAAAAAAATCAGATTTTGGAGTCTCAGAGACATGGGTTTGAACACTAGTTCCATCATTTACTATTATGAGATTGGGGGCAAGTTACTTGACTTCTGTGAGCCTCAACATCTGTGACAACAGGGAAAGATTATACTAAATTTCAGACCTGATGTGAATAAATGATAGAATATATGTAAAATGCCAAGCAGCATCTTACACAGTTTGTTCTCAAAAAATGTTAACTATTACTTTTATAATGCAAATATACATATAATGAATGATCAACCAAACATTATACAACTTTCTTTGCTTTATCAAAGATTTTAGAGTAAGGTTTTTATAAATTTTCATCTTTTCACTTGAGTTGGGGTGTGGGGAGAGAATGGGAAACAAAAGAGATTTTTTTCCCTCCACAATGGAGACTACACCACAGGAGTTCTCTAAAGCTCTAATGACAGCATAATGTTTATCTTTCACAAGAATGCCCTAGTGAATACAGCTCAGAGGTGAAAACTGTGTTAAGCTTGGTACTCAAAACATTCATTCATTATTCCTTTGGGATCTCCCTATAAGGAGACTGGAATCTATTACTGGTTATTTTTCCACAGATACTAATAACTTTTCTGCTTCTACCACCTAAAAACCCTCCTCCCTACCCAATCACACTCAAATTCTTCATTATGTCCCTTTACATTATAAAATATATCTTGTATTATTTAAGCATTTACTTTCTTAAAAATTGAAAAAAAATTGATAGATCTCTATCAATTCTAATGAATAGTTTAGATTGTCATTTATCACCTCATCTAAAAATAATTAACCTTCTATGGGTATAGATATCAACTAAAATAAGATACTGGGTATGAGAATTTGACCAAAAAAAGCTTTCATTTGAAGGCTTAAACTGGGGCTCCAACATTATAAAGAATTCCAAAAGAAAGCAATGTTGGGAGTGAAAGAGAAGTAATACTCAAAGAGAGAATAACTAAAAATTTTCCAAATTAAAGAAAGAAATGTGCTTTCAGATCAAAAGTACACTTTAAGTACAAAAATTAGCTTAAAAATATTCTAAATAGATTTTTGTCTAAGTTAATTCTTAGGCTGAGTAAACTTTCACATTAAAAAAAATGAAAGATCAGGGACTTCCCTGGTGGTCCAGTGGGTAAGACTCCGTGCTCCCAATGCAGGGGGCTGGGTTCCATCCCTGGACAGGGAACTAGATCCCACATGCATGCCACAACTAAGAGTTTGCATGCCGCAATTAAGAAGTCCACGTGCCGCAACTAAGAGTCCACATGCCGCAGCTAAGAAGTCCACGTGCCAGCAACTAAAAGGTCCTGTGTGCCACAAGCAAGACCCAGTGCAGCCAAAATAAATAAATAGATAGGTAAATAGATAAATAAATATTTTTTTAAAAATGAAAGATCAGGGCTTATCTAGTGGTGCAGTGGTTGGGAGTTTGCCTACTGATGCAGGGGATGCGGGTTTATGCCCCGGTCCAGGAGGATCCCACATGCCGCGGAGCGGCTGGGCCTGTGGGCCATGGCCGCTGGGCCTGCGCATCCTGAGCCTGTGCTCCGCAGAGGGAGAGGCCTCAGCAGAGAGAGGCCCGCGTACCACAAAAAAAAAAAAAAAAAAAAAGATCAAACTTCATTGTGTTTGAGGCCTATAATTTTATTAGTATATTACACATTAATAAAAATAAAATTCAGAGAAGTTGAATGCAATTAACACCATACAAATCAGTAATATAGTGCCTTAAAGTTTACATTGCCTTTTGATAAATCCATACAGGATAAGAAAGAAATTTAAACTAATCAAAAGCGCATCTGGGTTAACCCAGGTGCCTACAATTTAAAGGAAAAAATAAGGAGGACTACAGAATGAGAGTAGGTGACAAAAAGAAATAATAAAAAGAAAAAGATCTTTCAAAGATCTGAAATTATAGAAACTTCCCAAGTGACCTGCTTGAGTGACCCATGGTATTTCTTTCTCAGGGATCAGAGACACGCTGGGTCTCAGAAACACTCTTAAGCTGATCTAAATAGTATTTTCCCTTGTCTCCAAGTCCCAGTGGGAACAGGAAGTCAGGAATAATAAGCACAGCATTTTTATTAACAGGAGTGTTCTCTCAGGACTCCTTTCCTCCAGGTGCTTTTCCGCCAAATGACAAAAAAAGCTTGATAGTGACATCACCCCAACTGATTTACTCTCCAACTCACGGTTTTTAAATTAAGCTTCTCCAATGTGCCAGACCATTTGTTCTAAACGTTGGTATACAGAGTTAACCCAGACAGATAAAACTCTTGCCCTTATAGAGCTTAAATCCTAATGAAGGAAGACAAATGAACAATTTCAGTTAGTAAAGTTAGTGATAAATGTTTTGAAGAAAATACAAGGAAGGTAATGTGAATGATTGACAGGGGTAGGGGAGAGAACACTTCTTTAGCCATGAGAGTCAGGGAAAATCCTCAGAGAAAGAAACATTTGAGAACAGACCTGAATGAAGAGAAGAAATCAGCCAGTAAATCTCTGAAAAGAACAGCACTCCAGGTTGGGCAGGAGTAATTTCAAAAGTCATGAAACATAAATGAATATGACAGGTTCAAAAGTCACAAAGATGATCAATGTAGCTAAAGCAAACTAAGGACTATTAAGAGATAAGGTCAAAGAGACCTTTAAGGACTAGATCATATAGGACCTTTATAAAATTGGAGTTTATTCTAATTGCAGTGGGAAGACAATTGAAGGTTTAAGGCAGTTTTAATTGTGCCATCATATTCATCACCATGTTACTAAGCTACACAAATGTGCTCTCAATTCATAAGGATTAGATTTAGGACACCCAAGAAATAGTTGAGAGAAGATAAACAAGTCCGCAAATGTAAAATTGTGAATAATTTAAAGGGAACAAAAAGCTGTTTTCAAATGTAGAAATGATCTAACCTACAAGGTTAATATTTATGTTCTGTGCTTATAATTGTCATCTTGCTTTGTTCTGAAGTTAAAGCTAAAAGTTGAAAATCAGTAACAGTGTAAACCTTATTATACCCTTAATAATTATATAATTATAATTAAATATTAATCAATTCACATTAACATTTCTCTTAAATTAATAATCTTCTTGAAGAGAGAAATATTAAACTGGAAGAATTCACTGAACAATGTACCCAGGATCCAGCACAAAAAAGCAAAGAGAAAAATTATACAAAAGAGCAGTTAAGAGATATTGAAGGCTGATTACAGAGGCCCCAACATCAAAAAAAGGTTTCCAAAAATAGACAACATTGGGAATAAAAGAGTAGTAACATTGAAAGAGATAATAATTAAGAATTTTCCAAAGTAAAGAAAGAAATGTTTTCAGATCAAAAGTACACTTTTAGTACTCAGTAGTAAAAATAAAAATAAATCCACATATGTGTACACATATAGACCCATGGAATAGAGTCCAGAAAGAAACCCATGCATAGAAAGTAAACTAATATTCAAAAACAGGACCAAGGTAATTCAATGGTAAAAGTATAGTCTTTTTAACAAATGGCCCTGGAACAACTGAATATCTATCTCTAAGCAGGAAAAAATCAAAAACAAAATGCACAAAAAAATTCCCAAAACAAAACTTCAAGAACAAAACTTCAAACCTTACCTCAGTCCCTGTACAAAAATTAACTCCAAATTAATCATAGATCTATATGTAAAAGCTATAACTCTACAACTTCCAGAAAAATACAGGTGAAAATTTTTGTGACCTTGGGTTAAGGCAAAGATATTTTAGGAAACTGAAGATAAACTATAAAAGAAAAACTGATAAATTGGACTTCTATCAAATATTAAAGCTTCTACTATTTGAAAGATAGTTAAGAAAATGAAAAACATAAGTCATAGACTGGAACATAATATCTGCAAATAGCACTATCTGAAAAAGATTTGTATCCAAAATTTATGAAGTATCAATAACTCATTAAGAAAACAACCCAATTTTTAAATGGGCAAAAAAAGAGCTACAGATGGCAAATAAGTATATGAAAAGATGCTCAATATCATTAGTTATTAAGGAAATGCATATTAAAACCACAAAGAGATACCACTAAACACTCATTAGAAAGGCTTTTTTTTTTTAAAGGACTATCAAGTGGTGGCAAGGATCCAGAACAATTGGAACTTTTCATACATTACAGGTAAATGGATAAACAAATTGTGGTACATATATCCATTCAACCATATGGATGAATCTCAAAAGCACTGCGTTAAGTGAAATAAGCCAAACACAACAGTGAGATTCCATTTATATAACCTTCTGGAAAATGCAAAACTAGAGGGACAGAAATCAAATCAATAGTTGCCAGGGACAGAGGGTAAGGGGAGGGGATTAAATACAAAGGGACATGAGGCAAGGTTTAGAGATGATGAAAACATTATATATCTTGATATTGGTTGTTGTTACCTGACTGTATCTGTTTGTCTAGACTCACTGAACTGAATATATGTACATTTATATACAGTAATATATGTCTGAAAAGGCACATATTACTGTTTATAAATTATACCTCATAAACCTGACTAACAAAAACTCACAGAGAACTTTAATAGTGGACTTACAGATAATCAAGGATAAAGAGAAAATCCTAAAAGCCAAAGTGAAAAGACAAATAACTACCTGTTAAAAAAGAAAAAAAAAAAAAACTAGACTGCAGGAGATGCCAGAAGACAACGAAGTAATACCTTCAAAGTACTTGCTAAGGGGAGGTTAAAGGAAGAAATGAAGGAATGAAAGAAAGAAGGAAGAGAGGAAGGGAAAAAAAATCTGTTAACCTAGAATTTTGTAGCCAACTAATTATTCAAGAGTGATGGCAAAATATTTCAAATACAAGGACTAACGGAGTTTAACAACCATAGGCCCTCACCAAGAGAACTAATAAAAAGATGTATTTCAACAAGAAAAGCAAGTCCTAATGGAAATATGGGATACTAAAATAGCAGATATAGAGAAAATATAGTGGCAAATTTAATAATTTTGATTGAATTGAATACTGATACTGATATTGAAAATTGAATATAACTGAATTAAGTAAAAACAATTATTTTTTCTTTTACAAAAGGTAAAACCAACCACAACAATGTAAGAATGGCAAAGATATTAAACGAGTGAAGTATGCTTAGGTCTGTGTCACGTTTAGGAGGATAGAAATGCTCTGAGGCAGAATTCTGTCTGCTTCCTGGTGTACATGCCTTGTTTAATTCCCTCCCCTTGTGTGGGGAAAACACCTATGAATATGATGGGTGTCACACCCATGATTAGGTTACTAATTAACAAACTTTGAGTTCATCAACAGGGAGATTATCAGAGTGGGCCTGACATAGGGTCTTTAAATCTAGGTCTAGAGGTCAAAGAATCAAAGCAGAGACACACTCCTGATGACCTGAAAGAAAGGAAACATACATGTTGTAAACTATCTACGGAGCCATGAGGCAAGGAACTGCAGGCAGCCTCTAGGAGCTGAGAGTACTCCCCAACCAACAGCTAAAAGAAAGCAGGGATTCGTAAGAAAGTGAATTTGCCAACAACCTGAGGACCTTGGGCTCCAAATGAGAAGCCCAGCATGGCTGACACCTTGAGGCACTGTGAGCCGAAGATTCAGCTAAGCTGTGCCTGGACTCCTTACCTATGGAAACTATGAGATAATAATTTGTGTTGTTTCAAGCCACTAAGTTTGTGGCTTAGAAATATAGTAATAGAAAGCTAATACATACTGAATAACTTAACTCTGTCAGAAAAAGGTCATAGTTGAGTGTGTATGTTGAAAAAATTAAAGGAATCCCAAAGAAAATGCTAACATAATAGAAACATGAGTAAAAGACATAAATAGGGACATATTTGTCACAGAATACAAAATGTACATGGCTAATAAATATATGAACATATGCTCAGCCTCATTAATAGTTAGTGAAATGCAATTTGAAATGAGACACCATTTTATATCCACCAGACTGGCAAAAATTAAAACTCTCATAATATCAAATGTTGGCAACTCTTATACACTGAAGATGGGGACAGACAGATAAAAACTGGAAAACCTCTCTGGGAAATAATTTAATATCTAATAAAGTTGAAGAAATCCATACCTTATAAACTTATAAGTATATATGTACAAAAAAATTTAAAGAACATATCTGAATAAGAGTAAACTGGTAAGAAGAGCAAACTGTTCATCATAAAGAGAATTAATAAACTGCGGTAAATTTATGTAGTTCATATAAAACAGTAGCCTGAAAATGAATGAACTAGAGGCATGAATGAATGCCAGAAACATATGGTAAAGTGAAAAAAACAAAGCACATAAAATGTGTACAGTGTGATAACATTTGTATAAAGTTCACAAACATACGAAGTAATATAATCCTTAGAGATGCAAACATTTGTGATAAAATTATTTTTAAAAAGCAAGAAATGTATAATGCAAGATTAAAGACATGGTTACCCTAGGGGTTGAGGATGGGAAGTCTGGAAGGAAGATGTAATCAGGAAAGAAAAAAAAGAGTTTCAGTGGCTTGGTCATTTTTATCTCCCAAATTGGGTATTTTGTTTGTGGGTAGTTATTTTGTTATTAGGCTTTATAACTTGAACAATTACTAATATACATGCTTATATACTTTTCTACATACCAAATAGTTTTTAAAGATAATTTAAGGCATTCAGAAGAAGAAATTGCTTCTATCTGGGAAGATCATCAGGGGAGAACTCATGGAGAAAGTGGTCATTGATACGATTTAAGAGAACTGATAGGATATAGATAGTTGGGGTTTGGGGAAATAGCATGGTGTGTGTGGGTGCATCAGGATCACAGGTAAAGAAGGAGGAAATCATCAAAGTATACAACAAACCAAGAAATGTTTATTTTGGCTTCACTGTAAGTATGGGGAGACTACTGGTGGGAAATGAGACTGGAAATATAGGATCAGATTATGTAGAGCACTGAATATCAGAGTACACAGTTTATTCTAAAGGCAACACAAAGCCAATAAAGGTTTTTGAGTAAGAGAGGGAAATAACCAGAGATTAACTCCAAAAAAATAATCTGGTAGATAACAATTCATTCAAATTCATGTTCTGAATGTCTGTTTGCAAAACATAAGAGTAAAACACGGAGGAGGAGACCTTCAAGATGCAGGAGTAAGATGTGATCACCTTCCTCCCCACAAATACATCAAAAATGCATCTACATGTGGAACAACTCCTACTGAACACTGGGCGAAGACCTCAGACTTCCCAAAAGGCAACAAAATCCCCATGTACCTGGATAAGGCAAAAGAAAAAAGAATAAACAGAAACAAAAGAATAGGGATGGGACTTAAACCTCTGGAAGGGAGCTGTGAAGGAGGAAAAGTTTCCACACACTAGGAAGTCCCTTCACTGGAAAGGATGGGGGGTGGGTGGGGGGGAAGCTTTGGAGCCATGGAGGACAGCGCAGCAATAGGGGTGCAGAGGGCAAAGCAGAGAGATTCCCGCACAGAGGATTGGTGCCGACCAGCACTCACCAGCCTGAGACTGCTTGTCTTCTCACCCACCAGAGCGGGTAGGGGCTGGAAGCTGAGGCTTGGGCTTTGGAGATCAGACCCTAGGGAGAGGACTGGTGCTGGCTGTGTGAAGACACCCTGAAGGGGGCTAGTGTGCCACAGCTAGCCGGGAGGGAGGCCAGGAAAAAGTTCACCTGCTGGAGAGGCCAAAGACCATTGTTTCAGGGTGTGCAAGTAGAGGGGCTTCCTGCTCCATGTGCCCACAGATGGCAGAGCACCACCTAAGTGAGCTTCAGAGATAGGCATGAGCCACGGCTATCATTTCAGACCCCAGAGATGGGCATGGACTGCTAACGCTGCCTCTGCTGCCACCAAGAATCCTGTGTGAAAGTGCAGGTCACTTCCCATACACATACCCCCGGCAGCCTGTGCAGCATGCCACTGCCATGGTCCTGTGATCCAGGGACAACCTCCCTGAGAGAACACATGGTGCACTTCAGGCTGTTGCAAAGTCATGCCAGGTTCTGCCTCCGCAGGCTCGTCCCACATTCCAACTATGACTACCATACCCCTCCCTCTCCCCAGCCTGAGTGAGCAAGAGAGCCCTAATCAGCCACTGCTTTAACCCCCACCCCTGTCTGGGTGGGGAACAGATGCCTGAGGGTGGCCTACATGCAGAGACAGGGTCAAAACCAAAGCTGAACCCCAGGAGCTGTGTGAACAAAGAAGAGTAAGGGAAATTTCTCCATGCAGCCTCAGGACCAGTGGATTAAATCCCCACAATCAACTTGATAAACGCTGCAGCTGTGGAACACCTGAATAGACAATGAATGTTCCCAAAATTGAGGTGGTGGACTTTGGGAGCAACTGCTGACTTGGGGTTTGCTTTCTGCATCTGACTTTTGGTTTTATGTTTATCTTAGTTTAGTTTTTAGTGCTTGTTATCATTGGTGGGTTTGTTTATTGGTCTGCTTCCTTTTTTCTCTTTTTGTGAGTGTGCATGTGTATGTTACTTTCTATGATTTTGTCTGTTTACTTTTGCTTTTAACATTTGTTTTGGGGTTTTATCTGTTCATGTTTTTTTCTTCCTTTTCTTCCAAGTCATGCGGCTGGCAGGGTCTTGGTGCTCTGGCCAGATGTTGGGCCTGAGCCTCCAAGGTGGGAGAGCTGAGTTCCAGGACACTGGACCACCAGAGACCTCCTGGCCTGAAGTAATATCAGTTGGCAAGAGCTCTCCCAGAGATCTCCATCTCAACACTAAGACAGAGCTCCACCCAATGGCCAGCAAGCTCCAGTGCTGGATGCCCCATGCCAAACAACTAGCAAGACAGGAATACAACACCACCCATTAGCAGAGAGGCTGCCTAAAGTCATACTAAGTTCACAGACACCCCAAAACACACCACCGGATGCAGCCCTACCCACCAGAAGGACAAAATCTACCCCACCCACCAGAACACAGGCACCAGTCCCCCTCACCAGGAAGCCTACACAAGCCACTGAACCAACCTCACACACTGGAGGAAGACACCAAAAATAACAGGAACTATGAACCTGCAGCCTGCGAAAAGGAGACCCCAAACACGGTAAGTTAAACATAATGAGAAGACAGAGAAATATGCAGCAGATGAAGGAGCAAGGTAAAAACCCATCAGACCAAACAAATGAAGAGGAAATAGGGAGTCTACCTGAAAAAGAATTCAGAGTAATGATAGTAAAGATGATCCAAAATCTAGGAAACAGAATGGAGAAAATACAAGAAATGTTTAACAAGTAACTGGAAGAAATAAAGAGCAAACAAACAACGATGAATAACACAATAAATGAAATTAAAACCACTCTAGAAGGATTCAGTAGCAGAATCACTGAGGCAAAAGAACGGATTAAGTGATCTGGAAGATAAAATAGTGGAAATAACTGCTGCAGAGCAGAATAAAGAAAACAGAATGAAAACAATTGAGGACAGTCTCAGAGACCTCTGGGACAACATTAAAAGCAACAACATTTGAATTACAGGGGTCCCAGAAAAAGAAGAGAAAAAGAAAGGGTCTGTGAAAATATTTCAAGAGATTATATTTGAAAACTTCCCTAATATGGGAAAGGAAATAATCAAGTCCAAGAACTGCAGAGTCCCATACAGGATAAATCCAAGGAGAAACACACCAAGACACATAATAATCAAACTATCAAAAATTAAATACAAAGAAAAAATATTAAAAGCAGCAAGGGAAAAGCAACAAATAACACACAAGGGAATCCCCATAAGGTTAACAGCTGCTCTTTCAGCAGAAACTCTGCTAGCCAGAAGGGAGTGGCAGGACATATTTAAAGTGATGAAAGGGAAAAACCTACAACCAAGATTACTCTACCCAGCAAGGATCTCATTCAGATTCAATGGAAAAATTAAAAGCTTTACAGACAAGCAAAAGCTAACAGAATTCAGCACCACCAAACGAGCTTTACAAAAAATGCTAAAGGAATTTCTCTAGGCAGGAAACACAAAAGAAGGAAAAGACCTACAATAACAAACCCAAAACAATTAAGAAAATGGTAATAGGAACATACATATCAATAATTACCTTAAATGTAATGGATTAATTGCTCCAACCAAAAGACACAGACTGGCAGAATGGATACAAAAACAAGACCTATATATATGCTGTCTACAAGAGACCCACTTCAGACCTAGGGGCACATACAGACTGAAAGTGAGGGGATGGAAAAAGATATTCCATGCAAATGGAAATCAAAAGAAAGCTGGAGTAGCAATTCTCATATCAGACAAAATGGACTTTAAAATAAAGACTATTACAAGAGACAAAGAAGGACACTACATAATGATCAAGGGATCAATCCAAGAAGGTATACCAATTGTAAATATTTATGCACCCAACACAGGAGCACCTCAATACATAAGGCAAATGCTAACAGCCATAAAGGGGGAAATAGACAGTAACACAATCATAGTAGGGGACTTTAACATCCCACTTTCACCAATGGACAGATCATCCAAAATGAAAATATATAAGCAAACACAAGCTTTAAATGACACATTAGACCAGATGGAATAAATTGATATTTATAGGACATTCCATCCAAAAACAACAGAATACACTTTCTTAACATGTGCATATGGAACATTCTCCAGGATAGATAATACCTTGGGACACAAACCAAGCCTCAGTAAATTTAAGAAAACTGAAATCGTATCAAGTATCTTTTCCAACCACGTTATGAGACTAGATATCAATTACAGGAAAAAAAAATGTAAAATATACAAACACATGGAGGCTAAACAATATGCTATTAATAACCAAGAGATGAGTGAAGAAATAAAAGAGGAAATAAAAAAACCCTAGAAACAAAAAACAATGAAAACATGACGACCCAAAACCTATGGGATGCACAAATGACAATGAAAATACAACAACTCAAAACCTATGGGATGCAGCAAAAGCAGTTCTAAGAGGGAAGTTTATAGCAATACAATCTTATGTCAAAAAACAAGGAACATCTCAAATAAACAACCTAACCTTACACCTAAAGCAATTAGAGAAACAAGAACAAAAATACCCCAAAGTTAGCAGAAGGAAAGAAGTCATAAAGATCAGATTAGAAAAAAATGAAGAAGAAATGAAGGAAACAATAGCAAAGATCAATAAAACTAAAACGTGGTTCTTTGAGAAGATAAACAAAATTGATAAAACTCTAGCCAGTCTCATCAAGAAAAAAGGGAGAATACTCAAATCAACAGAATTAGAATTGAAAAAGGAGATGTAACAATTGGCACTGCAGAAATACAAAGGATCATGAGAGATTACTACAAGCAACCATATGCCAATAAAATGGAAAACCTGGAAGAAATGGACAGATTCTTAGAAAAGTACAGTCTTCTAAGACTGAACCAGGAAGAAATAGAAAATATGAACAGACCAATCACAAGCACTGAAATTGAAACTGTGATTAAAAATCTTCCAGCAAACAAAAGCCCAGGAACAGATGGCTTCACAGGCGAATTCTATCAAACATTTAGAGAAGAGCTAACACCTATTCTTCTCAAACTCTTCCAAAATATAGCAGGGCAAGGAACACTCCCAAACTCATTCTACAAGGCCACCATCACCCTGATATGAAAACCAGACAAAGATGTCACAAAAAAAGAAAACTACACAGGCCAATGTCACTGATGAACATAGATGCAAAAATCCTCAACAAAATACTAGCAAACAGAATCCAACAGCACATTAAAAAGATCACACACCATGATCAAGTGGGGTTTATCCCAGGAATGCAAGGATTCTTCAATATATGCAAATCAATTGATGTAATACACCATGTTAACAAACTGAAGATAAAAGCCATACAATAATCTCAACAGACACAGAAAAAGCTTTTGACAAAATTCAACACCCATTTATGATAAAAACTCTCCAGAAAGTGGGCAGGGAGGGAACCTACCTCAACATAATAAGGCCATATATGACAAACTCACAGCCAACATCATTCTCAATGGTGGAAAACTGAAACCATTTCCTCTAAGATTAGGATCAAGGCAAGGCTACCCACTCTCACCACTTTTATTCAACATAGTTTTGGAATTTTTAGCCACAGCAATCATAGAAGAAAAACAAATAAAAGGAATCCAAATCAGAAAAGAAGATGTAAAACTGTCACTGTTTGCAGATGACATGATACTATACGTAGAGAATCCTAAAGATGCTACCAGAAAGCTACTAGAGCTAATCAATGAATCTGGTAAAGCAGCAGGAGACAAAATCAATGCACAGAAATACACTAATTGCAAAATATATTAAAGAAATTAAGGAAAGACTCCCATTTACCACTGCAACAAAAAGAATAAAATATCTAGGAATAAACCTACCTAAGGAGACAAAAGACCTGTATGCAGAAAACCATAAGACAATGATGAAAGAAATTAAAGACAATAAAAACAGATGGAGAGATGCACCATGTTCTTGGACTAGAAGAATCAACATTGTGAAAATGACTATACTACCAATGGCATTTTTCACAGAAATAGAACAAAAAATTGCACAGTTTTTATGGAAACACAAAAGACCCCAAATAGCCAAAGCAATCTTGAGAAAGAAAAACAGACCTGGAGGAATTAGGCTCCCTGAACTTCAGACTATACTACAAAACTACAGTAATCAAGACTGTATGGTACTGGCACAAAAACAGAAATATAGATCAATGGAACAGGATAGAAGGCTCAGTGATAAACCTTATCTTTGATAAAGGAGGCAAGATTATACAATGGAGAAAAGACAGCCTCTTCAGTTAAGTGGTGCTGGGAAAACTGGACAACTTCAAGTAAAAGAATGAAACTAGAACGCTTCCTAACACCATACACAAAAATAAACTCAAAATGGATTAAAGACCTAAATGTAAGGCCAGACACTATAAAACTCTTTGAGGAAAACACAGGCAGAACACTCTATGACATACATCACAGCAAGATCCTTTTGACCCACCTCCTAGAGAAATGGAAATAAAACCAAAAATAAACAAATTGGACCTAATGAAACTTATAAAAGTTTTTGCACAGCAAAGGAAACCATAAAGACGAAAAGATAACCCTCAGGACAGGAGAAAATATTTGCAAACGAAGCACCTGACAAAGGATTAATCTCCAAAATATACAAGTAGCTCACACAGCTAAATATCAAAAAAACAAACAACCCAATCCAAAAATGGGTGTAAAACCTAAATAGATATTTCTCCAAAGAAGATTTATAGATTGCCAACAAACACATGAAAAGATGCTCAACATCACTAATCATTATAGAAATGCAAATCAAAACCACAATGAGGTATCACCTCACACCAGTAAGAATGGCCATCATCAAAAAATCTACAAACAATAAATGCTGGAGAGGGTGTGGAGAAAAGGGAAACTTCTTGCATGGTTGGTGGGAATGTAAATTGATACAGCCACTATGTTTGGTTTTTTTGTTTGTTTGTTTGTTTGTTTTACGTTATGCGGGCTCTTGCTGCTGTGGACTCTCCCGCTGCGGGGCGCAGGCTCAGCAGCCACAGGCCCAGCCACTCTGCGGCATGTGGGATCTTCCCGAACCGGGGCACGAACCCGTGTCCCCTGCATCGGCAGGCGCACTCTCAACCACTGCGCCACCAGGGAAGCCCTGATACAGCCACTATGGAGAACAGTATGGAGGTTCCTTAAAAAACTAAAACTAGAACTGCCATATGACCCAGCAATCCCACTACTGGGCATATACCCTGAGAAAAGCATAATTTAAAAAGAGACATGTACCACAATGTTCATTGCAGCACTATTTACAATAGCCAGGACATGGAAGCAACCTAGGTGTCCATCGACAGATGAATGGATAAGGAAGATGTGGCACATGTATACAATGGACTATTATTCAGCCATAAAAAGAAACGAAATTGAGTTACTTGTAGTGAGGTGGATGGACCTAGAGTCTGTCATACAGAGTGAAGTAAGTCAGAAAGAGAAAAACAAATACTGTATGCTAACACATATATATGGAATCTAAAAAAAAAAAAGATTCTGATGAACCCAGGGGCAGGACAGGAATAAATATGCAGATGTAGAGAATGGACTTCAGGACACAGGGGATGGTGGGGAGAGGGTAAGCTGGGACGAAGTGAGAGAGTGGCATGGACATATATACACTACCAAATGATGTAAAATAGATAGCTAGTGGGAAGCAGCTGCATCACACAGGGATATCAGCTCAGTGCTTTGTGATCACCTAGAGGGGTGGGATAGGGAGGGTGGGAGGGAGGCACAAGAGGGAGGGAATATATGTATACATATAGCTGATTCACTTTGTTATACAGCAGAAACTAACAGAACATTGTAAAGCAATTATACTCCAGTAAAGATGTTAAAAAAATAAAAAACACGGAGTAAGGGAGGGGAGATGGGGAGAAATAATATACCATCTAGAATCTCCATGGCACTACATTACCCAGAAGGCACCCTGAAATTCTCAGAATGTTATTTTTCACAAAATACCATTTCCCCCCTCACTGTGGAAAGCATAAGCAATGACATGTAACAAAAAAATTTTATATATACTAAATGAGAAACATTCATAGACATATATATATATATATACACACATATTATTAATACATGTAGTTTAGATTTAAAATCTGTAAAAATATTATAAAGAGTTCATGGAAGTTCATACAAAAATCACAGTGAAATAATATACTAAGCTTCTACCTTGATTATCTACACATGCGATTCTTAATAAAATAGGCATAGCACATATGTATTATCCATATCTGTTTTTTAAAAACTGCTATACTATTAATATACACACATAGGCAACTGACATAATGCAGAGAATACTTTAGTCCTAATTCTGTCACCAGCTAGGTCTGTGATTTGGGCAAGCCATTAACACTTCTAGGTCTCATTTTCTTCATCTGAAAAATGAAGCGTTATACTAGATAATGTAAGTTCCCTACTAGCTCCAATATTTTGTAAGCTGTGAAATGATTCCTTTTCAAGGAGAGAGAAAGAGAGAGAGCATTACAGCTCACTCATTTATGCTTACTTAAAATATTATTTACTTAGATATGTTTGTATTTGCCCTCATCTTATAGGTAACATTTAACACAGCTTAGATGTATTACAGTCTGACCTTAGTCTTACTTAGTCTTATAATCAGTTCCAAGTGATTTTTGTGGTAGAATTTTTGCATTTTAATATGCTAGTTCAAAATGCACTCTATTGATATATAAAGATACTTTTAAAAGATGAGTAACCATTTATGGTAAACATATATTTTAATGACTCATGTAATGATTCACATCCTTTCCTTGTTGGTATTTCTAGGAGCTCCATTCATAGATCTAGTCTCTTCACACTGGCCTATCCCATTCACAGCCATAGTTTAAAATTATCACAAAAATGCTGGTCTTCCACATCTGTATTTTAGCCCAGATCTACCTCCTGAAGTCTCTATTTATGTATTCATCTTTCATTTACATATTACCATCTGTCACCATTATTTGAAATCCAACACACTGAACGAAGAACTCATCTCCCACTCCTCTGCCAAATCTGCTCTTCTTCCTCTATTCACTGGCTCAATGAATAAGAACGAAGTCCACTCAGGTGCTCAAGCCAGAAATCTGAAGCCAACTTTGACTTGTCCCCTCTCACTCCTCACATCCAATTAGTTATGAAATCTTACTGAACTGAGGCATCACTCTTTTATATCTCTTCAATACTCTTTATTCCCACTGCCATTATTGGTAATATCTTAATTTCTTGCTGGATCCTGACAATACCTTTTTTGTTGTTGTTGTTTTGTTTTGTGGTACGCGGGCCTCTCACTGTTGTGGTCTTTCCCGTTGCGGAGCACAGGCTCCGGACGCGCAGGCTCAGCGGCCATGGCTCACGGGCCCAGCCGCTCCGCGGCATGTGGGATCTTCCCGGACCGGGGCACAAACCCGTGTCCCCTGCATCGGTAGGCGGATTCTCAACCACTGTGCCACCAGGGAAGCCCGACAATAGCTTTTTTAAAAATCAATTTTAAAATAACAAATGTTGGCAAGGATGTGGAGAAAAGGGAACCCTAGTATACTGTTTGTGGGAATGTAAATTGGTGCGACCACTATGGAACAGCATGAAGGTTTCTCAAAAAATTAATAATAGAACTACCATATGATCCTGCAATTCCAATTCTGGGTATTTATCTGAAGGAAATGAAAACACTAACTAGGAAAGATATCCACACCCCCACGTTCACTGCAGTATTATTTTTAACAGCCAAGACATGGAAGTAACTTAAGTGTTGATGGATGAATGGATAAAGAAAGCATGGTATGTACATTCAATGGAATATTATTGTCATTAAAAAGAAGGAAATCCTGTCATTTGCCACAACATGTATATACCTTGAGGGCATCATGCTAAGTGAAATAAGTTAGAGAAAGACAAATACTGTATGATCTCACTTATATGCAGAATCTAAACAAATAAACAAACGTACACTGAACTCATAGATACAGGGATCAGACTGGTGATTACCAGAGGTGAGGGTTGAAGGGTAAGTGAAATGGGTGAAGGTAGTCCAAAGGTACAAACTTCCAGTAAATAAGTACTGAGGATGTAGGTACAGCATAGTGGCTATAGTTAACAGTAATGTACTATATATTTGAAAGTTGCTAAGAGAGTAGACCTTAAAAGTTTTCATCACAAAGAAAAAAAAATTTGTAACTATGTGTGTGTTAACTAGACTTATTGATCATTTCACAATATATACATATATTGAATCATTATAGTGTACACCTGAAACTAATATAATGTATGTGTCAATTATATCAATAAAATTTTTAAGTCAATTTTATTGAGGTATTATTTACATGCAATAAAAACTACATATTTTAATTATACAGTTCAATGAGTTTTGACAAATGTACACACCCATGTAACCACTATCCCAATCAAGATACAGAACATTTGTATCAACCCAGAGAGTTCCCAGGGCCCGTCTACAATCAATTCTAGTGCTTGCACCCACACCTCACCCCAGACAAACAATGATCTAATTTCTATCACCACAGATTCATTTTGCCTGTTCCAGAGAATCACATAAATGTAACCACATAATATGTACTTTTTTGTGTCTGGCTTCTTTTGTTCAGTATTACTGTCTGTGAACTTCAGATATGTTGTTGCATATATCAGCAGTATGTTTATCTTTCATTGTTATGCCGTATTCTAGTGCTCATCCACTGTAAGTTTGTTTATCCACTGTAATTGCTTCTTATCTGCTCTACCTGCTACCAGACACACAGACTTTGATCCATTTTCATACTGCTTCTAGAGTCATCTTTCTAAAACGCAAATCTGGTTATGTCATTCATTTCTTTCAATGGCTCCTCACTGACTGCAGAATAAAGGACAAACTCCTAATCAAGACATTCATGAACCTCCCATGCCCTAGTCCCTCATGCCCTCTCAAAACCCATATAAACATGCAATCTGAATACATTCAAACTGAGGGGGAAAAAAAGAATGTTTCAAGTAATTTCTGGAATGAAATTTAGGCCTAGAGGCTCCAGATGACTTCATATTAACCCCATACATTTTGGAATTGACACAAATACTGAACAGTAAATACTGAACTGTACTTCACAGGTATCGTGTGGTCAATTTCTAACATAGCACCTTGCCTTCATGTAATATTTTACCTCAAATATCATAATTATGACATAAAGGCATAATCTTTTATGCATAAGCTATAATCACATTAAAGATGAGATTTTATATCATGCTTTTGTACTTATTTCAAGAGCATTTTCCATAAAAATACTACTTTTAATAGCTAAAAAATATTCTAAAAAAGATGCATTCATCTGAAAAGTATAACACACTTAAACTTTTTTCCTATAGCTGGGAATTTAGGTTGCCTCTAAATTTTTTTGTTAAATTTAAGTAATACTATAATAAACACTTTCATGTACAAAGTGTATTTTACATTTCAGATAATTTCTTTGGCATAGAATCCCACAAGGGGAATTATCTGCATTCAGAAAGTATGAATAATTTATTATTTTAATATATTTATTAAAACATTATCAAATAATATATGAAAATAATTTTAATACCTTGGCTACCCTCACCCCACCCCAGCTTTGTTTCTCAGGGATAATCTAATTTATTATTCACTTGCTTTAGTTCTTATACTACACTTTCCCTATTTATCAACTACAGATATTATTTTTTTACTTTTTATCATGATAAATGAGAACTTAGCTCAATTACACTACTTCTTACCTCCTCTGTTAAATCTGCAGAAGGTTAACTTTGTAATGTCAAATAATACACTTAAATATATTTCTCTCTCAGCTTTTAATAGTATGTCTTTATATTAGTATCCTTAGTCTTTTCCAGCTTCTAATAGCTATGCATTTACTTTTACATTGTTACAGGTAACAATATTTAGAATTTATTTTGAAACCATAATAAAGTTGTCCATGCTAATGGTTTTTGAAACTTGAAAATTGAATGAATATTTACATTATGATTATATAAATATTGTTAACTGAAGTAATAAGTTATCATTATGCTTCCTTCTACCGGATACCAATACTATATCCCCTAGGCCACTCAAAGGAAAATATTCTTACATCATGGTCAGTGGATTATCTTACAACTCTGATTCTAGCCATTATAAAATAGTAACAACGTGTCACATGAAGTATTAAAATTTATAACTTACTCAAACCATGCCAAGTTCTAACTTGCCAATACTACCAAAGTCCAATGCCAGGTTTCCAAATTTAAGACTATTATTTTGCATCTGAGTCCAAAATTTTTTATCATCTGTAAAGGGTGCAGACTAAGTCAGAAAGTATCCCCACCTGCCAGAGAATCCCGATAAAGCTGCACAAAATGGTTAAAGATATCCTTCGGCAAGCACTTTTCATCCGGTAGACACTGTAGAAGAATGACTATCTCAGACTGACCCACTGCATGCATTCCCTTGGTTGTAAAACACCAGCACTTCCTGTTCACATCTACAGATGAAATAAAAAGAAATGAAGACATTCTTTTCAATCCTTGCCCTTAAGAAATGCACAGAAATCTTTGTTATAATACACCAAAGAATAAAATAGATCACACTGAGTCTGTGTAATTCAGCTGTGAACTGTCACTGCACTGAGCCAAAGGACTATTGCAGAAAATAAAGCATACCAATGCCTCTTGCTCTAAGCAAACACTTAGAAAAACAACTGGAAGGGAAGTAAAAGAAGTAAGAGTGAAAGAAAGTGCACTAAAAACTTTTAACTTCTATTATAAAAAGGTGTAAGTATTAAAAGAAACAACATTCCATTAACAATGAAATAAATTAAACCAAACTATGCATCCTCAGCCATAATGATTAAAGGATATATTCCCCCACCTATATGTGTGTGTGTGTGTGTGTGTGTGTGTGTGTGTGTGTAATTAAATCACTTTACTAAGGGAAAAAATTAAAACTAGAAACAAGAAAAACAATAAAAGCAATTATTATAGACTTGGATTCAGGCTGTGGCCTAAAGAAAATATATTTTGATGTATACTTATTAAATTTAACCTGTGACTAAAAGAGTCTAGCTATTTAAATTATAGTTTTCCTGGGAGAAAATTCCAGATAATCAGCAACAGGACTTTACTTGACTTCATCCGGTAAAAAGCAGTGAAACAGATGGCTTTTCTGGACTAATTACTTCTACTTCTTCACTTTAAGGCTATGTAGAGTCACAACAGCACAAGCTATATGTAGTTCAAAAATAATGTTCAATCCTTGATATTTTTATTATTTGTATGCCAACACAACAAGATCCCCAATGGAACTGAAAAAGGGTTCAAATAAAATTATGGATATCACAATGTAAATCAACACTAATAAAAGATCCCTTTCTTTCATTCTGTGAATTGTTTCTTTATATACCTAAATAAGAGGTGCCCAATCGAACTATATTAAGATGGTGCACACTTAAGGAACTCTAGATTAGCTATTTTCTAAGTATAACTTATAAACTAGGTATAGTAAATTGAAATTTCCAGCAAATTATTTTAAAATTTGATCCTAGAAGGAAAGGTGGCAAGCATTAGCAGCTGGCCAAACATACAAAGGTGTGATTAGCAAACAAACCAGAAACCTGCACTTCATTTATACAGAACCTCTAAAGAATTTAGTATATTGGTGTTTCTGGTTTCCAAGGACAACTTAAAAGAAATACACAGTGGGAACTGGAGGACTGTTCCCCAATGCTTCCTTCCTCTCTCCAAAACTCTGCCTATTAACATTCATCCAGGATAAATGCATTCTCTATTTTCCAATACCATACTGGATTCAAGATTCTAGGTAACTATCCTCTCTTATTCTGATACCTAAGAAGCTAGCACCAAGAACTGAGAAGTTTCTTCTGAATCCTAAATTGTGATGTACTGAAATTTTACTATGTGTTAGTTAACACTTCTCCCAAATAAGGTTTTGCACCATGATTAAGGTTTCTGGGATTTAAACCTAGCGTGTAAATTGACCCCCCTGGATAATTTACCCACCTCCAGTTATTCTGGTAGTGAGCTGTGACTTAGCATACCCATCTCAGGAAGAACTTAACTCAGATGAGTTCAAGTTGCATTTGGTTTTCCTCCATGGAGAATTCACCTATCTCACCCCTTTGACTAAAAGCAAGCGTCTCAGTCAGTCCAACAGTTGTCCTTGGGGATATATAATTTTATACAAACCAATTTTTTCCGTACCCAGTTTTCATTAAGATGTGGCTCTACATAAAAACACTTGGGTGTAATGAATTTAATGACTCAGTATCTCATTTTAATTTCAAAAAACAAATTTCCAACTTACAATTTACAATTTTAACCATTGACAACAAATTTGCATTTAAAACAAATACAAGTGGGTCAGGGCCACCATCCTCCAATTGCTGCATTACTGAAATCTGTGATGGTTTCTCTTCTACAGCATAGTCTGTAAGGGGAGAAAACAATGTAAGCCATTGGTTAAAGAGACAAATCAAGACAGAAATCTGATTGAGGAACGGCCTTATTATTCACAGGAAAGAGATAAGCAATTGATTTATAGATAGGGTGAACACAGGTTTATATCTGCTATCCCAGTGGCATATTAATAGTGCCCCTTTCATTCTTAAAAGTGATCTGGTCCAGTTTGGATGATAACATGGTTATTCTATGTATAGACTTCTCCATGCAATGGTTTAGGCCACAGTCTAAAAACAACCCTTTGATTTAACAAAAATCCTCCAACTATCATAATAAGAATTTCACATATTACATGTTCTAAGACCAACATTTAAGATAATCCGTGATACAGACTTATTCGAGCATGGACTTGAGGATATGGGGAGGGGGAGGGGTGGGCTGTGACGAAGTGGGGGAGTGGCAGGGACATATATACACTATCAAATGTAAATTAGATAGCTGGTGGGAAGCTGCTGCATAGCACAGGGAGATCACCTCTGTGCTGTGTGACCGCCTGGGGGGGCGGGATAGGGAGGGTGGGAGAGAGGGTGATGCAAGAGGGAGGAGATGTGGGAGCAGGTGTGTATGTATAACTGATTTAGTTTGTTGTAGAGGGAAAACTAACACACTATTGTAAAACAATTATACTCCAATAAAGATGTTAAAAAAAAATAATAATAATAATCCGTGATATACAAGGAAGTGATAATACACTAGTTACCTCTAGAAAGGATGTCTAGGGGTTGAAGCAGAGGGGAATCCTACTTTTTACTCTATATGCTTTTGTACTGTTGAGATTTTTTACCATTAAAAAAATCAAACTTTAAAAAATGCACCCAGACAATAAAAGTATCATAAGCGACTGGTTTTATGAAACAATTCCTCTAAGTATAAGTCAAGAAAGAGTTCAGTACAAAATAACAGCATTTCCCACCGACCAATAGAAACCAAAATGTATTTTGGAAATGTATACACTATCAAGGAAAATATTTGCTGAAAAGAGAAATACTAAGTGACTTTCAAAAATTTTTTTAATTAAGTTTTTCCACTGGAATACAAAATAGCAAAATTCTGGTTAACAGATAGTAATATGATTTAAGAAAGTGAATATACAATAGATAACTAGTTGCTGCTTCTTGGTAGGAAAGGTTTTGACAATTAGATTTAATGGATGTGACTTTTAATGAAAATGGAACCCTGAAATCTTGTTTTAACAGAGTAGGCCAATTTAATTTCTTATTAATTTAAGATTTATTAAAATAACCCAAATTTGAAACCTAAGTAGCAAATTTACTTACAAAAGAATATTTTTAGAGGGTCCTAGTCAAGGAGCAAAGGCATTATACAATCAAAATAATGCTTAACTTTATGTGAAAGTTCATTGTTGAACTATCTGAGACACAAGCTGCATTTGACAGTATGATCATTCAGCCAACACTACTGAGAGCCTAATATAGGCCCAGCACCATGCTAGGAGCAGAAGACACAAACATGAATTCAGACTGAAGGAATTCATGATCTATAGAGAATAAAGAATCAGACCTATAAAATATCTAAATTACAATGAAAAAATGTGTTAATATAGTAACAGTCTATAAGAATTTCTATTTGAACAGAAATGAGGATGTAAAACACTACTACAAAGACAGCCGAGGTAGGATTCAGAGAAGTTTACCATTAATATGGATTTTGAAAGGTTGAGGAGTTATTCAAGGAGTCTAGCATATAGAAGGGTATTCTATTCTAGACAGAGGAAAGAAAGATTAGAAAAATATTAATTACATGCCTACTTTGTACCAATTTTCTTGCTATGTACTTTCAGGTATGAAATCTGATTTATTATTCATAATGACTCTTAATTAGCTATAGTTACCTAATTTTTAAAAAAAATCTAGGAAAAAGATTCAGAGAGGATAAATGACTTGCCCACTGGATCATACAGCTGGAATGGACTGTTACTGGATTAAAACTCAGGCTGGTCCAGCTCTGAAGTCCATTCTCTTCCCACTATTCCACAGCACAAGAAAAAGCATGGAAGTATGAAATGTGAATATTCAGAAAACAGTAAATAATCTGTAGCATGCCTGTAAAGTACTGGGGTGTTGGCTGGAAATAAAATTAGATAAGTTGAGATAAGGTCACAAGGAACACTATATGCCATGGTACGTAATTTATACGGAAGGCATTGGGAACCCATTGAATTTTCTAAGCAAGAACAATATATGATAATACCTACATTTAAAAAGATAACTGGGGCTTCCTTGGTGGCGCAGTGGTTGAGAGTCCACCTGCCAATGCAGGGGACACGGGTTTCTGCCCCAGTCTGGGAAGATCCCACATGCCGCGGAACAGCTGGGCCCGTGAGCCATGGCCGCTGAGCCTGCACGTCCAGAGCCTGTGCTCCGCAATGGGAGAGGCCACAACAGTGAGAGGCCCACGTACCGCAAAAATAAATAAATAAATAAAAAATAAAATAAAAAGATAACTGGGCCTAATCAAACTTAAAAACATTTGCACTGCAAAGGAAACCATAAACAAAACAAAAAGAAAACCTACCGACTGGGAGAAAATATTTGCAAATGATGAGACCAACAAGGGCTTAATTTCCAAAATATACAAACAGCTCATAACAGCTCACTATCAAAAAAAAACCTAATCAAAAAATGGGCAGAAGACCTAAGGAGACATTCCTCCAAAGAAGACATACAGATGGCCAACAGGCACATGAAAAGATGCTCAACATCACTAGTTATTAGAGAAATGCAAATCAAAACCACAATGAGGTACCACCTCACACCAGTCAGAATGGCCATCATTAAAACGTCTACAAATAACAAATGCTGGAGAGGGTGTGGAAAAAAGGGAACCCTCCTACACTGTTGGTGGGAATGTAAACTGGTGAAGCCACTATGAAGAACAGTATGGAGGTTCCTCAAAAAACTAAAAAAAGAGTTGCCATATGATCCAGCAATCCCATTACTGGGCATAAACTCAGGCAAAACTATAATTTGAAAAGATACATGCACCCCTATGTTCAGAGTAGTACTATTTACAATAGCCAAGACACAGAAACAACCTTAATGTCCATCGATAGACAAATAGATAAAGAAGATGTGGTGTGTATTACTAAGCCATAAAAAAGAATGAAATAATGTCATTTGCAGCTACATGGGTGGACCTAAAGATTATCATACTAAGCCAAGTAAGCCAGAAAGAGAAAGACAAATACCGTATGATATCACTTATATGTGGAGTCTAAAATATGACACAAATGAACTTATCTATGAAACAGAAACAGACTCACAGACATAGAAAACAGAATTGTAGTTGCCGGGGGGAGGAGGGTGCAGAGGAGGGTTGGATTGGGAGTTTGGAACTAGCAGATGCAAACTATTGATATTATACATAGAATGGATAAACGACAAGGTCCTATTGTATAGCACAGGGAACTATGTTCAATATCCTGTAACAAACCATGATGGAAAATAATATCAAAAAGGATATATATACATGTATAACTGAATCACTTTGCTGTACACCAGAAATTAACACAACTTTGTAAATCAACTATACTTCAAAAACAAAAAGATAACTGGCACCAAAATGTAAGATTAAATAAAGGAGAGAAAGACTGAAGGCAGGGAGACCAGATAAAAGACTAGGACAAAACTGAGGAGAGATTATCGATAAACCATCTCCTGAAAATGTACTGACTGGATGCTGATCTGGATCTATCAACAAGAAACTTCTGCATAAAGATAAGCATTCTTTTGACTGATTAGTAACTTTCCGTCTTACCAGGACTCACTAAAAATATTTTTTAACAGAAAACTGCTACTTAAGTTCAGAGCTCTCCACTTATTATATACACATTTCTGAATGTGTATTGTACTTCAAAACAAGAAGTTAAATTAATGTACTGACTGTATCATATGGGTCAATCCTAGAACTATAAGCAACTCTTCAGAGTATTATGTGCTTTGGAATATGAAGAAAGAACTTCCCGGCTTCCCTGGTGGCGCAGTTGTTGAGAGTCCGCCTGCCGATGCAGGGGTCACGGGTTCATGCCCCGGTCTGGGAGGATCCCACATGCCGCGGAGCGGCTGGGCCCGTGGGCCATGGCCGTTGAGCCTGTGTGTAGGCTCCGCAGCGGGAGGGGCCACAGCAATGAGAGGCCCGCGTACCGCAAAAAAAAAAAAAAAAAAAGAAAGAACTGCCAATAAGCTACATTTATACACAGTGAGAATTAAAAATAATATTACATCCTTCTAACATATGAAATGATAATATAAAAACATAAATATCTTCTCTAAAACAATCAGTAAGAGCAACAATGCTTTTCATGGCACTGAGTAGTCACCTTTTTTGTTGGAGAAGAGAAAGGTGATTATCACTTGAATTCTATCTCTTTCCCTTAATTGGAAGGCAGCAATTGGCATATATAACTATCCCTGTTTAAACATCTAAGTCCACATACCTCCTTTTACACCAGTGGAGATGAGAATGGGAGGAAGGCCATCTTCAGGAATAAGGTTCATTGCACTGCCAACAGGACTTCCAACCTGAGTTATACTTCCGGAGAATAGAGAAATATCCGTCTAGGAAAAGCAAATTAGCAAAGACAGCATTACACACAGTTGAAGACTTTCACAGAATAGAGACAAAACTACAAATGGGAATTTAAGTGAAAATGTCAAATTCATACTTTTTGAAAGACAGCACAAGACACTCATTAACCTGTGGTTTCCCAAGGACTGGGTTTATACTATGAAAATGTTTATAATTGTATAGTTTCTCCTTTTGGCATCATCAAATCATAGTAATGAGAGAAAAGGTCTTGTAACCTCGGTTAAGGCTTCCTTTACCAAGGTTTCTTTTGCCATGA
Organism: Kogia breviceps; assembly: GCF_026419965.1. Lineage (NCBI taxonomy): Eukaryota > Metazoa > Chordata > Mammalia > Artiodactyla > Physeteridae > Kogia > Kogia breviceps. Next base: position 158,720,608 of record NC_081310.1, read on the forward strand.
AAGAAAAATATTTTTTAAACTTGCAGTGGCAACAGAAAAACACTTTCAATATTATCTCGTAATTTCTGAACCTTGAGAATTGGGGTGATCGTTGTACAACAATGTGAATGTAATTTAAAATGATTTAAATGGTAAATTTTATGTTATGTCTTTTTTACCACAATTAAAAAAAAATAACTTTGATTTAAGAGTTTTCATTTACTTTGTCATGAAATTAAACTTCAAGTTCATTTTTCTTTGCATTAACATGAAGATCACATTAACTATACTTAATAAAGTATAATGTTGCAAAATACATTTTGAGTGGGGTTAAATCCACTTAATTAACAATTTAATAGAATATGCTCAAAGATCTATTAAAGTGATGCTCTATATTCTTCTTAAGCAAGAAATAGAAGTTTAAAGCACTATTTACAATAGCCAAGACATGGAAGCAACCTAAGCATCCACTGACAGATGAATGGGTAAAGAAGATGTGGTACGTACACACACACACACACACACACACACACACACACACACACACACACACACACAAACACACTGGAATATTACTCAGCCATAAAAAAGAACTTTAAGCACTATTTACAATAGCCAAGATACAGAGGCAACCTAAGCATCCACTGACAGATGAATGGGTAAAGAAGATGTGGTATACACACACACACACACACACACACACACACACACACACACACAGAGGAATATTATTCAGTCATAAAAAAAGAAGGAAATAATGCCATGTGTAGCAACATGGATGGACCTAGAGATTATCATACTAAGTGAAGTAAGCCAGAAAGAGAAAGACAAATATCACTTACATGTGGAATCTAAAAAAAAAAAATGATACAAATGAACTTATTTACAAACTAGAAACAGACTCACAGACTTAGAAAACAAAGTTATGGCTACTAAAGGGGAAGGGGTGGGGGTGGGTGATAAATTAGGATCTTGGGATTAACAGATACATACCAGTTTACATAAAATAGATAAACAATAAGGTCCTACAGTATAGTACATGGAACTATATTCAGTATCTTGTAACAACCTATAGAGGAAAAGAATCTGAAAAAGAATATACATATATATATGTATAACTGAATCACTTTGCTGTACACCAGAAATTAATACAACATTGTAAATCAATAATACTTCCATTTTCAAAAAAGAAAGTTTTTTAAAAGTTAAAGGAAAAGCATATAAAAACTTTTTAACATGTTTAGGGACTTCCCTGGTGGCGCAGTGGTTGGGATTCTGTGCCCCCAATACGAGGGGCCCAGGTTTGGTCCCTCATTGGGGGGCTGGGTGCTGCATGCATGCTGCAGCTAGGAGTTCGCATGCCGCAACTAGGGAGCCTGCCAGCCGCAACTGGGGAGCCCATGAGCCGCAGCTGGGGAGCCCACCTGCCGCAACTGGGACCCGGCGCAACCAGATGAATAATAGAATAAGTAAAAAATTTTAAAAATACATAGGATTCTCATTTTTTTAAAAAACTGTTTAACATGTATAAAAATGTTTATAGCAGCTTTACTCAAATAGCCTAAGTGTGGAAACAATCCAAATGTCCATTAATAGGAAAATAGATAAATTGTGGTACAGCCATATGATGGAATATTACTCAGCAATAAAAAATATTTACTTTTGATGCACACAACACAGATTAATCTCATTAAGTATTTTTTAAATAAATAAATTTATTTATTTATTTATTGGCTGCATTGGGTCTTTGTTGCTGCGTGTGGGCTTTCTCTAGTTGCAACAAGCAGGAGCTACTCTTTGTTGCAGTGCACAGGCTTCTCATTGCGGTGGCTTCTCTTTGTTGTGGAGCATGGACTCTAGGCACTCGGGCTTCAGTAGTTGTGGCTCAAAGGCTCTAGAGCGCAGGCTCAGTAGTTGTGGCACTCAGGCTTAGCTGCTCTGTGGCATGTGGGATCTTCCGGGACCAGGGCTCAAACCTGTGTCCCCTGCATTGGCAGGCAGATTCTTAACCACTGTGCTACCAGGGAAGTACCTCATTAAGTATTAGAGTTTAAGAAGCTAGACACAAAACATGATATATTATATTTTTCCATTTTTATGAAATTCAAAAACAGGCAAAACTAATTTATGGTGATACGGGTCCAAATAATGGTTACCTTGTGGGAAAGGGGGCAGGTATTGACAGAAAAAGGGCATGAAGGAAACTTCTACAGTAATAGAAATGTTCTGTGTATCTTTATCTAGGTGGTGGTTACACGGTTGTCTGTGTCTATATGTATAAATAGAGACATACACACATATATGTATGTTCATCATGTGTTTCCTAAAGATTAATGCTCCTTAAGTACTTTGCTATATATATTTTATACTTGAATAAAGTTTAAAACTATTTTCTAAAAATGCCTATGTCTTATATTTTTGTCTATACTATCTATAATTTAGGACTGTAAGTTTTTAGTGGGTTTTTGCTAAAATTTTTGCAGTGTTCTCAGTACATCGTCATATTAGGAAATTTGGAAAATTGTATTGGCTAACCATTACTGATTTGAAATAAATCAAAAAAGTTAGATTTAGAATAGGAAATAAAGTAACCTATTCTAACTTGCTATTTAGTGATGCATAAATCTACCTTTTGATATTGTAAGAAGTGGTCATCTGGCTTCTACTTAAATATCATCTATGAAAAGAAGTTGTTTCATTTACTGAGAACCTTTTAAGTGCCAGGCACTCTAGTAGGTCATAAAGATGAGAAAAATATATTCAACTCTGACCCTAAAGAATTTGTTTTCCCTCATTTTACCAGATAAATATTAAAATAAAGTGTTGAACAATGTGAGAGCACAGAAATAAAATAACTAACTTGTTTTAGTTTCTCTTAAACTGACCTGAACTTTGTTTCCCTATAATAGTCATTCACTAGAGCTTCCTCATTCATTCAAAAAATGTATGCTTTAAGAACCTATCATAGGGGCTTCCCTGGTGGCGCAGTGGTTAAGAATCCGCCTGCCAATGCAGGGGACACGGGTTCGAGCCCTGGTGCAGGAATATCCCACAGGCCGTGGAGCTACTAAGCCTGTGTGCCACAACTACTGAGCCTGCGCTCCAGAACCCACAAGCCACTACTGAGCCCACGTGCCACAACTACTGAAGCCTGTGCTCCTAGAGCCCGTGCTCTGCAACAAGAGAAGCCACTGCAATGAGAAGCCTGCGCACTGCAATGAAGAGCAGCCCCCGCTCGCCGCAACTAGAGAAAGCCCACGCACAGCAACGAAGACCCAACACAGCCCCAAAAATAAATAAATAAAAATAATTTTTTTAAAAAAAGAACCTATCATATAATTTAAGAGATGTAAACGAAGTTTTGTAGAAAGAGAAAGGTCATCACTGTATAAACACTATAGTTATAATTGATTCAGGTAAGATTGTCAAAGGACAGTAAAATCAGGGGACTTCCCCGGTGGTCCAGTGGTAAAGAATCTGCCTTACAACGCATGGGACATGGGTTTGATCTCTCGTCAGAGAATTAAGATCCCACATGCCGCGCGCGGGGCAACTAAGCCTGCACACCACAACTACTGATCTCATGCGCCTCAACTAGAGAGTCTGTGTGCCGCAAACTGCAGAGCCCACATGCCCTGGAGCCCACACGCCACAACTAGAGAGAAGCCCGTGCACCACAAGAAGAGTGCAGGCGCCGCAACGAAAGATCCTGCATGCCTCAACGAAGACCCCACGTATTGCAACTAAGCAGTCAAAAATAAATAATAAATAAATCTTTTAAAAGTATATATATATATATATGTGTGTGTGTGTGTAAAGGACAGCAAAATCACTGACTGAAAGATTGTAGGGGAACAGGACACCCAGAGTCTCAAAGTATCACCCCTCACTTTACTTTTTAATTGCAAAGAGGAAAAGCTACTTTTGCAGTGGAGAAACACAGAAAACATCAATTTAACCAATTATCAAACTGATACTTCTTGATGTGTTCCACTAAGAAATGACCATCAATTATGATAGTATTATTCTTGACAAAAATATTTAATCTGAAACTAATCATGAGGAAAAAACAGAAAACACAAATTAAGGACTTTATGCCAAACATGGCCTAAATGCTTCAAAAATGTTAATGATGTGAAAGAAAAAAAAAAAGTGGGAGAACTGTTCTAAATTAAAGAAAATCAAACAAACATGAGAACTAAATGCAATTGTGATCCTTGATGGTATCCTAATTTTTTAAAAAAGACTTTAATAAAAAAATTTATATATACACACACACATGTGTATAAATGAAAGAATAAAGAACATCATGGGACAATTGGGGAAATCTGAATATGGACTATATATTTGATAATACATAGAATTATACGTTAAATTTCTTTCTCATATAATTATATTGTCCTCACGTAAGAAAATCACTTGTTCTTAGGAAACATAAGCTGAAGTATTAAGTGATAAAGTGCAACTAATCCTCAAATGGTTCCTCAAAAAACAAAGTGTGTGTGGGTGTAGGGGTAAAGTAAATGTGGCAAAATGGCAACAATTGGTGAATATGGATATAGAGTATATGGGGGTTCACTGTACTATTCTTGCAACTCTTCTGTGGATTTGAAATTTTTCCACATAAACAACTGGAGAAAAAAAGAAATTTTCTTGACAAAGTCATTGTATAAATTCAAAGAAGAATAAGTCATACAGTTCTGGCTGCTGTCCTCTGCGGCCACAGAAAAATCCCCCAAAACAGACTTAGACATATTTAAAGACAGTGACATGGTTTAATGTACCTTCACCAAACAGGAAATTTATCTCTGTATGTCAATAAATCTAATCTTAATAACACACAATTTCAATTATAACCAAATCCACAAATTATGTAAATTTCTAGAAAAATATTACTGAACATAAATGTAAATAAACAGTAACCATGAAAACTTCAAAAGTAAAAACTTACCCAAACTCTGATCCTCTTATTTTATTTTATTTTTTTAACATCTTTATTTGAGTATAACTGTATTACAATAGTGTGTTAGTTTCTCCTTTACAACAAAGTGAATCAGTTATACATATACATATGTTCCCATATCTCTTCCCTCTTGCATCACCCTCCCTCCCACCCTCCCTATCCCACCCCTCTAGGTGGTCACAAAGCACAGAGGTGAACTCCCTGTGCTATGCGGCAGCTTCCCACTAGCTATCTAATTTACATTTGGTAGTGTGTATATGTCCCTGCCACTCTCTCACATCGTCACCGCTTACCCTTCCCCCTCCCCATATCCTCAAGTCCATGCTCTAGTAAGTCTGTGCTTTATTCCCATCCTACCACTAATCTCTTCATGACATTTTTTTTCTTAGATTCCATATATGTGTTAGCATACAGTATTTGTTTTTCTCCTTCTGACTTACTTCACTCTGTATGACACACTCCAGGTCTATCCACCTCATTACAAATAACTCAGTTTCATTTCTTTTTATGGCTGAGTAATATTCCATTGTATATATGTGCCACATCTTCTTTATCCATTCATCTGTTGATGGACATTTAGGTTGCTTCCATGTCCTGGCTATCGTAAATAGAGGTGCAATAAACATTTTGGTACATGACTCTTTTTGAATTATGGTTTTCTCAGGGTATATGCCTAGTAGTGGGATTGTGGGGTCATATGGTAGTTCTATTTGTAGTTTTTTAAGGAACCTCCATACTGTTCTCCATAGTGGCTGTATCAATTTACATTCCCACCAGCAGTGCAAGAGTGTTCCCTTTTCTCCACACCCTCTCCAGCATTTATTTTTTCTAGAGTTTTTGATGATGGCCATTCTGACTGGTGTGAGATGATATCTCATTGTAGTTTTGATTTGCATTTCTCTAATGGTTAATGATGTTGAGCATTCTTTCATGTGTTTGTTGGCAATCTGTATATCTTCTTTGGAGAAATGTCTATTTAGTTCTTCTGCCCATTTTTGGATTGGGTTGTTTGTTTTTTTGTTATTGAGCTGGATGAGTTGCTTATAAATTTTGGATATTAATCCTCTGTCAGTTGCTTCATTTGCAAATATTTTCTCCCATTCTGAGGGTTGTCTTTTGGTCTTGTTTATGGTATCCTTTGCTGTGCAAAAGCTTTTAAGTTTCATTAGATCCCATTTGTTTATTTTTGTTTTTATTTCCATTTCTCTAGGAGATGGGTCAAAAAAGGATCTTGCTGTGATTTATGTCATAGAGTGTTCTGCCTATGTTTTCCTCTAAGAGTTTGATAGTGTCAGGCCTTACATTTAGGTCTTTAACCCATTTTGAGTTTATTTTTGTGTGTGCTGTTAGGGAGTGTTCTAATTTCATACTTTTACAGGTAGCTGTCCGGTTTTCCCAGCACCACTTATTGAAGAGGCTGTCTTTTCTTCATTGTATATCCTTGCCTCCATTGTCACAGATTAGGTGACCATAGGTGCATGGGTTTATCTCTGGACTTTCTATCCTGTTCCATTGATCTATATCTCTCTTTTTGCACCAGTACCATATTCTCTTAATTACTGTAGCTTTGTCATATAGTCTGAAGTCAGGGAGTCTGATTCCTCCAGCTCCATTTTTCGTTCTCAATATTGCTTTGGCTATTCGGGGTCTTTTGTGTTTCCATACAAATTGTGAAATTTTTTGTTCTACTTCTGTAAAAAATGCCAGTGGTAATTTGATAGGGATTGCATTGAATCTGTAGATTGCTTTGGGTGATAGAGTCATTTTCACAATGTTGATTCTTCCAATCCAAGAACATGGTATATCTCTCCACCTATTTGTATCATCTTTAATTTCTTTCATCAGTGTCTTATAGTTTTCTGCATACAAGTCTTTTGTCTCCTTAGGTAGGTTTATTCCTAGATATTTTATTCTTTTTGTTGCAATGGTAAATGGGAGTGTTTTCTTAATTTCACTCTGATTTTTCATCATTAGTATATAAGAATGCCAGAGATTTCTGTGCATTAATTTTGTATCCTGCTACTTTACCAAATTCATTGATTAGCTCTAGTAGCTTTCTGGTAGCATCCTTAGTATTCTCTATGTATAGTATCGTGTCATCTGCAAACAGTGACAGCTTTACTTCTTCTTTTCCTATTTGGATTCCTGTTATTTCTTTATTTTCTCTGATTGCTGTGGCTAGAACTTCCAAAACCAGGTTGAATAAGAGTGGTGAGAGTGGGCAACCTTGTCTTGCTCCTGATCTTAGTGGAAATGGTTTCAGTTTTTCACCATTGAGAACAATGCTGGCTGTGGGTTTGTCATATATGGTCTTTATCATGTTGAGGAAAGTTCCCTCTATGCCTACTTTCTGCAGGGTTTTTATCATAAATGGGTGTTGAATTTTGTCAAAAGCTTTCTCTGCATCTATTGAGATGATCATATGGTTTTTCTCCTTCAGTTTGTTGCTATGGTGTATCACGTTGATTGATTTGCATATATTGAAGAATCCTTGCATTCCTGGAATAAACCCCACTTGATCGTGGTATATGATCCTTTTAATGTGCTGTTGGATTCTGTTTGCTAGTATTTTGTTGAGGATTTTTTCATCTATGTTCATCACTGATATTGGCCTGTAGTTTTGTTTCTTTGTGATATCTTTGTCTGGTTTTGGTATCAGGGTGATGGTGGCCTCATAGAATGAGTTTGGGAGTGTTCCTTCCTCTGCTATATTTTGGAAGAGTTTGAGAAGGATAGGTGTTAGCTCTTCTCTAAATGTTTGATAGAATACGCCTGTGAAGCCATCTGGTCCTGGGCTTTTGTTTGTTGGAAGATTTTTAATCACAGTTTCAATTTCAGAGCTTGTGATTGGTCTGTTCATATTTTCTATTTCTTCCTGGTTCAGTCTCGGCAGCTTGTGCATTTCTAAGAATTTGTCCATTTCTTCCAGATTGTCCATTTTATTGGCATACAGTTGCTTGTAGTAGTCTCTAATAATCTTTTGTATTTCTGCAGTGTCAGTTGTTACATCTCCTTTTTCATTTCTAATTCTATTGATTTGAGTCTTCTCCCTTTTATTCTCGATGAGTCTGACTAATGGTTTATCAATTTTATTTATCTTCTCAAAGAACCAGCTTTTAGCTTTATTGATCTTTGCTATTGTTTCCTTGATTTCTTTTCTTTGTTTTTTTTTTTTCGGTATGCGGGCTTCTCACTGTTGTGGCCTCTCCCATTGCGGAGCACAGGCTCCGGACGCGCAGGCTCAGGAGTCATGGCTCACGGGCCCAGCTGTTCCGCAGCATGTGGGATCTTCCCGGACCGGGGCAAAGAACCCATGTCCCCTGCATCAGCAGGCGGGCTCTCAATCACTGCACCACCAGGGAGGCCCTCCTTCATTTCTTTTTCATTTATTTCTGATCTGATCTTTATGATTTCTTTCCTTCTGCTAAATTTGGGGGGGTTTTGTTCTTCTTTCTCTAATTGCTTTAGGTGCAAGGTTAGGTTGTTTATTCGAGATGTTTCCTGTTTCTTAAGGTATGACTGTATTGCTATAAACTTCCCTCTTAGAACTGCTTTTGCTGTATCCCATAGGTTTTGGGTCATCGTGCCTCCATTGTCATTTGTTTCTAAGTATTTTTTGATTTCCTCTTTGATTTCTTCAGTGATCACTTCATTATTAAGTAGTGTATTGTTTAGCCTACATGTGTTCGCATTTTTTACAGATCTTTTCCAGTAATTGATATCTAGTCTCATAGTGTTGTGGTCGGAAAAGATACTTGATACGATTTTAATTTTCTTAAATTTGCCAAGGTTAGATTTGTGACCCAATATATGATCGATCCTGGAGAATGTTCCATGAGCACTTGAGAAAAATGTGTATTCTGTTGTTTTGGGATGGAATGTCCTATAAATATCAATTAAGTCCATCTTGTGTAATGTATCATTTAAAGCTTGTGTTTCCTTATTTATTTTCATTTTGGATGATCTGTCCATTGGTGAAAGTGGGGTGTTAAAGTCCTCTACTATGATTGTGTTACTGTCGATTTCCCCTTTTATGGCTGTTAGTATTTGCCTTATGTATTGAGGTGCTTCTATGTTGGGTCCATAAATATTTACAATTGTTACATCTTCTTCATGGATCGATCCCTTGATCATTATGTAGTGTCCTTCTTTGTCTCTTGTAATAGTTTTTATTTTAAAGTCTATTTTGTCTGATATGAGAATTGCTACTTCAGCTTTCTTCTGATTTCCATTTGCATGGAATATCTTTTTCCATCCCCTCACTTCCAGTCTGTATGTGTCCCTAGGTCTGAAGTGGGTCTCTTGTAGACAGCATATATATGGGTCCTGTTTTTGTATCCATTCATCCAGTCTGTGTCTTTTGGTGGGAGCATTTAATTCATTTACATTTAAGGTAATTATTGATATGTATGTTCTTATTACCATTTACTTAATTGTTTCGGGTTGTTCTTGTAGGTCTTTTCCTCCTCTTGTGTTTCTTGCCTAAAGAGTTCCTTTAGCATTTGTTGTAGAGCTGGTTTGGTGGTGCTGAACTCTCTCCGCTTTTGCTTGTCTGTAAAGGTTTTAATTTCTCCATCAAATCTGAATGAGATCCTTGCTGGGTAGAGTAAACTTGGTTGTAGGTTTTTTTCCTTCATCACTTTAAATATGTCCTGCCACTCCCTTCCGGCTTGTAGAGTTTCTGCTGAAAGATCAGATGTTAACCTTATGGGGATTCCCTTGTGTGTTATTTGTTGTTTTTTCCCTTGCTGCTTTTAATATGTTTTCTTTGTATTTAATTTTTGACAGTTTGATTATTATGTGTCTTGGTGTGTATATCCTTGGGTTTATCCTGTATGGGACTCTCTGTGCTTCCTGGACTTGATTGACTATTTCCTTTCCTATATTAGGGAAGTTTTCAACTATAATCTCTTCAAATATTTTCTCAGTCCCTTTCTTTTTCTCTTCTTCTTCTGGGACCCCTATAATTCGAATGTTGGTGCGTTTAATGTTGTCCCAGAGGTCTCTGAGACTGTCCTCAGTTCTTTTCATTCTTTTTTCTTTATTCTGCTCTGCAGTAGTTATTTCCACTATTTTATCTTCCAGGTCATTTATCTGTCCTTCTGCCTCAGTTATTCTGCTATTGATCCCATCTAGAGTATTTTTCATTTCATTTATTGTGTTGCTCATCATTGCTTGCTTCCTCTTTATTTCTTCTAGGTCCTTGTTAACTGTTTCTTGCAATTTATTTCCAAGATTCTATTTCCAAGATTTTGAATCATCTTTACTATCATTATTCTGAATTCTTTTTCAGATAGACTGCCTATTTCCTCTTCATTTGTTAGGTCTGGTGTGTTTTTATCTTACTCCTTCATCTGCTGTGTGTTTTTCTCTCTTCTCATTTTGCTTATTTTACTGTGTTTGGGGTCTCCTTTTTGCAGGCTTCAGGTTTGTAGTTCCTGTTGTTTTTGGTGGCTGTCCCCAGTGCCTACGGTTGGTTCAGTGGGTTGAGTAGGTTTCCTGGTTGGGGGGACTAGTGCCTGTGTTCTGGTGGATGAGGCTGGATCTTGTCTTCCTGGTGGGCAGGTCCACGTCTGGTGGTGTGTCTGGGGATGTTGGTAGCCTTATTATGATTTTAGGCAGCCTCTCTGCTAATGGATGGGGCTGTAGATCTGTCTTGCTCTTTGTTGGGCATAGGGTGTCCAGTACTGTTTGTTGCTGGTCCTTGAGTGAAGCTGGGTCTTGGTGTTGAGATGGAGATCTCTGGGAGATTTTCGCCATTTGATATTGCATGTAGCTGGGAGGTCTCTTGTGGACCAGTGTCCTGAGGTTGGTTCTCCCACCTCAGAGACACAGCCCTGACGCCTGGCTGGAGCAACAAGAGCCTTTAATCCACACAGCTCAAAATAAAAGGGAGAAAAAATAGAAAGGAAAGAAAAGGAAGGAAGGAGGGAGGGAGGGAAGGAAGGAAGGAAGGAAGAAAGGAAGGGAGGAAGGAAGGAAGAAAGGAAGGGAGGAAGCAAGAAATGAAGGAAGGAAGAAATGAAGGAAGCAAGAAAGGAAGGAAGGAAGGAGGAGAGGAAGAAAGGGAGGAAGGAAGGGAGGAAGGAAGAGAGAAGACAAAATAAAGTAGGATAAAGTATAGTTATTAAAATAAAAAATAATTATTAAGAAGAAAAATTTCTATTAAAAAAACAAAAAAAACGCGTCGGTCTAATCCTAGGACAAATGGTTAAAGCAAAGCTATACAGATAAAATCTCACACAGCAGCACACACACACACACATACACACACACACACACACTCACAAAAAGAAAAAAGGGGAAAATAATAGTATATCTTGCTCCCAAAGTCCATCTCCTCAACTTGGGATATTTCGCTGTCTATTCAGGTTTTCCACAGATGCAGGGCACTTCAAGTTGATTGTGGAGCTTTAATCCACTGCTTCTGAGGCTGCTGGGAGAGACCTCTCTCTCTCCTCTTTGTTCGCACAGCTCCTGGGGTTCAGCTTTGGACTTGGCCCCGCCTCTGCGTGTAGGTCGTCCGCGTCTGCCCTTCGCTCAGACAGGACGGGGTTAAAGGAGCAGCTGATTCGGGGGCTCTGGCACAGGCAGGGTGGAGGGAGCGACACGGATACGGGGCGAGCCTGCGGCGGCAGAGGCCGGCATAACGCTGCACCGGCCTGAGGCACACCATGCGTTCTCCCGGGGAAGCTGTCCCTGGATCCCGGGACACCGGCAGTGGCAGGCTGCATGCGCTCCCGGGAGGGGTGGTGTGGAGAGTGACCTGTGCTCGCACACAGGCCTCTTGGTGGCGGCAGCAGCAACCCTAGCATCCCACACCCGTCTCTGCTGTCCGTGCCGACAGCCGTGACTCGCGCCCGCAGCTGCGACTCGCGCCCGTTTCTGGAGCTCCTTTAAGCGGCGCGCTTAAACCCCTCTCCTCGCGCACCAAGAAGCAAAGACGGAAGAAAAGGTCTCTTGCCTCTTCGGCAGCTCCAGACTTCAACCGGACTCCCTCCCGGCTAGCCGTGGGGCACTAACCCCTTCAGGCTGTTTTCACTCTGCCAACTCCAGACCTTTCCCTGGGATCCGACTTAAGCCCGAGGCTCAGCTCCCGGCCCCCGCCCGCCCCAGCGGGTGAGCACACAAGCCTCTTGGGCTGGTGAGTGCTGGTAGGCACCGATCCTCTGTGCGGGAATCTCTCCGCTTTGCCCTCCGCACCCTGTTGCTGCGCTCTCCTCCGCGGCTTCCCCCTCCACCACCCGCAGTCTCCACCCACGAAGGGGCTTCTAGTGTGTGGGAACCTTTCCTCCTTCACGGCTCCCTCCCACTGGTGCAGGTCCCATCCCTATTCTTTGTCTCTGTTTATTCTTTTTTCTTTTGCCCTACCCAGGTACGTGGGGAGTTTCTTGCCTTTTGGGAGGTCTGAGGTCTTCTGCCAGCATTCAGTGGGTGTTCTATAGGAGCAGTTCCACGTGTAGATGTATTTCTGATGTATCTGTGGGGAGGAAGGTGATCTCCGCGTCTTACTCTTCCGCCATCTTCTCCCTTCTCCCTGCACTTTATTATAATCTTGACCACCATATTCAACGGGGCAAACAGCAATAAGAAAGGGACCCATTGTATAAACGATCCTACATGTATACTTTCCAATTATGGTCTTAGGTGGCTCTATTCTTTCACAGACTCAAAAACATGTAGCTAGTATTTGACCCTTCTGAAAATTAGCCCCCAAACTGTGACCAGTGTATCCTATAGAGACAAAGTAAATGTGACAGCACAGTATGAGCTAGTTTCCTTAGGTAAATTATATGAGTCTTCCATCCATTAAGTCAGTGGTTTATTTTTAAGCTTTAGAATCCTTTTTAAAAGTCTTACTTGGAAACACAACAGGCAGACCAGAAAAAAGTAGAGATGCTCGGGTTGAAGACAAAGGAATAGAAGGATTCCTCAGCCACCTTCATATTTCCTGGCCCTTCCTCACCACGGCAACTCCCTGGCAGCTACCACAGAACCTGGGGAATATGCTTTGAAAACCAAGGTATCAAGGGACCAGGATTCGCTCTAGCATAACCTCTAGCTACACTAGTAGACTGAGCTCACCTGAGAACAACCTTTATAAGAATCTTTCTCCTGAAAAAACTTCCAAATATAGAACAAACAAGAACAACTGGTTTTGCCACATTTATTTTACCCCTAGACACACACACAAGCATGCACACACACAAACACACATGCACTAAACTGTATCTGAAGTCTACAGGGCTCCACAAAAAGGTCACTCAACTTAGAAAAAGACAAGACAGAGGCAGAACAGTGCTGAGTAAAGTAAGTACTCAATTTTAGTTGCTGTTTTGTTTTCTTACCTCTGCTGATAGGGGACTGGTAGTTCCTGGCTTGACTGGGTCATGTGACACAGCCAGGGTTCCTGCAGAGGAAGTTCCATTCATGGTTAATTTGGCTGCATCAGCAACTTCTCCATTAGGCAAGATCCCATCAGCAAACCAAACTCGCCTCTGCTCTCTGGGCTGAGCCACTTGAGGAGCCAGAAAAATAAAACAGGTAACACTGTGACATTGATAGGGTTTCTAACATCAAGAAGAGAAGGTCACCAATCTCAGATGTACAAAGAAATCACTATTTAGCACTTTATACTTCTAAATATAATTGTAACTGTATAAAAGTGGTTATAAATTAATAAAAATACACATTTAAATATACTCCTTACTTCTGTAATTTATATGTAAAGATTTAAAACACTTTGCTTTAAAGTATTAAATATGCCTATGATTATGTCACATACTCTGTTCCATATCACTAACAGAGAAACTAGGAAGATGTTTGAAGTGCCTAGGAAATAAACTAATAGCCCAGAAAAAATATCTAGAAATAGACATCCACAGCTCCTAAAAGTATGAGGTTTCTGTAGGAATAAAATATCTGGAAAAGTGATACGGTATTTTTAAAAGGCAAAAGATGCCCTGAAGAATGTTGAAGAATTATTAATTAATAAAAGAAGAGTTGGCACAGATATGTAAGAATTGGGAAGCAAACTGACCAGATCTTTGGCTAAAGTGTAACTGAAGAAGAAAAAGACTGATCTGGCAGTGCAGACAGTGAAATGCAGTAGTCTGCTTTTTAGTAAAAGGATAGGGAAAAGCTAGAAAACTGAGTCTGATGAAATGATCTCTTTAAATCCAGTTTTGAAAATCAATTCAAAGGCCAAAACAAAGAGAGACCAGGGAAGAACAACAAAAACAACAAATGAAGTAAAGAGAATAAAGATTTTAAGAACAAAAGCCTGAGCTCAGAAGAGTATGATAATGTCAGTAGAAGTTTTTGATCTTCAAAAGGGGAGGAGGGCTATTTAACAAGGGGAAGGGAATACTGCTAGACAAAAAAGATATAAAATTAATGAAAGAAGACAGAGTTTAATTATCAGGGGAGACTTCTTGACAGATCATTTTAAGGAAATATTTGTTATTTTTACTATTGATAATCCCCTGAACTTACAAAGTGCCTTTCATCTGACAATATCATAAAGATATAATAAACTAAAATAAGTTAAGCCTATGATTTTCTACCTATCATATGATATAATCAGAATTAAAGTTCTGGATTTTATAAATGTCTGTGTACCTAACACAGTATTTTCATATTTTTACAGGGATAGATTAAAAATGCAAAGAGAAAATGGTAATATATATTCCAAAAGGCAATACTAGAATGGGCTGGTCAGAAAAAAGAATTCTTATTTTTCATCACTTACTAAATTCCTGCAAAGAACACTAAGGTAGGCATGAGGCTAGGATTTTGCAGGCTGATTTCAAATTCTGCAACTCTTTTCAAGTAAAAGCAAAGTAATTACTCCATTCTTAAGCTGGAGAGGGTACTGGCGTATTTTTAGAGGTGCCTCCAAAATATCAGGCAACACAATATTCTTCTTTACTTGCCCAGAAATAGTCTCAACACATTTCTCACCTTGTTCTTCTACTTTAATAACCACCCAAAGGGACTTATCTGCAGTGTGTTAAAGACTTGTGATGTAAAATCACATCAGCACCTTTTCAGAGGAACTTGGTGAGGAAAAAGAGAGAGAATAGCACATGATCCCCTACCTTCTGCTCCAGGGTGCTTTAAAACTCCCACAGGTACCATCACAGTGGGAGGTGGAGAGCTCAGGGCTCCTGAGGCCTGAGCTTGCTGCAAGGGAGGGATAGTAGAACAGTATTCAGCAGGATTGTTAGGGTTAGGGCTCTGGCTTGAGGCACTCATCATGTTCTCCCAGGCTTGAGCTAAAGCAAATACAGACACAATCAATGTGAATGGATTGCAAAATATGGACATCAAGACCTCCACAATACTGGATAAATAATGTAGTTCCTCCTAATTAACACTCATAGTATGTCTCTCTTCCAGTT
The DNA here is from genome assembly GCF_026419965.1 of Kogia breviceps. Taxonomy (NCBI): domain Eukaryota; kingdom Metazoa; phylum Chordata; class Mammalia; order Artiodactyla; family Physeteridae; genus Kogia; species Kogia breviceps. Next base: position 158,735,953 of record NC_081310.1, read on the forward strand.
AGTGAAGGTATTAAGGAGATAGGTGATTTTATTCAATAAAGGAGACCATGTAGTTAAGTAAGCTATTTGAAAGCAACAAATAAGAATTACATGATAATTCTGATATAGACTGATAGCGGATCAGTCTGAGGTTAATGACTAGGCCCCTGGTTTCTTTAAAGGGGACCATATATTCCCTTAAGAGGGAGTAAAACAACATTAAACTTATTAAGGACTTGCAACTGGGATAGCATTTAGACATTTCTGGTGGGTAGGGCAGGTTTAATATTCAATGCATTTTATAAAATTCTATCAAAAATCAAAATCAGGGGCTAAAATAGCATAACTCCACTATATGATATGTTTTGTTTCATTTCTAGATTTTTAGGCTCTTCTTAGTTGAGGTAAAATCTCATTTTAAAAATTCTGAAGCCTAAAGCTCAGGAGAACACATCTCAACATTTTCGTGAATTTTGCTTTTGTGCAATCATTACCCTGTGTAAAAGTATCCAGCAAAAACAACCATTTCACATCTTTGGTGTGTCTCAAAAGCACAGGACCCATTTGAACATGAAAATGTGCCAATATCACATAAGTGCCATCAACCAATATGAATGATCACAAATGTGTTAAGGTTCTGTATACTCTATAATTTTACTAACTAAATACTGACATATCAACTACTGTTTTTAAAGTAAATAGGATGAAAGATACTACAGAAATGAAAGATATAAATTTTATCTTCTGGGCTCAGGTAATATAACATGCCCAGGAATAGAAACCACCCAATTTTTGGAGCATCTTTTTAAAAATCTCATTCTACATCAAAGAATGATCCATAAGATTTTGAATACTTATTGCCTCCAAACTGCAGTACAAAGCTAGAAACAACAGCTATGTTCCTTTGAAAGCACTAGCAGGAAGAGGGAAGGAAGAGAAAAGGAGAAAGGGGAAAAGGGATAGGGAACACTGAAAAGCATCAAATTAAATATTCAGTAAAGGACCAGGCTAAGCCATGCGAGAGGAAAGACGTTGGAAAAACCACAAAAAGATTATTTTAGGATCCCCTGTTAAGAGCATCCTTGGCTTAATAAAAAGTAAGTATTCCATATGAATCCTCTGCCATTTCCTTCATCTTTAGCTATGTCAAGTTAAAAAAAAAGCCATCAAGTTGGAAGACCTCAACAAATAAAAGAGGTATCAGGTACTGAAATTAAGCAGCATGCTCTTATCTGTGGATAAATATCCAAAAATGAAATCATCACCGAGTGAAATAACCACCATCTGAAAAATGAGCCTTAAGAGTAAAGAGAATGAATTCATATTTGATCAAAATTATAAGAATTCAGAAATGGGAGGAAATTGGGTGGACCATAGGAAATTAGAACAGATCAGATTAAATGACATGCAATAGGTTAATAAGGAAGCAACAGGAAAACATCACTATGAGCAATGCAGACACACAGAGCAGGAGGGGCCGTGAGCAGATAAGTTTCAGCCTCCAGGAGACACATTATCCTGGCACAAGCAGCAGTGGTGTCTAAGTTCAACATTTTATGTCTATTAGTAACTGTTCTGGCAACTGTACAAAGATGCACTCAAAGAGAAAATACTATACGGCCTGATCAATTTTATTGTATCTCTTTACAAGAATACTCTGGGGAATTTTTGTTTGTTTTGGGAGTTTTGTTTTAACTAAAATGCCCTTGGATTTATTTCCAGTCCCGCAAAAGGTGAACACTGGATAAGCTATATTTACCTTCTCCTGGACATATTCTTTTACCACATAAGTAAATTTAAAACTTACTCTTACGACAAATCTAAGTAGTATTAAGATGATAACTGACAGAAAAATGCAATTTTCTATTTGATTCGAGATGCTAAAATATTTATTTTTAACAAGATGAGTGAACCAAAGTGTCAATAAGAATGTGTTCTAAATTAAGATATTCCCTAGAAAGAGAAAGCTTCCCTTAAAAGGAAAACCTCAGCCCAATTTTAATATTTCATCATCTCAGTGGTCAATAGCCCCCTCCCCACTCCCAGTCCAGTCATTTCACAGGAACATTAACAGCCACAGAGCACCAGATTTCCACAAGAATTTCCTTTTTTCCTGCAAAACTTACCTGACTTTAGCATTCATTCATTAAATTAGGCACAGGAATTCTGAAATGCTAAAGTATTTTTAAATTTTTCAGGTAAAGTTATGACATTTGAGAAGGTGAGCAACTTGTAGAGCAAGGAAGGAAAAAACAGTAGTCTCTTCATTGGAATTCTCTTGTTCTGTCTCAATAACTGTGAATTGAACCTGTTTTAATACTTACCATTCATTAGCACTGAATGGCAGATTACACATACTCTAGCTTCCTTTCTATCCATGTATAACAGTTTACATTTCAAGCTACAGCAGGAAGCACAGAAAACCTGCAGGAAAAAGAATATACTAAATTTACTTAGGATCACAGTATAAAGGAAGTAAACCAATACTGACCAACACTGAGTGACAGGGAACCGTACTAATACAACACTAAAAACTTCAAAGGAAAATGCAATTGAGGAAGCTGGGTGCAAGACCCAATTCAAAAGCAAGAAAGAGATTAACATGTCTGTCAAAAATAAGGAAAGTGAGATTGCTGGCTGAGAACAAAAATCTTAGCCAAGATTACACACCAAATACATAGCAGGGGAAAAAAATCTAAGCTGCCCTTAGGCAAAATTCCTGTACACAATATCACATAACATGGGCGTTTAGAATAGTAACATTTGCTATTTCTGTTTGAAAAGGCAATATAGCAGATGAAATAAACAAAGACTGGGAATTCTGGGCTTTAACTTCTGTTTTTTAAGACTGGGAATTCTGGGCTTTAACTTCTGTTTTTTTTTTTTTTTTTTTTTAACTGTCCTTATGTGCAGAATAATAATACCATCTGCTTTCACTGGTTTGCTACGAAGGCCAGGAAAGATCAAAATACACAACTCAATCATAAAAATATGCACAGCCCCAGCTACAGGGAATCAGAGCAGACAAACAAAAATTGGCCATGCCAATTTCCAGCACCTTATTTCCACTTTCCAGGGTCAGTTCCCGACAATCTTACTTTCTTATCCCTTCCATACCAGGCAACAAGGATCTCCTCAGCTCCCTGTTAAAATTTATTTTCTTGAGAACTCATTAGTCCCATATCACAGAGAGCTCCATACAGGCAGAAAGGTGTTCCCAGTAGTGTAAATTTTACTAATCCAGCTTTTATGGACAGTAAGTATCCTATATCTTACAAAGATGAAACAAGCGATGAGGTCCTATTAAAGACAAAGTGAGAGCAATCATCTCTTCTTCTACTAGATGTAATTAATATACCTAGCTAACATGACTACCAATTTACATTTTTCAGAGGTTTCACATTTTCAAAGTAACTCTGTGATACAGGGAGAAAAGGGGATATATTATCCTTATTTTCTATCAGAGGAAACTAAATTTGGATGGTTAAAAGACTTGCTCAGGGCTTCCCTGGTGGCGCGGTGGTTGAAAGTCCACCTGCCGATGCAGGGGACACGGGTTCGTGCCCCGGTCCGGGAAGAGCCCACATGCCGCAGAGCAGCTGGGGCCGTGAGCCATGGCCACTGAGCCTGCGCGTCTGGAGCCTGTGCTCCGTAACGGGAGAGGCCACAATAGTGAGAGGCCTGCGTACTACAAAAAAAAAAAAAAAAAGACTTGCTCAAGTTCACAGCAAACCGTATGAATACTAGGCACTTTACATACATGTATTATCTCATTCAACCTCATAAGTTCTATGAAGGCATTCATTTATAATTAACAGAGTTAAATAAACAAATGTGAAGTAGAACTGCTCTTTCATACAGCTAGTAAGTTACATTAAAAGTCTCCAAAGCCTCTGTTCTTAACCACTATGTAATAGCGTCTCATACTATTCACGTATCATTTTGAGACTTTGACTTTTCCTTCTCCATCACTATGACCACATCCAGTCAGTCACTAAGTCCTGTTGTTCTCTCTCTTAAATGGTTCTCCCCAAATCCCACCTCTTCCTCTCCATCCTATGCTAATGCCTTTATTCAAGCCTTTATTATACGAGACCTAGGAGATCATCAAAATCTATTATCTGTCCTCCTAACCTTCAGATGTGTCTTTCCAATTCATCTTTCACACAAATACCGAATGATAGAACTTCCTAAAAATTAAACTGAATTATTAATCTTGAAATCCTTCAATAACCTTTCGAATAAAGAGGTAAAACCAAGAAGCCTTCATTCACTCATTTATTCCACAAATATATGAGCTCTGATTATGTACTGGGCACTGGGCTACCCTATTGGGTGTAGCAGTGAACAAAACAGATATGGCCCTTACTTTTGTGGAATTTACAGTCTACAGAGGTTATAATCTAAAATCAAATAATAACACAAGTGAGTGTAAAATTACTTGCTTCAAAAGAAGTACATGGTAAAATAAGATCATGTAATCTAGGTTTTACCTAGATTGGCAGGGTCAGGGAAGATTTTATTTAGGAAATGACAGAGATAAAATCTGAAGCATGGGTAAAAGTTTTCTATGCATAAAATGGTACCAAGGAGAGAGACAAGAGTAAGCAGAAAAAATACCATGTGCCAGGGTGCCATTAGGGTTAGAACATGGCTCTATCAAGAAACTAAAAAGGATTAATGTGGCTAGAGACCCTGAGAGTTAAGGGATGCGTGGAATAAGATGAGGCCAGACCAAGCAAAGGTTCTCTAGGTTGTATTAACAGCTTTGGTATTTTTAACAGAGCAATGGGAAATCACTTAAATGTTTTAATCAAAGAAAAAGACATGATCAGATCTGCATGGCTGCAACGTGGGAGAAAAAATAGAGGGGAGCAAGAATAAATTTGGGATGGTTCAACATAAAAAATCAATAGAGGGCTTCCCTGGTGGCACCGTGGTTGGGAATCCACCTGCCAATGCAGGGGACACAGGTTTGATCCTTGGTCTGGGAAGATCCCACATGCTGCGGAGCACCTAAGCCTGTGCACCACAACTACTGAGCCTGCACTCTAGAGCCCGCAAGCCACAACTACTGAGCCTGTGTGCCACAACTACTGAGGTCCACGCGCCTAGAGCCTGTGCTCTGCAACAGGAGAGGGCACTGCAATGGGAAGCCTGAGCACTTCAACAGAGAGTGGCCCCTGCTTGCCACAGCTGGAGAAAGCCCACGCACAGCAATGAAGACCCAACATAGCCAGAGGTAAACAAGTAAAATAAATAAATTTTTTAAAAAGAAAAAAATCAATATAATACACATTAACAGGATGAAGGGGAAAAAACATGTGATCATATCAATTGATGCAGAAAAAGCATCTGACAAAATTCACTCTTTCATAATAAAAACAATTTAAAAAACTAGAAGTAGAGGAAACTACCACATCATAGTAAAAGCCACATATGAAAAACCCACAGCAAACATCATACTCAAAGGTAAAATATTGAAAGCTTTTCCTCTGAGATCAGGAACAAGGCAAGGATGCCTGCCTTCACCTCTTCTATTCAACATGGTATTGGAAATTCTAGTCAGAGTAATTAGGCAAGAAAAAAAAAAATAAAAGGCATTCGAATTGGAAAGGAAGAAGTAAAATTATCTCTGTGGATTATGTGATCTTGTATGTGGAAAACCCTAAAGATTCAACAAAAAAACCTGTTAGAACTAATAAATTAATTCAGCAAAGTTTCAGGATACAAAGTCAATAAACAAAAATCAGTTATATTTCTATACATACTAATAATGAACAATCTAAAGAGGGAATTACAAAAACAATTCCATTTACAATAGCATAAAAAAATAAAATATCACACTGGATAAAATATTCGTGTTATATATAAGGGACAAAGGGCTAATATCCATAACATATAAAGAGCTTCAGTAAAGTAATAAGAAAAATACAAATACCTCCAAGGAAAAACAGGCAGAGAACTCACAGAGATAAATTCACAGAAAATTAAATAAAACAGCCAATAAATAAAGAGATACTAAGTATCACTAGTGACAAGATAAAAATTAAAGAATGAGATATTCTTATTCTATGGTACAGGCAAAGTATTTTTTTTTTAAACTGACATCGTTCAGTGGTGGAGAGGACTTAGAGAAAAGAGGAACTTACTCCCATATTCTGCTGATGGCAGCATAAATTGGTAGGTTAATCTAACAATATCTTTAAAATTTTTAAGTGTTCATTTCCTTTGACTCAGTACACGCAATTTAAAAAATTTATCCTACCAAAAAACCCACATATGCAAAGAGATGTATACAAGAATTAGCTCTGTATACTTTGTAATAGCCGAAAGTTGAAAACAACCCGAATGTTCATCAGGAAGAAGAGGAATGGTTAAGCTGCAGTATAAACATAAAACCGAATGCAATTCATGCTGTTAAAAAGAATGAGATAGGGGTTTTCCTGGTGGTGCAGTGGTTAAGAATCCGCCTGCCAATGCAGGGGACACGGGTTCGAGCCCTGGTCGGGAAAAATCCCACATGCCGCGGAGCAACTAAGCCCGTGTGCCACACTACTGAGCCTGCGCTCTAGAGCCCACGAGCCACAACTACTGAAGCCCATGAGCCTAGAGCCCGTGATCTGCAACAAGAGAAGCCACCGCAATGAGAAGCCCGCGCACCGCAACGAAGAGAGCAGCCCCTGCTCACCACAACTAGAGAAAGCCCGTGCACAGCAACGAAGACCCAACGCAGCCAAAAATAAATTTTAAAAATAAATAAATAAATAAAATGAGATAGTCTGTATGTACTGACTGAGATGGAAAAGTAACAGTCAAGTTGGGGATCAGAGTTGGATGGAAATAGGGCCTTTTTCTTTCTCTCTTTTTACTTTACATAAATTTTTTAGGTGTTGGATTGAGATCTTTTAATTTTGAGTAGAGCTTCTTCTGTATTAAAAAAAAATAGAGGAAAAAAGAATATTAATTGGTGCCGTGGGTTGAATTGTATCTCCCCCAAATACATAAGAAGTCTTAATGCCTATTACTTCAGAATATGACATCATTTGGAGATAGGGCCTCTACAGAGATATACAAGTTAAAATGAAGTCATTAGGGTGGGATCCTAATCCATGAGGACTGGTGAACTTATAAAAGGGGCAATTTGGACACAGCATGCTTACAAGGAGAATACCATGTGAACATAAAGACAACCATCTATAAACCAAGGAGAGAGACGGAACAGATCTCTTTCTCACAGTCCTCAGAAGGAACCAACCCTATCACCACCTCCATCTCAGCCTTCTAGCCTCTGGAATTGTGACACAATAAATTCCCTTTGTTTAAGCCACCCAGTTAGTAGTATTTTGTTGCAGCAGCCCTAGTAAACTAGCACAGTTGTGAACTTTCAGAGGTAGAGGACTCGTGCTTTGGGAAAATAACCTCAAAAAAGAATGAAAAAAACCCCCAAAACAAAGATACCTTTTTAAAAGCACGAGCTAGGGTGCAGCATAATGCAGTTAAACAGAAAAAACCAAGAATACCCATCCTTGCCAATATCCCACAGGCTTATGAACAGTGTTGAGGGAATTCTTTACGTTTCCAATGGGCTTAGAGAAAGACACAGTAGTTAGAAAAGTGGATAACTTGCCAAGGGACTACCTGGAATGGCAAAGAAATGGCAGACAGGCAAAGGTATACATTTCTGTGGAACTACCCATGCCACAGAACTACATGAAATTGAGTGTAACATAACAGCACAAAACTACTGGACAGTGCCTATGACTGACATATCAATAGATAGTGTACTACAATATAAAATGAAAGAGAGACCTGGAAACACTCACCCTCATTCTCAAAAAGACAAAGATTATGATGTAATGAGACCCTCAGGTCATTAGAATTAGTACCATGGAAAAGATGGACAGAATCTAAGAGATATGAACCGAATGAGAAAGGGTTAATAATCCTGGATTTTAAATTACTGGATAATATTGAATTTGCCTAGAAGACCAAGATGAAGTTGTCTGCCATGAGCCACGTCAGTCAGTGTTTCTCAACAAAGGCAGTCTTGACATTTTGGGTGGGCCAATTCTTCACTGGGCAGCATTGTCCTGTTTAACACAGGACATTTAGCAATCCTCATCCCAGATTACTAAATGCCATTAGTGATCCTAGTCGTTATGACCACCAGAAATAACCCACCACATTCCAAACATCATCTAAGTATCTTCCCTAGTTCTCTGAGCTATAGGCTCAGAAGAGTAAAGTCAGTTCTAGAAATAAAGAGAATTATATATTTGTACATGTGAACTTCTTATATTGCTGAAGTATCATACCATATACCTTCATTATCACAACTAACACAATCTATTGCATTTATTTAACTTATTCAACTTATTCTCCATTTTCCCAAACTAGAATGTAAACTCCATGGAACAATGAATGAAAGTATTGTTAATACTGATATCACAGTGCCTGAAATAACATAGGTACTCGATAAATGCTTATTGCTTCCTGGATTAGTAAAATGATTGCACAAACGAATATATGAATGGAGAAACAAACATTAATGTGCACTTGTCAAGGAAGGGCTATATCATACATGCTCAAATTCACAACTTCAACAATGACACATTTTAAGCAGTTTATTAATAACAGTGACCTCAAGTTTTATAGGCCAAATGGTTATGAATGACCTTAAATGACAGGATCTGTATGATCCAACTAATTGTAAAGAGACAAATTATGATGATTTATAATACATATGCTATATAATGTTCCAGCGAAATATTGCTTAAAATGTTCTGTTTGTGTGTAATTTTCCTTAATGTGGCACTTCTGGGTTCCAATCTCAACATTATCATTCACTAGCCAAATAATTTTATGAGAATAATTTAAAATCTCTGAGCCTTAGTTTTTCCTCATATATAAAACTGAAATATTAATATCCTCCATGTAAGGTTTTTACAAAGATTAAATGTGATAATCCATGTAAAATGTAGCACATTATAGGTACTAAATATACGATGGTGCCCTTACATCCCTTTCCTTTTAAAATTTCCCACTCATGGCTTTCCACATAACAAACCCTACTGCGAAATTTATGAACAAGCTTCATATTCAGTACTTTTGTGCCTATTTATACCCCCTCTTACAGTGTGAATAACACTCCATTGCAATTCTTGAAAATTCAAATCATCAAATGCTCACTTATTTCTTTCCAAATTAGAAAGTAGAAAGAATGATGTCCCAAGTCTTCAAAAAGCCCTGTAATTATGACAAAAATAACTGCCTTGCAAGAACAAAAGCCAGGAGAGGAAAGTGCTTGTGACTGACAAATATCCAGCCACTCACAAAGACCAGTGACAGTAATAACTTGTAAACATTCTTAAGTACGAAAGAGTACTTTACCCTTGCATATTAACAAATACCAAAATCAATGTAATAAGAACTAAAGTAGCTCAGGTTCAAACCCTGCTTCTGTCTAAACACCTGCTGCAACTTTGCTGTTATTAATTGAAAACAATAATTATCAGAGTCATTTTAAGAGTGTATCTGGCTACAAAGAGTCCCTGACTAAACCTTTAAACTTTATTTCCAAGTGAGGCTATATAAACAGAAAGAGTTGTAAGACAATAAGATTCAACATAAAACCTTAAACTTGTATGAAGTTATCAGATTCATATCCTTTACTATACTCTGAATTAATTTTTTATATATCCTGTTATTACCTTGTAAATAACACACTTATAATGCATTATAAGAGTAATATGTGGGTTAAAAGTGCTAATTTGTAAAAAGGCAAGCAATTAAAACATATCCCTATTTTTGTAACCATACTCTGGTCATTCTTGATTTTAAAAAGTTTTTATTACAGAAATTTTCAATCATATAAAAGTATACGTAACAGCATAACAAACCCCCAAGTGCCCATTACCCAGGTGAGACCATTGTCAAAGCCAATCCTCACCCACTTATCCCCCATTTAATCATTTTGAAATACATTTCAGGTATCATTTAATCTTTAAATATTTCAATATATAATCTCTGAAACATAGGGACTATTTTAACATAACAATACCACACACCTTAAAAATGAACAATTTCTTAATATCAAATATCCAAGCAGTATCAACATTTTAAAAAGTCACATATATATTTTTAATAGACTTTATTTTTTAGAGTATTTTGGGGTTCACAGCAAAATTAAGCAGAAGGTACAGAGATTTTCCATATATCTCCTACCCTGGCTACATGCCTAGCCTCTGCCATTATCAGCATCCCCCACCAGAATGGTACATTTTTTACAATCAATCAATCTACACTGATACATCATTATCACCTAAAGTCCATAGCTACATGAGGGTTTACTCTTGGTCTATACATTCTATGGGTTTGGATAAATGTATAATGACATTTATGCACCATTATAGTATCATACAGAGTACTTTCACTCCCCGAAATATCTGTGCTCTGCGTATTTATCCTTCCCTCTCCACTAACCCCTGTAAATCACCAATCTTTTTGCCTCCATAGTTTTGCCTTTTCCAGAAAGTAATATAGTTGCAATCATACAGTATATAGCCCTTTTGGATTGGCTTCTTTCACTTAATAATATGCATTTAAGATTCCTCCATTTCTTTTTAAGGCTTGATAAGCTCATTTCTTTTTAGCACTGAATATTCCTTTGTCTGGATGTACCACAGTTTATCCATTCTCCTCCTGAAGGACATCTTGGTTGCTTTAAAATTTTGGCAATTGTGAATAAAGCTGCTATAAACATTCACGTACAGGTTTTTGTGTGAACATATAAGTTTTCAACTCACTTATATAAATACCTAGGAGCATGATTGCCAGACTGTATGGTAAGCTTATGTTTCTCTTTGTAAGAAACTAACAAACTGTCTTCCAAAGTGGCTGTACCATTTTGCATTCCCACCAGCAATAAATGAGAGTTCCTGTTGCTCCACATCCTCACCATCATTTGGTGATGTCAGCATTCTGGATTTTGACCATTCTAGTAAGTGTGTAGTAGTACCTCAATGTTGTCTTAATTTGCATTACTCTTATGATGTATGATGTGGGCAATTATTCATATGCCTATTTGCCATCGTATATCTTCTTTCACAGGGTGTCTGTTAAGGTCTTTGGCCCATTTTTAAATTGAGTTGTTTGTTTTCTTATTGAGTTCTCTGTATATTTTGGATAACATTTCTTTATTGGAAATGTCTTTTTGCAAATATTTTTCCCAGTTTTGGTTTGTCTTTTCATTCTCTTCACAAGTTATTTCACAGAAGTTTTTAATTTTAATTAAGTCCAGCTTATCAATTCTTATCATGGATTGAGCTTTTGGCATCTAAAAACTCATCACCAAATCCAAGGTTATCCAGATTTTCTCCTACATTATCTTCTAGGAGTCTTATATTTTTGCATTTTACATTTAGGTCTGTGATCTATTTTGACTAAATTTTTATGTAAGGTGTAAGATCTGCATCTAGACTCAATCTGTTGCATGCAGATGCCCAGTCTGCCCATTGTATTGCCTCTGTTCCTTTGTCAAAGATAAGTCAACTATATTTCTGTGGGCCTTTTCCTGGGATCTCTCTTCTGTTCCACTGATCTGTCTGTCTATTCTTTTGCCAATGCCAAAATGTCTTGCTTACTACAGCATTATAGTAAGTCTTGAAGTCTGGTGATGCCAGTCTTCCAACTTTATTCTTCTTCAATACTGTGTTGCCTATACTGGATTTTTAGTCTCTATATACAAACATTAGATTCAGTTTGTGGGTATATAATAAATAACTTGCTGGAATTTTGGTTGGGATTGCACTGAATCTATAGATCAATCTATAGAACTGACATCTTGACAATATTGCATATTCCAATCCATGAACATGGAGTATCTCTCATGAGAGTTCTGTAGTTTTCCTTACATAAATCTTGTACATACAACATATTTTGTTAGATTTATACCTATGTATTTAGTCTTGGGGGTGCTAACATCGATGATATCGTGTTTTTAATTTCGATTTCTACTTATTCATTGTTGGTATATAGGAAAGCAATTGACTTTTGTATATTAACCTTATTATCCGGCACCCTTGCTGTAATCACTTATTGGTTCCAGGAGGGGTTTTTTTAATCAATGTTTTCAGATTTTCTACATAAATGATTATGCTATCTGTGAACAAAGACATGGGTTTATTTCTTTCTTCCCAATCTGTATACCTTTTATTTCCTTTTCCTGTCTTATTGCCTGAGCTAGGACTTCCAGTACAAATGTTGAAAAGCAGTGGTGAGAGGGCACATCTTGCCCCATTCCTGATCTTAGTGGGAATGCTTCAAGTTTCTCACTATTTAGTATATCAGCTGTCAGTTTTTTGTAGATGTTCTTTATCATGTTGAGGAAGTTCCTCTCTCTTCCTTATCTACTAAGAGTTTTTATAATGAATGGGTGTTACATTCTGTCAAATGGTTTTTCCTGCATCTGTTGATGATCACATGATTTTTCTTCTTTAGCCTATTGATGTGATGGATTAAAATTAATTAATTTCCTAACGTTAAACTAGCCTTGCATAACTAGGATAAATCCCACTTGGTCATGGTATATGATTATTTTTATACACTGTTGGATTCAATTTGCTAATATTTTGTTGAGGATTTTTGCATCTGTGTTCATGAAAGATATTGGTCCATAGTTTTCTTGTAATGTCTTTGTCTAGTTTTGTTATTAGAGGAATGCTGGCTTCACAGAATGAGTGTGGAAGTATTCCCTCTGGTTCTATCTTCTAAAAGAGATTATGGAGGAGTGGTAAAATTTCTCCCTCAAATGTTTGGGTTCAGCAGTGAACCCACCTGGGCTTCGTGCTTTCTGATTTGGAAGGTTATTAATTACTGACCCAATTTCTTTAATAGACATAAGCCTATTCACATTGTCTACTGTTTCTTGTGTGAGTTTTTGCAAATTGTGTCTTTCAAGGGATTGGTCCATTTCTTTTGAGTTACCAACTTTGTGGACATAGAGTTGTGCATAGTATCCCTCTATTACCCTTTTAATGGAATGTGTAATGATGTTCCTTCTTTCATTTCTGATATTAGTAACTTGTGTCCACTCTCTTTTTTCTTAATGAGCCTGTCTAGAGGCTTATCAATTTTATTGCTCTTTTCAAAGACCAGCTTTTGGTTTCACTGATTTTTCTCTACTGACTTCCTGTTTTCAATTTCATTGATTTCTACTCTAATTTTTAATATTTCTTTTCTTCTGATTACTTTGGATTTGATTTGCTCTTCTTTTTCTAGTTTATTAAGGTGGACACTTAGATGATTGACTTTAGATCTTTCTTTTCTAATATATGCATTCAATGCTGTATGAGTCTTATATTTTTAATATAGTGTTTTTATTAAGCTTTTATGAATATATTTAAATTTTTAATTTTATTTAGTTTTTTAATGTTATACTTGAATCAAGAATCAAATAAGGTCCACACTTTATGACTGGTGAATTTGTCTCAAGTCTCTTTTAATATATAGGTTCTCCTTCAAAAATATTTTACTGAAGGGAGTTCTCTGGTGGCCTAGTGGTTAGGATTCCGGGCTTTCACTGCTGTGGCCCATGTTCAATCCCTGGTCAGGGAACTGAGATCCTACAAGCCACATGGCCCCCCAAAAAATAATAATAATTAAAAATATTTTTAAATTTTTTTAAATAGTGTATGATACAGTGGTTTAAAAAAAAAAAAAAAAAGATTTTATTGAAGAAATTGAGTCATTTGTCCTGTACTTTCCCACAATCTGGATTTCATTGATTGCCTTCTGTGGTGGTGTTTAACATGAGTTTCTCTAACTCTGTATTTCCTAAAATTGATTGCAAAATCTAGACATTTGATCAGATTTGAGTTTGACTTTTTGCAGCAAGATTATTTTATAGATCCTGACTTTTTTAGTTGTATCAATATTAAGAACCACTCTAAGAATTAAAAACAGAGAGGAAAAGAGAATAATTATCCAAAATTCCACCAAACAAAATGATCCATTTTCAGTTTTACATGTTCCTCTTAGATATACTTATTTTTATGCGCAAGAATAATCTTTACAATTATAAACAAAATATAACTATGAGTTTGCATTTTATTTTACTCATACATCATCATAAGCATTTTCCATACAGCCTTATAAAAATTATTTTTAATGGTGGAATCAAATTACATTATTATATTTAACTTATCACTATCCAATTTTGTACAGAAATTATTTCAAATTTATTTGCTATTTTAAGTAACACTAGGGCTTCCCTGGTGGTGCAGTGGATAAGAATCTGCCTGCCAATGCGCGGGACACAGGTTCGATCCCTGGTCTGGGAAGATTCTACATGCCACGGAGCAGCTAAGCCCATGCACTACAACTACTGAGCCTGTGCTCTAGAGCCCGCCGAGCCATAACTATGGAAGCCTGCATGCCTAGAGCCCATGCTCCGCAACAAGAGAAGCCACCGCAATGAGAAGCCCGCGCACCACAATGAAGAGTAGCCCCAACTTGTCACAACTAGAGAAAGCCCTTATGCAGCAATGAAGACCCAACACAGCCAAAAAAATTAATTAAATAAAATTTTAAAATTAAAAAAAAAAAGTAACACTAAAATGACCATCTTTTTGATTACAAATCTTGTTCTTGGGAATTATTTCCCCTGAAAGGAATTAATAACTCTAAGAATTGATACATATAGCTTTTTGAATATAACCATGCTAATATCAACTTAACATCACCTTCATTGTGTATTATCAACATTTTCTGTTTTTTTGCTATTTAGGCATAATTTTAATTTCTACTTCTTAATATAAATTTAAATATTTCTCCACTGTTTACTAACCCACTTAAACATCTCTTGCCCATTTATATATTGAAAATGTGATGAATGCATTATATAGCAAAGACACATTTTTAGTTGACATCCTATAACCACCTTCTGATTTGTTTTGTCAAAAGAAGCATTGGGGCTTCCCTGGTGGCGCAGTGGTTGAGAATCCGCCTGCCGATGCAGGGGACACGGGTTCGTGCCCCGGTCCGGGAAGATCCCACATACCATGGAGCGGCTGGGCCGGTGACCCATGGCCGGTGAGCCTGCGCGTCCGGAGCCTGCGCTCCGCAAAGGGAGAGGCCACAACAGTGAGAGGCCCGTGTACCACAAAAAAAAAAAAAAAAAAAGAAGCATTGATTTAAGACTCAATATTCTAATCTGAGTTTTTCAATTAATTCTGTTTTGATTTAGAAAAATTGTGACCCACCTAGATGAAATGTACAGATTCCCAGAAACGCAAAACCTACCAAGTCTGAATCAGGAAGAAATAGAAAATCTGAATACATCTATAGCAAAGAGATTGAATCAGTAATCAAAAACCTCCTAACAAAGAAAAGCTCCAAATCAGAGGGCATTGCTGGTAAATTCTACCAAACATTTTTTATTTTGTGGCCACGCTGTGTGGTATATGGGATCTTAGTTCCCAACCAGGGATCAAACCCGTGCTGCCTGCAGTGGAAGTGCAGAGTCTTAATCACTGGACTGCCAGGGAAGTCCCTACCAAACATTTAAGAACACCAAATCTTAAACTCTTCCAAAAAACTGAAAGGGAAGGAATATTTCCTAACTCACTCTATGAGGCCAGCATTACTGATACCAAAGCCAGACAAATACGTGACAAGAAAACTATAGACCAATATCCCTTATGAACACTGATGCAAAAAATCCTCAACAAAATACTAGCAAACCAAATTCAGCAACACATTAAAAGGATTATATATTATAACCAAGTGGGATTTTTTTCCTTGAATGCAAGGATGGTTCAACAAAGGAAAATCAGTCAATGTAATACACAACATTAAATGAATGAAAAAAGATCCACATGATCACTGATACACAGCACAACAAAATTCAACATGCTTACATGATAACTACACTAAACAAACTTGGAATAGAAGGAAAGTACCTCAACATAATAAGGGCCACATATAAAAAACCCAAAACTAACATCATATGCAACAGTGAAGACAGAAAGCTTTTCCTCTCAGACAGGAACAAGACAAGAACATGCACTTTTGCCTCTTGTATTCAAACTCAGTTTTGGAAGTTTAGCCAGAGCAAATAGGCAAGGAAACCAAATAAAAGGCATTCAAGTTGGAATTTAAGAAGTAAAATTATCTCTGTTCACAGATGGCATGTACAAAACCCTAAAGATTGCATGCGCACGCACACACACACACACACACACACACACACACACACACAAAATGTAAGAACTAATAAGCAAATTCAGCAAGGTTGCAGGATACAAAGTCAACATGCAAAAATCACTTGTATTTCTATATACTAATAATGAACAAGCCAAAAGTAAGATAAGTGAGACAGAAAAAGGCAAATACTGTATCATATTGCTTATATGTGGAGACTAAAAAATAATACAAATGAGTGTACATGCAAAACAGAAACAGATCTAACAGATACAAAAAACAAACTAGTGCTTACCAAAGGGGAAAAGGAGAGGGGGAGGGGAAAATTAGGGGTACAAAATTAAGTGATACAAACTACTATGTATAAATTAGATAAGCAATAAGGATATATTGCATAGCATAGGGAATCATAGCCATTATCTTATAATAACTTTTTTTGTTTGTTTGTTTGTTTTTGTTTTTGTTTTTGCGGTACGCGGGCCTCTCACCGTTGTGGCCTCTCCCGTTGTGGAGCACAGGCTCCGGATGCGCGCGGCACGTGGGATCTTCCCGGACCGGGGCACGAACCCGCGTCCCCTGCATCGGCAGGCGGACTCTCAACCGCTGCGCCACCAGGGAAGCCCTATAATAACTTTTAATGGAGTATAATCTGTAAATATACTGATTCATTATGCTATACACCTGAAATTAATGTAATATTGTAAATTAACTATACTTCAATTTAAAAAATTTTAATAATAATGAACAAGGACTTCCCTGGTGGTCCAGTGGTTAAGACTCCGTGCTTCCACTGCAGGGGGTGTGGGTTCAATCCCTGGTGGGGGAACTAAGATCTCACATGCCACGTGGTGCAGCCAAAAAAAAAAAAAAAATTAAAAAAAAAAAATGAACAAGCCAAAAAATGAAAGAAGACAATTCCATTTACAATAGCATCAGGAAGAATAAAATACTTAGGAATTAAATTAACTCAGAAAATGACAGACTTGTACACTGAAGACAACAGAAGATTGACAAAAACAATTTCAAGAAGAAATGCCATGTCCGTGGATGAGAAGACTTAGCATTATTAAGATGTCAATATTACCCAAAGTAATCTTCAGATCCAGTGTGATCCCTATCAAAGCCCCAAAGACTTTTTTTTCAGAAACAGAAAAATCCATCCTTAAATTCATTCAAAAGGAATCTCAAGGGATCCCAAACAGCCAAAATAATCTTGACAAAGAACAAAGTTGGAAGATTCACATTTGATGGTTTCAAAATTTACTACAAAGCTACAGTAATCAAGACAGTGTGATATTAGCATAAATAATGATACAAAGAAGAGAATAAAACAGAAAACACAGAAATAAACTCTCACATGTATAGATAGTCAAATGATTTTTGACATGGGTGCCAAGACAATTCAATGGCAAAAAAAGTCCTTTCAACAAATGGTGTTGGGGGTCTTCCCTGGTGATGCAGTGATTAAGACTCTGCACTCCGAATGTAGGGGGACCAGGTTCGATCCCTGGTCAGGGAACTAGATCTCACATGCATGTTGCAACTAAGATTTGCATGCCACAACTAAGGATCCCACCTGCTGCAACTAAGACCCAGCACAACCAAATTTTAAAAAAAAATGGTGTTGGGAAAACTAGATATCCACATTCAAAAGAATAAAAGAATGAAACTAGACTCTTACCTTACACCATATACAAAAATTAACTGAAGTGGATCAAACACCTAAATGTAAGTGCTAAAACTATAAAACTCTTAGAAAAAACATAGGGAAAATGCTTCATGACATTAGATCTGCCAATGCTTTCTTAGATGTGACACAAAAAGCACAGACAACAAAAGAAAAAAACAGGTAAGTTGAACTTCATCAAGATTTAAAACTTTGGTGCATCAAAGGGCGTTACTGACAGAGTGAAAAAGCAACTCATGGAATGGGAGAAAATATTTGCAAATCAAGATATCTGATAGGAATCTGATATCCAGAATATATAATAAACTCTACCACTCAATAACAAAAACCAATACTTTATAAAGAAACACAGTCAACTTTCCATAAAGATATAATTAAAATAATAAGTTACCATTTAGGGATAACACACTATACACAGTGGTAGGTAACATTTTTATTACTTCTAATAGTCATAATTCATTCATTCAACAGATCTTTATTATATGTAATTGTGCAACTTAAGTGTTTTCACCGTTATTTTACAGATGATGAATGAAAGTGTCTTGTGCCCAAGATCATGAAGAAGCTAATAAATGGCTGTGAAGTATTCTGAACCTAGATTTGTTTAGAAATATTGATCTCTTCTGCTTATTACAATGCTCTAAACACCACAGTTCAACACACTTTCAGTCTGAGAAGTTACTACCTCTCTGCTTCCCAAGGAGTATAGCCAATGGCTATGTTTTAACACCAAAGGACAAAAAAAACCTTGAGAAAATTGATCTCTGAAGTTATAAGCCAACAGATTATCTTAAGGTAATTAAGAGTCTTATAAAGACCTTGTAATTCAGGGTCTTATAAAGGTTATTCTGTATTCACCACCAAAATTCCCAAATGCTAAACAAAACTTACTGTAATGCCAGTTATTCAAATGTAAACTGCAACTAATTTAATATATAACTTCATTTAAAATAACAAATTGCCATCTAATAAAATACAAATCAGATATTTTCACCCTTCTTTTTGAATTAAGTATAAAATTTGCTTTGAAAACATGGTATAAATACAGATGTTCCTCTCAGAAATGCTAAGAAAATAACATAAAAATCGCCATAAAACCTAACGAGTTTTTAATTTTTATCTTCTCTACTACATCTATGGGGAAAAAGCATGAGTTATACAGCCAAAAAAACCTTGGTTGGTTCATAGTATCTCAGTTTCTTCAACTGTAAAATAAGGATAATATCACCTTTTACAAAGGTTTACTAGAAAGAGTAAACTAGATAATAAACAAATTACAGAGTATGTACTAAATAAATGTTAGCTCCCTTCTGATTCTCTTTTAGCTGGTTGCCCAGGAACTCTGTGGTCATAGTCCCGATGTTGCTAGAGAAGTGGCCCTAGTACTACAGACCTTAATTTCATCACTCTCTTATTCTGTTTGTTCCTAAAACCATTGCATATTGCTTTGGAGTGTGGACTCTGGAAGTCAAAGAATCTGAGTTTGATTCCTAACTCTAGTTATTGGCTGTGTGATTTCTGAACAAGTTAATCGTTTTAGACCTATTGTCAAATGTGGATTATAACACTATCTACTTCATAAGGAGTTACATATATTAAATAGGATAATATAAGCAGCTTTTAGAAAAGTATCTAGCACATGATAAACAATAAATATCACCTATCTCATTCTCCTTGCCGCCACTAGCACCACCATCACCATCTATCTGCTTCCAACTGCAAAGCATCTGCAGCTTTGTAATTGTTTTGTTACTTATTTCATATACTTAAGCTTTGTCATCTATAGAAATGTGAACAGTATGTTTTAATAGAGTGGCCATTTTTCTACCTTTTTTTGCATCTCTTTGGTTAAAACCAGAACACTAAGCAATAAATAATTCTCACCGAATGAATCAATGAGTAAACAAATAAACGGAAATGGATAAACAGACGGCAACACAGATTGGCCCTATAGGACTTTATTTGTTTCTCCATTCAAAAGTGCTTGTATTGCTAAGATAATGTAACAAGTTCAAAATGTCTCCAAAGAAAAATACTGACCCTATCCCATGAAGTCAGGATTGGAGTAGTATGAACTGGCTGAAAGTTTGATACAAAGTCTTACAGGGCTATGAAAATTTCAATTTTCTACTAGGCTTTACTTTCCCACTCCAACATAACATTCTCTTTTCTGAAACGTTCATCACCCATCCCCATTTCACCTTCTCTCAATGTTTGTATTTCCTATATGATGGATGAGCCAAGGATATAGAAATTTCTTAATGCTCTCACCACTAAATACAAAAATCTACCTTTTTCTTTCCCCACCTTTCTTCCCCTTGTTGAAAACCTAACCCTCAACAGATGAATAGATCCCATCCCTTTGAACTTCTCAAAAACTTTTCCTTTGATCAATCCCCTTTTTCCCCTAAAGCAACTTGCCTAGAGGATCATTCATGATTTTATATAAATACAGTAGCATCTCCCATCCTTAAAAAAATTCACCCATAATCACCATCTTCATTTAATAATTGTCCCAATTTTTTCTGTTCTCCCTTAGTAAAACTTGAAAAGGACATCTCAATCTCCTCACTTCTTATTCCATTTTCAACCCATTCTGGCTTCTGTATGCACAGCTCAACCAAGACTGCTTTTATCAATGACCCTGATGTAGTCAAGTCCAGTGGTCCCTTTCCTGTCCACATCTTATTGACCCTGATCAGCATTTGGCATAGGTGATAATCCCTATCCTTTGACAAACTACATTCTTCTTTTGACTTCCGAGACAACACATTTTCTTGGTTTTCTGCCTGTTTCTCTGGCCACTCCTTCTCAGTCACTCCCTTCTGCACTTGACCTCAGTGGCTCAGCCCTGGACCCTTTCTCTTTCCTCTGTACACTCTTCCCTAGGTGAGCTCATCCATTCCCATGGCTTCTCTCTGTACTCCCTACATGAGCTGCAAAGGCCAACATGATCTATTCCCTGATCTCCTCTCCAAGCTCTTTTTATGTGACCTATCTTACTTGCTATACTTTAACCACACTATATTCCTTTCAGTTTCTTGAATTGGTGCTTTCCTACCTCAGAGACTGTGTCCATGATGTTTACTCTTCCCAAAGCATTCTTCTGTCTGTTCTTTGAATGGCTGACTCCTCAAATTTCATGTATCACCTAAAATTTTGTCACTTCTCAGAGGACTTTCCAGACCTTCCTCCCCTTCTCCGTTTTTAATATTATCCCTCCTTCTTAATTTCCTTCATATCCCTTATCACAATTTGAAATTCTGTTTGTTTGCTTTTGGTTATTTCCACTAATATTTACATGAGGGTAGGGATCATAATGTCATTAGTATAAACTCAGCACCCAGCACAGTGACAAACATGCACTCAGTGTTTGTTGAATAAATTAATGATCTGGGATTCATACATTTGTTCATTAACAAACATTTATTGAGCACTGTGCTAGATGCTGGGGATACAAAGAGAAATCATAATCACAAGATCCTTACAGACCAACGGGGGAGAAGGACAAAGACAATACTGTATGATAAGTGTTATGACATGGATGAGACTGATTTTTAGCCAACACAGCCTTTTGAAGGGTGTGAATGGAAAATATTTTCTAGATTCATTAGAACTCAAGATTAATTCAAAATGTTGATCCTGTTTTACCATGCCAGAATGGTTAAACTCATAATATCAATGATAAGACAGGACAAACAGGTTTTCAGGCAGAGTACGAGGGAAACTAAATTACCATGCAATGTTCTATTTAAAGCATCTGTTTCTTACTCTCACATCTATTGTTTCCCATCAATAGGTAAGTAAATAGAAAATTAGGAAAATAAGCTTGTTTTGGTTTGAATCTATCTTTAATAGGAAAAACATATATGACTAACTTAAAATATTTTCCAAAGTCCTTACATCCCTTATATTCTGTATTTGATGCCATCATCCAAAGTCTCAAGGTGCTGTATAAAAAGATGTTCTGTTGCATTAAGAGATAGTATTCATTTCTTTATTTATCCAACTAATATTTAGTAAACACCTATTATGTGCTAAAGCTGTGGATATAGTAGCAATCGAGGCAGAAAAGATCCTTACCCTCTTGGAGCTTTAGACTCAAAATAATAAACATGAAAATATATAAACAGAAAAATTGAAAATTCACTAGATCATTTTTAGAATTGATAATCAAACAGCTAAATAATTCTACTGAAATACATTATAAGTGTATAGTTTAATACTCATAGATACTTGTGAAAGAATTTAAAGTGGATATGTCTAAGAAAATGAAAGTATCTGCAAAACAAATACCTGATAGAGAACTTGAATCAAAATATAAAAAAGAACTTTTAAAATTCAACAATAAAAAAACAAACAACCCAATTAAAAGATGGGCAAAAGATCTGAATAGACACTTCACCAAAGAAGACACACAGATGGCAAATAAGCATATGAAAAGATGTTCATTATCATATGTCATTAGGGAGTTGTAAATTAAAACAAAAATGAGAGGGGACTTCCCTGGTGGTCCAGTGGCTAAGACTCATGCTCCCAATACAGGGGGCCCAGGTTCGATCACTGGTCAGGGAACTAGATTCCACATGGCACAACTAAGAGTTCACATGCTGCACCTAAAGATCCTGCATGCTGCAACTAAGACCCAGGGCCGCCAAATAAATAAATAAATTTTTTTTTTTTTTAAGTGAGAAACTACACCTGTTAAAATGTCTAAAATCTGGGAATTCCCTGGCAGTCCAGTGGTTAGGACTCCTTGCTCTCACTGCTGAGGGCACAGGTTCAATGCCTGGTAGGGGAACTAACATCCCACAAGCCACATAGCATGGCCAAGTAAATAAATTAAATTAAATGTCTAAGTCTAAAATCGACAAGACCAAATTCTGGTGAGGATGTAGAACAACAAGAATTCTCATTCATTGCTGATAGGAATGCAAAAGTGGTACAGCCACTCTGGAAGATAGTTTGGCAGTTTCTTACAAAGAGAAACACAGGCTTACCATACTCTCCAGTAATCACACTCCTACATATTTACACAAACGAAAAACTTACATCCACTCAAAAACCTGTACACGAGTATTTATAACAGCTTTACTTATAACTGCCAAAAATGGAAATTAACCAAGATGTCTTTCAATAGCTGAATGAATAAACAAACTTGTGGTATACCCATAAAATAGGACACAATTCAGCAATTTAAAAAAATGAGGTATCATGTCACAAAAAGACATGGAAGCTCCTTGCCACTGGCTTTAGCAATGACCAAAAAAAGCAAAAATAAACAAGTGGGACTACATCAAACTACAAACCTTCTACACAGTAAAGGGCATCAACAAAATGGCAACATATGGAAAGGGAGAAAATATTTGAAAGTCATATATCTGATAAGGGGTTAATATCCAAAATGTACAAAGAATTTATACAACTCAATAGGAAGAAAACAAACAATCTAATATAAAAATGGGCAGAAGAGGGCTTCGCTGGTGGTGCAGTGGTTGAGAGTCCACCTGCCAATGCAGGGGACACAGGTTCGTGCCCCAGTCTGGGAGGATCCCACATGCCGTGGAGTGGCTAGGCCCTTGGGCCATGGCCCCGGAGCCTGCGCATCCGGAGCCTGTGCTCCGCAACGGGAGGCACAACAGTGAGAGGCCCACGTACCACAAAAAAAAAAAAAAAAAAAAAAAAGGCAGAAGACATGACTAGACATTTCTCCAAGAAGATATATTAATGTCCAACAGGTATGTGAAAAGGTGTTCAATGTCACTAATCATCAGGGAAATGCAAATCAAAACCACAGTGAAATATCAACTCATACCGGTCAGAGTGGTTATTATAAAAAAAGGCAACAAATAACAAATGTTGGCAAGAATGTGAAGAAAAGAGAACCCTTGCACACTGTTGGTGGGAATGAAAATTGATGCAGTCGCTACAGAAAACAGTATAGAGGTTGCTAAAAAAAAAAAAAAAAATAGAACTACCATATGACCCAGAAATTCCACTTCTAGGTATTTACACAAAGAAAACAAAAATTGCTAACTCAAATAGATACCTGTGCCATCATGTTCACTGCAGCATTATTTACAATAGCCAATATATGGAAACAACCTAGGTGTCCAACAATAGATAAATGGATAAAGAAATTCTGGTATGTATTTATGTATGTATGTGTACACACACACACACACACACACACACACACACACACACACACTGGACTATTAGCCACAAAAAAGAATAAAATCTTGACATTTGCAGCAACATGGATGCAACTTGAGGGCATTACATTAGTGAAATAAGTCAGACAGAGAAAGAGAAATACCAGACAAGCTCACTTATATGTTGAACCTAAAAACTACCACATCAAAACAACAAATAATGAGCTCACTGAATCAGAGAACAGATTGGTGGTAGTTGCCAGAGGTGGGGTGAGGATATATGTGAAACAGATGAAGGTGCTCAAAAGACACACACTTGCAGTTATAAAATATATGTGATAGGGTGTAGTGAGTGCCATCCTAACTATAGTTATTAATACTGTATTGCATATTTGAAAGTTGCTAAGAGAGTAAATCTTAAAAGTTCTCATCATAAGAAAATTTTGTAACTATGTATGGTACAGATGATAACTGGACTTACGGTGATCATTTCACAGTATATACAATATATACAAATATCGAATCATTATGTCATATACCTGAAACTAATATAATGTTATATGTAAATTATACTCAATTTTTTAAAAGACAGGGAATAATCTTAAATGTATATTTCTAAGTCAAAGATGCCAGTTTGAAAGCCAACATAATGTATGATACTAACTATAAGACATTCTGGAAAAGCCAAAACTACAGAGCCAGTGAAAAGATCAGTAGTTTCCACAGTTCAGAGAAAGTAAGGGAGAAATACAAAAGTGCAGGACAAGGGACTTTTAGGGTAGTATAACTATTCTATATGATACTGTAATAGGATAGATAATATGCATTTATCAAACCCATAGAACTGTACAACACAAAGAGTAAACTCTAACAAAAAATATAGCATGTATTTCTTTTATAAGACTTTTGTTAATAACAATGTATCAATATTGGTTCATCAATCTCAATAATGTACCACACTAGTGCAAGATGTTAATAATGGGGTCCACTGGAGGGGGCGGGGGTATACAGACTTTCTGCTCAATTTTTCTGCTGTAAAAATAGTCAATTCAATAAGGAAACAGTAGTCTTAAGTGACACATTAGACCACTTGGACTTAATAGATATCTACAGGACATTCCATCTAAAAAAAAACAGAATACACATTCTTTTCAAGTGCACATGGAACGTTCTCCAGGATAGATCATATGCTAGGCCACAAAACAAGTCTCAACAAATTTAAGAAGACAGAAATTATATCAAGCATTTTTCCAACCATAACGGTATGAAACTAGAAATCAGCTACAGGAAAAAAAAAAAATGGGGGAAACACAAACACGTGGAGACTAAACAAAATGTTCCTAAAAAACCAATGGGTCAATGAAGAAATCAAAGAGAAAATCAGAAAATACCTTGAGGCAAATGAAAATGGAAACACAACTTTCCAAAAATCTATGGGATGCAGCAAAAGCAGTTAAAGGAGGCAAGTTTATAGCGATACAGGCCTACCTCAAGAAACAAGAAAACTCTCAAATTAAAAACCTAAACTACCAACTAAAGGAATTAGAAAAAGAAGAACAAAGCCCAGAGTCAGTAGAAAACAGAAAATAATAAAGACCAGAGTGGATTTAAATAAAACAGAAATTAAAAAGAAAAAACAAAAAACAGAAAAGACCAATGAAACCAAGAGCTGTTTTTTAAAAAAGATAAACCAAATTGATAAACCAATAGTCCCACTTATCAAGAAAATAAGAGACAGGACCCAAATAAACAAAATAAGAAATGAAAGAGGACAAATAAAAACTGATGCCACAGAGATACAAAAAATCATAAGAGAATATTATAAACAGTCATATGCCAATAAATTGGACAACCTAGAAAAAACGGACAAACTTCCAGAAATATATAACCTTCCAAGAATGAATCAGGAAGAAAGAGATAATCTGAACGGACCAATCACTAGTAGTGAAATTGAATTTTTGATTAAAAAAAAACAACAAAAACTCCCAGCAAACAAAAGTCCAGGACCAGACAGCTTCATAGGAGAATTCTACCAAACATATAAAAAAGAGCTAACTATTTCTCAAACTACTCTAGGGAATTCCCTGGTGGTCCATCGAACAGGGCACAGGTTCAATTCCTGGTTGGGGAACTAAGATCCCATAAGCCGTGTGGAGTGGCCAAAAAACAAGAAAAAGAAAAAGAAAGACACAAACTATTCTTAAAAAATTGAAGAGCAGGGAACACTTACAAATTTATTCTACGAAGCCACCATTACCCTGATACGAAAGCCAGACAAAAACACTACAAAAAAAAAGAGAGAAAATTACAGGCCAATATCTCTGATGAATGTAGATGCAAAAATCCTCAACAAAATATTAGCAAACAGAATTCAACAATATATTAAAAGGATCATACAGCATGATCAAGTGGGATTTATTCCAGGGATGAAAGATGGTTCAATATCTGCAAATCAATCAATGTGATACACCACGTTAACAAAAGGATAAAATCACATGATCATCTCAATAGATAGAGAAAAAGCATTTGACAAAATTCAACAGCCATTCATGATAAAAAAAAGAAAAAACTCTCATCAAAGTTGGTATAGAGGGAACATATCTTAACACAATAAAAGCCATTTATGACAAACCCATAGCTAACACCATATTCAATGGTGAAAAGCTGAAAGCTTTTTTCCTAAAATCAGGAACAAGACAAAGGATGCCCACTCTCAATCATTTCTATTTAACATAGTATTGGAAGTCCTAGCCAGAGCAATCATACATGAAAAAGAAATAAAAGGTATCCAAATTGGAAAGGAAGAAGTAAAACTGTCATTATTTGCAGATGACATGACACTACATATAGAAAAACCCTAAAGTCTTCTCTGAAAAGCTATTAGAATAAGTGAATTCAGTAAAGTTGCAGTATACAAGGTTAATACACAGAAATCTGTTGCTTTTCTAAAAACTAATAATGAACCACCAGAAAGAGAAAGCAAGAAAATAATCTTGTTTAAAATTGCATCAAAAAGAATAAAACACCTAGGATTAACTTAACCAAGGAGGTGAAAGACTGAAAACCATAGAACATGGATGAAGGAAACTGAAGATGATACAAAGAAATGGAAAGATATCCCATGTTTGTGGATTAGAAGAAGTAATATTGTTAAAATCTGTACTACCCAAAGCAATCTATCAAATCCCTATCAAATCTATCCCTATCAAATCTATCCATCCCTATCAAAATACCCATGACATTTTTCACAAAACTAGAACAAATAATCCTAAAACTAATATGGAACCACAAAAGACCCTGAGTTGCCAAGGCAATCTTGAAAAAAAGAAAGCTGGGGTTAGCACACTCCTTGACTTCAGACTATACTACAAAGCTACAGTCATCAAAATAGCACAGTACTGGCACAAAAAGACATATACAGATCAACGGAACAAAATAGAGAGCCCAGAAATAAACCCATGCACTTATCGTCAATTAATCTATGACAAAGGAGGCAAGAATATACAATGGAGAAAAGACAGTCTCTTTAATAAGTGGTGCTGGGATAACTGGACAGCTACATTTATTTTACAGAATAAAATTAGAACATTTTTTCATACCACCTACAAAAATAAACTTAAAATGGATTAAAGACCTAAATGTTAGACTGGAAACTATAAAACTCCAAGAAAACACAGAGAACATTCGTTGACACAAATCACAGCAATAGTTTTTTGGATCTGTCTTCTAAGCCAAAGGAAAGAAAATCAAAAATATACAAATGGCATTTAATTAAACTTAAAAGCTTTTCTACAGCAAAGGAAACCATCAACAAAACAAAAAGACAACCTACAAAATGGGAGAAAACATTTGCAAATGATCTGATCAGTAAGGGGTTATATCCAAAATATATAAAGAGCTAAAAAAATTCAATATATAAAAAATACAACCCAACTTAAAAATGGGCAGAACACATGAACATTTTTCCAAGGAAGACACACAGATGGCTAACAGGCACATGAAAAGATGCTCAACATCACTAATCCATTAGGAAAATGCAAAGCAAAACCGCAATGTGATATCACCTCACCTGTCAGAATGGCTATCATCAAAAAGTCTATAAATAACAATGTCAGCAAGGATTTGGAGAAAAGGGAGCCCTTGTACACTATTGGTGGGAATGTAAATTGGTGCAGCCACTATGGAAAACAGTATGGAGATTCCTCAAAAAATTAAGAATAGAACTAACATATGATCCAGCTATCCCACTTCTGGTTATTTATCCAAAGAATATGAAAACAGTACTTGAAAAAGATATAGATACCTATGTTCATCATGGCATTATTTACAAGAGCCAAGATATGGAAACAACCTAAGTATCCATCAACAGATGAATGGATAAAGAGTATGTAGTACATGTGCACACGTGTGCGCAAACATACACATGCACACACACACAATGGAATATTACTCAGCCATTAAAACGAATGAAGTTCTGCCATTTACAACAACATGGATGGACCTAGAGAGTATTATGTTTAGTGAAAAGAGTCAGACACAGAAAGACAAAACTCTATGTTATCACTCATATGTGGAATCTAAAAAATGAAACGAATTAATATGACAAAACAAAAACAGACTCACAGATATAGAGAACAAACTAGTGGTTACCACTGGGGAGAGAGAGGAGGGGAGGGGCAAGACAGGAGTAGAGGATTAAGAAATACAAGCTACTATGCATAAAATAAATAAGTTATAAGGATGTATTATACAGTACAGGGAAATACAGCTGTTATTTATAATAACTTTAAATGGAATATAGGGAATTCCCTGGTGGTCCAGTGGTTGTTAGGACTCTGTGCTTTCACTGCCAAGGGCATGGGTTCGATCCCTGGTCAGGGAACTAAGATCCTACAAGCCATGCAGTGCAGCCAAAAAAATCAGAGTATAATCTGTAAAAATACTGAATCACTATGTTGTATATCTGAAACTAACATAATATTGTAAATCAACTATACTTTAACTTAAAAAAAAGACTATTAATTTCTTATAGTAGGTATGTCCAGGGAGCTGGACTAGGGACTAGGGATATGTAAAAGTAGGTAGAAGACTGCCATCTTTCAAGATATAAATACTACTTTGTTTAAAATAAAAATAGTACCAGGCCTCTTCATTCCATCTAAAAATGTGTGTTTTATTTTCAATTTCAACAGTTATTTTTAACATGATATTTTAATTCTTTAAAGTATTTTTCACTTAAACTAAAAATATACTATAATGACATAAATATCAAAATATTATTAAATATATAGTTCTTTTATATACCTTTATAGACAAAATTACTCCTGACTACTGTGGAACAGTAATTCAAATTAAAAGCACAGAGTAAAATACTGACTGTAGTTTGCCATTTTATACATAAATGTATATAATATTATATAAATTATATAAACCTATAAAATCTTTGTTATATAAATATAAATTTATATAAAATATAACATTTTATAATTACATTTATAAATGTTCATTATATGTTAAATACCTATAATCCCCAGTGTGTAGAGGAAGATGGCTTTCTGGAACTATATTAAAAATTAATCTAGATCAGTTTTCAATATGTCATTTTGACATTATACATGTCATCAAGCTATCTGTTTTAAACTAATGTGATGAAGATCATGTGTGCCTAAAAGGATTAGTACTATTGGAAATGAATCAAAAGGGAAAGAGTAACTGCAAAATAAAACCCCCAGTGTAGCCCACTTAAGTGGTACTGTGATAAGTAGCATCCCAGTCAAACTGAGATGACTTCCAGAAAACATACTTTCAGCACAGCACATTTCAAAACGTTTAATGGCGTATTCTTCCCACAAAGTGACCTTGGTTAATCAAGTATGTTTAACAATAACTTTACAGAGATAAATCAGTGCTAGCACAAACCTTTCCATTTCCTTTTCTTCCTTATTTAAACACAGACGTTCAGAGCTGCAAGGAAACAGAGATAAAGTCTGTGCAATCCCCTCCTTTTACAGCAGAGGAAACAGAAGCCCAGAGCTGTTTCATAACCCATTTCAGTGTTCTTTTCATACTACCTGTCCTACAGTTCTCTTCTCTGTTCTGTCTATTCAAATCACCGTCTATTCAAACACAGTAAAAAAACTCATCTAATTTGAATTCTACCTTTAAAGTCAGTTAATGTGGAAAAATAGTAAGTAAACTGCAGTGGTATATATTACTGTCACTAAATCTCTCCTCATTCCAGGACTTGGAACCCATATTGTTCTTTTCCTAATTTGTAGTTCAAGACCTGATACGTGAAGTAAAACCTAAAATCCTGCTACCTTTGCTAGATTCCCCCTTCAACTGATAGCACCAATCACTCAGCATTTTGTCTTCCTTTCAAATTCCCAATCCTTTACCACTGTCCAAAACTAATGTTCACCCAAAGACCATGACTTATATCTCTAGTACGCAATCCAAATACAGATAAATTTTGTTGCTATGTCCAGTGTAGTAAAAGAGCAAAGGGCTTTGGAGTCAGATAAATTTGTGTTAAAATCCATGCACTCTCATTTATAAGCTCTGAGAATTTAGGCAAGTTACCTAACCTTTCTGAGGCACATTTTTCTCCCCTGTAACTGTATCTCAGAGAATTGTGTTGTTAGACCAGATAAGCCTAGCATAAAGTGGAAGTGTTAAAAAAAAAAATGTTACTCTCATCTTTCACACCATCCTAAACAAAGTTTCTACTTGTAAGTATCAGTTCAAGAACTTTTACTTTAAAGGCTATTCTTATGTCTACTTCAGTAGATAGAAGAGTCATTAACCAGCTAGCATCTCGTAAGTAATAACCTGCCACGTAAGTGACAGTAATGAATAAAGTGTGATAAAGCCTTGTGAATGACCAATAAAATATAAAAAACTTTTTTTTCATTTAACAATTCTTCTCCACTTTCAAAAAACTCTTTCCTGTACTCTTAAACTCAAAAGCTTTTCTTAGGCTTTTGAAGTCAAATAATCAAATAAAAAGGGGTCAAAATATTCAGGGCAAATGGAACTTGACACAGAATGAATAACCATATTCTGCTAGATTCAGTGATTTCTATAGGAAATTATTATGTATATATAATAACAGTGATCATCTGAACTTAGAGGGCACCTTTCTGGAAAGGAGTTCCCTGTACCTTTTTCTTTTCCTCTGGCCGCACCACGCGGCTTGCGGGATCTTAGTTCCCTGACAGGAATTGAACCTGGGGCCACGGCAGTAAAAGGGCCGCGTGCTAACCACTGGATCACCAGGGAACTCCCCTCTGTACTCTTTCTATTCTGTAATTTATCACCTATCTTACAGCTGAAGTAGAGATTATGCTGCTATATGGAACAATTATCTAAATCAAAAATGTGTGAAATCATAAAATAAAACTCACATTTGCTGAGCATTTTAGAGTATGACATAGTTTTCCAATTAACAACGAAGACTAGAATCCAGATGTCCTGATGTCCATTACAACAATATAGAAATAAACTGCAGTATTTTAACACTTTCATAAATTCAACATTATTATTTTATATTCTTTTTAATGACATTATACCAAGATAAATGAATGTTGTAACAAGTATAATATCTACTACTCATCAAGACCTGGATATAGGCCCTACGCTTTGCTAAATAATTTCCCACAATTTTCTATTAACTCCTTCTATATTCAAGTGCATTTTTATCATGGCCCATTCTCCTGTAAGATGATTTCCCTTTCCCTACTGCTAATTCTCCACCTGTGCTCTGCTGTGATCCCATTTTCCTCACATACTTTAGAACTTTGATCCATAAATTATACCCATTTTCTTATATCTCCTCCTCCAAACAGTCACTTTTTTTTTTTGGCCGCACCGCACCGCACGACATGCGGGATCGTAGTTCCCTGACCAGGGATGGAACCCACGCCCCCTGCAGTGGAAGTGCAGAATCTTAACCACTGGACAGCCAGGGAAGTCCCAAATAGTCACTTTTTGTATCATGATTTTCCTGACTCTTTCTGCCATTCTGGGAAAAATTAAGCTCTCATTTCTCAACATTCCTAAAGCATTTTGTTCATACTGCTATTATGAATGAGGAGAGATGCTAGGAGAAGCAGTATGTCTGAAGGAAAGAGTCCTAGCTTTAAAGGTGGCTCTAGTACTTTCAAGCTGTGTGACCTTGGGCATATTCCTTGACCTCTCTGAGCTCTAATTCTTGATCTGTCAAATAGTAAAAAATTAACCACCCTTTCTACAAGACAGCAATGGGTATTAAATGAGAATGAATATAAAGCACACATAACTGGCTCTTAATACACTGTATTTATATATAAATTGTTGTGGGATGGTCTGTTTGTCTCCTCAGTTCAGTAGTTCACAATGTTTTTTTAGCATTTTTGAAAAACTACAGGAAATCCAGATACTCCTCTCCCCACACACTGAAATCAGTGCCTCTGATTATAAACTCTATGAGGTCATACATTCCAATTTATGTATACCTGAATCTCCAGTACCTAGCCCAGAACCTTTCATATATTAGATGCTTAATATATGCTTGTTACAGTAAAGAGAATTTATTAGCTATAGATATTAAATAAAGAAATTATTAGAAATAACTGGAGAGTAGATATATTAGAATGGAACAAACAATTTCTTTTTTCAACAGTAAACATTATTTTACAAAATCACATTGCTTGGGGTATTTTTCTAGCTAAATTCCAAGTATAATTTGATTAATTTACTATCTAGAAAAACTATACCTAAGTTTATAAGCCCCTTTCTTCTGAGGAGCTCAAGGATTTTTACAGACATTACCTCAACAAACCTTAGAACATCCCTGAGGAAAATGGAGATGGAAAAAGAAAAAAAGTGGAATATGAATCCATAATCCATATGAAGCCATAAATTTATAAATTCTGCAAATTCCACTCAGCAAAAATTCCATGTAATTTTTCAGCTTATGTGCATTTTGCCCCATTTTCTTTCTGAATCCACCTAAGTTACCTATTTAGTCATTACATCTGTATATGCTGGTCTGGAACAAAAGCATTTTTATTATTTGCTTAAGCAAAATTTTGGGACTTCCCTGGTGGTCCAGTGATTAAGAATCTGCCTTCCAATGCAGAGGATGTGGGTTCGATCCCTGGTCGGGGAACTAAGATCTCACATGCCGCGTGGCAACTAAGCCCACGCACCACAACTAGACAGCCCATGTGCCGCAACTACTGAGCCTGCTGAGCCTGCACACTCTGGAGCCCATGCACCACAATGAGAGAGCCCGCGCACCACAATGAGAGAGCCCGCACACCACAACTAGAGAGCCTGTGCACTCTGGAGCCCACATGCTGCAACTACTGAGCCTGCATGCTCTGGAGCCCACATGCCACAACTAGAGAGAAACACGCATGCCTCAGCAAAGAGCCCACCCGCCACAACGAAAGATCCCGTATGCCGCAACTAAGACCCGACACAGCTTAAATAAATAAATAAATAAGAGGAAATTTTTAAAAAACAAGCAAAAATTTCAGAAAGTGTTATACACAGTACAAAAAAAAATGATGACTCTAATCCCCTAACAGAAAACTGACTGTTCAGGCTACTGACCATAGGTTTACTTCAGACTGTAAAATATTTAGGAATTAGACACGTTATTTTCTCCAAATTTTAATAACCAGAGACTAACAGCCCAGTTTCAGCTTTGACTACTTTCTGCTCCCCATCATTTGGTTCTTTTGTTCTAGGACCCTGTAGTAGCCCTTTTTGAATGCCCACCCAGGAACCATTCTCCCCCTTTTCCTTATTAAGAGAATCCCACTTTTGTTGAGGCAACACTGGGCTCAGCCCCAGGGGATGAATCATGATTGATCTTAGCCAATCCTGGCAATCCTGTTCCCTGTTGTCAGTCATTGGTCTAAATTGGACCTGTGGTCTAGAACTGGCCAATAAATTGAAAGAAGTTGATGAGGATTCTTTCTTCCCTGATGAGAGGGCAGCAAGAGGAATAGGCTCTTTTGCCACCAACCAGTTTCTCTGCATTTGGGAAGTAATCAGGTTGGACTTGATGCTTAAAGCTGTGCCACTATCTTGAGACCACGAGGGAAAGGCCAAGAGAACTTCAGTGATCCTGACTCTACACCCAGACATAACAGAGTCTCTATTTTCAGGCCTCTTGTTATATGAAATAAATGTTACTTTTGTCTAAGTAACTGAGGGCCAGATATTCTGTTCCTTGAAGTTGAAGGCAACCGAATTAATACAGACAGACCAATAAATCAGGCAAGAAGGGAAGCAGAGGTTAATTACTGAGCACTTACTATTACATGTAATTTCATTTAATCTTCACAACAGCCTGATGAAAATTAACTTTTGATTCATTTTTTATGAAAAAATAAAGCTTAATAAAGTTATATAGTTAAAAGTAAAAAGCTGAAGTTCAAATCCAGACCTGACACCAAACCTTACATTCTTTTTAAAAATACGAAATCCCATTTCCTCCTTGTTTACAGTTCTTGTTTAAAAAACAGACTAGTAGTCGGGCTTCCCTGGTGGCGCAGTGGTTGAGAGTCCGCCTGCTGATGCAGGGGACACGGGTTTGTGCCCCGGTCCGGGAAGATCCCACATGCCGCGGAGCGGCTGGGCCCGTGAGCCATGGCTGCTGAGCCTGCGCGTCCGGAGCCTGTGCTCCACAACAGGAAAGGCCACAACAGTGAGAGGCCCGCAAGCCGCAAACAAAAAATAAAAAATAAAAATAAACAACAAAAAATAAAAAACAGACTAGTATATTGATGTGGTACTACCTAACATAATTTAGGGAGAGCTAAGGAATATCACCTATTCTTATAACCTTGTCACAAGGATCTATAGCCTTCAACTCTTTTTTGTATCAAAGTTATATGGTGGGGGGAGACAAAAATATATGTATATGTGTACCAAAAGTTACAGAATGTCTAGTACAATGGCAAAAATCCTATAGCAAAAACTGGGATGGATTCTAAGTATAATGTTCAATTACTCAAGAATTAAAAAATATGAAGTCAATCATAAACATTTCTTAAATCAAAAGAATAACTTCCTTATTTCAAGCTATTCCATTAACCAAGTAGCAATACAGAAACCAAAGTTACCACTTCCTCAGTTCTCATCTATTCATGAAAACTGACTCAGCTTAAATCTTCACAACAAAAAAAAATTATATAAACACTAAGAATCAGTGAGGTCATTTTTCATTTGGAAATTTACTAGAATTGCATGTTCAAAAACTATGATGTCATCTCAAGGAGAAGTATGTTCACCTTATATTACCTTTATTAATTTTTAATTGAGCATTACAAAATGCACATGCCAGATTCCTGAGCTGATACACACAACTTACCTTCCCACATGCTCTGCAATGATGCCTCCTTTTGGTGAATGTAAACCTGGCTTCACATTTCATGCAATTTGGAGCCTGAGAATCTGGTACCCACACTGGAGCCACTTCACCCAGAGTGGTAAATGGCTTTCTAGCAGAAATTCCAAACTGACCAGCTCTGAGATCATTATCTGGGCTTTCTGGAGGTAATGCAACGCACTGTCTACTGGATATGCCAGACTCATTACTTTCTAAATGTTCCCCATTTGTATCAGCAATAGAGATATTTCCCAAAGAGGCATTGCATACATTGGTTGCTGAGTTTTCCCCTAATTTTGCTTTCCCAAGAACATCATTTTTGTTTTTAATATTATTTCCATTGTTTGCAGGAAGGTCATTTTGCAAATGGTCTGATAATGGCTTTGGAATTTGAAGTTTAAGATTGGAAGGTTGCTTGGGTCTTGCACCACCAAAAGGAACACTGATAGATTGCAGGTTTGCTACTATCTTGGGTGAAGACTGCCCAAGCACTGATGGAACCTGGCTACAGAAATTGTGTAAGTAATTTTTCTTCATTAGGTCACCAGTGCTGTTTAAAAGTAGTCCACTCCCTTCTGTGGCTTCATTTCCTCTCTGTTCATAAATATTTGAGTAGCATTCTGACTTGCTCTCCTCTATTTCCTTTTCTTCTGTTACTGAATCTTCTTTGGAAGGTAAAGTCTTTGGAACAAAACAAACAACTGGGCTCTGCATTCCATAGGAATCACAATTAGATAGTGAATTTGCTGCTGGTGTATCCATAACAGTGGAGAAATCACATCCTTCACTTTCATTCATGCAAGTTTGTTTTAAATCTAGATCTGCTTCTGCCATTCTATCACTCTCTCCTCCACTATCATCATAAGTATCTTCAGGCTGATTCATGTGCAGAAACTTCTCATTTTCTTTATTTACTTGGCTGTCATCCATCTTGTTTGGTTTAGTCAATTTCCAATTAGTCATCTCCTGAGATCCAGAGAAATGCTTGGTCATATTAAGAAGTTCTGTAGTGCCAAGAATTTCTTCATGTTTACAACCTTCATTTTCATCAGCTCTAACTTCACCAGGCACAAGGCAATCTGAAAACTGTTCACAGTTATCATCCCTGCCAGACCCATTAGGCATGTCAGCTTTGAGAAGCAAAGGTAAACCAGAATGGATGGATTCTTCAGTTGTTCTTTCCTCTGCTGGCTCTTTTTTCATCAAAATCCCCTCACTCAAGTGGGAAGAGGAGTCTGGACTCCCTAGATCTGTCCTAGGAGAGCTGGTTTTGCCAGTGAGAACCTCATCTGGTGTAGAGTCCTCTTGCTTTACAGCAGGACCTTCATCTGTTCCCTGGAATGAGATTACTGAATCTGGTGTTAAACTTGTAATCACAGACATGGTGGGGTCTCTATCTATATTTTCATCATCCTGTAACTGTGAAGGGGAACAGACAGTGGCTAGATTATCAGATGAAGTAGTACATATGTATTTAACAGAATCCCCCTCTGAATTTGGTCTACTCAATGGATCCATTTGTTTCTCTGAGTTCATATCTTTTTCAGTGGACCCATTTACACTTAAACTAAATTGATCAGTTTGTCTGTTTTCGTTATCCAGTGAACAGCTAAAAGCATCCATGAGGGATTGACTATTATAATTATTACAATCCTGCAAATCGCTTTGTAATGTCCTTTTATCACAGTTATGCATGACGGCTACAACAAGAACGCTCTTCTCATCTGGCAGACAAGCTAGGTTTCCACATTTCTTCTCTCCCACTTCGACAATACTGCGTTGATCATCTTGATTACAGTTCCTCTTAATTAACTGGTCTTCTGCAACCGCATTTTCATCAATCCACATTGTGTTGATCTCTGGATTCAGACTACAGTCCCGTCCATTAGCACAGTGATCCTCTTCCTCTGTGTTAAGAGGAGCTGAGTGAGCCAGGGAGAAGACTTTCAGTTGTGGCTGTGACTCAGAAACTGTAGGTTCACTCACACTGGCCAATGCAGGGTTAAATGACAGTCGGGGAGAAGGGGGATCTAGAATCTTATTCCACCTTGTATCCAATAAAACAGGAGAAACGGTTTCATCTGAAAAAATAAATAATTGTAATAAGTTTGCTGGTAACACTGATAAGGCTAGGACTAAGTTAATCAACTACATTTGCAAATATGCCCTGAAATTAAAATATTCCTAGGATATGTGAAAACAGAATATTCCTAGGGTATGAAGTTTCTAATTTTTAGCTAAGGATAAGAAAATACATTTAAGACTGTTCCCTGTATTATATATCATCAAATGGAAAAATCTCAGAACATTTCAAACAACAAAAGAATTCTACCTCAATCTAGTTGACATAATTAAAGTGGCCCCCAGGCTGTACTCTGGGGCTGGGGAGGGGAGGGCAATAGGGGGAAGGTCTTGGACTGGCCCAGCACAACATGGGGTAGGGGCTAATCTAAGGTGGAAAAAAAATCAGAACAGTGATGAGGATACAGTAATTGAGCAGGAAGGAAAACAAAGGAATCTTCTGTGGAGACGGTATGCTCTGTAATCTACATCATGACTAAGATGTGGTTACATGGATATATCTCTTGGTCAAAACTGTACAGTAAAGATCTACACATTTTAATGTATAAATTTTATCTTCAAAAAATTGTAAAAAATAACATTGAAGCAGGGAATGAGGAGCAAATGAAGATATATAAATGAAAAATGGCAGCATGTCAATCACTGCTGAAGTTGGGTAATGGGTACACTAGAGTTTATTACACTATTCTATTTACTTTGTATATATTTGAAATTTGCCCACTATAATAAGCTAAAAAGTTTGTTACAGCATGTGAAATTCTGCTTATAACCATGTCACAATACATTATTATTTAGGTTCATATTTACACTATTATCTGAGGAAATTTGGCAGAAAGTATCATTTGCCATATTAAAACAACCTTCTTATATTCTATCAATAAGCATAATCTCATTTAATGTTTCTGTTTATTTTTTAATAGATCATAACTATGATGGCATTTTCCCAAGTTATTGTGCTATGTGTGTGTCTAATTAGAGAAATAAGAAATTATGCACTTATTGCTTTTCCTGCTTTTTCCTATAGTAAATCTGATAATCACAGCCCTGAAATTATACAGACATGCTTTCCTCTCATAAATCTTTAGTGCTCCCTTAGCACCTTGTTCATATCTCTATTAAAGCATTTATTACACTGCATTGCAATGGTTTATTTACCTGACTTTTTCAGGCAGAAACCACTTCTTTCCATCAATGTAAATCCTTGCTTTGCACAGCGCCTGATATGTAGTAGGTAGCATATATTTATTGTAGCACCATAAATATATGCTATGTATCTACCACTGTAAAAGCATTGGGTGGAATATGAGATTAAATGATAGCTCCAAGAAGTATATAATCTAGTTGGAAAAATAAGAAATAGACACAATACACATGAATCGCTAACTAGCAGTACAGAATAGCATAAGTATTCAAAAACTATTATGTAGTAGTAGAAAATAAACTGAGAGGACAAAGTATTTTAGGCTGAGGCAGCAAGCTTGAATTCATGGAAGCAGGAGAAAATGGGCTGGGCTTCAAAGACAATTTTACAAAAAGTTTGGAAAACAGGGCATTCGTAAGAGGGGAACAAGTAAAAGTACAGCCCCAAACACAACAATCTGAGAAAGCAATTAAGTAAATCAGTTTGGGTTGAAAAAAGAATTAGTGTAAGAAAGTAGTGAAAAGAAGCTAGAAAGGTCAGACTGTAAAGGCCATAAAAAATCAGATTGTGTGGAGAATGGGCTTAATATGCTCTGAGTGTTAAATGTTAAATCCTGAGTTTACCAAATTTGGGCTAGCAGAGACTTGAGATTTGGTAACATGTATTGCCTTTACGAAAAGAAATTGTATTTCCAAGCTGGTTCATGGAAATAAAAAAGAAACACTGCCTCTTATAAGAATATTTAATAATATTCAAACAGAAATGATCATGTATTAAAAATTTCATTATTCAACCACCAACTGGATATAATGTTAATTATCTAATGTCATCACAGTTTGTGTGTGGTACATTTTTCATTTAAAGGAGGAAATTAACATGAAATGAGAAAACACTTTTACAAAAATATATTTGAAAAGGTACCAGGCTAGAGGTGGTAGTTTTAATGCAACTGGTACTGAGATGTTTAAAAAATAGTTGAAAACAAATGAAGAGCATAGTTACAAACAAGCTGGCTTCTGAAATTATTCTCCTTCTAAAGGAGTTATTTTGGTAAGCAAATGCTATATTTCAAACCAGAATGACCATTTTCATTGACTCAACAAAAATGTATTGCAAATCAACTATATACAAAATACCCTACTAGAATCTACAGAAGTCACAAAGAGATTGATGTAAAGAACTAATAATTTTATTAATGAGAGTCAATGGTATTCTAGAAGAATAGTATTCACAGGATTAGGTGTAGCATTTGTGTAGATGACAAATAACTGTGATAGGGCCAAACCAAAGAAGGGATTGAGAAAATACTTGTATAAATTACTGAAACTAAGAGGACAATACACCTTCCACCTTGGTATGTATAAAGCCCACCTAGATCCCATAAAATCCAAAAAGATTTGGTTTCACGTTTACATGAATCAGGAGTTAGGCTAGGGTTACGGGTTAGCTTTGGGTCATCAAAGGTAAAATGTAAGAGTAGGCCATTCCAGGTATCTTTCTTCTCCCTTCTTACCCCCATGAGCACATATCTTTTTAATGCTTGCTCTAGCATAGGCCCAAAACAACAAAATCAAAACTAATCTCTCTTCCCAACTGCTATCAAAGAACAACCTGAATCACCAGATATAGTAAAGGTTTGGAGACTACTACTAAAATCATGGGCTTTAGATGGAAATATATCACTTTGTAAACTTGTTACATGCCATTTTCAGTTAGAAACCAAGAACACCAGGGAAGGAGGATAAGGTGAAAGACAGATATTTAATTATGGCTTACCCATTCTAGTCATACTGAAAGGTGATTTTAAGGAAAATTCCCTAAATGAAGTGAATCTTTAGCAGACACTTTTAGACTGGGCCTTGAGAGTATATAATTTAACTAACCATTTGGTAGATACTTAAAAATGTAAATCTTTTAAAATTAGGTCTAAAATGGATCTTGCTTTATTGGTCAATCAATATGAAAGAAGCTATTTTTCTTAACTTGGGAAATACAATCACACATTCTAAAGCTTTTCCTGACCATAAATTGGATTCTAATCCTGCACTTATGAACAAACTAACTTGGGGAAGATGCTTAACCTTTCTGTGCCTCTATCTTCATCTGTAAAATGTAGGTAAGATTTACTTTCATGGTATTATTTTAAAGATTAAATGATATAATCCATGTGAATGATTTAGCATAGTATCTGGCACACAGTGCTAACAAAAATGTTAGTTCTTCCTCTGAATGTTAATATATAATACTATCATTTTTGAGGCACTGGACCTTCCTTTCTTTTTTTAAGTACTGCATCCTCTTATAATCCCACATTTTCTATATCATAAATACATTCAAACAAAGTCACCAAGTAAATTCTCACCTTCGTTTTGTTCAAATTCATCTAACACCTTGTCCAGGTTGTAAGCTTCTGCTTGGAAGTAATTCTCCATCGGTGAGAAAACACCACTCAAGAGACTTGTTTAAATCTAGAAAATAGATCAAATTTGTATTACACTTTCAATTATTAAAATATAATTTACAGACATTACAACTGGTAAAACAGAAATACAAAGGATCTTAAGACTACGATGAACAATTACATGCTAATAAATTGGACAACCTAGAATAAATGGATAAATTCTTATACACATACACCCTACCAACAATGAATCATAAAAAAAAAGAAAATCTGAACAGACCAATTACTAATAAGGTGATTGGATCACTAATTAAAAACCATCCCATAATACACTCTCTGATGCCAAACTATACTACAAAACTACAGTAATCAAAATAGTATAGTACTCACACAAAAACAGACACATAGATCAATGGAAGAGAATAGAGAGCCCAGAAATAAATCCACACTTGTATGGGCAATTAATCTATGACAAAGGGAATGGGGCAAAGACAGCCTGTTCAATAAATGGTGTTGGGAAAACTGGACAGCTACATGCAAAAAAAAATAAATCAAACCGGACTAGACTACTTTCTCACACCATATACAAAAATAAACTCAAAATGGATAAAAAGACTTGAATGTTAAGACCTGAAACCATAAAACTAGAAGAAAACATAGGTAATATGCTCTTTGACATCAGTCTTTTTTGTTTTGGGGGGGATATGTCTCTTCAGGCAAAGAGAAACAAAAGTAAAAATAAACAAATAGAACCACATCAAACTAAAAAGCTTTTGCCCAGCAAAGAAAACTATCAACAAAACAAAAAGGCTGCCTACTGAGTGGGAGAAGATATTTGCAAATGATATATCCAACAAGGGATTAGTATCAAAAATAGACAAAGAACTCATACAACATAACATCAAAAAAAAAATTAAAAGTGGGCAGAGGATTTGAATAGACATTTTTCCAAAGAAGACATAAGATGGCCAACAGGCACATGAAAAGATGCTCAGCATCACCAATCATTGGGGAAATGTAAATCAAAACCATAAAGATATCATTACACCTGTCAGAATGGCTATCATCAAAAAGAAAATGAATAACAAGTGCTGGAGAGAATGCTGAAAAAAAGAACCCTTGTGCACTGCTGGTAAAAATGTAAATTGATTCAGCCACTACAGAAAACAGTATGAAGGTTCCTCAAAAAATTAAAAACATAACTACCATATAACCCAGCAATTCCATTTCTAGGTATACAACCAAAGGAAAGAAAATCAATACCTGGAAGAGAGTCTGCACCTCCATGTTCACTGCAGCATTATTTACAACAGCTAAGACATGGAAACAACCGTAATACCCATCAAAAGACGAAGGGATACAGAAAACGTGGTGTGTCTGTGCGTGTGTGTGTGTGTGTCCATGAGTGTGTATAAGATAGAATATCATTCAGCCATTAAAAGGAAGGAAGTCCTGTCATTTTCGACACCATGGATGGACCTTGAGGGCATTATGCTAAGTGAAATAAGTCAGACAGAGAAAGACAAATACCAGATGAACTCATTTATATGTGGATTCCAAAAAAACCAAACTCACAGAAACAGAGAACAGATTCAGGGTTGCCAGAGGCAGGGTATAAGGGATGAAGGAAACAGGTGAAGGTGGTCAAAAGTTACAAACTTCCAATTATAAGATAAGTAAGTTCTAGGGATATAATGTACAGCATGGTAGGTATAGTTTACAATACTGCATCATATATCTGAAAGTAGCTAAGACAGGTAATCTTAAAAGCTCCCAGCGAAAGAAAAAAATGTATAACTATGTGAGGTGATGGATGTTAAGTAAACTTATTGTGGTAATCATTTCACAATACACACATATATTAAATCATTATGTTGTGCAACTTAAACTAATACAATGTTATAAGATCTGACTTACATACATCATGAAATGATTAACACAATGAATTTTGTGAACATCCATCATCTCATATAGATACAAAATAAGAGAAAAAATTTTATCCTTGTGTTGCAAACTCTTAGGATTTACTCACTTAACAACTTACTTTCATATATAACATACAATAGCATTAATTACATTAATCATGTTGTATATTACAGCCCTAGTACTTATTTATCTTATAACTGGAAGTTTCTACCTTTCAACCACCTTCATCTAATTCTCCCTCCTCCCAACCTATGCCTCTGATAACCACAAATTTGGTGTCTTTTTCTGTTTGTTTGTTTGTTGTTTTTGACGTGTAACTGACCTAGAACACTATGTTAGTTCCCAGTGTACAACATAGCAATTTACTATCAGTATTTCTATAAATTACAAAATGATCACTATGGTCAACTTCTATTTATTAATTGGCTCCTGTTAGGTAATTTAAGTTTAGGTAGACAAACAGGCTGCATGATCTATGAATGGTTTTTCTTAAATTTGTCTTTTGTGTCTAATGACTTACAGTTCAAAAAACTTTCATATACATGCAATTTTTTAATAAAGACTGCATATTTAGATTATCCAATGCAAAGAGATGAATAAAATTTCTCACAACACACTATCTAGCACATTTAATATACACCTAAAATAATTAGCATTTCATAGTCATTATATGTAAAATATTAGTAAACAAACAATCAGATCAACATATTTATAGTGCATCTACTGTATGCAGGGTACTGGGATCAACTGAAGTCTCAGATATCATCCCTAACATCAAGAATCTTAACATTTACTTAAGGGTAAACAATGCTAAATAAGAAAATTTAAATAATAATAAATGATTTTAATAACAACACAGCACAAGAGACACAGGTACTAAGTGATTAATCTAATCAGATAAAATTAACAGATAAGTGTACCTGAATAAGTACTGTAAAAGTTCAAGAAATGGGAACTTCTCTGGTGGTCCAGTGGATAAGACTCCACACTCCCAATGCAGGGGACCTGGGTTCGATCCTCGGTCAGGGAACTAGATACCACATGCCGCAACCAAAGATCCCTTGTGCCACAACTAAGACCCGCACAGCCAAATAAATAAATAAAATAAATATTTTAAAAGTTCAAGAAATGGACCAGATCATGAGTCTGGATGGTGAAGAAAGACATTATTTATGGATTTGAGCTGGGTCTGGAAGGACAGATAAAATTTTAACAGATATCCCAGAGAGGAAGATGCAGAAGTGAAATTTCAAACAGGGAGAGACATGCAAGGAGTGATCTAGGCATGGGCAATTATTGAGGGATCAGTGAAATTGGAGCAAGGATTTATTTACATGGGTAACAGTAGGACACAGCTGGAAATGCAGACAGGCATCATATTATGGAAGCCCTGGAATGCCAGTCTGAGAAAGATATTGTTTATACTTTAAGCAATGGGAAGAACTGTAGCATAATGGATAAGAACATGAACTCTAGGACTCGACTGTCCAAGTTCTAATCCTAGCTCCCAATTCACTTACTAACTATATGACTTTGGGGAAGTTAATCAATTTACCTGAGATTTAATTTTCATCTATAAAACTGAGTAATAATAGTACATACCGAAAGATTAAATAAATTGACATAGGTAACACATTTAAAACACTGCCTGGCACATGATAAGTGCTTCATAAGCAATTATTTAAGTTTTTAAGCCTTGGAGTTGATCATTTTATTATAAAATAAATAACCTAACAACAGTGATTACACAAGCTAGTTTTCAGCCCCACCCTCCCTTCCACTAATATTTATTGAGCACCTATTATGTGCAGACACTATGCTTGATGCTGGAGCACTACTTGAATATACATTTCTTTAATGTACCATGCCCTTTTCCTCTTCAAGACCTTTTATCTGTCTCCAATACACCCCCTCCTTGCCAAAATAACTCTGCATCTTTTAGCTCTTAGTTCAA
Source organism: Kogia breviceps (assembly GCF_026419965.1). Classification (NCBI taxonomy): domain Eukaryota; kingdom Metazoa; phylum Chordata; class Mammalia; order Artiodactyla; family Physeteridae; genus Kogia; species Kogia breviceps. The sequence goes on from NC_081310.1 coordinate 158,780,867, forward strand.
ATACTATTTTCACAAGAAGTCTTCCCTGAACCCCTAAAAAAGGTGATCTCCCCTTATAATCTCTCACAGCACCTCTCCTTTTCCCTTTATAATAATTATCACAATCTATAAACATACTTTGGTGTGATTACTTGATTAATGTCAATCTCTCCCACCAGACTGTAGACACCACAAAGACACCCACTAGACTGTGTTCATCATGTGATTGCCACAGAACCTGATGTGATACCTATTCAATAAACATCTGGGGAATGAATAAATGAACAGTATAAACAGCCACTCAAGAAGCTGTGTTAAACTTCAATTATAATTATTGATTCAGGCAAGCATCAAAAACATGCCTTTAGGTAAACAGTTAGTGGGGAAGAAAATATTCACAATGCCTCAAAATATCATTTCACAGATGACTTATTAATTCCAAAGGAGAAAATGTATGTTTACAGTGAAAAGATGCAGTAATCACTACCTTAACCAAATGATCAAGCTTAGCATCACTAACAATTTAACAAGCTGACAATACGTATCTCCTGATGTGATGCAATAAGTTTAAAACATCACCTACAGGTATTCTTCTCCAAACTGTTTAATCTGAATTGAATCATGAACAATTAGACAAATCTAGAACGTGAGGCATTCTGTAAGACAGCTGTCCTGGACTCTTCAAAATATTCGGTGTTATGAAAAACAAGATCATTCTGAATTGAGAGAGACTAAAGAGATTAAACAACCAAATGCTATGTATGAACACTAACTGGATCCTAGATCAAGAAAAATACACAAATAGGGACTCCGTGGCGACGCAGTGGTTAAGAATCCGTCTGCCAATGCAGGGGACACGGGTTTGATCCCTGGTCCAGGAAGACCCCACATGCCGTGGAGCAACTAAGCCCATGCGCCACAACGAAGAGTTGCCCCTGCTCGCCGCGACTAGAGAAAGCCCGAGCGCAGCAACGAAGACCCAGTGCAACCAAAAAATAAACAATTAAAAAAAAAAAAAAAGAAAATACACAAATACCCATACACAGCCAAAAAAAAAAAAAAAAGACACTTAAGGTATAATCAGGGGAATTTGGACTATACATTAGTATTACAATGAATTAATAATCATTTTTTGGATGTGATAATGGTATTTAAATTTTGTATGCAAATGTCCTTACTTGTAGGAGATGCCTGCTGAACTATTTAGGGAAGAAGTGTTATGTTATCCATAACTAACTTTCAAATAATAACTTTCAAATAATTCAGGAAAAAAGTATGTGAGTGTGAGTGAGTGGCGAGGGTGGAGGAGGAGAGGAGAGAGGTGCTCGAGAAAGAGACAAAATGGTAAAAATTGATGAATCTGGTGAAGGATATATGAGTCTTCACTGTACTATTCTTTCAACTTTTCTATAGGCTTGAAATTTGTAAAACAAAAGGTAAAAAGAGTACTGAGCTTGTGGTGGGAAGCATTCCTTCCCACTTTGAATATAGAAATTCTAGACAAAATAGATTATTTTAAAAGAGTTTATACAGTGAAATTCAAAAACAAGAAAGAGAAATATGCCATTAATCAGGAAGAAATCAAGCCACAGCGATGAATGAGAACTGAAGTGTGGCAGTTCACAGAGTTTACAGAACTAGACAGCAACCTTCAGACCTGGGATTTGAAAGCTAGCAGGTAGGATGGGAAGTATGTGTTATAAACTTCTAGAAGTTTCTGCATTACAGAAGGCCAGACTGGGCTCTCTGCATAAAGCCAGGAGCTGGAGAAAAAACTGCTCCAAGTGGCCCCAAGACTCAGCAATGGTGCAGGATGGAATAGTGTGCCAATAAAATCAACTTTCAGAAACCAGAATTCCTAGGCTGTTTCTCCCTCAGGATTGGTAATGAAACTAAGTGTTCCCATTCATGAACATAACATGGTTTATCTCTACACTTGCTCAGCTCACCTCTTCCTGTGACGTGCAATAATGTTTTTAATTTTAAGAAGTCATTAAATATGGGACAGTGGGGAGAGAAGAGTGCATGTGACTGTAAAGGAGTGGCACAAGGGATATATCCGTGGTGATAGAATCGTGCTGTATCTTAAATTGCAATGGTGGTTACATAAATCTACCTGTGATAAATGGGAGAGAACTACATACACTCATGAATATGCTCACAGCAGCATTATTCATAACAGCTAAAAGGTAGAAACAACCCAAATATCTATCAACTGATGAATGGACAAATAAAATATTAATTTCCTGAGTTTTGTATTTTCTTGAGTTATGTAAGATGTAATGAATGAGAAAAACTGTGCAAATGAAACTTTCTACAGTATTTTTGCGACTTCCTGTGAGTCTATATTTACTTCAAAATAAAAAGTTGAAAAAATTAAAATAAAAGGGAAAAATTATTAATGATTCAATAAACAGGGAGCAGATGAAGAGGGCATCTGTGTAAGGGGGGAGTCAGAGCCCAAGTGTGGTGAAGCAGATGTCCTTGCGTGGGGGTGGCCCAGCATAATGTGTCAGAGCCCCAGAGGGAAGGAAACTGCCTACACAGGACAGCCCAGTGTGGGGTGTTAGAGACCAGGAGAGGTGAGGAAGGCATCCATATGAAGGGCATGGTCTGGCAGACAGAGAGCACAAGTGGGTAAGACGGCTTCATATGCAGGAGGGGTGAGGAGGAGATATAAGAGGGCAGTCCAGGGTGGTGGGTCAGAGCCTGAGCGGGATTAGAAGGACCAAGGGGAGAAGAGAGTGACAGGACATAGTTTACATGTAGAAAGATGGATCAAATAAGTGACTACATGAAGGGCAATGGGAGCAAGGTTTGTCAATGTTGGAGAAGGGGTTAAAATGCAGAAAAAGAGAAAACTGGAAAGAACCCTGCAGTGTTGGTTTGGAATCTGGGGTATCAGTTTGAACTCATGGACTTCAATAAACATACTTATAGCAATAAACATAGTTTTTTGTTCAATGAACATAGCAATAAACATATTATAGATGTAAAAGTGTGTGGGTGTGTGTACACATATATTCTCTAGTGCTATACACAAAGAATCTTGCAGCAGCAAATCCTCAGCTCAATTCCATGTAGCAATGAGCATACCTAGCAGCAGACTTGATTTATAAATATTGTTATTCACTAAAAGGAACAAGGGCTCCAAGGAAAAATGGCTGATTCCAAAGCTGGAGTAGAAAAAATACAAGAACTTTGATGAGGATGGAGGGAAACATGAACCATTGCACATTGCTGGGAAGAAAGTAAAATGGTGTGGCAACCCTGGAAAACAGTTTGGCAGTTCCTCAAAAAGTTAAAAAGAGTTACCACATGGCATAGCTATTCTACTCCTAGGCTTATACTACCAAGAGAAATGAAAACATATATTCACACAAAAACTTATCTGTGAATGCTCACAGCAGCATTATTCATAACACCAAGAGATGAAAATGACCCAAAGATATATCAACAGATAAATGGATAAATAAAATGTGGTATTATACATTGACAAAATATAATATTATATGATAATTTAAATGGATAAAATACTGCTATATGCTACATCATGGATGAATCTTGAAAATATAGTAACTGAAAGCAGCAGACACAAAAAGCTACAGATTACATGATTCCATTTATATGAAATGTCCAAAACAGGCACAGAAACAGAAAGTAAATTAGTGGGTTGCCAGCAGCTGGGAGGAACTGGAGGGAAATGGGAAGTAACTGCTAACAGATGAAAGATTTCTCTTTGGGGTGAAAAATGTTCTGGAATTAGACAGTGGTGATGATTGCAAGACTCTGTAAATATATAAAAACCACTGAACTATACACTTTAAAAGGGTGAATTTTATGGTATGGTGTGTGAATTACATTTCAATTTTTTTTTAAAAAAAGGAAGCATCCAAGAATTTTGGGGACATGTCAAAAGGACAAAGAAACACGCTTGAAGGAGCTTCCACAGACCAAATCAGAGACAATCTGAGCATCAAAATAAATAATGGTAGCAACAGATTATAACCCACTGGATAAAACAGAAAGCCATGATGAGTCTTTACAACATAAATGAATGAATTCCAAGTGTGATGAGGAATGGGATATTTACATAGTTTCAAAGTTCCTCCCCACAAAAATACTTACTAATTACAAAAAAAAAAAAAAAAAGAGTAACTTCAGAGGCAAATCCTGGCCGATGCCACCTTACACAAGTGATCAAAGTGAACAGCATCAGTAACAGGACAAACAAAAATCCATGCTCCCTGACAGATTGCAATGAAAAGGACACAGCAATGTCCATACTAGGGAAGGCTGTGGGAGGACTGGGGGGCGGCGGGGACAGGAGGTGTATAGAAACTCCCTGTACTTTTTGCTCAATTTTTCTCTGAAACTAAAACTGCTCTAAAAAAAATAGTCTATTGAAGAGAGAGAGATCAAGATGGTAGAGTAGGAGAACAGTGGAACTTGCCTCCCCGCACAAACACATCAAAAATACATCTACATGTGGAATAATTCTCACTGAAAACTAACTGGAGACTGGCAGAAAGACCCTTATACAACCAAGGCTGTAAGAAAGATCCACATGGAATCAGGCAGGATGAGAAGAAAAGTGATCAGGTTGGGACCTGTGCCCCTGTGCCTCCTCAGAAGAGGAGGGGGATTTCATGGGTGGAGAACCTCCCTGGGGAGTGAGTGGTTTGAGCCACATATTGGGAGCCCCAGCTCTGGGGTCCAACACCAGGAAGACAAGTCTCTTTGGCTGGTTGGACAGCTGGTGGGACTAACTGAAGGGCTGTGGGAAGCCGAAGATGAGTGTACACACCCTTGTTTATTCCCAAAACAGAGTGGGGTGGGTGGATTGAAACTGCATGGAACACTGGTTGGTCTCCCAACTAAATGCAACATGTGATTCTAAACTCGGTGCCCTTGACATAAAGGACATTATTTGTACATCTGGCAAAACTTGAATAAGGTCTGATAATTAGGTGGTGGTAATGCATCAATGCTCATTCCCTGATTTGATGGCTGTATTGTGGTTATGTAGGAGAATGTCCTTTTTTGTAGGAAACACAGTTTCAAAGGTGGTAGGGGATGCAGCTAGCAACTTACTCTCAAATGGTTCAGAGAAAAAAGACCTCTGTACTATACTTGCAAACTGTCTATAAACTTGAGACAGTTTTTTTAAAAAAACATTAAATGCACAAAAACTATCATATTTTTAATTTCCAGGGCATTTTCTTTTTCTGATCCTTTTTATGACATCTTGATTTTATTTCATGGATATAATTTTTTCTTACCATTCTAATTACCTATAATTTAGTCTGCTTTTTCTTTCTTTTTCCCCAAACCTCCTTCTGTTTTCAATATTATTTCCTCCAAGTTCCTGTTTCGTGTTTTGATCTCTGTCTTCACATTGGACGCTTTCCCCAAATGCCTAATACTGAACAAATGAAGTACTAATAGCCAACTGGAAGCTCTGCATGTGTGGCTTCTCAACTGGGAGGCTTCCACTGCATGGTGATTGGGTGGGAACACAGCTATTTCATTGGGAGACCTCCAAATGTCAGTATATGTAGGTCTTTTCTTTGGACTCCAGAAAAGAGTCTTATAATCTCCTGTAAGGGGGTGCAGAGATGTAACACCAGAGATGTAATCACTGTCTGAAAGAAGAGTAGAGGAAGGGGTGAGGGGAAGGATCTCACTTTAATATATAGGATTTCCCCTTATCCTCCTGCTTTTACTTTGGTGCCTCATCCCTTGGTATCTGTTATGTCTAATGTCCCCAAGTCTTGATCCTCTTTAGTTTCATTTTCCAAGAAAAACCTGTGGTCTCCCAAGGACATGGGAGAGGAGCAGTCTTCTCACTGTAAAAGTTGGACCGCTCCAAGAATTTTTTTTTTAATTTACTTATTTGGTTGCACTGGATCTTAGTTGCAGCAGGCGGGCTCCTTAGTGGTGGTTAGCCGGCTCCTTAGTTGCAGCACATGGGTTCCTTAGTTGTGGCATGTGAACTCTTAGCTGCAGCATGCATGCAGGATCTAGTTCCCTGATCAGGGATCGAACCCAGGCCCCCTGCATTGGGAGCGTGGAGTCTTTTCCACTGTGCCACCAGGGAAGTTCCCTCTCTGAGGATTCAAATCTTATGTCAGGATTCTTTTTTTTTGGTGGTATGCAGGCCTCTCACTGTTGTGGCCTCTCCCGTTGCGGAGCACAGGCTCGACGCGCAGGCTCAGCGGCCATGGCTCACAGGCCTAGCCGCTCCGCGGCATGTGGGATCTTCCCGGACCGGGGCACGAACCCGTGTCCCCTGCATCGGCAGGCAGATTCTCAACCACTGCGCCACCAGGGAAGCCCCTATGTCAGGATTCTTTACCTGCCTTAGAGAAGCATCCAACTCTTATTCAAAATAGAAGTCACTAAATATCATATATATACAGTTGACCCTTGAACAACATGGGTTTGAACTTCATGGGTCTATCTATATATGGATTTTTTCCATAGTAAATATTACAGTACTACATGATCCACAGTTGGTTGAATCCATGGATGCAGAACCTCGGATACGGAAGAACCACGTATATGGAGGGCTGATTATAAGTTATATGCAGATTTTCCACTGCATAGAGTAGTCAGTGCCCCTAACCTGCAGGTTGTTCAAGGGTCAATGGTACATCTCAAAGAGGAATATAAATACTTAATTCAATACAGTTTCTTCCTGAGAATCTCTTTTTTGTTCTACTGACCAGAGTCCTTTTAGACACTGTCTTGAATCTCAGTCTTAAGGGTGTGACTTTTACAGCACTTATCTGATTATTCCTTGTATATCTCCTTCACTGTTACTTCCTCTTTACACCACATACTACTTACAATGAACATGTGTGCATTCATACATAAAACATTATTGATCATCTACTATGTAACACACACTGTCTTAGTCATTACGTTACAATGACAACTAAGACAATGTCTTTGACCTAAAGGAGCCCAATGTTTCATAGAAGATGGATGAGTATACTTAAAGTATGAAACATTGTGGTATGTACTAAATGATATATGCACTGGGTACTATGGAGCCAAAGAAGAAGTAAATCCAAATCAGACTGAGGCAGGAGTATATTATTTGGGGTACGGTGGGCCACTGTAACAAATACTCCAATAACTTATTATTGCTGACTAATTATTATTTATTATTACTGATAGTCTTTGCAGTGGGTTGAAAACTTCCTAAAGAGATGCCTGAAGAATAAAATTTTGCCAGATGAAGGCAGACAAAGGCACTCCCTCTCACACTCACATGTGAGAAAGCTAGGGGACGAGAAATACCTTGCCAACTGCAAGACCAGAAGTTCTGGTGAGGAAGGTACTACTGCTAAGTGCTTAGGAACTCAGTCTCTTGCTACGCACTGTAAGGCCCAGGCCTCTATCCTCGAAGCTTACATGGAAAATCAGAGAACTCAGCAGAGCCTGCAACACTCCATGAGTGAATAGCATAATCAGTTTCTGAAACCAATCTCACTCACACACCCTCCCCTCCCACCACCACTTTCTACCCCTTAAATAATCATAACACTTGAAAGAAAGCAAAGAAGATTCCTAGTCAGGAAAAAGTCAATGTTTAAGGAGTCTTGCTCTACAAGAATTAATAAAATACTTCCAATTTTCTGCTGGAAATGATTGCTCGTCACAACTAGTCTAAACATACAAAATAAAATAATTGAATCTGTATTTCTGATTCCTCACTCTAAAATAAGATTTCACTGCTTAGCTCTTGTGTGATTGACTAAGAAATATTAATGACATTAATTGAGTAGATATACCACGATTTTCTCCTAATAATATTGCTCAAGTCCATGTTCTTTTTCATGCTGAAATTACCTTTCTATGCTCAAGGTAGAAGTTGACTCTAAAAGGGAGAAGCCAAGTACTAGTAGAGAAATTAGCATTTTGACATAATTCAACAGGAATTTTAAAATATCCTTTTTTTCTGGACTTAAGTCAAATCTTTTTTTTAAAAAAACAATATTCCTGATTTAATAAGGAACAATGTTATAAATGAAGCAAGCAGCATATATATATGTGAGCATTATTTTCTGTAGATCTGTTTTCTCAAGTTCAATCTCTCTTAAGAGAAACAAGATCATTGGTTTTCTTACCTTTTTCCCCTTACACACGTGATAAGGAACAGACTTCTCTGTGCTTACTCATGATGCTTGCTGCACCACCAGCCAGCCCTGCTGTTTCAGTATGCTCTGTTTGATGCTAAAGAAAAAACACATTGCTCATTACATTTCTTAAAGCAATAAGCCCTGATGTTCTTCATATTAACCTATCATAGCCAGACAAATAAAAGCTATGGGACTTAAACAATAAATTACAATTATACCTTCAGATTCAAAGACCTGGCCAGCATGGAATGCAGCAGCAGACACATTATATTGTCTAAGAAGGCCCAAAGTTAAACATTTCAATGAACAGTTAAGAATTTCTGCACACTTCTTATTTTCAATGAGTAATACAAGGTGAAAGATCAAAGGCAGAGGCACTTTCTATCCAATGACTCTGTTAATTCATAAAAATACTACTTATTTATATTTCAATAGGCCTTCCAAGAATCCAAAGCTAACAAAATTGCTGCTTCACAAGAATGGCCTCTGTTACTGTGATTTTTTTTTTCTATACATACAGAATTCTAAAATTAAGATTCAAAGGATTTCTGCTGGGACTTGTTATTGCCAAACAACTGTTTTTCCTCCAAATGGAGTCCCTTATGATTTTAGCCCTCCTCCACTGCTTAGAAGCAATGGATTAGCAGTTGAAACTAATCAGAATAAAACTATCTCATATTATCTGTATAAAATATCTAACCTACAATCACAGCATTTTCAAAACAGGAGAGTATCTCAGACATGATCTAATAAACATCACTTAATTTTTTTTTAAAGATTTGGTTTTTGATGTGGATCATTTTTAAAGTCTTTATTGAATTTGTTACAATATTGCTTCTGCTTAATGTTTCAGCTTCTTTTGGTCTGGGATCTTAGCTCCCCAACCAGGGATTGAACCCACACCCCCTGCACTGGAAGGCAAAGTACTAACCACTGGACCACCAGGGAAATCCAAACATCACTTAATTTTAAAGATAAACTGAGGCACTAAAAAAAAATGTTTCCTGACATTATTACAAATGTAATTCTACTATCTGATGTGAAAATGATGTGCTTATTAAAATAATACGTATTCTAAAAGGCTGGAAATTCAAGTTTTCAGAGAACAATAAAAAATATGGAGTGGAAATCACTGATGAAAGATTTTCCTGTATTGAGAACCTGAAAAAATATGTACATGCTATATACTCTCAATGAGAAGTGCTGTTGATGCTAAGAAACAGACTTAACATCTATCAAATAAAGGACTGAATCATATCAGAAGTATGAAAGGGATGGATGGGATAGAAGTTCCAAGGTCAAAATGAGAATAAGGTCAAAGTAATACCTCTAATACCTAGCCAATTAAAGAGGTTTTTTGTTTTTTTGTTTTGTTTTTTTGGGGGTTTTTTTGCAGTATGCGGGCCTCTCACTGTTGTGGCCTCTCCCGTTGCGGAGCACAGGCTCCGGACGCGCAGGCTCAGAGTCCATGGCTCACAGGCCTAGCTGCTCTGTGGCATGTGGGATCTTCCCGGACCAGGGCATGAACCCGCGTCCCCTGCATCGGCAGGTGGACTCTCAACCACTGCACCACCAGGGAAGCCCAAGAGTTTTTTAAACAAATAAAATAAACTCTTAAATTCAAATTCAAATTCTGAGTATGTGTATCTATTTTAACGTGTGAGGCAAGTCCAATAATATTATGTAACTGTCTCAAAAATCATAGGTTTTCCTTCTGAAATTGGATCCCTTTGACCTTCTAGCCTCAGCTGGTAAAGTCGCAAACCTGGTTAAATCCAACTGTCTACCTACTCCATACATTCCCCTAAGCAGCTTAAATGTGGCTAAAGGAGAATCACAAAAGACAGTGACTCCTCTCAACTTCACATTTATGACTTCACACTACATTTTCCTTAATCTACTTTCAACCCTGTACCTCATCTTCACCTTCTGATATGCCTGGAATCCCTCAATTCAAAGCTTTCATAATCCATGTCTACCAGGAAATAACCCTCTAGTCTCCTGCAGGACAATGAGGAAAGTCACTTGACTACAAAAGATAAGGTAGAATACCTGCAAAATTAAACCACTCATAGCACAGACTTCCAAACAATCTCCGTTTTCAACACCCCACATCAACTAAGCCTTTAGAGATCCCTAGAGCCTCCACATCACAAGACTCTCTAAGGTTCTGTGGGGGGTAGACACTTCCTTCTCATCATGTCTCCCTCTGCAGGCAAACACTTTACAGCTTCTCTGTTTTAAAACCTTTCTTTACTTTTTCCCTTTTTTATAGCTTATTTTTAAATTTTTTTAATTAAAAAAAATTTTATACAATTTTAAAGCTTACTTTCCATTTACAGTTATTACAAACTATTAGCTGTATTCCCTGTGTTGTACAATACATCCTTGAGCCTATCTTATACCCAGCAGTATGTACCTCCCACTCCCTGACCCCTATATTTCCCCTGTCTCTCTCCCCACTGGTAACCACAAGTTTGTTCTCCATATCTGGGAATCTGCTTCTTTTTCGTTATATTTGCTAGTTTGCTGTATTTCTGAGAGTCCACATATAAGTGATATCATATAATATCTGTATTTCTCTGTCTGACTTATTTCACTTAGCATAACGCCCTCCAAGTCCATCCATGCTGCTGTAAATGGCAAAATTTCATTTTTTTATGGCTGAGTAATATTCCGTTGTATGTCTATACCACATCTTCTTTATGCATTCATCTATTGTTGGATATTTAGGCTGCTTCCATACCTTGGCAATTATAAATAACACTGCTGTGAACATTGGGGAGCATGTATCTTTTCAAATTAGTGTTTGTGGTTTTTTCAGATATATAACTAGGAGAACTGCTGAGTCATACTGAGGTTTTATTTTAGTTCTTTGAGAAATCTCCATGCTGTTTTCCACAGTGGCTGCACCAATTTACATTCCCACCAACAGTGTAGGAGGGTTCCTTTTTCTCCACACCCTCTCCAACACATATTATTTGTGTTCTTTTCAATGATAGCCATTCTGACAAGTGTGAGGTGATATCACATTATGGTTTTGATTTGCATTTCTCTGATGATTAGTGATGTTGAGAATCTTTTCATGTGCCTGTTGGCCATCTGTATTTCCACTTTGGAAAATGTCTATTCAATTCTTCTGCCCATTTTTTAATTAGGTTGTTTGCTTTTCTGCTGTTGAGTTGTATGAGCTGTTTATATTTCTCCCATTCAGTAGGCTGTCTTTTCTTTTGTTTGTGGTTTCCTTTGCTCTGCCAAAGTTTTAAGTTTAATTAGATCCCACTTGTTTACTTTTGTTTCCTTTACTTGAGGAGACATCCAAAAAAAATATTGCTGTGATTTATGTCTAAGAGTATTCTGCCTAGGTTCTTCTCTAGGAGTTATATAGTAACCAGTCTTGCATTTAGGTCTTTAATTCATTTTAAGTTTATTTTTGTATATGGTGTTAGTGAATGTTCTAATTTTATTATTTTACATATAGCTATCCAGTATTCCCAGCACCATTTATTGAAGAGACTGTCTTTTCCATTGTACATTCTTGCCTCCTTTGTCATAGATTAACTGACTATAACCGCATGGGTTTATTTCTGGGCTATCCATCTTGTTCCACTGATCTATAGGTCTGTTTTTGTGCCAGTGCCTACTGTTTTGATTACTGTACCTTTGTAGTATATAGTCTGAAGTCAGGGAGGCTGATTCCTCCAGCTTCATTCTTTTTTCTCAAGATTGTTTGACTACTCAGGTTCTTTTGTGTTTCCATACAAATTTTAAAATTATTTGTTCTACTTCTGTGAAAAATGTCGTTGGTATTTTGATAAGGATTGCACTGAACCTGTAGATTGCCTTGGGTGGTATGATCATTGTAACAATATTGATTCTTCCAACCCCAGAACACAATATATCTTTCCATCTGTTTATGCTGTCTTCAATTTCTTTCATCAGCACCGTAATAGTTTTTGGAGTACAGGTCTTTTGCCTCTCTTAGGGAGGTTTATTCCTAGGTATTTTATTCTCTTTGATGTGATGATAAATGGGATTGTTTCCTTAATTTTTCTTTCTGCTATTTCGCTGTTAGTGTATAGAAATGCAACAGATTTCTGTGTATTAATTTTGCATCCTGCAACTTTGCTGAATTCATTCATCACCTCTAGCAGTTTTCTGGTGGTGTTTTTAGGATTTTCTATGTATAGTATCATGTCATCTGAAAACAGTGGCAGTTTTATGTCTTTCTTTCCATTTTCTATTCCTTTTACTTCTTTTTCTTCTCTGATTGCTGTGGGTAGGACTTCCAAAACCATGTTGAATAAGAGTGGTGAGACTGGGCATCCTATCTTGTTTCTGATCTTAGAGGAAATGCTTTCAGCTTTTCACCATTCAGTATAATGTTAGCTGTGGGTTTGTCATATATTGACTTTATTATGTTGAAATATGTTCCCTCTGTGCCTGTTTCTGGAGAGTTTTTATTACAAATGAATGTTGAATTTTATCAAAAGCTTTTTCTGTGTCTACTGAAATGATTATATACTTTTTATTCTTCAATTTGTTAATGTGTTATATTACACCGATTGATTTTCAGATATTAAAAAATCCTTGCATCACTGGGATAAATCCCACTTGATCATGGTGCATGATCTTTTTAATGTATTGTTGGATTTGGTTTGCCAGCATTTTGTTGAGGATTTTTGCATCTATGTTCATCATAGTGATATTGGCCTGTAATTTTCTTTTTTTCTTATAACTTTGTCTGGTTTTGGTATCAGGGTGATGGTGGCCTCATAGAATGAGTTTGCAAGGGTTCCTTCCTCTGCAGTTTTTTGGAATAGTTTCAGAAGGAGAGATGTCAATTCTTCTCTAAATGTTTGGTAGAATTCACCTGTGAAGCCATTTGGTTCTGGACTTTTGTTTGTTGGGAATTTTAAAATTACTGATCCAATTTCAGTACTGGCAATTGGTCTGTTCATATTTTCTATTTCTTCCTGGTTCAGTCTTGGGAGATTGTACCTTTCTAAGAATTTGCCCATTTCTTCTAGGTTGTCCACTTTATTGGCATATAGTTGTTCATAGTAGTCTCTTATGATCCTTTGTATTTCTGTGGTGTCGGTTGTAACTTCTCCTTTTTCATTTCTGATTTTATTGATTTCGGCCCTCTACCTTTTTTTTCTTGCTGTGTCTGGCTAAAGGTTTATCAATTCTGTTCATCTTTTCAAAGAACCAGCTTTTAGTTTCATTGATCTCTTCTAGTGTTTTCTTAGTCTCTATTTCATTTATTTCTGTTCTGATCTTGATGATTTCTTTCATTCTACTAACTTCAGATTCTGTTTATTCTTCTTTCTCTAGTTGCTTTAGGTGTAATGTTGTATCACTTATTTGAGACTTTTTTCTTGTTTCCTGAGGTAAGCTTGTGTAACTATAAATTTCCTTCTTAGAACTGCTTTTGCTGCATCCCATAGGTTTTGTATCACTGTGTTTTCATCTGTCCCTAGGTATTTTTTGATTTCCTCTTTGATTGCTTCAGTGATCCATTGGTTGTTCAGTAGCATATTGTTTAGCCGCTATGTGTTTGTGTTTTTTACAGTTTTTTTCTTGTAGTTGATTTCTAGTCTCAGAGCATTGTGGTCAGAAGAGGTGCTTGATATGATTTCAATTTTCTTAAATTGACCAAGGTTTATTTTATGGCCTAGCATGTGATCTACCCTGTAGAATGTTCCATGTGAGCTTGAAAAGAATGTGTATTCTTTTGCTTTCAGATGGAATCCTCTATACATATCAATTAAGTCCATTTGGTCTAATGTGTCATTTTAAGGCCTGTGTTTCCCTACTGATTTTTCTGTCTGATCTGTCCACTGATGTAAGTGGGATGTTAAAGTTCCCCACTATTATTGTGTTACTGTTGACTTCCTCTTTTATGTCTGTTAATATTTGCCTTATATATTGAGGTGCTCCTATGTTGGGTACATATATATTTACAATTGTTATATCTTCTGCTTGGATTGATCCCTTGATCATTATGAAGTGTCCTTCTTTGTCTCTTGTAATAGTCTTTATTTTAAAGTCTCTTTTGTCTGATATAAGTGTTGCTACCCCAACTTTCTTTTGATTTCCATTGGCATGGAACACCTTTTTCCATCCCCTCACTTTCAGTCTGTATGGGTCTCTTGATGTGAAAGAAGTCTCTTGTAGGCAGCATATATATGAGTCCTGTTTTTGTATCCATTCAGCCAGCCTATGTATTTTGGTTGGAACATTTAGTCCATTTACATTTAAGGTAATTATCAATATGTACATTCTTGTTGCCATTTTGTTGTTTTGGATTCGTTTTTGGATTCATTCACTTTCTTCTTCTCTTGTCTTGTGATTTGATAACTATCTTTAGTGTTGTGTTTGAATTCCTTTTTCTTTTTTGTGTGTGTATCTATTATAGATTTTTTGTTTACGGTTACCATGAGGTTTTTGTATAGCAGTCTATATATACATGCTTGTTTTAAGTTGCTGATCTCTTAATTTCAAATGCACTGTAAAAACTGCATTTGTATTCTCCCCCCTTCACAATTACTGTTTTTGATACCATGGTTTACATCTAATTGATTTGTGTATACCTTAACTGCTTACTGAGGATATACATGATTTTACTACTTTTGTCTTTTAACCTCCCGACTAGCTTTGTGTGTGGATGATATATTACCTTTACTGTATGTTTGCCTTTGCTGGTAAGTTTTTTCATTTTGTAATTTTCTTGTTTTTAATTATGTCCTTTTCTTTTTCGCCTAGAGAAGTTTCTTTAACATTTGTTGTAAAGCTGGTTTGGTGGTATTGAACTCTTTTAGGTTTGCTTGTCTGTAAAGCCTTTGATCTCTCTGGGTAGAGTATTATTGATTTTAAGCTTTTCCATTTCATCACTATGAATATATTGTGCCACTCCCCTCTGGCCTACAGAGATTCTGCTGAAACTGACAGCCTTATTGGGAGTTCCCTCGTATGTTATTTGTTGCTTTTCTCTTGCTGCTTTTAATATTCTCTCTTTATCTTTGTCATTTTAATTACAATGTGTCTTCGTGTATTCCTCTTTGGGTTCATCCTGTATGGGACCTGTGCTTCTTGGACTTGGGTGACTGTTTCCTTTCCCAGGTTAGGGAAGTTTTCAGCTACTATGTTTTCAGATATGTTCTCAGGCCCTTTCTCTCTTTCTTCTCTTTCTGGGACCCCTATAATGCAAATATTAGTGCACTGACTTTTGGCATCATGGAATTGCTTTTTTGGAAGGAACAAAGGAAATTCAGTAAATGGATATACAACATAAAATGGATATACAACATAAAATACAGTATAAAATGCCTTAAATACAGTTCAAGATACACCGAAAAAAAGAACTCCTTCAATATTCTGCTCAATGTCACCTCCCAATGTGAAATTAACAATTAATCCCTATGTTCTCACAGTACATTTATATCAACACTTTTCACATTACATAGTAGCTTCTCCCTTTATAAATCTGTTGCACACGGCTAAGTAATAAACCAATAAAAGGAAACCCTTTTTATTCATCCCTTTATCCCAATACCTCAGCAGAGTGCTTGTCATATAGTAGGTATTAAAAATACATGGGATGATTTCATTAAGTATAGCATATAACACACTCCCATGGCAAGGATTCCAAATAAATAGCTTCTAATTTTATCCCCCTCCTTTTATTTCTACTACATCTGCCTTAGTTTAGGCCCTCATTAGTTATCTCCCAGATTGGTTCAATATAGTTTCCAAACTAATGTCACTGTCTCCTTTGGTCTAGAAAATATATCCTTTCGTAGGCTTACCAAAATAGCTTTCTAAAAGAAAATCAGATCACGTTATTCTTCTGCTTAAAAATCCTTAAATAGCTCCCCTCTCACCTATTTAATGGACGTCTCTCAGGAGGTCACAATGATGGGTGTCACTTGCTACTACATATACTACCCAGACTGATTGTGTTTTCCTAGCTAACTAAATGGATCCCCTTCCTCCTTTCCCCCAAGAATGAAGTGTAGTTTTTAGCATGGCATAGAGATCCCTTCAGAACTTGTTTTCCAACCTGTTCTCCCACTACTTTCCAAAGCTCCAATCATACCAAACTATTAATATTTCTTGTGAGATGCTCTGCCATGCTTCTCTATCATTGCATGTTCTGTACCTACGTTGAACTACTTTTTATTTGCCTAATTTGCGTTACCAAGGTTCAACTCATTCTCAGCTCAGCCTCGGAAGCCTTCCTCAATTCTCTACAGACCGTTTTAAAAGAGTCACCCTATGTTCCTGTCATGCATCTCTCTACTAATGGCAGCAGAGGCCAAATGAACTTACATTATGGGTAATCCTGTTTGTCTTCCCCATTGGACTGTGAGTTCACTGAGATCAGGGCTATGTCTTCATGCTCTTTAACCCAAGGTATAGTACATAGTGTTCAACAAATGTCTCATGAAGAAGTAAATTGAATGAAACTAATAAAGTTCATACTTAAGTAATCAACCTCATGATGAAGATTTCTTCTTCCCTAAGAAATAAATATTGTGAATGTGTGTGTGTTGTAGGAGAGAGGACAGTAAGCAAATACAAGAGAGAAACAAAAAACAGAAATTTTCTAGTAGGAGAGAGAAAAAGTGACAAGGATTTAAATAATTGGAAAATGTTATCATTCAAACACAGGCCCTTTAACATAATAATTACCCTTCTGGAGATTTATCTTAAGGAAATAATTAGATAAATACAAAAGATGTAAAACAAGTTCACTGTTAGATTGATGTTTAAAACAGTAAACAGTGAGAAAAATCTAAATTACAAACGGAAGTATCAATTTACAAAATGGTACAAATGTAAGACTCCATATTTGGGGAAAGACTTAAAAGTCTTTAAAAATATATACACTAAAATATAATAGAGAGTCTCAATAGTGTTTGGGTGGTTTACATTTTAGACAAGCTTACCTATAGTACTAATTTTTCTTAGGATGAATGCATATTATTTGTTAATAAAAGAGAATTGAGCATCCATGAATTTCAATTAATAAAAACCCAAGCTACTTAAATTTTTACTTTCAAATATGAAAACTGAAAAAGGAAGGAAATAGGAAAGACAAGTATTTTAAAAGATTCTCTCCCTGGGGTGTACAAAGATGATTAAAATTTTAATTATAATATGGGGAAAGTGAAAGAAAAATCATCTAAAATTAAGAAACCAGATATTCTTAAAAAATAAACCTATAAGGAAAAATGACAAGAATAAAGATGATATTTAAAATATAAAATACAAGCAATTTATAGGAATCTCTGATGTGGGCTTGTTTACAACAGAAGAGTTTTATTAAGGTAATAATTTCCAAAATCCTGGCCACAGGTTTAAAAAAAGAAAAAGAATAAACTAGAAAATATTCTCAGTTAAATAATGTTTCCGGTCTTGTCTCTAATTAATACTATTCACCACAGAACAAATTCAGTATCTGCTTAGGAAGCAAACTTCTTAATAGCATTTCCACCAAGAAGTATGACAAAGAGTTAAACTCAATATATACAAAATTGCTTCAAAATCCCAAAGTCCTCTTTCTTGGTTTCCTATACTAGTCTGGGCAGGGCTCTCAAGGTAGGTGAGGCAGATTATATTTCCAAAGATGAGGAATTCCCTGGTGGTCCAGTGTTTAAGACTCCATGCTTTCACTGCCAAGGGCCTGTGTTTGATCCCTGGTCAGGGAACTAAGATCCCGCAAGCCATGTAGCACAGCCAAACAAACAAACAAAAAACCCCAAGATGTCTGCTGCAGTACCTCCCATCCCACATGATCTTCTTACGAGAGAGGTAAACTCCATGTCCCCTTCCTCTAAAGCTGGGTAAAACTTCACGACTACTTCAACTAATAGAGCAAAGCAAGAGGAACACAACTTCTAAAACTTGGTCATAAAAGGTAATAGAGCTTCTGCCTGTTTCTCTTGGGACACTCACTCTGAATCCAGTTATCATGCCTGAGAGACCACAGGGAAAGGCTACATGTAGGTGATTTGGCCCATGAACCTTCACAAATGTGAAGGAGCAAACCTCAAGATGACCCTAGCCCCAGCCACTGTGTGACTACAACTTCATGAAGACCCTAACAGAGAACCTCTTAGCTAGTCCAGTCAACCCCTAGAACCACAAGAGAGAATTAAATTGTTGTAAGCCACTATGTTTTGGTGTAAATTATTATATAACAATAGATATATGCAACAGTAGGTTAGTAATTTGATACTCTTCAACCTGATCTTATATAAATAGTCTAGAAAAAAGGGTAAGAACCAGAAGATGAACAGGCAAAAAAGAAGACCCCTGATGGCAGCTTCTCCTCTACTGACTTATTTAGCTCCAGTTCCAAATTTACATACCCCACTCAATAAAACAGCCTTTGGGCTTCTTAGAGTACAGTTTAGGAAACATCTCATTATTCAAACAAGAAGCTAGGTGAGGGAGGGGGTCTTACCTCCTTCTCTAGAAGCTTACCAAAGTTTTCCCCCCAACATATAGTATTCTACTAATAAGAAAAGAGTTCTGGTAAATGCATTTTTTCGTCTCATTAACTTCCCAGGGCCCATTTAGTACTCCTTATGGATTGGCACCCTGGGAATTCATCTATCTAGCCAGTTCCTTAATTAGTCTATGTATCATAATCCACCTGGCTCACCAATCCTAAAACTTAAGTGCCATTCTAGATACTTCCTCTCCTTCTCCCCCACCTCTACATTCACTCTAACACCAAGTATTGCCAATCTTGCCTTTTAAATCTCTCATATCCATCCACTACTCTACATTCCCAGGCCATATCCCACACCACTTACATCTTTCTGTTGCCCAGATTTTTGCAAGAAAACTAACTGGTCTCCCTGCCCCCCATTTTGTGTCTATCTAGACTATTCTCTACACAACTAAAGAACACAAATCTGATTATATTATTTTCATACTTAACACCATTCAATGGTATCCTATTGCCCTTGGGATAAAGTCCATACATCTATAACATGGCTTTGTTGATTTGGTTTCTGCTTACCTCTCTCGTATGAAACCTTCTCTTTATTCTCAAATTCTTGCTCTATGCACTGATCATCCTCATCAACTAAACTTTCAATTCTCAATATTGCTCATCTCCATTCCTCAAAACAGCCCTTCATGCTGATAGGCACTACAATATGGATGAACCTTGAAAACATTATGCTAAGTGAAAGAAGCCAGTCACAAAAGACCACATATTGTATGGTTCTGTTCATATGAAACATCCAGAATAGGCAAATCCTTAGAGACAGAAAGTAGATTAGTGGTTGCCAAGGGCCAGGGAGAGGAGGGAATAGGGAGTGAGTGCTAATGGATATGGTGTTTCTTTCTGGGGTGATGAAAATGTTCTGGAGTTAGGCAGTGGTGATGGTTGCACAACTCTGTGAATATACTTGAATACCACTGAATGTGTACTTTAAAGGAGACAATTTTATGATATGTGAATTATATCTCAATACAACTACTGGGAAAAATCAGGCCTTCACACATTATTATTTAGGCCTGGGATATTCTGCCCCCACCACTATTACTCGACTAATTCTTGCTTATCCTCCTTATCCTACCCTATACATCACATCTTCCTTGAAGCCCTTCTGTTCTAGGTCTAGGACAGGTGCTCCTTCTTTCCATATATCTTTCATTTTCTCTATCATAGCACTTACCAGCTGAATTATGATTTTTTAAACTGTTTGTCTCCTCTTTCCAGGCTCATACTGATGTTTTCCAGAAAAGAGACTACTTCTGACTTATTGATCACTATATCCCGTGTGTGTGTGTGAGTGTGTGTGTGTGTGTGTGTGTGTGTGTGCGTGTGTATGACACAATGCTTGGCACAGAGTAAGTGCTCACTAACCACTTGTGATCCAAAGTAAAATAACTAAAAGACTAACTTTCAAAGTACTTCCACCTGCAAAATTTTTCCATAGAAAGGATCCCCAAAAGTTGTGTTGAGACTGCTAAGGCTCTAATATACTTACTGTTTCAAAGTTTATTAATGCCAACATAAAATTATTAGTTTGCATACTGAAGTTCAAACTTAAACTATGTTTTACCAGGGCTTTCTATCCTAATCACAACTTCAAACAGTTTCTATTAGTTTGATGACTCACCTTTAAAGAAAAAAAAAAAAAAGGTGTGATTCAAGGGTATCTGTAAATACAATGGAATATCTAGAAAAACTGGGATTAGAATTTCAAATCAACAAATACCAATATGTAACAGACTTGCTTCTCTGATGTTTAATCCAAATGAACATTTTTATGAGCATCAGTGGAGTTTGGTGAAAGAACACTAGCACAGGACTCTGGCAAATCCAAGTTTGAATTCATGCTCTAGCATTTAAAAGCTGTTGCTGCTTTGAGGAGGTTAATTAAATAAACCTTTCTGAGTCTCAGTTTCTTTATACTTTGTATGAACACTATACTTCCCAGGATAGTTTTAATAATGAAGAATGTATTTATATAAAGTGCCTTCCTTAGGCTTCCTATTTAAGTGCTCAATAAGTGGTAGCCATTACTATTCATCATCAAAAAGCAATTTGTGTGAAAGAATTAACAAAAGAAAAGCAGAATATGATTTGAACCATAAAGCCAACCAGGGGACTGGTTTGTTTATACAATTAATAATCCATCAGGGCCACTGGTCTTAAGTAATCAATTCAAGTTTGAACAATGAAATGAAACACAGGAACGAAAAAGTAACCTGACTGTTCAACTTTCTGAAGAGGCTAAATATATCTGATCCTATAAAAACATGCTTTGAATACAAACAACCTCACTCACAGTGGCAGAAAAAAGAAATGAGATAATCTTTGAAAAGAGCTTTATTCCTGCAGATCAAGAGCAAAGTACATTAGGAAAGCAAGATGTGGGAAGCTGACATTATTGCTACACCACATTCACAGAGGGTTTCAATTTCCAGGGTATCAATCTGGCATCTTTCACAAACACTGAATTCTCAGTCAAGAGCTATTAGTACCAGGTAGTTGCTTTCTCCTAGTACACACTGAAGAAAAGCAGAGTTGAACAAATATTGGGAAAAGTGATAACAGATGTATCAAATATATGTCTGCACTGAAACCTTCAGAACAGCAACTGATCTGAGATTGGCACTAAAACAAGTAGCATGCGTAATTCTCAAGTCTAGAGTAATAAGACTCAAGACATAAAAACGAATTTGTGTATATATGGAATACTATTCAGATATTCAACATCCCTAAAGTAGCAAATAGATTGTCCATGACTGGAACCACTAATTAACACTATATTAGCCCAAGTCCTTATCTTTAATTTTTAGGTAGTAGATATCTATTGGATTATCTTTGCCAACAGAATTCTAGGATTGCCTGCCTCTTGCTCCATACACACACATAAATTTTTATTGCAAAATAAAACCATATTCTGGGGAACCAATCAACTTAACCAGTTTATTACCTAGTATCCTTATAACACTCCCCTTTTCCTTACATAAGCTCCAACTGGTTGCTTTAACATGCAACAATAATCTTAACAAACATATCCCAACAGATTGATATAAATTGAGACTAATGACATGAAAATCAGAGTTTCAACCTTAATCGCATACCTAAAATTTCAAAGATCAGACACTAGCTCAGATATTCTATGATCTACAGTAGATAATAAACAAGAGATAAATTCATTGGGGGGATGGTCTTATTTTTCAGATCACTTTAGGTAGCAGATTGACCAGGAGATATAATTTGTACAGCACAAATTGTATGTACCAAAAGTAATACGAGTTTGTGTAAAGCAGGGTTATGACTCACCATTAATCTAGTCACTACAAGTGATATATTGGTACAAACTACCAACTAATGAAAAACTAGCCAAAAATAAAATTGTGTACCTTAATACCTGCAGTAAAAATAGATACTGTGCTTGCTCCTGTCTTGACAACTTGGGGAGGTGGAGGGGGGCATTTAGAGCACTGTGTCTTACTTTTAACAATGTCAAATTTAAGAAGAGCAAAACCTGAATTGTATCAGCCAAAGCTTGAGATAACTGAGTTGGATGAAACAAGTCCATGCTCAAATTACTTGTACTATGAACACTACAATGTTATTTATTAATAACAATCCAAAGAAAATCTCTAACTATAGGTGCTCTCACAGTTCTATCTTTGGCTCCCTTTTCTTCTAAAGTCTTCAAACACCATTTCCATGTGAATTACTCTCAGATTTCTCTAACCCTCACCTCTCACTCAAATTCCAGGGCCACAGCTTAACCTACCTGATATACAATACTTCTCTATTTAGATATTCCACTATACCTCGAATTTGAGACAGTTAACCCTTCACATTCAAGAGGACTATCTTCTGTTGGTTTTTTTTTTTTTTTTTGACCATGCTGTGTGGCATGCAGGATCTTAGTTCCCCGACCAGGGAGCAAACCTGTGTCCCCTGCATTGCGAGCACAGAGTCTTGACCACTGGACCACCAGGGAAGTCCCAAGAGGACTATTTTCTCAAAAGAGTTGTCTACTCTCAATGTCTCCCCTTCACCTCCCATGCATGCTCCACTCTTTTCTGGCTTCTTTCCCCATCTTAGCAACATTCAGTTATAGAAGATCACATCCTCCTTCTTTATGAAACTATTCTTCCTTGACTTACTTATGTGACACTAAAATTTCTGATTTTCTCCTACTTCTTTGGCTTATCCCTCTCACTTTCATCCCTGACTCCTTTGCCCTTACCTGATCTTTTTTTTTTTTTTTAATTTATTTTGGCTGCTCTGGATCTTCATTGCGGCTCACAGGCTCTCTAGTTGTGGCACACAGGCTCTAGAGCTCAAGGGCTCAGTAGCTGCAGCGTGTGGGCTTAGTTGCGGTATATGGGATCTTAGTTCCCCAACCTGTGATCAAACCCGGGGCCCCTGCATTGGGAGCACAGTCTTAACCACTGAACCACCAGGGAAGTCCCTAGCCAATCTTAAATGTTGAAATTCCTCAAAGTTCTGTACTTAGTTCTCTTCTTTCTTTATATTCTTTTCCAAGGGAATTCTATCTACTACCATTGCCTCAAACACTACCTGTTAACAAGTCCTAATTTCCTTTTCTCTACTTCAGACCTCTTTCTGGGTTCTAAACCTATATATATATATATATATATATACACACACAGTGCCTATTGAATGTCTCTGTGTCTCAAAGATATCTCAAATTCAATATGTACATCTACTCTCATAATAAGCAATGCCATTTCTTCTCTGTTCCCTATATCATTAACTATCCAGATGCTCATGATATAGTCATTCTCTATCCCTCCCTCTCCATAATGGTCATCATCAACATTCAGTCATGTCCTAAAATTGATAAAAATCCATTTTCTCTGTCTACAACCACGACTTTGGTCCAAGCCACTATTATACCATATCTGGATCACAGAAATAATCTCTTCAATGATCTCCTCATAGTACTTTTGTCATCTCCCCCAGTCCTTTTTCACTCAGCAGTTAAAGCAACCTTTAAAAAGAACTAATTAGGGGTCAACAAAGAAATCAAAAGAGAACTTTAAAAATACTTTAAGACAAATGAAAATGGCAATAAAACATATCAAAATTTATGGGATGCAGCAAAAACAGTTCTAAGAGGGAAGTTCATAGCAATAAATGCCTACCTCAAGAAATAAGAAAAATCTCAAATAAACAACCTAACTTTACACCTAAAGGAACTAGAAAACGAAGAACAGACATAGCCCATAGTTAGTAAAACGAAGGAAATAACAAAGATCAGAGTGAAAATAAGTAAAACAGACACTAAAAGACAATAGAAAAGATCAATGAAACTAAAGCTGGGTCTTTGAAAAGATAAACAGAACTGACAAACCTTAAGTGCACTCACCAAGAAAAAAAGAAGACTCAAATAAATAGAATCAGAAATGAAAGAGGAGACATTACAAAATACCACAGAAATAGAAAGGATCAAAAGAGTCTACTATAAACAATTATACACCAACAAATCAGACAACCTAGAAAAAAATGGACGAATTCCTAGAAACATACGACCTTACAAGACTAAACCATGAAGAAATAGAAAATCCAAATAGACTGATTACTAGTAAGAAGATTAAATCAGTAATGAAAAACCTCCCAACAAAAGTCCAGTGTCAGCCACATTTAAAGAAGAATTAATACCAATCCTTCTCAAAGTCTGAAAAAATAGAAGGGAACATTTCCAAATGCATTTTATGAGACCAGCATTACCCTGATACCAAAACCAGACCACACACCAGAAGAAAAGAAAATTATAGACCAACATCCCTGATAAACACAAATGCAAAACTCCTCAACAAAATATTAGCAAATCAAATTCAACAATACATTAAAACGATCATACACTATGATTAACTTGTATTTATTCCAGGGACGCAAGGATGATTCAACAACTGCAAATCAATGTGATGTACCATGTTAGCAAAACGAAGGATAAAAATCATATGATCATCTCAATAGATGCAGAAAAGCATCTGGCAAAATTCATCACCCATTCATAATAAAAATTATCAGAAAAGTGGGTATAGAGGGAAAGTATCTCAACATAATAAAGGCCACATATAACAAGTACATAGCTAATATCGTACTCAATGCTGAAAAACTGAAAGCTTTTCCTTTAAGATCAGGAACAAGACGAAGATGTCCACTCTCACCACTTTTACTCAACACAGTATTGGAAAGCCTAGCCAGAGCAATCAGGCAATAAAAAGTAATGAAAGGCATCCAAATTGGAAAGGAAGAAATAAAACTGTCACTATTTGCAGATGGCATGACATTATATATAGGAAACCCTAAAGACTTCACCAAAAACTGTATTGCATGTTTGAAAGTTGTTAAGACAGCAGATCTTAAAAGTCCTTAATCAAAACGAAAAAAATTTTTCTAACTATACATGGTGATGGATGTTAACTAGACTTATTGTGGTGATCATTCCACACTAGTATATACAAATATCAAATAATTATGCTGTATACCTGAAACTAACAGAATGTTATATGTCAATAATACCTCAATTTAAAAATTTTAATCAAGTGATTCTTCAACTTGAAAGTCTTCAATTGTTTTCCATTGCACTTAAAATAATATCAAAACTCCTTACTCTGACCTTGTAAGGTCCTGCAAAATTTAACCCCTGCCTAACTCTCCAGCTTATTCTTTTGCCACTTTCCCTTCCATTTACTTCTCTCCATCCACAATGACATCTTCCCATTCCTCAAGAGTATCATGTTCTTTCCACCTCTGGTTCTTTCTCGATGCTGTCCGCTCTCCTTGCATTGTTGTTTCCCACTCATTTCTTATGACTCTCTCCTCCTGGCTAATACAAACTCACTCAACCTTCAGGGGATTGAACTGAATTTAATTGATTAAATCTCAATTCCACAAGGAAGACCTCCTTTGACCTCTCAGACTAGGCTTCCCGCATAGTTCTCTTATAACCCTATAATTATTTTTGTAACATTGTGAAATATCAGCTATATGAGGATAGGTTCCATGACTATTTTGTTCACCAAAGAATTGACAGCATTTAACATAGCACATAGCAGGCTGTAAATAAATATTTGTTCTATGAATATATGCTGTGATTTTGTAAATTCACAAATTAATAAATATAACTACAACATTTAACTTCTAGTAAATGCTGTACAATTATTAGTCAATCCTCCCAGGCTTCATTGATGTTTATGATGACCTTCAATTTACCCATTAATAACTTTCTGATCTTTACTCTCTTGATTTCTCTAGAATTTCCATCAAGACTCCTTAAAAGAACTACTGTAAATTTTGCACTTCAACATCTAGCACACTCAAAATATGGTGGTAGAACACTCACAGGCTGAGAGCCTTTGCAACATGGTGTATGGTAAGGTTCAGTGGCCAACAGTGTGTAGTACTATCAGCCAAGCTAGAGCTCAATGACTGAGAGTGTATGTGAGCATCTAGAATGCGGACAAATGTAAGAATATACTGAAATAGATTGTTTCATATATCCTTGAATGCCATTGTATTTGACAAAAACTTCCGTAAAATAGTTAATAAATCACACTCTGTATGTTTATTTATTTGGGAGGGGAGAATAATAGTAATATTATTTATTGTCCACTTACTATGTACCAGACCTCATTCCAAGGGCTTTAGAGATATTAAACCCTTAATTCTCTTAAGAACCCTAAATAGTAGGTATAGAATTAAGTCCTCCAGAATGTACATATACAAGAAGGTAGAGATTTTGTCTTAATCCTCCTTGTTTTATCACTGGCATACAGTAAGCACTCAAATATTTGTTGGATGAATAATAAGGAAATGGAGGCAAAAAGAAGGTAAGTAACTTGTACAAAGTCACACACAGTAGCAAAACCAGGATTTGAACCCAGGCATTCTGGTTTCACATCTCAGACTCTTAACCTCTAGGTATGTATACGTTTGGAAACAACATTCCTCTTTCACTTCTACTCTTTGGCATTCAGAAGTACTTGCAGTATAAAAATGCTCCTATGAGCTATAAGTTGTCCTTACTCTTTTTGCTAATAAAAGAAAGAGAAAGAGAAACTCTAGTTTAATAACATCTGAACATTAGACTACAGTATTTCTGAATTTATTATGCTCCCACTACAGACAACAGTACTGAGAAAAGAGCAGGGGAAGAAATATAGATCAACAGGTTACTATAATGGACTTTTTAAATATACACATGCCTACTGTTATAGTATGTTCATACATATGTTATTTAATGTAGCATTATAAGCAATCAGCACTACAGAGAAGTGCTGTGTGAATAGATGTGCCACAGTCTTTTTAAATAGCTGAATAGCATTCCATTATATTATATGGATGTATTATCAATACAATTTAACTCTCATCCCTATTAACAGACATCTAGATTCTCTCCATATTTTTATACCTATACACAATATAATGAATATCCTTATACACATATCTTTATACTTTAATATACAATAAATCCCTAAAAGTGGAATTTAAGACAAAAGTATTATACATTTTAAATTTTAATAAATGTTGCCAAAATTTCCACCAAACATGCTGTGCTTTTTTCTATTTCCTCCAAGAGTATGTAAAATTTTTTGTCATTACTATTATCAATCTTTGCCAATCTCACAGGTAGTAAACGGGACCTGATATTCTAATTTGTATTTTTAATTAGGAGTAAAAGCTGAACATCTATTTATCTTTCATATGCCTACTGGCCTTTCTACAAATTGCCTATAAATATCCTTTATATATATATATATATATATATATATATATATATATATATCATGTTTAGAATCTTCATTCCAGTTTAATGTCTGTTCTTTTTTTTTCTATATGGAAATCATCCATTTTTCTGTAATCAAATTCATCAGTCTCCATTATGGCTTTTACATTTCATATCATGCTTAGAAAAGCCTTCCTCCTTCCAATATTATAAAAATATTCACCCATGTTTTCTCTGGTATTTTCATGGTTATTTTTGTTTATTTTACTCTTTCATCATCTAGAATCTATTTTGGTAGGAAAAGTTCTGTAACTTGCTTTTCTCATTCAATAGTATATCCTAGATACCTTTCCAGATCAAATACTTCATTTATTTTAACTGTGCATAGAGAATTCTGAAATATACCTATATCGTAGTTTTATTTAGTCATTTAATAATTATATAAGGCTATACATTAGTTATATTATTAGTTACTTATAGCACTGATGAACACTTACATTTTCTCTTATTTTTCTGCAAGTACCAAGAATGTGGCCATGTACAATACATGCCTCCTTATATAAATTTTTTTAAGATACACATTAAGAAATAGAATTATTGAGTCATTAGTATGTGTTTTTTGATATCGATAAATTACCCTCCAAAAATGATGTGGCTAATACATTTTTTAAAATTAATTAATTTATTTTTATTAATTTATTTATCTTTGGCTGCGTTGGGTCTTAGTTGTGGCACGCGGGATCTTTTGTTGCAGCACATGAGCTTCTCTCTAGTTGTGGTGCGTGGGCTCAGTAGCTGCAGTGCATAGGCTTAGTTGCCCCGCAGCACGTGGGATCTTAGTTCCCCAACCGGGGATCGAACCTGCATCCCCTGCATTGGAAGGCGGATTCTTAACCACTGGACCACCAGGGAAGTCCCATAAACATTTTCATTTTAAGAATCCATTCAACAAATATTTAAGTGCTTTCTTTGTGGTAGACACTTCTAGAGGCTGAGCATTATGATGACCAATCCAGACAAAGGCACCACTTTGGTGACTAAGAGTGCAGGCTCTAGAGACAGGTTGTCTGAGTTCAAATTTGGGCTCAATAAGTACCAGATGTCTAACCTTGGACAAGTAACGCTATCCCTGTACCTCAAGTACCTTATCAATAAAACAATAGTAATAATAGTACCTACCTCACTAGGACTGTTGTAAAGACTGTTTTTGCCTGCCACAGAGAAAGTACTCAATAAAGTTTTCTTATCATTATT
The DNA here is from genome assembly GCF_026419965.1 of Kogia breviceps. Classification (NCBI taxonomy): domain Eukaryota; kingdom Metazoa; phylum Chordata; class Mammalia; order Artiodactyla; family Physeteridae; genus Kogia; species Kogia breviceps. The sequence continues at coordinate 158,809,512 of NC_081310.1, forward strand.
ACTTAAATTTGCTCTTATCAACTTTTATTTTTGCTAATGAGAGAGGTAAAAACACTATTTCAATATTTAATTACCATTTCATTACTAGAAAGACTGACATATTTTTTCCTTTTTTATTTCCTATTCTGTGATCTCCTGTTCAAATACTTCGTCCATTTTTTTCTATTGTGATGTTTTGTACTTTTTAAAATGTGACTGCTAAACGTGATGCAAATATTTTCTAGCGTGACACCTAAGTTCTGACCCATTAGCTATCGAGTTCTATTTCTGGCCAAGTCACAAGAATACCACTGACTACTATTTTGCTAAGAGAATTTCATATCCTGCTCTCTACTTTAAAAGGTTTCCAATTACTTAGACTTAGGGGAAGGAGGTAAGGAAATACTCTCCAGGTGATGGAAGTATAAGCTAAAGGTATAGGGATAGTTTCTATCTCATCCACTCTTGTCTCCTTAACACGTGCTACAGGGTCTGACATAATAAACTTTGGATGAACAAGTATTGTTTGAATGAATACAAAATCTCCTTACAAGGTTACAAGCTCCTTGTGGGCAAGGATGGTGTCATACCCATGTTGGTATCACTCCCACAATGCGTAACAGTGCTTTTACACAGAGGAAGCACTCAAATGTTTTTACTGAAAAGATTGCTATCTCTGTACTTGCACAAAGGCAGCTGAGGTAATCAATGCAAAATAAGCAATCCCTTCCTCATATAAAGATTACACTCTGATTTGTAGCTGCAGATAGCTCTGTATGGAGTCCCATGTTGTTTGGGTCACTTCGTCTTAAATTCACTGCCTGTTTCAAGCCTTTGTTCTAGTAAAAAAAATGTCCCTGGCAGTTATTGTGCCATGAGTCCATGCAGGTGCTGCTGAGACCATGTCTGTGCAATGTTTCTCATGTTTTAGTCTCCCTCCAAAGCATTCTTTCTCAATGTGTTATTTAGGAATAAATCCATTCCAGCACACTAGACACAGTTGTTTAGGCCTCCTGATTCCTCTTCCCACATGACCTGCCTGGTAGAGCTCTGCTTTGCTAAGTACTGCTAGACTGGTTACTTTCCAGAATATCACTCTTGGTGATATAGGTTTGTAGTTTCATGTGAAATAGTGAGACAATGTGGCATAATGGAAGAAGTGCAGGATCCTTGGAGCCAGATTGCCTGAGTTTGCATACTAACTCAGCCATTTACTAACTATATGACCTAAATATCCCTAAGTCTCAGTTTTCTTATTTTCAAATGGGAATAACAGCACTACTATCTAACCCACCTGCGTCAGAAGGCTGCAATAAGAGTTATAAAATTAGATTAAAATGCAGAAATATTTTATAAAGTATTCTACAAATATATGTTACTACTATATGAAATAGGGCTCAAAGATTCAGTAAAAGGACTCCACCAGACAATTCACTTCATGAGAGCAAGGATCATGTCTGACTGGGTCATGGCTGCATCTCCAAAGCCTGGCATATTTGTTGAATGAAAGACTAAAAGAATGACAGAAAATGAAAAGAGCACTCACCAGTGACCTTCATCAAAATAATAAATCTCTGAGTTTCAATTTGCTTATTGTAAAGTGAGAATAATACCACCCATGTCAAAAGATTGCTATGAGGATTAAAAAGAAATAATATCAATATAATATAATATAATGGATACTTCTCTATTTCCTTCTTCCTCTAAAGCCAGATATAGTTTAGGACTTAGCTGTATAAAAGGTAGATGTTAATAGTTTAATAATTGGTACTGACTCAACTTATTCTAGGGACAGTCAAGGAACATTACACTATCATCTGCCCTTTAATCTCAGTAAAAATTAACACTGTCTAGTCAGAGAAAGATAAATATATGGAATCATATATGGAATCTAAAGAAATGAAATATATGAACTTATTAGACTCACAGAGGTAGAAAACAAATTTATGGTTACCAAAGGGGTAAGGGGGGGAGGGATAAATTAGGAGTTTGGGATTAACAGCTACACACTACTATATATAAAACAGATAAACAACAAGGACCTACTGTATAGCACAGGGAACTATATTCAATATCTTGTATTAACCCATAATGGAGAGAATCTGAAAATATACATATACACACACACGTATATATGAAACTGAATCACTTTGCTGCACACCTAAAACTAACATAACGTTGTAAATCAACTATACTTTAATAAGTTGTTTTGAAAAAAGAAGAAAAAAATCAGTACTGGCAAAGTCATTATTAAATACTTTATCTTTGCCATGTTTAAACTGCTGCAGTTCACCGACTCACATACACATAAACCTTTAAAATGAACCACTGCCCTAGTGAAGTTAAGTCTTCTCAGAGACAAGTCCATCATTATGTAACCTAGACAAAATAACTTACTACTAGTCAAAATCATTTAAGCAGGAAAGCCATATCAAAACAAATTCTAACTATTGGTCACAGCACATAAAATGGAACAATGTTTTATTGAGATATCAATAGTGTTCACATACATAAGCATCCGACCCATATTATGCATCAGAATTAAAGCTAAAGTACCTAACAACAGAGCACAAAAATATATGAAGCATAAACTGACAGAACTGAAGTGAGAAATAGACAATTCAACAATAATAGCTGTATGCTTCACTACCCAACTTTCAATTATGAATAAAACAACTAGGGAGAAGATTAGCAAGGAAACAGAAAATGTGAACATTGTATGCCATCTAGACCTAACAGACATCTACAGAACACTCCATCCAACAATAGAGGGATATACATTCTTCCCAAGTGCACATGATTAGGAGAGACCTTATGTTAAGCCATAAAACAAGCCTCAATACATTTAAAAAGGACTGAAACCATACAAAGTATGTTTTCTTACCACAATGGAATAAAATTAGAAATCAGTAACAGAAGGAAATTCAAAAATATGTGGAAATTAAACAACACACTAAAATAACCAACATGTCAAATAATAAATCACAAGGAAAATTAGATAATACTTTGATGAAATGAAAATACTCTAAGAATGCAAACACAACATACCAAAACTTATGGGACGCAGTGAAAGCAATGCTTACAGGAAGACCTAAAGCTATAAACACTTACAGTACTTTTTAAAAAGTAAAATCACATATAATAACTCTCTACCTTCAGAAACTAAAAAAAAGAGGAGCAAACTAAACCCAAAGCAAGCAGAAGGAAGGAAATATCAAAAATAAAGATTATGAAACGAAGCATGACCCTGTGGGGCCCTCCTGGGTACAAACCTTTTCTGCATCCCTCATTTCTTGTTTGTAGGAAATAGGTTTCATTCAGCCTCCTTGGCCTTCCCTGAGTTCCAAAGAGCAAATTCAAACAGCTGCATATCAGGGAAGGGAGGGAATGCAGAAGGAGGAGGAGCAGCCAAGAAACAATAGTGCAGCTCTGGGGCAGGGTCCTGGTTCCTCCTCAAGGAATATACATAACAAAGCCTTTGAGTTCTTCTGTAGGAACTAAAGCCCCCACCCAGGTGGAAGATGGTAACTTCAAGCTAAGCACAAGGTTCCTGGAACACCACTCTGTTACCTCACCACCAACTGATCAGAAGAAAGTCTGCACACAGTGAAGATAATAGAGACTCTGACCCCCTCTCCAAATGATTCTCCCTTTAAAAACTTTCATGGTTGAGCAGAATCTTCAGAGTTCGTTTTGGAGTCTGCCTTCTCCCGATTGTCAACCTCCTGAATAAAGCAGCCAGAGCTTTTCAAACCAATACCCTCCTCTTGAGTATTAACTTTTAGGCAGCAAGAAGCTGAACCTGAGTTCAGTAACAATTAGAATGGAAGTAAAGTAGAAAAAAAATAGAGAAAAATCAATAAAACCAAAAGTTGGTTCTTTCAAACTATGACCAAGGGCTTCCCTGGTGGTACAGTGCTTGAGAGCCTGCCTGCCAATGCAGGGGACACGGATTCGTGCCCTGGTCCAGGAGGATCCCACATGCTGCAGAGTGGCTAGGCCAGTGAGCCATGGCCGCTGAGCCTGCATGTCCGGAGCCTGTGCTCCGCAACGGAAGAGGCCACAGCAGTGAGAGGCCCGCGTACCGCCAAAAAAAAAAAAAAAAAAAAAAAAAAGAGTCCGCCTGCCAAGGCAGGGGACACGGGTTTGTGCCCCGGTCCGGGAAGATCCCACATGCCACAGAGCGGCTAAGCCCGTGAGCCATGGCCACTGAGCCTGCGCATCTGGAGTCTATGCTTTGCAACAGGAGAGGCCACAACAGTGAGAGGCCCACTTACCACACACACACACAAAAAAAAGATGACCAAAATTGACAAATCTTTAGCTAGACTGACCAAGAAAAAGAGAGAAGACCAAAGTTACTAAAATCAGAAATGAAAGTGGGGACATGACTACTGACCTTACAGAAATAAAAGGATCATAAGAGAATACTATGAACAATGTACACCAACAAATTAGACAATCTAGATGAAATGGACAAATTCGTAGAAACAAACTACCAAAACTGACTCAAAAAGAAATAGAGACTCTGAACAGACCTATAAATTAGTTGATGAGACTGAATTATTAATTTCAAAACTTCCCACAAATAAAATTTTAAAACTTCCTACCCAAGGCCAGGGAGTTTCACCAGTGGCTTCTACCAAATATTTTAAAAGCAAATTAATACCAATCTTTCTCCAGAAGAGAACACTTCCCAATTCATTCTATGAGGTCAATATTACCCTAATACCAAATCAAAGACATCCCAAGAAAACTACAGACCAATATCCCTTATGAATACAGTACATGAAAAATCCTCAACCAAATATTAGCAAACCAAATCCAGCAACATATAAAAAGGAATATACACTATGAACAAGTGACATTTATTCCACTCGTTCATATTGTTTTAATATATAAAAATTGATCAATGTAATACACTATATTAATAAAAGGACAAAAATTACATGTTCTTCTTAATACACACATTTGACAAATAGAGTATTTGACAAAATCCAACACCCTTTCATGATGAAACTAAGCAGGAGCATGCGGGGCTCCTGGGCACAGAAGCCTTTCCATGTCCCCCATTCTTTTTTTGTAGGGAACAGACTCCAGCCTCCATGACCTTCCCTGAGTTCCAAAGGGCAGATTCAAACAGTTGCTCATCAGGGACGGGAGGGGATGCAGAGAGACAAGGGAGGAGCAGCCAAGAAACAATAGTGCAGCCTTAGGGCAGGGTCCTGGTTCTGCCTCAAGGGATACACACAACAATATCTTTAAGTTCTTTATAGAACTAAAACCCCCATCAAATGAAAGATGTCAGGCATTATCCATTCCAGAGAAGACCACCTGAGACCAGATTAAAGTAATGTAGCCCTTGCACATACCCTAATCTTATCAGAAACCCCACCTTTGAACTATTGCTATAAAACTCCTCACCAAATCCTCCCAGGTTGGGACACACAGTTTTCGAGGGCAGGAGTCTGCTGTGTCCCACTTTGCCTGGCAAACCAATAAAGCTATTCTTTTCTACTTCACCCAAAACTCTGTCTCTGAGATTCAATTCGGCACCAGTGCACAGAGGCCAAGTTTTCGGCATCAATGATAAAAACATCCAACAAACTAGGGACATAAGGGAACTTCTACAACCTGATAAATGCCATCTATGACAAACCCTAAACCTAAATACAAGAGCTAAAACTCTTAAAAGAAAACATAAAAGCAAATCTTTGTGGCCTTGGATTAAACAATGATTTCTTAAATATGACACCAAAAGAATAAGTAACAAAAGAAAATACTAGATTAATTTATCTTCATCAAAATTTAAACCTTTTGTGCCTCAAAGAATACCATCATGAAAGTGAAAAGACAGCCACAGAATAGGAGAAAATATTTGTAAATCATATCTGATAAGAGATTTATAGAATATATAAAGATATATAGGATATGTGTGTGTGTGTGTGTGTGTATATATATCTTTTTTTTTTTTTTTTTTTTGGCCATGCCACATGGCATGTCCAATATTCCTGACCAGGGATCAAACCCATGCCCTCTGCACTGGGGGAGTGAAATCTTAACCACTGGACCATCAGGGAAGTCCCTACATATAGGATACATATATTTTTAATTCTTATAATCAAAAATAAAAAAGACAAATAACCCAGTTAAAAACAGGCAAAGAATTTGAAAAGACATTTCTCCAAAGTAGATATGCAAATGGACAATAAGCACATGAAAAGATGCTCAAGTCATTAGTCACTAGGGAAACGCAAATCAAAATGACAATGAGATTATAACTTCACAACCCCTAGGACAGCTAGAATAAAAAAGACAAAACAATAGCAAGTGTTAATGAGATGAAGAAATTGGAACCCTGATACACTGGACAGGAAAGTAAAGTGGTGCAGCAGCTTTGTAAACCAGTTTGGCAGTTCCTCAAAAAGGTGAACATAGAGATAACCATACAACCCAACAATTTCACTCCTAGGTAAACACTCAAGAGAATATGCCTACATAAAAATTTATACACAACTGTTCATAGCAGCGCTGCGTACAATATCCAAAAAGTGTTAACAAGCCAAATGTCCATTAACTGATGAATGGATAAATAAAATGTGGTATATGCTATAAAGTATTATTCAGTAATAAAAAGAAAATGAAGTATTGATACATGTTACAAACATGGATGAACCTTTAAAATATTTTGCTAAGTGAAAGAAGCCAGATGCCACTTATATGAAATATCCAGAATAGAGAAATCCATAGAGACAAAAAATAGATTAGTGGTTACCAGGGACCGAGGAAGGGTAATGAAAGGAAACAGGGAATGGGTGCTAATCAGAAAGGAGTTTCTATGGGGGTGATGATATTGCTCTAAAATTAGATAGTGGTGATAGAGGTACAACTCTCACCATTGGATTGTATACTTTAAATAGGTGAATTTTATGGTATGTGCATTATAACTCAATAAAGCTATTTTTAAAATAAAACTAGAAATAACTACTATTTCTAATCTGCCTGATCTTAACATGCATGCTCGGCCATGTCCATCAATCTAGCATATAAAAGCCACTGTAATAATGAATCTTCAATTATAAAATGGGAAAATTAACAACCAGTACTCTCACAACAAATTCATTTTAAGGGCTACAAAACTATTTTTGTACAAAACTACAAATCTATTTTTTTCTTCAAATCTATTATTTTTAATCAAATCATATTCTTCAAAACATTCATCAAATGCCAACTATGATAAATGCTGAAGAAACTAAGCAATTTTATTTTTAACAAAGGATTTTAAAGTGTTTAGCAAAGCTCTATATTAAAACTTCTAACTCAATAAATACCATATTTTATTTGTTCAATTTATCAGGGACTAATATGAATTGTCTAACAAAGCTAAGCAAAGGAATTTTAGACATTCCTGAACAACATTTCCCAGCTTGTAATTTCATGAAAAGTACCTACACTAAGCATTGACAATTTTGTCAAAATAAGGCTCTCCATGTGAATTTACAATCTTTTAGCATAATGTGACCTTATAAAAGTTGTTTAACTTCTTTTTACCTGTTTTTTAATTCCTCCTAAATGGGGATAATAAAATTATTTGCCCTAACCCTTTGTTTGATTGCTATGAAAATCGAAAGAGAAAGTACTCTGTAAGGTACAATTATTACCTCCTAAATGAAAAGGCTGGACAAGTAGATGATTAAAATATCAAACACTTTTTTTTTTTTTTTTTTTCGGTATGCGAGCCTCTCACTGCTGTGGCCTCTCCCTTTGCGGAGCACAGGCTCCGGACCGCGCAGGCTCAGCGGCCATGGCTCACGGCCCCAGCTGCTCTGCGGCATGTGGTATCTTCCCAGACCGGGTCACGAACCTGTGTCCCCTGCATCGACAGGTGGACTCTCAACCACTGCACCACCAGGGAAGCCCCAAACACTTCTTAAGAAGAGCATAAATCTGGGAATGGGCATGCGGTGCTGTACTAGAGGGACAGACCCCAAAGGTTCTACTCCCCAAAACAAAAAATAGTATATCAATGGATTTACAAAGCTTTTTATCAATTCTTTTTTACTGAACATTAGTAACTTTTTAAATCTAAAGGATCATTATCAGTCATAATCTTCCTAGACAGTCAAGAAAGAATTTTGGTTTTGAGCAGGACAAAATTAAATAAATCTGAAAAAGCTGACTTCAAAATCATTTTCCTTAAAGCTTTTAAAGTAGTTAAGCCACAAAAACGTCATGTTGACCTGTTTAATATTACTTTTAAAATACTACAAAAAAATAATTGAGCAAAAGTAACACTTTCTCCAACACCACCCTAAGCAATCTAAAATAAGAACCCCTAGGGAGGCATCCACACTCGTCATTAAAGAAACACCAAAAGGACAACCAGAAACATGAAATAACCTAATTTAAAGTTGCCAGCTAGAAAGGTATATTCCCAAGGATAAAAACTGTATTAAGTTACCTAAGTTGCATGAGTTTAAAAAACTCCATGATGTCCTGTCTACAGCCCCATACACCCCTACTTTAACTGTCTTTTTTTTTCTTTTTTGCGATACTCAGGCCTCTCACTGTTGTGGCCTCTCCCGTTGCGGAGCACAGGCTCCGGACGTGCAGGCTCAGCAGCCATGTCTCACGGGCCCAGCCGCTCCACGGCATGTGGGATCTTCCCGGACCGGGTCACGAACCCGTATCCCCTGCATCGGCAGGCGGACTCTCAACCACTGCACCACCAGGGAAGCCCTTTAACTGTCTTTTAAAAATTATTTTTATAAAAGGAAAAGCTCTGACAAGCTTGTATTGAAGACAAAGCTGAAAGAATAACAAAAGAGGGAAAGCACCTAACAATAAAGGAATTCTAAGAGTATGTTCACAATTTTCAAAAACGTAAACACATTTTCTGGTTAATCTTCACAATAAAAGACAACTCATAACTGGTAAGGAAGACACTGGTTTACATCAATTATATCTTTGAAACATCTAGTATTATAAATATGGAGGCTGAGGGCAGACAACTCAACAAATACATGTGATTATGAAGCTTAAAGCGGGCAGCAGGTGGGGAGACTACTACTACTACACCTAAAGATTGAAAATAAAGCTCATAAATTCAAAGACTGCTGAAACTTATCCAGAGTGAGAGTGGTACCTCTGCAGGTTTAGGACATTTCCTTGCCTTGGACACTGGCAAATTCATGCATGAACAGAAGTAAAGTCTATCATTTTGTCCAGTCTATGAATTCATCCAAGCATATATCTACTCAAGAACATATTTAGGAATTCCCTAGCAGTCCAGTGGTTAGGGCTCCGTGCTTTCAGCGCCAAGGCCCCGGTTTGATCCCTGGTCAGGGAACTAAGATTCCACAAGCTGTGTGGCATAGCCCCTAAAAAAAAAGAATATATTTACCGATCACCTACTATATATGCTCAAGAGCTATTCTAAGAGCTCTGAAAATAAGAAATTTCCAGCCCAATGGGGGGAGGGCTGACAATACAATATAATCCATGACAGATGGGTATGCAGAGACACAGCATTTAGTTCAGCTGACAGAAAGTAGGAAAGATCAAAAGAGATATGTGAGGTGAATGTGGAATCTGAGGCATGAGTCTCCTGCACAAGTCATTCTTTTTAAAGTACACATGTTGACTTGTCTAGGCTGGTCTTTTGTTGTTATTTTTTAAAGTCACGTGTGTAATTAGAAAATCTTAAAAATTGGAAGTATTTTATCTAAACAAGCATATGTGTAACAAAAGACTGGTCCTGAAAAAGGAAATTCAAGTACATAATTTTCTTAATTTAATTAATTTTAGATAAAATTAATAACTTAAAAGACTTAAATAACTTAAAAGTACTAACCTATATCTCAATTCACTCATCTGTCCAATGAAGGAACTAGCCTAGAAAATCTCTAACTACTCTCTGACTTCTAAAATTGACTTTGAGTGTTCTATTTGTTGGTGGTTGCTATTCTAATAAATTTTAATAAAACTATATCCTAAACATTCATAATTAGTCTAGCTAACTGGAGATTAATTTATCTCCCAATACACACATCAATTAATTTTGAAACCAGTCTACATTCCAACAAGCACTGAGTGTCTATGCCCTCTGTCTTTTCAACTTATTCCTCTAATGGTCTATAAATATCTTCAGATATCTTTTAATAACAGGAATATTTTAATCTTTTAATAGTAAGCATTAAGACCTTTCCTTCAACTCTACATTCCCCTCTAGTTACTCCCTTCTCACCTTCCCTTCACATTCAAGTGCTTTTTAAAAAAAAAAATTACTGATCCACTCTCTCTTCAAGCCACTGAAACTGCTCTAACTGCTTTCTAATTGCCAAGCCCAATATACACATTAAAGCCTCATCTTAGCCTATCCTGAGGAACCAACACAGCTGAACACGCCTTTTTAAAACTCTTTTTCTGGGGCTTCCCTGATGGCACAGTGGTTAAGAATCCGCCTGCCAATGCAGGGGACGCGGGTTCAATCCCTGGTCCGGGAAGATCCCACACGCCACAGAGCAACTAAGCCTGTGCACCACAACTACTGAAGCCCCCTGTGGGCCTAGAGCCCATGCTGCGCAACAAGAGAAGCCACTCCAGGGAGAAGCCACTCCAGGGAGAAGCCACCCCAGTGAGAAGCCCGTGCACTGCAACTAGAGAAAGCCTGTCCGCAGCAATGAAGACCCAATGCAGCCAAAAATAAAATTAATTAATTTTTTTTTTTAAAAACTCTTTTTCCTTTCTCCTACAAAACTTGATAGTACTTTCTACTGATTTTCCTTCTCTGTCTCCTTTTGTGGGCTTTCCCCCTGTGTGTCTAGTAAGTATGATTTTTATCCAGTTATGTTCTCAGACCTCTTCTCTCTTCACTCTACTTGTTCTCACTGGATGGTTTCATCCACTCTTGTGGCTTTAACTACTCCCTAAAACCTATTATACCTCCTGCATCCAGAAGTAAAGATTTCACCATACATTCAATAATCCAAGGCCAGACACCTAGGAACCATTCTCATCAACTATGTCCAAACAATCCTAACATTTCTAAGCCTTAAATACCTCCTGCATCCAACCTTTCTTCTTTATCTCAGATGCTATTACCCTAATTCATACTACCATCTCTGGCTTAGATTTCAATAGTTTTCCAAGTGGTATACCTGTATCCATTCTGGTCCTCCTCCAACCCATCTGCTATACTGACACCAAAATAATTGTTCTAAAAGCTCAATGACCAATTGGTCTACTATTTTTAACTCTTCACTGGTTTCCCCATGCCCTACCTAAAATAAAAAAATCTAACTCTTGGGCTTCCCTGGTGGCGCAGTGGTTGAGAATCCGCCTGCCGATGCAGGGGACACAGGTTCGTGCCCTGGTCTGGGAACATCCCACATGCCGCGGAGCGGCTGGGCCCGTGAGCCATGGCCACTGAGCCTGGGCGTCCGGAGCCTGTGCTCCACAACGGGAGAGGCCACAGCAGTGAGAGACCTGCATACCACAAAAACAAAACAAAACAAAACAAACAAACAAAAATCTAACTCTTTTAAATAGTATATGAAGCTTTTCATCATCTGGCTCCATGCCTAGGTCTCCACCTCCTCTCCTGTCCTCACTCAAAACTGCCGTACCACACTATTTGCAGTTCCCCAAATAAAACGTTGTTTCACATACTTCCACATGTTTGTGCCCAAGGTTTCCTTTGCTTAAAATGTCCCTCTCTTTTTTATCCTCCTGGCAAACTCCTACTAATTTTTCAATATTGAACACAAGCATCACCTTTTCAGTAAAGCCATTGTGGAACTGATTGTCCTCGCTGAACCTGGTGCATTTAATTATTTACATATTTGCCTTCCCAACTAGCCCTTTAATTCTTTGATAGAAAGGATGTCTTATTCCTCTTTCTATCTTCAACACTTAAGCACAGTCTTGCCAGAGTAAATGTGTCAATAATTGTTGTTAAATGAGCAAATAAATGAATTAATGTAAAGTACTTCACTGGGCACTACTAAGAAATATAATTTTCCTTTCTCAAAAAGCTTATGAATATGTAGTGGAGAATTAGGAAGACATATACTCATGAAAAGTTAAGTAAAAATGCAAAATACAAGTCAGAATTCAGAAAAATTACATGATAGAAGTCAGAATTCAGAAAAATTACATGACAAATTACAGGAATTCCCTGGCGGTCCAGTGGTTAGGACTCTGTGTTTTCACTACCAGGGCCTGGGTTCAATCCCTGGTGGGGGAACTAAGATCCTGCAAGCTGCACAGCAAAAAAAAAAAAAAAAGAAAAAAGAAAGAAAGAAAGAAAGAAACTTCAAAAAAGAATGTAAAAAATGTACATATTATAAAAACTTAGAGGAAACAGAAATCATTACAGCTTAGAATAATCTGAAAAGGCTTCATGGAAAAGCATTGAAATGAGTATTAAAAGACACGTGAGATTTGGGAGAATTGGAAAAAAGAGGAAAGAAGTATTTTTAAAAAAATCTTCTTAAACAATATACATAGATATACACACACACATATATAAGAGCTTGCTATAGGCTGAGATCAAAATGAGAACAAGAGGAGAGGGAGCTAGGATACAAAGACTTCATAAGAGCAAGATTTTCAGTCAAATCTCATTACAACAAATATAATTACAATCAAAATCTACATATAACTCATATTTATATGATATAAATATTCATTTAACCAACATTTGGGCACCTGCTATGTTCTTGGCACAAGTCTAAGCACTGGGGATAAAGCTGCAAGTAAACAGGCAAAACCTTGGCCCTTGTGGAGCTTACATTCTAATGGGTGGAAATGGAGAATAAACAACATAAACATGTAAAATACTGTATATGGTAAACTAGATGATACATGTTAAGGAGAAAAATTTAAGAAGAAAAGGAAAGATTGGGGGTTACAATTTTATACATAGAGAAAGTCTCACTGAGAAAATGAATTTTCGTCAAGACCTAAATGTCAGGAAGCAACTCTACAAAAATATCTAGGGGAAAAGAGTTCCGAGAAGAGGGAAGAGGAAAGACAAAGAGAAGATTAAGTGAGTGGAAGAGTAGTAGATGAGGTTTATGCAGGAATCAGATGAAGGCTGACCAACTGCCCATTATTTCCAATAAAAATCAATAAAATAAAATTTCTATTTTCAAATTCCACTTATGAGAGATTTTAATAGTCCCCTTAAATAAGAACTATACTAAATGAAAGCAGTCCCATCTCACTCCTAAAGCAGCCCCACTGTATGATATGATGACAAAATGCACATAGTACTACAATGCAACTAAAGTGCTATTTGCTTTCATTTCAAGAGTCTGCTAAAAATATTTCACCAATCCTAAATTTATTTACCTTTTCCCAAAGGAGCTAGAGAAACGAGGATTTTTGTTGCAAGAATCTCACAGGATTTAAATGTCAAAAGATCAACTGCTGCACTTTTTTAAGAGATTTGTTCAGAGTTAAGTATGGAGTGCAAACCTTAAAACTATTTTTTTTTTTTAATCATCAGGGTAGAGTTAATAGGTATGAGCAAGCAGTAAAGCATTCGGACTAAAAACAAGGAAGGGTGCAGACTAAGCAATATCAAAACATTTTTAATGATTAAGTCAGTTAAACACTCAATAGAGCTTATCTAACCAGGCTGTTATGAAAGTTTAAAAACAAGCTAGGTAATCTTATAAAGTAAAGTTCAGGCTGCTTGAAAGCATCCAAGCACAAAATGGAATGAGTTTAGACTACTCTAAATGGTTCTTAAAGTGTGGTCCACAGACTCGAGGAGATCCCCAAGATTTTCCAGGAAGTATATGAGGTCAAAACTATTTTCATACATATATTGAGTCATTATGTTGTACACCTGAAACTGTTATATCTGAATTACATCTCAATTTAAAAAAAACTTTTTCATAATAACACTAAGATATAACAGCTTAGTATGCCTTTTTCACTGTATTGACATTTGTACTGATGGACATATTTGCACAGTGCAAAAGCAGTGGTGGGTAGAACTGTCTGCACTTTAGCACGAATCAAGGCGGCAACACCAAATTTTATTAGTAGTCATATTCTTCACTGCCATGCACTCTCAGTTTAAAAAAAATGCCAGTGTCACTTCATCGATGAAGCAATAAAAATTATTAATTTTGTTAAACCTGAACTCTTGAGTAAATGTTGTGGCGTCTCCCGTTGCGGAGCACAGGCTCCGGACTCGCAGGCTCAGTGGCCATGGCTCACGGGCCTAGCTCACGGGCCTTCCCGGTCCAGGGCACGAACCTGTTTCCCCTGCACCGGCAGGCGAACTCTCAACCACTGCGCCACCAGGGAAGCCCTTGAGTAAACGTCTTTTTAATGATCTGTGTGAAAAAATTGGGAAGTACAAATAAGGCACTTCTGCTGCATGCCAGTGTGACGGTTGTCTTAAGAAGCCATTTGCACAATCATTGGATATGCAAACTCAACTAGCCACTTTTTCCATGGAACATACTTCAAAGAAAAGAGGGAATTAAAAAGAGCATGAATAGCACAAGAAGATTGAATGAGTATAAGGGTTAAATACAAGATAATGCTTCCAACCCTCCAATAATTGATAGCATAGCCTAGAAGTCAGCTGGCAGTCTCCAGCTATAGTCTCTTCAGGATCCCTAGCTCTCAAGCTGAGACTACTACTCTCTTCCTGGGCAGCTGATCATATCACGGCACTAAGGCCTGGCCATTTCTGTCAAATACAGGACCCTCTAAATGAAGAATTTTTGCTCTGGAGCCCTCATTCAGTCTGAGACTCTGTCAGATCTGAATCACACTCTGAGGCTCTCCCTGCCAATTCTGTTTCCTCCCCTTTCCTTTCATAGGAATCCTCCCCCTCCCCCTTATACCTCTTGTATTCCTAACTCTGTCTTGACATCGGCTTCCAGAAGGACTCAAATTGGCACAGGGGGTACCAGAAAGGGACTGAGAGCAGAAAGTAAGAATGCGGTTTGGAAACTAGATCACTTACTGTCCCACTGGCAATAGGATCTCATCCTGGGTGGTATGTGAGGCACAGAAAGCCCCGGGCAACAAGACGGTGGCCCAAATGCTAAAACCTTCTTTCGAAAAGTGCTAAAACTTTCTTGGGATAATGCTTCCAAAGAGGAACACGCGGGCTTCCCTAGTGGCGAAGTGGTTAAGAATCCGCCTGCCAATGCAGGCGACATGGGTTCGAGCCCTGGTCCAGGAAGATCCCACATGTCGCGGAGCAAACTAAGCCCGTTCACTACAACTACTGAGCCTGCGCTCTAGAGCTCACAATCCACAACTACTGAAGCCCGCACGCTTAGAGCTCGTGCTCTGCAACAAGAGAAGGCACAACAGTGAGAAGCCTGAGCACCGCAACGACGAGGAGCCCCCGCTCTCTGCAACTAGAGAAAGCCCATGCGCAGCAACAAAGACCCGACTCAGCCAAAAGTTAATTAATTAATTTTTTAAAAAAACAAAGAGGAACATGCCATGTGGTGTAATGACTGTGATGTCTGAAAAGTGTAAGGGGAACAATACAAATAAGAACAATGGAATGGCTGGCTGTCAGCTGTACTGATTCCCTAGAAAGGGCAGCTAACGATTGGAAACTAAGTGTGAAAGCCAGAGGGCTCTCTGGTAGTTCACAAACATCACTTACAGTGAAAGAGCAGAAAAAGATAGTTAAAGGCAGAAATGCTTCAAAGATGACTGAATGCTCAGTCAGGGCAGGTTTGTTATACTAAGGTCAGGGTCCTGGTTTGGAAAACATGGAAGCCTGATACATGGGGTAGGGACAACTAAGATGGTTGCCCCCAAAGAGTTTGATTCTCCAGACTCCTCTGCACTCCCAGAGTCTGCAGAGATGATGTTGGCACTTCCCACTGTGCAGGAATACACCTCAGAGGTCTCTCACCTGCAAGGCAACAAGAGCTCCCCTCAAGATCTGCCCCCCACCTCCACTCCTGCTTGCCATGATAATAATTAATGTTAATCCCATTAAGGACATCTTGGGCCTGATAAGAGAGAAAAGAGACAACACCCCAAAGTTGCTGCAAGAATTAGCCAGCATATACCAGCCGAATCAGTGAAGATACCCACAGTGCTGGATTTTGAGAGTACTTAATCAAGGAGGCCAAAATATTACTGAATAAGGTAAAATTTGGTTGGGAGGTGGAAGGCCAGTGTCTCAGAATATGGGGATTACCACTGTGACAAGGACTTAGGGTTTCATAACTCACTGCTAGGGTGACTCCCAGAAGCCTGGAAAAAACAGCCCACACTGAATGAAGTTGAAATGCCTAAATTACCATGGTAGAGAAAGGATAATGGGATTAAAGGCTCAGGAAAGGGGGAACGCTGGAGTGGATATATTATGTGAGGTCATAAGACCCACCAGACAATTATGTTCCATAAGAGGGCCGATTAGACACACCACACACCAAGGCCATCAAGAATACACTGGTGAGACAGACCTTAGCATCACTAAGAAATTAAGTGGTGGCTCTCCTCTATAGTAGAGGCTGTCACAGAAATTGGTTCACTGACGATGGCAATGATGGGGCTCTGAAGCAACAGCAGCCAGGTGGTAGCACTTAAAACCGGAAGCTAGCGACTTCCCTGGTAGTGCAGTGGTTAAGAATCTGCCTGCCAATGCAGGGGACACGGTTTCAATCCCCGATCCGGGAAGATCCCACATGCCGCGGAGCAACTAAGCCCATGCGCCATAACTACAGAAGCCCACTCACAACTACTGAAGCCCGCGTGCCTGGAGCCCATGATTTGCAACAAGAGAAGCCACTGCAATGAGAAGCCCGTGCACTGCAACGAAGAGTAGCCTCCACTCACCGCCAACTAGAGAAAGCCTGCATGCAGCAATGAAGACCCAATGCAGCCAACAATAAATAAAGTAAATAAGTTTATTTCAAAAAAAACCAAAATAACAGAAGCTAATGGACCACACTATCATCATGACTTGCAAGGTGGGAGACAGCCAATAAAGCTTGACCCACAGGGAGCCGGGGAGAGAGCTAACAGAACTTGTCATTAGAGCAAAATAGACAGGCAATCAACAACAGTGCTGCTTATTAATATATACACAATCAAAGCAAGGCAAGAACAGATAAGCACAAGACTGAGAGTAGCTGCCTCAATAAAAAGCTACTATCCCTTGCCTAATTCCTGGACCTTAGCCAGTTTTCAGATCCAGACCGACAGACTTAAAGAGATGGATGGGTCCCCAGGAGTAAGGACCCTGCTACAAATTTTATATATATATATTTCCCCAAAGGGACCTATGACTATTTACTCAGGTGACTATATTAGGTATAGTGGGGAAAGGAAAACACCCAGACATCTGAAGAACTACTGGTCACAGAGGCTGAGTTAACATTGATATCTAGAAACGTGGAACATAATTATGGCCCAGTTACAGGGGAAGGAATATAGGAACTAAGTAAGAAATAGAGTTCTGGCCAAAGTCTAGCTTATGGTAGGTCCACAGTCCACTGACCCACCCAGCACTTATTTTCCCAGGCCCTGAATACATAAACTGGATTGGCATACTTAGCAATTGAAAGGCCAAATGAGAGCTAAAAATGTCTCCCCACTCCTCAGCCAAAACAGTAAATCAAAAAATATTGTGTCGGGGGTGGAGGTAAGAGGAATGACAGAGATTAGCGCCACCCTTAAGGATCTCAAAGATGCAAGGGTAGTGGTCCCTTTCATATGTTTGTTTAATTCATTAGTCTGTCCTCTGTAGAAACCAGCTGGATCCTAGAGAATGACTGAAGACTACCACAGTTCAACCAAGTAGCAGCCATGACCATAGCTACCATGCTGGATGTAATGTGTTTGCTACAGCAGATATATATAGCCTCAGGTACATGGCATACAGCCACTGATTTGGCAAATGAGTTCTTTTCTATCCCAATCAGAAACAGTTCCTTTCACATGGAGTCAACAACAGTATACACTCAGCTTTGCCTCGGGGCTATATTAATTGTCCTACTCTGTCATAAGATAGTCTGAAGAGATCTGAACTCAGAATGGCACACTAATCTAGTAAATCAGTGACATCATGTTGATCGTGCAAGATGATCAAGAGATGGCTAGCACACTGAAGGATATATGTGCTCCAAAGGATGGGAGAAAAACTATGAATATTCAGGGATCTGCCATTTCCGTGAAGTTTTAGGAATCCAGTGGTTAAGGTTATGCCAACACACTCCCTCCAAAGCAAAAGACAAACTGCTGCATCTTGCATCCCTACTATTAAAAAAAAAAAAAAAAAAAAAAAAAAAAAGGAAGCACAAGGTCTGCTAGATTTCTTCAGATTCTAGAGTCAACACATTCTATACACTGCTGTGGCCCATGTACTGAGTAATATGAAAGGCTGCCAGCTTTGAGTGGAGTAAACAACTCTGCAGTAGGTCCAGGTTGTAGTGCAAGTAGTTCCTATGCTATTGGAGGTATAAATGGTGGGGATAGACACAGTAAAGACTTTATAGCAAGCCCAAGTGGGAGAATTACAATGCAGGTCCCTGAAGTTCTGCAGAAAAGTCATGCCATTAGAAAAACAACTCATGCTGTGCTACTGGGCTCTGGAAGAGACAGAATGCTTTGACAATTGGGCACCATATGTCCAGAACTGCCCATAAGGAGCTGGGTTCAACAGGACTCTCCAAGTCATAAACTCAAGTGAGCTCAGTAACAATCCATTATGAGATTGAAATAGTACATCAAAAATCAAACCCAAGCAGAACCAAAGGGCACAAGTAAGCTACGTAAGTAGACAGTCAAGACTTCCCTGACACTTACCACAGTTGTGCCAGCACCCTTCCTCAGCTCACATCTATAGCTGTTTGGAGGATCCCATACAACCAAGATAAGGAGGACATAAAAGCCAAAGCTTGGCTTATAAATAGGTCAGCTCAGTATGTGAATGCAAGCTGAAAAAAAACAACAGGTTCATTACAGCCACACTTAGGGGTGACTGTGACAGTGGAAAGGGAAAGTCTCCCTAAGATGGAGCTTCAAGTGATGTACTTTGTGTAGAAAGAAATGTGACCTGAGATGAGAATATATACAGACTCATGGGCAATGGCAAATGGACTGAGTACCTGGTTAGGTGTCTTTAAGGAAAAAGACTGTACAATGGATGCACGAAGATAGGAGTGGAGGCAAATGAATGAACATACAGGAGTGAGCATAAAGTGTGAAAATCTTTTTTATGTGTTAATGCCCATCAGAAAGCATCCAATACAGAAGAGACAATGAACAACCAAATAGACAAAATGACTCAGACAGCTGATATTAGCCACCCAGAACTGGCATGATGGGAACATGAACAAAGAAGCCACTGTAACAGAAATGAAGATGGAAGCAGAGAAGGAGGCATGGATGCCCACTTACCAAGGCCCAATCAGGCTACTGCCAACTCTGAACATCCAACCAATGAGCAACACTGAGCCCCCAATACAGCACTATGCCTCAAGCTGACCAACTGGTTAGGGGATATGGGGATATACGTATACATATAGCTGCTTTTCTTTGTTATACAGCAGAAACTAACACAACATTGTAAAGCAATTATACTTCAATAAAGATGTTAAAAAAAAAAGTTAAAGGTTCTAGGCACACTTTTGCCAGGAGACATATCAAGGATCATATTGAACTATATAAATTACAGCTGCAGCCTGGGAATTTGGGACTCTGTGTATCCCACGACCAGGAGACAAGAAGTAGAATCACCACAATGAGGCTAATTAAACTTCATCCTCAGGTGAAGTAGGACTGCTGTTACATAATGGGATCAAAGAGTATATATGGAATTCAGATGATCCATTTGGGTACCACTTGATACTCCCCTGCCCAATTGTGACTGTGAACAGACAAATGCAACCACTCCAGCCTGAGAAGAGCATGGTTCTCAGACCCCTCAGAAATGAGGGCTGGGGCTTCCCTAGTGGTACAGTGGTTAAGAATCCGCCTGCCAATGCAGGGGACACAGGTTCGAGCCCTGGTCTGGGAAGATCCCACATTCCATGGAGCAACCAAGTCCGGACACCACAATTACTGAGCCTGTGCTCTAGAGCCCGCCTGACACAACTACTGAAGCCCACGTGCCTAGAGCCCGTGCTCCGCAGCAAGAGAAGTCACCGCAATGAGAAGCCCGTCACCGCAGCAAAGAGTAGCCCCCGCTCACCACAACTAGAGAAAGCCCACATGCAACAACAAAGACCCAACACAGCCAAAAATAAAATTTTAAATAAAAAATGAGGGTTGGGTCATAACACTAGACAAACCACCAAGAACTTCAGAAATGATAGCTAATGGCAAGAATTCAGACTGGATAGTGGAGGAGACAAAGAGAACCACTGTGACCTGGAGACCAGCTACAGAGATGGAGGCTGAAGCCTGTCTCACTACCCTACTTTTAACTTTCCCATTAGGAAGAGAGGTCCATGGAAATGGAGGAGCTGCTCTCAGAAAATGTTTAGAGACACAGATCCACACAGCGTAAGAAAGGGACTGTGGCAATCACTTGGATCTCCCTTCAAAAAAGAACCTGCATTCGGGTGCAAGGAATACAGTTAGCTAGTAGCCTCCAGCTGCAGCATATAAGAATTCATCTCAGCTTTCCAGGGGAGTCCACACTCTCCTTGGGCAGCTCCTAGTCAGTGACTAAACACAGTGGATTTTCTAGAACCTGGCCATTTCTTCCTAATGCAGGACTCCTCTAACAGGCAGTTTTTGCTCTGGAGCTTCTTATTGGACTGTCCAAGATTTTTTTTCCAGATCTGCATCACAGACTGAGGTTCTCCTTGGTCAGTTCAGCTTACTCTCCCTTTCCCTTCACAGGCATTCTATTACCTACCCCCATAAAAATTCCCTGCACTAGTAACTCCATCTCAATGCTTCCCAGGGGGGACTTCCCTGGTGGCACAGTGGTTGAGAATCTGCTTGCCAATGCAGGGGAGCCAGGTTCAGACCCCTGGTATGGGAAGATCCCACATGGCGCGGAGCAACTAAGCCTGCACACCACAACTCCCGAAGCCCGCGCGCCTCAAGCCCACGCTCTGCAACGAGAGGCCACCACAATGAGAAGCCCATGCACTGCAATGAGGAGTGGCCCCTGCTCGCCGCAAGTAGAGAAAGCCCGCACGCAGCAACGAAGACCGAACACAGCCAAAAGAAAAATATCAATGCTTCCCAGAGGACCAAACCAACACACTTTGTAATTAACTCTTTATATGGATCATCTCATTTAGTCCACTAGAGTATTACTGTTATTCCCTTTTTACAGATGAGGAAACTGAGGCACAGAGACATTAATTAACTTGCCCAAGATCACAAGGCAAAAGCAGTGAAATGAACCCAGGCAGTCTAACTCCAAAGTCTGAGCTTTTAATTACTATACCAGGAAAGACAAGATATTATCTTGTCAGCTTCAGACATTAAAATGAGAGTTTTTATTCTGTATAATTTTAGAGAAGAAAACAACAAAAGGATAGAAGTTAAAGAAAAGCAGATCTTTGGTTAAATACAAAAGAAATTTTCTAATAATCAGCAGTAACCAACAACAGAATGAAGTCCTTCAGGAAGTAATCAGGGCTGATCACCAGAGGGTTCAAATAGCCATGGATATTGTGAGGGTGAGGCTTTATAAAACAGATAAAAGTTGACCTAGATCAGTAAAAGCTGTACTACTAACTATTATGTGGATAAAAAGGGTTCCACAGCCAATTAGTCTGGGTAATATACTGCTAAATAAAGGGAAACAAATTTCTTTACTTTTACTCCTCAGTTTTTAAAATACTAATGTGCAGTTACAAATCTCCACCTGAGGGATCTAGTATGCTAAAAAAAAACCCAAATTTATTGTATTTGACTAAAGAACACTTCCTTGCCCCTGGTCGAGGATGATTTCTTTGCTAAGTCAAGATTCACTGATCCAAGGACTGCAGAAAAAGCTAACAAGGAAAAGTATGACAGTTTTCTAGCTGGGTAACAATTTTCCAACCAGTCAAAACATCACCTGATTACCTACACGTCAATATTAGCATCTCTAATACCTCCAGGGTGGGTAGGCTATATAAAAGTTTTGTCACTAAAATGCATTTTATCCTTTTTGAATGCAAAACATGCCCTCCTTTGCTTTCTCAACAAATTCTCTTAAGATCTATAACAATGGGTGCACATTTTAATTACTGAATTCCCACTTTATGAGCAATATGAAAGCTTTAATTATTTCAAGTGTGCTATGGTGATCTGGTTATTTTCATATAACACAGCTCTATATGCATTTTTCACAAACATAAACACATCACAAGAAAGGGCAGAAGAAGGAATAACAAGTAGAGAGGGAAAAGGTCTCAGTCACAAACTATTCATCCAGCTAATTTCTAGAATTTTTGTGTTTTTATTCAGAAATATATTCTCTTTATTCATTACAGGGAAAACTTTTATGTAAATTACAATCCCTTGGTCTTGATTCTATCTTCCTCAGCCACTACCCACAGCCCACTGCCCCCCCCATGCTGTTACTTCATTAGTGACATTTAGTCACCATTGCCTAGTTGTCCACATGCCATCTATCTTTTCATTGAGCTCTTCCTTAGAAATATTGAATAGAATATTAAATGTGGAAAGGGCCTTAACATCTAGCCCATCACTCATTTTCACATCAGAAAAATGAGGTCCAGAGATCAGTTAGTATACTTATCTAATAATCACAAAGCAGGCATTTATCTACTTCGAAAATAAGTATATGGGGCTTCCCTGGTGGCGCAGTGGTTGAGAGTCCACCTGCCGATGCAGGGGACATGGGTTCGTGCTCCGGTCCGGGAGGATCCCACATGCCGCGGAGCGGCTGGGTCCATGAGCCATGGCCGCTGAGCCTGCGCGTCCGGAGCCTGTGCTCCGCAACCGGAGAGGCCACAACAGTGAGAGGCCCACGTACCACAAAAAAAAAAAAAAAAAAAGTATATGAAAGCAGAAATTCCCAAAATACATGCACATACACATCTCTTTTTTACACAAATTGCTACATGTCAATAGCATACTTCAAAGACAAATCAACTAAAGTTGTGCTCTTCTAATTTGAATACTTCCTAAAGCACTATGGAAAATCTTATAATAAAACAAATACAGAACACATGGGGAAGTTCACATGATGAAAAAGAGTGTGGAGTTTGTAGTCAGTTATATGGTTTGAATCATGGATGTGGGCTTAGGAAAGTCAATAAAACTCTTCAAGCTTCAGTTCCTTCAGCTGTAAAACATCCATGATACCATGGGTATTATAGGATCATTTTAAGAATTATAAATAACAGACATGAAACACCTACCAGAAAGATAGCACACCCTTGACAAAACTTTTACATTACACAAATAAGCAATAAAAGGCAAAAGAAATCAAGGAAAATGTTGTAAACCTGGAATCTTGGGAGGACTGGATAATGGGGCATGTAGCTACAGTTTATATTTTACTTCCAATTTTAGACACACACATTTTATAAAATGCCCAGGCAAGCTAGAGGTTTATTATAGGCATAATATGATACAATACTCATTGGCCAACGAATAGTAGACACCATGGATTAGGTTGGAACCAGACCATGAAGGGCTGTGCCAGAATAAAGAATCTTAATCTTGTTTTTTAACCACTGAGCAGAAACTTCCAAGAGTGACCTCACAACAATTTCAAAAATAATTTACTTTAGCACTAATTTTTTAAAACAACAAAAACAAAAAACTTTGGCAGCTATTACATCACCAGAATTACAAAAAGGTCTAGATGATGTATTCTGAAGTTTTAAATTTTTTCTTAAACTGGCAGTGTTTTACTTCAATTACTTTTTAGAGGTTGTTTCTCTCATTCAATTGAAAATGAAAAATGGAGACTAAAAATTACATAAACCCTGACGGAATATTTTCACAAAATTTTGATACTGCTCGTTCTTTATTTTAATAAACAGAATTCTGAGATAGGCTCTGTTGTGTTTTGAAATAATAATAATAACATGATTTATGCTTTCTTCATTTTAATAAAACAAATTCTGGTAGATAAACTACCATGAGAGGTTAGAAGAGAACTGTTACAAACAGAAATGCTTACTTCTTCATTAATACCAGCAAAAAGACTCCAGAACTGCTGTTTTTTATAGCTTTATATAGAAATTACGGCATCCAAAGCAACTATAAGATTGTGTAACAAACCAGTCATACAATCTTGTAAAACTTTCAGCCCACTCAGTTCAAAATCAGCATTAAAAGATCTAAAAGTGATCAGAATCAAATGGGAAAACACTGTGGCTGATCCACTGTATGTAGAATGAAATTCAAAGATCATGTAAAACTGAAAATGAATAATTGAAAAATGAATAAAACTCTGAAAATGTAACATATTTTCACAGAGAATGGCTAATTTATTAGCTAGACACAGGGAAGGGCTAATTTATTTGCTAAAAATGAAATGGAAAATATGTGGATCCAAATTGTTTTCTATCAAAAATTTCCAAAAATTCCAAAAGTAAACTCATTCTCTAAAAAATTAAAGCTACCAAGTTTTAAGTCACACAGAAATTCTAATGCCTGGTTTTTGTTTTTGTTTTCTCCAAAAGGAGGAATGGAATTGAGCATTTATTGAGCACCTTCTATGTGACAGACACTGAGTTAACTGCTTTTGATTACTTTTATCTCATGGAGCCTGTTCTACTGCCCTGACTACTGAGGGGTACCATTACTCCAATAGCACATAAGAAACTCAGGATCTAAATGTCACATTGCTATAAGAGTGCAGTTAAGATTGCACTAAGGATTCGTACTCACATCTGACTCCATATTCTGCACCACATCATGCAATTAACAACCACAAAACACACCACACACACCATCCCTTTAGCAACATGAGAATTTAAGTTAAAAATCCAAGCAGTTATTTTTTATTTATTTTATTTTATGTTTTTTTGTGGTACGCGGGCCTCTCACTGCTGTGGCCTCTCCCGTTGCGGAGCACAGGCTCCGGACGCGCAGGCTCGGCGGCCATGGCTCACGGACCCAGCCGCTCCGCGGCATGTGGGATCTTCCCAGACGGGGGCACGAACCCGTGTCCTCTGCATCGGCAGGCGGACTCTCAACCACTGCGCCACCAGGGAAGCCCCAAGCAGTTATCTTTTAAAGAAGCTTTGTGCCCTGCAACTAGTCTGCAGCCAGCACATAACAGGTGCCAAATAAAAGTTTACTGAATGGAATGTAACAGGAAGAAATGGGATCATCTCCACTCACACCGTCTTTCTCAAGGAGTTAACATAAAACTATTGCTCACCAGGCAACATATACAATTTTCTCCTTAAAGAATAAAACACTGAATCAGGAATTAGAAGGAAAAGGAATGACCATACATAAAAATTATTAATATTCTTAAAGGGCAAGCTACTGGATTAAACATAGAAGCCTTAAATAGAGATCCAGCATGTTCCACTCAATTACAACACTTAGCTGACTCTGCCTTATAGCAGTTAATTAGGACTTCCCTAGTGGCACAGGGGTTAAGAATCCGCCTGCCAATGCAAGGGACACGGGTTTGAGCCCTGGTCCGGGAAGATCCCACATGCCTCGGAGCAATTAAGCCCGTGCACCACAACTACTGAGCCTGTGTTCTAGAGCCCGGGAGCCACAACTACTGACGCCCGTGTGGCTAGAGCCCGTGCTCCACAACAAGAGAAGTCACGACAATGAGAGGCCCGCGCACCACAACGAAGAGTAGCCCCCACTCGCCACAACTAGAGAAAGGCCACGCACAGCAACGAAGACCCCAAAATAAATAAAATAAATTTATTTTTAAAAACAGGGGCTTCCCTGGTGGCGCAGTGGTTTAGAGTCCACCTGCCGATGCAGGGGACACGGGTTCGTGCCCTGGTCCGGGAAGATCCCACATGCCGCGGAGCGGCTGGGCCCGTGAGCCATGGCCGCTGAGCCTGCGCGTCCGGAGCCTGTGCTCCACAACGGGAGAGGCCACAACAGTGAGAGGCCCACGTACCGCAAAAAAAAAACCCCGAAAAACAGTTAATTAAACATGTCCTGCTTCTACAATGAGCTAGTTGCTAGCACAGACCTTGGTCATTTTTGTGTTTCTCATAACACCAAAGACAGGACCTGGCACTTAATATTAACAGCTAAAATTTTATAAAGATCTTTCACAGATTACAAAGCTTTTTCATATGTATTTATCCTTAAAGCCTTGCAAGATAAGTATGATAACTGTCTTCATTTTACAGACCGTGACATTGAAGTCCAAGATTAAGAGCCAAGGTAAGTGGTCAGGTATCCTTCTGTAACACCACAGCTACCAGAAAAGGCTCTCAATAAATGTTTGTTGGTTGAATCAGCTGTCCCTATAAATGTTTGTTGGTTGAATCAGCTGTCCCTAGAAATATGATTTTTCTAAGATTACCACCATTATCTGTCACTATGAGAAATGACTGTATTACCACTTAAGATTTATAGCTTTGCTAGAAAACAGATACTTTCACTCAGCTTGACAAGTTTAATTAACTTGAAACTTATTACCAGTGATTCTCAAACTTTAGTAGGACTAAGAACTGGGGAGCTTGATAAAGGTGAAGCTCCTTGGGCCACCACCATCTCTAGAAATTCTGTTTCAAATGGCCAGGAATCTGCATATTTTAATAAGCACTCAGCTGATTCTAATGTTGGTAGTCTTTAGGGACACACTAAGAACTGAATTAGATTTTTTTAAACCTAAATTCATCTACCTTCCCCAAATTTTTTAATGGAGCCAATTTTTTACAGTTGTAAATATTTAAGCAAAAATCTTACAAAAACAATACAAGGCTATGGCATCGAATAGGATAGGTCCCCAAAAAACATTTAATACACAAAACCTCCCTAGACCTGGAGCTTCACATGCTGCACAGAAGGTAAATCAGGGGTCTTTTAGGTAGTTACCCATGTTATTCTGTTTTAATTGATGAATTCAACTATGACTGCAATGTAATTTAGTAAAACATTTTTATAGGTCTTATACAAATGACTGGATGTTCAACAGTAAAATGGAACAGTTAACTTTGAACCTAATACAGAGATAATAATTTAATCACCAACAATACAAGCCCATTTTAAACTTTAAATGACCATCAAAATGTTCTGAGATTACGTGTGACTTTTCCCCCATTATTAAATATTTACTGAGGGTTGGCATAGTACCTCTCTGTACTTTCTGAACTTTCTACAATAAGCATATTTTTTTCAGGATTATAAAAGTTTTATAAGTGTTTATTAATCCTACAACCTTCACATACATAATGGGAAACAAGAATAACCTGAACCACATTAATCATAAACTACAAACACCCAAATATTTGACTTATGGTACCAAACTGTAATCATTAACTTTCTTTAAATTAATACCAGAACAAATCACTTAACTACTAAAATTTAGAATATGTCCTATTTCTATCAGGTATCTGTTATTAGCATGACTTTTTAAAATCCTCTTGTCATCTATCCTATGGATCTATTTAGGAAGACAATTTTGTAACGAGAACTGAGGCATTAAAATATTTACACTCTCTCATGGCGGGGCGGGGGACCAGACCTTTGGTGTTTTGTTTTGTTTTAAGATATTTTTCTAATTGTATTTATCTAGGAAACTTAACATCGCAAAGCTGGGAGGGGGCTTTCTCCAAGGCAAACCACGCTTAGAAGCAAAATGTAACAGAAGAAGGCAAAGATGAGCTACCGGTAGGTGATGAAATTTCACCTCAAGACGCAAACGGTTGTTTTCTGCCCAGTCAGGTGGGTGAATGACACTCCAGGAGTTCCTAGGGCTTTCAGGGCCCCGCACTTTCGGCGCTCTTTCTCTCTCCCTGCCCTCCCGCCCCTCCCCCCGGGACTCTGCGGGACTCAGCATGGGCGCGGAAAAGCCCAGGCTGTTCGCAAACAGGCGTCCTCTGCCTCTCTCCGGGATGTACGTGCGGGGCCGAGGGTAAGAGGCTGCGCTCGGGCCGGCGCTGGGGCCAACCCGAAGGGTGCCAACGACCCTGCCAGTCCCCCGCTGCACACACCCGGCCGCCCCGGAGCCCAGGCCGGGGCGAGGGCTTCCCGGCGACACGGGGCCTAGTCGCCCCCCACACGCCTCCGGCCTCCCGGGGGACGCGAGAAAGAAGGGCTGAGGCCCCCCTAGCCGCGGGGTGGGGGAGGCGGCCGCAGCGGCAGGACGCCCCGTCCGCCCGGCCCGAGGGCTTGCCCAGGACCCTCCCGGGCGGCCGAAGGCCAACGAGCACGGGACCGCGCCGCGCCACACTCACCTCGAGCAGCGGCCGCCGCCGCCTCAGCATGACCGTGGGGGTCGTCCCTGAGCAGACAGCCTCCTCCGGAGGGCACCGGCCCGGCCCCAGGCGCCGCCGCGAAGCCTCCCACTCCTGAAGGAGCTGTGGTTGCCGCTGCGGCTGAGGCCCAGCGCCCGCCGAGCCGCATCGGGCTCCCGGGCCGCCGCAGCCACGCGGATCCCGCAGGAGCGCCGCTGAGCCGGGCTGGGGGATCAAGGCTGCGGCGGGACAACCGAGGTGCTGCGAGCGGGGATCCTCCGCGAAGCCTCCAGCGTCGCCGTGGCCGCTCCTGCCGCCGGCGCCGCTGGGCCACAGCGCCCCCTGGACCCCACGCCCGGCTACGGCGCGGGGACTGCGGCGGCCGCCGGGCACGAGCTGCAGGGAACGCGAGGGAGCGCGGCCTGGCGTTGGCGGGGCCCCGTGTTCCCTGCGCAGCCCTCGGGCCCCCGGCCCGCCCCCGACGACGCCTCCCGGGAGCCGGAAGCCCCTCGGTCCCCACCGACCTTGGTGGGTCCCCTCCCCTCTCCCCAGTCCTCAGGCCCTGAGCACCTTTGCACCTTTTCTTTCTCTCCAGAAGGTACGTGAACGTTCCCGTCACTCGGACCTTCACCCGAGAGCAGGAGTGTGAGGGAATCTCCTCGTTTTCATCTCTCATGATTCAAGGGGGATCCCTCCTAATCCCTTCAGTGTGTCTGGATGCAAGAAGAGTGACCCAGAACCAAC
This sequence comes from Kogia breviceps, assembly GCF_026419965.1. Classification (NCBI taxonomy): domain Eukaryota; kingdom Metazoa; phylum Chordata; class Mammalia; order Artiodactyla; family Physeteridae; genus Kogia; species Kogia breviceps. The sequence goes on from NC_081310.1 coordinate 158,838,563, forward strand.
CTTCCCCCCCTCCCCGAATCCTCTCCCGAAACAGATGAAGGAATTGTCTTTGACCTTAATTTTTTTTGGATCTTGTGGCAGTGCGTTTGAGGAATTTATCCTACGGATACCAAACCCTTAACTCCCAACCTCCCCCAAAATAGAAAAATAATAATAACATGCTGAGCAAGAGAAGACAATAGCCAACGAGTTGTCCTGAAATTCATAAATAACTTAAAGGTAAGAGAAGAACAACCATCTCTTCTGACAACCCACTCCCCCACCCCCATCTCTACTCTTCCACCCCCAATCCCTGCCAAATCGCAGGTAAGGCTCTGAAGGAAGGGAATCCTTATATTGCTGGGGCTGTGGAATCGTTCTGTTTACAGATACCCCATATTCCATCCCACTCAAACTCTAGGCTGCAACATCAGAAGAAAAAACAAAAGAAACAAGACTGTCAGAGGGAAAATAGGGAAAGAGAAACTCTTCACATCCTGTGGTCCCATACTTTTCCAAATATTATACATTATTTTATCACTAAGTGGTATAGTAGAATGAGCAGGGACTTTGGTGGCAGATAGATCCTGATACAACCAATTCCAGCTCTGTGGTGTGTAACTTTATGACCCTGGGCAAGTTATATAATATTTCGGAACCTTGGTTTTTCTGATGCCTACCTTGCTGGTTGTTGTGAAGATTGGAGATAATTTATGTAAAGGAACTGGCCCATGGAAGGTACTCAATAAATGTTAGTTCCTATTATTGTTGGTTCCAAAACACTCTCTCAGTCTTTCTTAGATTCAAGGTTGTTCTCATCTTTTTCTTTCTCTCTCAATCTGTGTGTGTGTGTGTGTGTGTGTGTGTGTGTGTGTGTGTGTGTGTTCCTATCGAAAGATGTGTGCATCATTTGTCATCATTCTTGGTCTGGGTAAAATCTCCCTAAATTTCACTAATGGATTTATGTAACATCCCTCCACTGAAGAATAGTACAGCCTAGTATACTGGATCCTATGACATTCTGTTGCATGGCAGATATCAGGATAGAAACAGTATAGTTTTCTGTATAAAAAAGAATTAGAAGGCAATTTCACCTTACCTTAGGTTATGTCCTAATAATAATAAATCTTAATGAGAAAGTTATATAAGGTCTCTGGGAATTTTCAAATAATAATTGAGCAGCCACCTTAGAGAAAATATAACCTAACAGCTCTCTTCCAATCAATGAAAGCTGTTTCTGCGTGTACCTTTACCACCTACTTCTGAGTCACATCGCAAAAAAGTCACTATCCCCTTTTTATAACAAGAGAAACTGGGGCTCAGAAGGAAACTGTGATTCATCCTCACAACAGCTCTATGAATTAAGTAGTATACTACCACCATTCTACATGTGAAATGCATCCAACGTAAGGAAAAGCTGGAAGTAGACCCTGAGATTCCTTCAGTCTCCCATCTGATGCCCTGACAGTCCTTTCTTCAATATTAAGAAAATACTATAAGACTAAGTTACTGTTGCTAAAAAAAATTTCAATCTAGAGAAATGGGCCCTTTAGTTGAGATTAGTTTGGCAACCTAACATTAGCACTGTGCTTTCCAAGCCTAGTTCACTATCACTGCAGGAAATCTGCCTTTGTTTATGAATAATCATGCTACCCAGGGTGTAGCTACTACGTGAAGATGATTCATTTGTTCCCAGGACCAGTTTTCCTCTTGCTTCACGTTTTCCCTCCTTCTATTCAAATTATGTTGCTCAAAGAGGCTGCCTTTATCATCACTACCACTTCCCTGATTATAGTAGAGTCCACTTTAAATCTTTTCATCCACGGTTTTATTCCGTTGTTTTGACTCTTCCTACCCAATCTGCTCTCTGCTTCTGAAATGTCTTTCATCTGTTCTCTTCTCCCCTGTAAATCTCTTTCATTTTAATCTACCTTGACCTGCTGTCAATTGATTTGGTTACCCTATCCTCAGTTTTGCAGTGATTTCCACTGCTATTCAGTGACTCTAAAATATCTCCTTATTCCCAACCTGGTAAACCTACTTTTGCTTTTATACCATATACATACTATAGAAAGCCAGTATTCTAAGAATGGTTTCTTCAAATGATTTTATTTATTTATTTATTTTTTGCGGTATGCGGGCCTCTCGCTGTCGTGGCCTCTCCCGTTGCGGAGCACGGGCTCTGGACGCGCAGGCTCAGCGGCCATCGCTCACGGGCCCAGCCGCTCCGCGGCATGTGGGATCTTCCCGGACCGGGGCACGAACCCATGTCCCCTGCATCGCAGGCGGACTCTAAACCACTGCGCCACCAGGGAAGCCCCAAATGATTTTAAAGTGTAGCACCCCAAACAAAATTTTCTTTGCTCCTTAGAATTTGTTCTTTAAAATTCAAGCCTTTTTATTTGTCAATTATAGCTGGGAAAAATAATTCAGACCAAAATGATATTCATTTTCTGGCTTGATGAATGACATAGGAATCATCCTTAACTCTTGTGTCTCTGTCCTGGACAACTGGTCACTAAACCTGATAAATTCTATTTCTTGCTTTTATTGAATTTCTTTCCTTCTCTCCAACTCCACTTCTATAGATGCACTGAATGAAAAGAGAGAAGGGAGGAAGGAGGAACTAATGAATATTATCTTTGTGTACAAGAGTATATACTGTATAAAAGTTGGTTTAAAAGAAAGCACAGAACCTCTTCCATGCTCCCAATAATCCTTGTGCTTCCCAATTTATAAGTACTCATTACTACACTGTCAGTATGTGTTTGCTTGTATGTCTCCCCTATCAGATTGTAAATGTTTGATTCATCTCTGTGTGCCCACAACCAGTCTCAGCACAGAGTACAACTCAGGGGATGTTAAGCTGAACAAACTGTGGCTTAGCGTGATGTGCATCAGGCTAGTGCATCCCACCCACTCAGTTACTTTTTAGGCCTTACATGTTAACTTCCAGGGTCCACCAAAGAGTAAGACGCCCCTTCAACAGGCGATTGCCCTGCAGCCCAGAATTGGCCCCAGCCGCTCTTGCTATGGTCTCCCCCACCCCTCTGACCAATCATAGCCAGGAATCAAACCCAAAATTCACAGTTACCTGTTACCAAACAGGAGAGCCCTAGAGCAAGCCAGAAGTCAGTAAAGCAACACAAACTTAAAAAGGAAATTGGGGACGTTTGGGAGTTTGTTAGGTCACTTGAGTCATTTCAAAAGGGACAAAACAATTCCCATTTTAGGAATGACGTATAAGGAAGTAATCAAATATATGAAGAAAGATATGTGCAAAAAGATGTTTATTATATATTTTACTATAGATTTATGACGTAAAAATGTAAGGAAAGCCTTAAATGAATTACAGTACCTCCACACAAAGAAATATTGTGTATCTATTAATTGCATTTTTAAAGAATTTTAAAAGACATTGAATACTGCTCATGATTCAATATCAAATTGTGTTAAGTAAAAAAGATTATTGTATGATCCCAATTGTGTTTTTATATATTTGTAAAATACATAAATATATTTATAAGGAAATAGTACAGAATGTTATATGTTTGTGGGTTTTTTTTAACTTTTTATTTTGAAATAATTTCATATTTAAAGAAAAGTTGCAAAAATACTACAAAAAAATCCCATATCTAACCACATTTGCTTTATTCTCTCTCTTTCTTGTGTGCACACGTGCCCTCATTCTCACTCTTTCTTCTGTCTCTACAGAGAGGTAGATATAAATATAGATATTTAAAGAAACTACTGTAATTATTTTCTGATCTATTTATCCCTAAATATTTTTCAGTATATTTCCTCAAAGTAGTACAAATACCGGGACTTCCTTTGCGGTCCAATGATTAAGACTCCACGCCCCCAATGCAGTTCGCACAGTCCGATCCCTGGTTGGGGAGCTAAGATCCCAAATACCCCACGGTGGGGGAAAAAAAAAAAGTACAAATATCACAGTACAATTATCAAACTCAGAAAGTAATATTGATACAGTACCGTGACTTAATCTATGACCTTATTCAAATTTTGCCAATTGTCCCACTAACATTCTTTACAGAAAAAGAAAATCACTTTTTTTCTGGCCCAGGATTCAGTGCAGGATCACACATTATAATTAGTGTCAAATCTCTTTAATATTCTTTAATCGGGAAACATTTCTCAGTCTTTGTTTCATATGACCTTGCCATTTTTATGGCATTTATTTTGTAAAATATCCCTCAATTTGAGTTTGTCTGATGTCTCTTCTTGATTAGATTCAGGTTATGCATTTTTGGCAGGAGTACTACAGAATTGATGTTGTGTCCTTCTCAATGCATCACATCAGAAGACATGTGACACCTGTATAGGTGATAGCAGTTTTGTTCACTTGATTAATTAAGGTGGTATCTGCCAGGTTTATGCAGTGTCAGTAACCATTTTGCTCTTTGTAATTAATAAATATCTTGTGGAGAGATCACAAGTTTTAACATTCATTGATAATTCTTGCTTGAAACAGTTATTAGTATAGTAGTTGCCAACTTTCTAATTCCATCATTATCATTCCTAATACATTTTAAAATTTGCCTTCCTACTGTATGGGCAAACTTTTTGCTTCTCCCCCCATTTATTCGTTTATCAATTTATTGATTTATATCAAGATAAACTCATCAATTTTTATTTTATTCTGTGAATTTTATAATCATTAACCATCATTTTTTTTGGAATTTTATTTATTTTTTTATACAGCAGGTTCTTATTAGTTATACATTTTATACATATTAGTGTATATATGTCAATCCCAATCTCCCAATTCATACCACCACCACCACCACCCCCGCCACTTTCTCCCCTTGGTGTCCATACGTTTGTTCTCTACATCTATGTCTCTTATTTCTGCCCTGCAAACCGGTTCATCTGTACCATTTTTCCAGGTTCCACATATATGCGTTAATATATGATATTTGTTTTTCTCTTTCTGACTTACTTCACTCTGTATGACAGTCTCTAGATCCATCCACATCTCTACAAATGACCCAATTTCATTCCTTTTTATGACTGAGCAATATTCCATTGTATATATGTACCACTTCTTCTTTATCCATTCGTCTGTCGATGGGCATTTAGGTTGCTTCCATGACCTGGCTATTGTAAATAGTGCTGCAATGAACATTGGGCTGCATGTGTGGTTTTTTTTTGTTTGTTTTTTTGTTTTTTTTGCGGTATGAGGGCCTCTCACTGTTGTGGCCTCTCCCGCTGCGGAGCACAGGCTCCGGACGCACAGGCCCAGCGGCCATGGCTCACGGGCCCAGCCGCTCCGCGGCATGTGGGACCCTCCCGGACCAGGGCACGAACCCGTGTCTCCTGCATCGGCAGGCGGACTCCCAACCACTGCACCACCAGGGAAGCCCCTGCATGTGTGTTTTTGAATTATGGTTTTCTCTGGATATATGCCCAGTAGTGGGATTGCTGGGTCATATGGTAATTCTATTTTTAGTTTTTTAAGGAACCTCCATACTGTTCTCCATAGTGACTGTATCAATTTACATTTCCCCTAAAAGCTCTAGTTCCATTTAATGGAGAATGGTATTTAGAAATTAAGATCTAGGTGGTAGGTGTGCTCATTACCACTATGGTGCCATTGCTTCTAGGCTCTCTCAGTAAGTAGAGCTAGAAAACACACACACACACCACTTTTACTTGAACCTCATTTTTACTTTAAAGAACAGATGAACCGCAGTATTCAGACTTGGGAATTTGGCAGACATTTTCTAGAAAATGGCTGAAGTGAGCTTGTCACTTCAAGGAAAGCAACTAACAGGATTTGTTGCCAATGATACAATTCAAGCTTTCAGGTAAATATTAGAATACTGAAAAACTTGTATTCAACAAGATAAACTTAACAGCTTCCCAAACGTTCTGAAGGAATGGGTGGTTATTAACAAATGTTATGGAATGTTGTGTTGTTTTTTTTTAATTGTGTAATGAAATATGTCAACATTGGGAAGGTCTGTATAACTCAGTGAACTAGTATTTTTTTTCAAATGACCAATGCATAATGTTACAAATATGTAATTGGGTAAAATATCCCTTTAAAGTGTAATATAGATCAAAAGAGTTTAATGGAACAGAGTGCAAAAAATTAATCAGTATGGTTTCAGATTCCACATTGCAGCTAACCATTAAGAAATTACCACTTGTCGGGCTTCCCTGGTGGCGCAGTGGTTGAGAGTCCGCCTGCTGAGGCAGGGGACATGGGTTCGTGCCCCGGTCTGGGAAGATCCCACATGCCGCGGAGCGGCTGGGCCCGTGAGCCATGGCCGCTGAGCCTGCACGTCCGGAGCCTGTGCTCCGCAATGGGAGAGGCCACAACAATGAGAGGCCCGCATACCACAAAAAAAAAAAAAAAAAAAAGAAATTACCACTTGTCAAGGTTTGATGTAGTATCAAAGAAAATATCCCTAATTATCTGAAATGTCTATTAAAATACTCCTCACTTTTCTAACTACATATCTGTTAAGGACAGATTTTCTTCATATATTAATACATCAACCAAAACAACATATCCCAACAGATTGAATGCAGAGCAGATATGATAATCCATCTGTCTTCTAATAAACTGACTTTAAAGAGGTTTACAGGGAATTCCCTGGCAGTCTAGTGGTTAGGACTCTGTGCTTCCACTGCAGGGGGCATGGGTACCCTGGTCAGGAACTAAGATCCCACAAGCCAGGTGGCACGGCCAAAAAAAAAAAATTTACAAAAATATAAATAATGCCAGTCTTCATACTACATTTTTGTTGTGGAAAATATAGTTATTTTTCATTAAAATAAGTTATTTATGTTAACATATGAGTTCACTATTATTTTAAATAAATGAATAAATAATGGTTTAAAATATTTTCTCAGTTTTAATTTCTAAGACGATAAATATCATTAGATGTCCACACAGACAAAAGATCTCTGGAGTCCTCAGTAATTTATAAAGGGGTAAAGGGTTATCAAAATGTTTGAGAACTATTTCTATAGTTTATTATCCCATAGTTTATTCTACACATTCTCCTATATGTGGGTATTTAGGTTATTTCCAGTATTTTGCATAACAAACAATGTTGCAACAAATAATTTAGTGTATCTATATTTTTATAATGTTGTAGATGTATGTTTAGGGTAAATTCTTAGAAGAAGTAAGATTTCTAGGTCAAAAAATAAATGCATATGTAGTTTTATTAGATAGCACCAAATTACCCTTCCAAAGCGTTGTGCCTACTGGTACCATTGTCTATCTCCTCTACCAATACTATATTTTCTGTCAAATCTGATACAATAAGAGATTACATAAGAGATTACAATAAGAGAATAACACTTTTAATACTCTATAGTAGAAAAAGCTTTGGAACAAGACAGTACTGGGTTCAAATCCTAAGTAACTACTGGACATGAACAGAGGACCTTTTTTCATCAATAAAATGGGGCTAATGTCTGCTGTATATGCAAGAAATTGGTATATAGCAGGCACTCATTAAATGGTAACCGTTGTTATTATCTGAATTTCTGGGCAAGTGTGAGTTGGGGTCAGGTTTGACCAGCACAGTTACCCTGGATTCCTTGGACTAGCCTAAATGGAACTGCAGAGGATGTTGACAATAAGAGAGAATATTCAGAGTTGAAAGTCTTGGGAGTGACCTGGATGCAAGAAGAGAACAGGTCACCTAAATCAGAAAAGAGGGCCAGAAACAGATGCTAAAATATAGACTACAGAACCAGGGGTCTAGGCAATGAGCGTGCAGAACAGTTCATTAATTCAATCAGTTGGTCAAATATTTATTGAACACTGCTATGTATGAGACACTATGTTCTGTAGTAAGCAAGATACCATCTTTCCCCTTAAGTTTAGACTGTTGGTGGACGCAGATGAGAAAATAGGCAATTAGAATTTTAGGGGGTAAGCACAGTGTGTTATATAGGAACAAAAATCAGGGCATCTTATCTAAACTTAGGGGTTAGGCAAGATTTTGGGGGGGAAATGTTACTTAAACAAAGACATGAAGAATGGCTAAAACTTAGCTAGGTAAATTGGGTGGAGGGGCAGGAAGGGAGTAGATAGAGAAAGAGTGTGTTCCAGGCAGAAGGAATAGAATGTGCAACAATGTAGGGGCAAGAGAAAATATGATCTGTCTGAAGAACTGAGAGACAGTTTTGGCTGAGGCAGAGAGAACAAGGTTGGGGAGGAATGACAGCCAAGGCAGAGGCCAAATCAGGAAAGGCCTTATAATCCATATCAAGGACTTTGCATTTTACCTTATGGGCGAGGGGAAGCCATTAGAGCTTTTAAGCTAGTCAACAGCATTAATAGGTCTGATTTTAGAAAAGATCGCTCTAACCACTGGGTAGAGAATAGATTAGAGGACACAAATTTGGAGACAGGGAAGCCATTTATAAGCGTCTATTGCAATAATCCAGGAAAAGCCACGGTGACCTGAATTACGGTAGAATAGGGAGAACTACGATTTCACGAGGCGAAATCATCAAACTCATGATTCGGTTGGTGTGTGAAAAAGAGGGAGAAGTCAACGGTGACTGGGATTTCTGGCTTAGGCAACTGGGTAGTCCATGCTATCAGACTGGGAGACAGCAGTGGTGGAAGAGCAGGCTTGAGAGAAAAAATGATGAGTGCTATTTCAACATGTTGACAGATTAGGAAACTGAGGTTACTTGTTCCAGGTGACTGACTGTAAGTGGTAGAGCTAAGATTCCAACCCAGGTCTCTCTGACTACAAGGTTCCTTGCTGCTTCAGCACCACTGCACCTCCTCCCAAACTCACAGTGGGAACGTGCACCAACCACCAGGGAGGGGAAAACTATTTATATTGTGAGTGAAATACTTTCATATAAGTCACAATTTGACTGAATAATAACACAAGAGGGTGTTTCCATAAGCATAATTATTATTATTAACACTCTGTCCATGATGACTCACACTGCCATTCTCTGGTCCTAGAAGGAAAGTATTGAGATACTTCGATATTGGGGAATATGTTTTTCATAACAATTACATATGAAGCAGCATGGCAGGTGTGGTGGAATGGAAAGACCCTGGGTTAGAGACTGGACACCTGGGTTCTAATGATGTAAACATGGACTGGACTGAGGAAGAAAATTGTTATTTAGGCATTTGAATTTCTGGGCCTTACCTCAGAGTGTCTAGTTCAATCAGGGCTCCTTTGGCACACCAGCCTATGCCATACTACCGACTGTGTACAGAGATAGCACAATATAGTGGAAAGAGCCTACATTTTCGGAATTGGCAGATCCAAGTTTAAATCACAGCCCCACCAATTTCAGGCTGTTTGACTGAAGGTAGTCACTTATTCTCTCTGAGTCTTATTTTTCTCATTTGTATGGTATGTGGTTGAAAGAGTCATCAAGAAAGTGCCAGGTACATGGTAGGCACTCAAAGTTAATTATCTTCCCTTGCCTTTTGTCATCTTTTGAACCCCAAACACTGTTTCCTATCTCAATCTCAACAACTCTGGAAGAGAGTTAACAGCTTCGTTATTCCTGTTCTTTCCACTGTACATGTGTCCTCTCATAAACAGAAAACCAAATAAACAAAAAATATTTTGGAGCAGAGGAGACCAACCAAGTAGTTAGCATCCATTATAGCCTCATGACTCAAAGGTTTATTTCATTTGGGCATGCTACACCCCAGTTGTGCATATGAGTGAATAACTTATGTGTGTGTTCTCATGTGAATTCACCTCAGTCCTACAAACACTGATCTCTAACTATGATCCAGACACTATAAGGATACAGAGTTGAAAAAAAAAGAATGTTTTTGCTTAGTTTTAAATGCATTTTTATGTATGTGTTAATATGTGTTTTGGCTGAGGGAAGGAAGGATTAGATTCGTAGCATTGAGGAATATATAAGTTGAAAGCAGTGATGGGCTGGAGCCAGCTCATATTGGCTCAGGAGAGCCAGTTGTTAAATTTTAAGAAATTTGTGAGCCAATTGTAACTATATAAACTCACAATTAATTGTATTAAAAACAGAGTTAATAAATACAGGCAGCCCTTGCTTTGCAAAGTTCTGAAATGTGCAAATTTTAGTTCCCACAGTTTAGTTAAATAACATCGGTCCAACAAGACAGTTCAAGTTTCATTTATCACCATATATTAACTGCAAGTAATTGCACAAAGTAAAGTATAAACTTTGCTGCTGTTTCTTCAGTCCACAAATCACTATGTAAATAACTGATGTACTTTATGACCTATGATCAATCACATCACTTTTTTCGAAGTCTGTCAGTATTTGGTCACTGTAAGTCTGTTGTTATTCAATTCTTGCACAGACAATAAAGTGTGTATTGTGTTGCCTCTTCTACTAGTGATAAAACCCACATGACATTTTACAGAAATGAATAATCAAAAAAGGGAATTGACCCCCCCAAAAAAAAGATCAAATGAAGCAAAGAAACAAAAAGTGGTAAGGCTGGAAGTGGAACTTTCATTGATAATAAATGGAATTATGGAAGAAATAGTTGAGTATGGGAATACTGATACTCCTTCCATTTGAAAGACACTAGATGCACAGCCAGAGGGACTTAGTGAAGGCAAACTTATTGATATAAATGAGGAAAGTGTTTGTGACCAAAAGAATGAAGATGTCTTAGAGAAAGTAACCCTGGCAAAAAACTTCACTTTAAAAATTTTAGAGATACGTCATAATGTTGAAAACGCAAAGAATAAAATGATGAAAGCTGATCCAAACTTACAAAGAAATAGGACCATGTTCCATTCATAGAAAAGTTGGTTATTCAGGACTACCCTCGTGGTGCAGTGGTTAAGAATCCACCTACCAAAGAAGGGAACACAGGTTCGAGCCCTGGTCCAGGAAGATCCCACATGCTGCAGAGCAACTAAGCCTGTGTGCCACCACTACTGAGCCCATATGCCACAACTACTGAAGCCTGTGCACCTAAAGCCCATGCTCTGCAACAAGAGAAGCCACTGCAGTGAGAAGCCTGTGCACCGCAACGAAGAGTAGCCCCTGCTCATCGCAACTAGAGAAAACCCATGCGCAGCAACGAAGACCCAATGCAGCTGAAAATAAATAAATAAATTTACAAAAAAAAAAAGTTGGTTATTTATATTGTAAGTTATATAACAAGAAGGCAGCACTGTTTAAATTACTCTTGATAATTTTTTTTCCAGGAAATAAAACACTTTCATTCTCAGTGTTTTGAACATTATAAATTATAATGTGCTAGGGACTTCCCTGGTGGTCCAGTGGTTAAGACTCTGCACTTCCACTGCAGGGGGCATGGGTTCAATCATTGGTCAGGGAACTAAGATCTCACATGCCACATGGAGCAGCCAAAAAAAAAAATTATAGTGTGCTATACCACTCAACGGGGAAAGAACAGTCTTTCAACAAATGGTGCTGGGACAACTGGATATCTACATGCAAAAATGAAGTTAGACCCCTACCTCACACCATATACAAAATGAACTCAAAATGGAAAAAAGACCTATATGTAAAACCTGAAACTATAAAAGTCTTAGAAGGAAACAGAGATATAAATCTTTGTGGCCATGGTGATTTCTTAGTTATGACACCAAAGGTACAAGCAACCAAAAAAAAAAAAAATAGATAAATTGAACTTCATCCAAATTTCAAATTTTCTGAAATTGGTCATGGTGGGACTATTTATACTATAGAAATTGGCAAATGCTACAAAACAGGGCTTGTTTTGTTAATTGTCTAGACTTGACAAAGTGACAGTGAATGTTAATAATACAGATTAAACTTAAAATTGTGTTGTATCTATAGCTGTTACATTGTGAAAAACAACAAAAATTGAGGAAATATTTTTCCAGCATTTGAAAACTATTACCTGATTCAGCAAATAAGTCACTCATATTATTGACACATGAGTGAAGATCCAATAGATGTCTTTGTTGTTTCACTTTCATCTTACTTGTTAACATAAAAATGTTAACAACATTCATGTCAGAACTGCACTCAGAGAGCTGGTTATTAAACATGTACCAGCACACCATAGGCTGGAAAGGACATCAATGATCCTATAATTCAGCATCTCTTATCATTTTACATGTTAGGGGCATGAAGCCCAGGACCTGCCCAAGGTCACAAACAAGTGAATGGATGGATGGTCAACCTTCGAATCATGTACTATTCTTTTACACTTTAACACCACCTCCCTGGGTATCCAGGAAAATATGTTTTCCATGACATGTCAGAGTGAGGATGGGCAGTGAAGATGTGTGAAACAGTTGTCATCAGTTTAGGGAATAAAAAGCCCTTCTCTCCAGAGTTCTAATGATGCTGTGTACCTGCCATGGGGGAACGAGGAGCCAGAAAAATCAGGACACAAGAAGAGACCTGCCAGGTGCCTCTCCCTATCCTGGCAGACAGCAATAGGGCAGGTAAACAAGCCATGCCTTATTTTTGGACTTTTCTCTCCTTACGCCCTGAGGCATTAAAGAGATTGGGGAGATATTTAGGCTTCTCTCTTCAATAAAGGATTAAACAGAGGCCTGGCCCCATGGAAGAGGATCATGTTCAAACTTGGCCTCCAGACCAAAGCTCTCTCCTTGGCCTCAATCACTTGGAACATCACTTCAGTATTATTTACCCAGAGTCTCCTTGGGAGGCAAGCCAAGGATTATTAATAATAATAGAAATTTACTTTTACATATATCCCTTTACAGTTTATAAGGCCTTTGTACATGCACCATCCTGCTTGAGCCCCATCATAGCCCTGTATGGTGAGTAGGGTAGGGGTTAGTAAACCTATTTTGTAGATGGGGAAATGAGGCTCAAAGAGACAGGGTGCCCAACTTCGTGGAACAAATTTTAGGACTGGAACCCAGATATACTGACAGAAAATTTAGTTGTCTTCCATGGCACAAAAGTACTACAGCACAGGCCTAGAAGTATTCAGAGAATTATTATTAGAGATAGTCATTAATAATAAAAAGTAGGTTGTTAGGAGAGAGAATAATTGAGCCAGAAAGGTCTTTGAGAAGCAGTTATTCAGGAGGGTCCAGGAAGTTCTTCCTAAGGAAGTGACATGAAAGTTGGGACCTAAAGGCCAAGTAGCAGTTAGCCAGGAGACAGTGTGTGCAATGGCCTGGGAAACTGACAGTCAGCCAGTGCGGCCAGAGTGGCCTGAGCAAGTAGTGAGTAGCAAGAGATGAGACCAGAGAGAGAGAGGCAAAAGTCAGGTCAAAAAGGACATGTAGCCCATGGCAAGCAGTTGGGATTTTATCTCAAAGACAGTGGGAAGCCTTGGAGGGTTTTTAACCAGGGGAGGGATGTGATCCAATTTATGTTTAAAATATCACTGGCTGCTGAGAGGCAATGGAATTATAGAAACAATATTTGAAGCAGGGAACAGGAGGCTCAGAAATCCAAGCAAGATAGTGGCTTGGACTAATCTCAGGTAATAGCAGTGGAGATGGATAACTCTGAGTGGATGAATTTGAAATATATGCCATATATTGTCAAATAAGTTTTCTTATTTAAGCCTCACAACAACCCAGTGATGTAGGTATTCTACAGGTTTTGCAGATTTTTTATTTTATAGATGAGGAAGCTGAGATTCAGAGAGGTTCAGCTTCCATATCATGCTTAACTCCGTATAACAATGATCATCTCATGCCAAGTAAGGAAACTGAAGTTCAGAACCCAGAGTAGGTGTCAGGGTGATTAGCATGATAAAGCTCCTGTCAAAAGGCTTTGTCTTTTTCCAGATGAAAAAAATCAGTCTAAGTTAGGGAACTCCTGTGGTTAGAGGAAGTTATATCAACTAGAGAACTGTATGTGACTCAGCACAAGGTCAGGCCATCAGGACCCCTAGATTCCAGTAGTGTGGACTATTTGGCAACATGAAAAATTTAAGCCCTAGAAAGGTGTAATTGTAGATTGATAGAATTTGAAAGACTTCTTACAGTTAGTTAGTTGGGTGCAAATGTCCCACTACACTGATGAGAAAATGAAAAACTAGAGTTCAGAGAGGGGGGAGGGGCTTACAAGGGTTGCCTGGAATGATAGTGGCAGAGTTGGGGCTAGAACCGGGTCTTCTGACTCCCAGCCTACAGTTCCCACAGAACTGAGCTCTGCTATTTCTTTGATAGGCCCAACGATCCTTTTACACTGAGATATTCCATATCAAATGAATTCCACGTGGGGAAAGTGTGCTTTTGAGTAGAGGAAGGGGGGCAAATCTCACTTCTGCTCCTAGGAGTTCCCTGCCAGAATCACAAGTCATTATCTTCCCACATAACAACCTCTTAAATCCCCAAACAAAGCCTGCTCCCAGGAAAGCTGGAGAGAGGGCCAGATTGTCCCCAGGATTCGGGGCTCCTATTCCTCCCTCTCTATCCCCTTCCTTCTCCAGGTGCTCTCTTTACTCTTAAAAGCATGCTTTGGGGAAAGGATCTTCTATCAGACACTTACTTTGGCATGAATTGAGGAGAAGCAAATCCCAATAAGCCAGGACCCCTAAATTCTGCCTCTCACTGCTATGTGACTCTTGGGGAAATCACTGCTTCTCTCTGGGCCTGTTTCCTTATCTGTACAATGAGGATACTGGACATAATTTCTGAGGGACCTGCTAGTTCTGATTGTATGGGATCAGAACTTATCAGTTCTCACAACTCCAGATTCCTGCTACAGAGTAGGTTCGCCGGAACTCTTGGTTACCTGGTGAAGGGATGCTCATCAGGTGGAATGTCGTCAATGGCTGGGCCCTCCCTGCTTTCCCCCAACATCCTCATCTGGTCCCCCACAGCCGATGACTGGAAGCTCCTAGGATTCAGGTTATTTTTCTTCTCTGCATTCAAGGGAGGAAGGATCCCCAGCCTTCACCCTTGGTCCTTACACTCATACCCTGAGTATAATTTGAGGGAGGCATCTTCCTGCCTTAAAATATCTCCTCCCCCCACCCCACTGGGAGGAAGTGAGATGCTGATGAAATCTTGAGAGTTGTGGAATAAGTAGGCTTGGGTTTGAATCTAGCCCTACCATTTTACCAGGTCTGTGACCTTAGGCAGGTTATCCCTTCATCCTCAAATTCCCAAGCTCTACATGCTCTGAATATTAGGGTAACATCTGTGAAATACCTGTTGAAGGAAAGCATATGGTAATCTCCTTTTCACTTAAGGAAAAAATATCACATTAGAAATAGAATATTAAGAGAGCCGTCTCTCTTTCCTTCCTACAAGTTTTTAAAAAATGAGGTGATGCCATCTAACTGCTTATTTTCTAAAAACCAAAATGCAATGAAAAGTTTTTTTTCTTCCAAGTGTCCAATATATAATTCATGTTCAATACATTTTTATTATCATTATAATTATGATTTTTTTTTTTTTGGTAGTATGCGGGCCTCTCACTGTTGTGGCCTCTTCCGTTGTGGAGCACAGGCTCCGGACACACAGGCTCAGCAGCCATGGCTCCCGGGTCCAGTCGCTCCGCAGCATGTGGGGTCTTCCCGGACCGGGGCACGAACCCGTGTCCCCTGCATCGGCAGGCGGACTCTCAACCACTGCGCCACCAGGGAAGCCCTGATTGTTGATTTTAAGTCCATTGACTCCACTCATAAGGTTCTGAATTCTCTCTTAAACAGAAGTCTATTCAAAACTCTCTCCTGCTTAAAAATCTTTAGTGGCTCCCCATACCCTACACGATATAAAGCCCAAACTTTATACTGTCATTCAGAGTTCTTAACACTATGGTCGAACCTGATTTTGCAGACTGGAACTTCTGGTATACTAAAAAAAGTGTAAGTTTTGGCATCCCACCTTAGCCACTTAGCCTTTTTCCTTCTCTGTGGTGCTGGGATAGTAATTTCTACCTTAACCATTAAATAATAGTAGCTTATGATAGCTACTAATTATTGCAGTTATTAAGTGCTGGCTAGTGCACAAAAATTTGACAAATTCTTTTAATCCTGACAAGAGCCCAATAAAGTAGGTGCTTTTATTTTCAGATAAGAAAACTGAAACTTAGGTTAAATAATTATCAAATATAACACAGGCTTAAGCCCAGGTCTAGCTGCCATCCCAGTTCATGGTATAAGCCATTGTGCTAGAGTCTCCCTGAGGGCATATGTTTGAAAGGGCTTTGTACACAGTAAGGCTGTGAAAATTGGCTATTATCACTATCACCATCTTCTTCTTGCTTAGATCCAATGCTCTGATTACACAGAGCAAGTTATCATTCTCAAAGGCACTTTTACAGCTTTGTGCCTTTGCTCATATTGTTCTCTCTGCCTGAAGTACTCTTATTTTCCTCTCAAAAATTCCTTTTATGAGACCCAGGTACGAGATCACCTACTTTGTGAAGTCTCCCCTAACACGCTGGCATATCCCTCATCCCTTCAGTGGTAGGCATTGAGACTTCTCCATCTTTGTGTCCTTGGCCCTGTCCACTTGGTAAATGTTCCATAGATATTTGTTGAACTCATTAATCTTAAATCATTTATTATAAATTCAGTGAAACCAATCAAGGGAGTTTTTTATCTTAAGGGTCTTCAAGTATGCCGGAGAAAATCTAAAATGATTGCCGAGTGACACTTAGAAGATAGCAGTGTAATTCAAGCTATGTCCAACAGGTGGCACAGTAATCATGGTCAAAGCAGCCAAGGAAGTGCTCTTTTTTTGTTTGTTTGTTTGCGGTACGCGAGCCTCTCACTATTGTGGCCTCTCCCATTGCGGAGCACAGGCTCCGGACGCGCAGGCTCAGCGGCCATGGCTCACGGGCCCAGCCGCTTCACGGCATGTGGGATCTTCCCGGACCGGGGCACGAACTCGCGTCCCCTGCATCGGCAGGCGGACTCTCAACCACTGCGCCACCAGGGAAGCCCGGAAGTGCTCTTTTGAAAAGGGAGAGGGATAACAACAATAATTAATATTTGCATAATGTTCACAAAGCTCTTTTACATATATTATCTACATGAACTTGTAATCCCCACTTTACAAATGAGGAGGGAAATAAGGGAACTTTTCCAAATCCCAGAATCTTTTCAGAACACAATATCAATCAATTAGGTAAGGTGTTTTCAAGGGTCCACCAGAGACCCTGTGATTTTCCTTCCAAATTACCTCCCTCCTTTTTTGAAAATGTGTGAAATGTTACTTTAGGAGCGTCAACTCTTTGGCTGAGGCTTTAAATTTTAAATATTTAAATGGAGGGTAGGGATAGGGGAATGTATGAAATACTTTAATTCATTTGCACTTTAGTGTAAAAAGTTTAAAATATATTCTTGAGAACCACTTGACCTAAGTGGGTTGGGTGGATGCAATAAGTGTTCATAAGGGCACTGGGGACGTGAAGAAGAGCCACAAAGATGAGGTGGCAGGTAGGGGAAGGATGGGGAACTATAGGAAGTGACATTAACTTAATTTTGCCATAGGCTGACCTGTCATTAACTTTTTTTTTTTTTTTTTTTTCCGGTATGCGGGCCTCTCCCCGTTGCGGAGCACAGGCTCCGGATGCGCAGGCTCAGCGGCCATGGCTCATGGGCCCAGCCACTCCGCAGCATGTGGGGTCTTCCCGGATCGGGGCACGAACCCGTTTCCCCTGCATCGGCAGGCGGACTCCCAACCACTGCGCCACCAGGGAAGCCCCATTAACTTAATTTTGCCATTGCCAGAGGACTCCATTCATCAGGGGGTTTGTTACCCCAGGAATTGGAGAGTACAGTTCAGGACAGTGTAGAATCAAGTAAGAATGCCTGGGAAATTTTCAAGAAACCTTTCTGGCATCCTCTAGAGAGAAGGTAGAAAATCAAAAGTCAAATCTGGGGTTGTAGGAATGAAATCTGGAGTAAAATAGTAACATCTGAAATTCTAAGTTTGGCACGTGGAGTTCAGTGTTAGAATCTCAGACTCTGATAGAACTTGGAGGTCAAAGTAAAATACAAAGTCATAGATTAGAGCTTGTGCTCCATATGGCATCTTGGGTTGCTATTACTGAAATTCCAGAAGTAGAATTTCGTGGTTTTTTTGGCTGCACTGTGTGGCTTGTGGGATCTTAGTTCCCCAACCAGGGATTAAAACCTGGTTCTAAGTCCTTTGTATGTATTATTATTATTATTACATTTAGTGCTCACAGAAAAAACCTGTCAGGTGAGTACTATTATTATCATCCATATTTTACAAATGAGGAAACCGAGGCATAGAGAGGTTAAATAATTTTCCAAAAGTCATACCTGGGAAGCACAGAGATGGTATCTGACCGTAAGCAAGTATGCTTCCAGAGTTCATGCTTTTAAGCACTATGATAAGTACCTCTAGATTCTAGAGTATAGAAAAACTTTAAATTTCATTAGTAAAACTTGATGTGTAACAAATAGAACCTTGAGTTACCATAATAGAAACTGTAATGCCAATAGCAGCATTTTGAGCAATCTTTATGTCCAATGGTAGAATGAGGGACTCACGCAATAGAAACTGAATAAAACTTAAATTATTCAATTCCGTAATTAGAGCCCCAAATGAAGACATCAATTTAATCTCAGTAATTGGAGTCCAAAATTCTACTACCAGAACTTCAGACTCAGCTCTGAACCTTCAGGTCTAATCCCAATAATGGAATCTGTGTTCTGAGAGTAAAGTCTAAGTTTCCATAGTATAATTTTAGTTTCTGAGAGTAGAACCTTGACGGTGTTTTTGTTTTTATTGTTTATTTTTGGCTGTGTTGAGTCTTCGTTGCTGAGCACGGGCTTTCTCTAGTTGTGGCGAGCGGGGGCTACTCTTCGTTCTGGTGTGCGGGTTTCTCATTGCGGTGGCTTTTCTTGTTGCGGAGCACGGGCTCTAGGCGCATGGGCTTCAGTAGTTGCAGCACTCAGGCTCCGTAGTTGTGGTGCACGGGCTTAGTTGCTCTATGGCATGTTGGATCTTCCCAGACCAGGGATTGAACCTCGTGTCCCCTGCATTGGCAGGCGGATTCTCAACCACTGCGCCACCAGAGAAGTCCCAGAACCTTGAGGTTTTTGGGGGGTTTTTTTGGTACGCGGG
Source organism: Kogia breviceps (assembly GCF_026419965.1). Taxonomy (NCBI): domain Eukaryota; kingdom Metazoa; phylum Chordata; class Mammalia; order Artiodactyla; family Physeteridae; genus Kogia; species Kogia breviceps. The sequence goes on from NC_081310.1 coordinate 158,857,564, forward strand.
CCTCTCACTGTTGTGGCCTCTCCCGTTGCGGAGCACAGGCTCCAGATGCGCAAGCTCAGCGACGATGGCTCACGGGCCTAGCCGCTCCGCGGCATGTGGGATTTTCCCAGACCGGGAACCCGTGTCGCCTGCATCGGCAGGCGGACTCTCAACCACTGCACCACCAGGGAAGCCCCTACCTTGAGTTTTAATGGTAGAATTTTCTGGGGAGACCTAGGGTTTTAATAGCAGAATCTAGAATTAGTGGATCCTTTAGTTCCGAGATTGGAAATTGGGATTCCAATAAGGAAATCTTAAATTGAAGTAGTAGAATGTAAGGTCCAATATTAAGAACTTGCGTTCAGAGAGTACAATACCACGTTTCAAGAGTAGGATATGTGATTCAAAGAATAGAACCTGGAGTTCTAATATTAGAACCTTGGGTTTTGACAAGAGAATCTGGGGTTATTGGAATATTAGAATCTGGAATTTAGGGAATAGAATCTGGAGTTGCCAAAATGGAAGGTATAATTCAAAAAGCAGCATCTTTGGCTTTACTAGTGGAATCTGTTTGCCCAGTGGGAAAATATGGGACTCACAGAATACAACCTGGAATTCCAAACATAAATTATTGGGTTCCCAGAGTAGAATCTGTAGTTCAATAGATTAATTTTATGGAATGATAGTAGAATATGGACTTGCATTAGTAGAATCAGATATTCTCAGAGTAGACCAGGAGGTCCACTATTCGAATCTGGAGTTCACAAAATAGAACTTGGGAGTTTCAGTAGAACAATCTAGAGGTGCAATTGAAGGATTCTGGGACTTAAAGTAGAACTTGGACTTATAATGGTGGACTCGATATAGTTTTCATCTCAGTTTTCAACCCTTATCCTGTGTTAATAGTAGGATCGTGCCTCACCAAAAATCACTGTTTCCTGTTTAATGAAGGAAGGTTCTTAGAGAGTAGGATTTCAACTGCCACTTTCAGAAGTGTGTAGAATTGAATGTAACCTCCCAGTGTTACTGAAGGCTATTTGGCTCTGAATGAAAGAAGTCTTCTAATCAATGAGCCGGGTGATTAGGCCTGTGTTATGCGCTCCGAGGCATTCCAAAGGGAAGATTCTATCCTTGTCCTGAGAAGCTAACCATGAATGAGACAATACAAGCCCAATGTAGGGTAGAATGTAATCCAGGCAAAAATGTGTAGGCCGGCATTATTGAAATGGGGGAAAGAGATAAGTGAAGGCCGCAACAGTCAAGGAGGATCCACAGAGGAGGCATTTCAAAGGACAGGTAGAATTTAAATAGGCAAAGAGAAGGTAGGGCATTTCAGGTGGGAAAATACTAATCATTTATGGAAGTAGGATCTAACATGGTGTGCACTAGCAATTTTTCCACAAAGAAGTATTATGGAGTGTCCACAACTCACTAGGTACAATGTAGGCCCTGGGGAAATAAAAAGAAATCACAAGTAGTTTCCTCTGAGGAAATTATGTGGAAAAAACAATTACAATGGCTTTGGCATTAGATATACCTGGGTTTGAAAAGCACGCTCATTAACTTACTAGCTATGTAATTAAGCAAGCCCCTTTGTATCTTTGAGCAAAGAGGATAATGTTACCTCCCACAAGGGTTGTTGTGAGGATTCAGAATACTCATGATGGTGTGTGTGTGTGTGTGTGTATAAAGAGGCACATGGAGGATGCTAGTAGATGATAATGATGATAGTGATGATATGCTGAGTCACATACAAAGTGTTAAGAAAATACAGAGCAGGTGACATTAGAACTGAGTCCTGATGGTAGGATGCATCTGACAATCAGAAAAGGGAAAGGGCATTTCAGGCAGAGGAAGCAAAATTTATAAAAGTACAGAGGCATGAGAGGGAACAGTATTTTAGAAGACCTGGTCATTGATGATGCTGGAGTAAAGGGTTTTTAGTGCCAGGCTAATTGCCTTTAGGTGATGGTGAAGCACTGAAGTGTCATTAGTAGGGGATTTGCTCAACAGAAATATATTGAACAGGCTTAGGGCCTAACTGAATACTAACTAGACCAGTGTAGGAGAGATGGTCTCTGCTTGCATATACCTTATAAAAATTCAGCTGGGAAGAAAGATAAATAACAACATGAGCATAGAAAGAAAAGGCTGGGCTTCCGAATTAGGAATCTCTCCCTATGTTTCACCCATCATGTTTACTAACGTTTACTGACCCCTCCTTCAGGGAGTCTGTGAGCTCCCTGAGAATAGAGACTATGTCTTTTTCCCCAAAACTCCTTTCTGTGGAAAAACTCATACATACAGAAAAGTTTAAATAAATATCCATGAACTCAACTTCCTAGGTTTAATAATCAACATTTTGATTTAGTGCTTTGTATATATTTTTTAACTATATGGAAGTTGCAGACACCATGACACTTTACCACTATGTAATTCAGCATAAATCTCCTAAGAATTAGGATACTCACCTGCAGAACCACAATACCATTATCAAACCTAATAAATTAATTCCCTAAAATCATCTATAATTCAGTCCATGTTCAAATTTTTCCAATTGTCCCTAAATGTCTTTTATAGTTAGTTTTGTTTGAATCAATTTTCAATCAAGATTCAGGCAGCTCATTGGATCATTGTGTACCTTAATATTCTTTTCATCTAAAATAGTCACCCCATTTTTTTCAATTACAATGACTTTTTAGAAGAAGGAGGCCTATTTTCTTAAAGAGTGTCCCACATTCTTGATTGTCTGGATTCTTATAAAGTAGAAGTTAAATCTAAAGGCTTGATTAAATATAGGTTAAACATCTTTGGCAAGACTATTTCATAGGTAATACCGTGAACTTCATGTTGAATTGCTTTGAGAGGTACATAATGTCAAGTTGGCCTACTCTTAGTGATGCTATGATCATTTGGTTAAAGGCGGACAGTCACCATACTCCCCCACCCCCACCTTTACAATAAACAAGTAATCTATGGTGATATGCTTTGGCACCATGTAACAACCTCTCACCTAACAGTTTAGGATCTATTGAAAGACTTGTGTGAATTAGTTATTTCACCGGTGGTTGAAATGTGATTTTCTAATTCTATCATTCCTTCTATGTCTATGGCTGGCATTCTTTTGAAAAGAACTTTTTTGTTTCCAACATGGGGTGAACTAAAGTTCTTTCTTAAATTGCATGATAAAATGTTTAACTCTTTTCCATTTTACTACCAATTTTTAGAGTAAGAGTCGGTGAAATAGTCACCTCCAATTGTGGCAATGGATTTTTTTCTTTTACTTTTTTTTTAGATAATATCCCTTTGGGTTTGTAGATTTTTACTTATTCAGTATTCTACAAACAATGACAATTACATTTAGTTTGCCATTATTTATTTTAATGCTTAAATTGTCTCAAATTTGGCCACTGCAAACTCCTTCAAGCTGCCTCCTGTATAATTTTGATATGGCTCCATCATTCTTTGAGCATTTCCTTACTTTCTGGAACAAAAAGATATCCCATATTCACTTCATACTTTCTCTGCCCTAGATCTGGGATCAGCCATTTTTCTGGAAGGACCCCTGTTTCCTTTAATTGGGGAATGATACCTAGAAGCTCTGATCTAGGCATTAGATGTGCTTATTGCTACCGGGGTGTCACTGCTTCTGGGCTTATTCAGTGGACAGAGCTAGAAAACTTATATTTTAAAAATCATGAGATAATATTGATATTTCCAAATAAAGCTTAAGTTTTTCTTAACTGCTATTATATCTGTTTTTCTTAACATGAAAATCATGGTTTCTAATAACATTAACACATTTATTTATTTGTTTTATCCTACAATATACATGAAATAGTTTAGAAATTATAATACCAATGTACTAACAATAAGACTAGGATCAAATTTAAGATTTCTTTGCAGGTCTTGTCCTTAGACACTCTCCCACATCCTACTTAGCACCACATTCAAAAGAAACTTGAAATAATCTTTTCTTTCTAGTAATTATAGTAATAATTTGATGTACAGTTAGGTCCATGTGCTTTAATTTATCTTCAATTTTAGCGTTTATTTTTTTAATTTTTATTTTATTGGAGTATAGTTGATTTACAATGTTGTGTTAGTTTCAGGTGTAGCGCAAAGTCATTCAGTTATACCTATGCATGTATTCATTTTTTTTAAGATTCTTTTCTCATATAGGGTCATCACAGACTATTGAGTAGAGTTCCCTGTGCTATACAGTAGGTCTTTTTTGGTTATCTATCTTATATACAGTACTATGTGTGTGTTCATCTGAAGCTTCTGATTTATCCCTCCTCCCCACAGTGTTTACTTTTAAAATAACATCTTGAATATGTAACATTTTACATAGCCTAAAGTCAAAATATTTTAAATACTATATTTGGAGAAACCTTCATTTCATCTTCTCCACCACATTTTTGCCTCTCTTGATAGGCAGAAATTTTTAGTAGCTTCTAAAATACTTCCAGTGTTTGTGTTTATTTCCTCTTTCTTTTAAAAAGTCCTTTACTTCATGGGCATATATCCAGAGAAAACCATAATTCAAAATGATACATACACCCCCATGTTTATTGCAGCACTGTTTACAATAGCCAGGACATGGAAGCAACCTAAATGTCCATCTACAGAGTAATGGATAAAGAAGATGTGGTACATATATGCAATGGAATATTACTCAGCCATAAAAAAGAATGAAATAATGCCATTTGCAGCAACATGGATGGACCTAGAGACTGTCATACTGAGTGAAGTAAGTCAGACAGAGAAAGACAAATATCATATGATATCACTTATATGTGGAATCTAAAAAAATGGTACAAATGAACTTATTTACTAAACAGAAATAGAGTCACAGATGTAAAAAACAAACTTTTGGTTACCAGGGGGGAAAGAGGGGTCGAGGGGAGGGATAAATTGAGAGATTGGGATAGACATGTACACACTACTGTATATGAAGTAGATAACTAATAAGGACCTACTGTATAGCACAGGGAACTCTCCTCAATACTCTGTAATGACCTATATGGGAAAAAAACCTAAAAAAGAATGAGTATATGTGTATGTATAACTGATTTACTTTGTTGTACAGCAGAAACTAACACAACATTGTAAATCGACTATACTCCAATAAAAATGTTTAAAAACCTTTACTTAAAAAAACTGAAATCTACAGAAAAGATGCAAGAATAGCTTAATGAACTATGCTTCACTTAATTCACCCATTATTAACATGCCTCCATTTGATTTCTCTTTCTTCGAAGTATTGATGGTGTTATTTTTATTATTTGCTGAACCATTTTAGAGCAATCTGCAGACATCATGACCCCTTACTCCTAAGAGAAAGGACATTTAAGAATATGTCATAATACGATTATCAATTTCAGGAAATTTAAATTCATTCCATATTTTTGTCTAATATATAGTCCTATGCAAATTTCACTCATTGTCCCACTAATGTCCCTTAGGTCAAGAAACAATCGCTCCACAAATATTTTTGCATTTCTGCATGGTTAGGTCTTTCTGAGAAAACAAATTCTGGGGGCTTCCCTGGTGGCGCAGTGGTTGAGAATCCGCCTGCCGATGCAGGGGACACGGGTTCAGGCCCCGGTCCGGGAAGATCCCACATGCCGCGGAGCGGCTGGTCCTGTGAGCCATGGCCGCTGAGCCTGCGCGTCCAGAGCCTGTGCTCCGCAACGGGAGAGGCCACGGTAGTGAGAGGCCCGCGTACCACACACACACAAAAAAAATTCTGGCAACCTGGGTTAAAGGGTGATTGAACAGCAACCCAAAAGATAAAGACTTCTGGAGACATAAAAAGTCTTCTCCCTCCCCATAGCTATTTTCTCCAGGAAGGTAAAGTAGAAATCTCTCCAACCTCTCCCTAAATAGGATTTGTTGCATTCCAGAGCAAAGATCTCTCTTCACCTCTAGAGGGAACGATGGGCAGCTGTGAAGGCCGTGCTAGATAGGCTCTGGGATTCATAATTTTGGAGTTTCTCTTATGTAGTACAAACTCCACTGTATGTGCCCTCTTTCTGTCACCCCATGGGAAAATAGGGCATAAAAAACTGGTGCTAAGATTAGGTCAGTAGAAACAGTTCTATCTCTGATCCAGATCCAGGGGTTTCATGTTCCTCTGTGTGTGTGTATGCGTGTGTGTGTGCGTATAAAACTGTGGAAGTGAGATAACATCTCAGACCGTTTATAGTTCAGGACTTAACACTTTATAACATTTTCCTCCCCAGATCCAGGATCCTATTGGGAAATGACATGTTGCATTTAGTTTGTCAAGTCTCTTTAGTCTCTTTTAATATTTACCTTTTAACCGTTTTTGGTCGCTCATCACACTGACATTTTTGAAGAGTTCAGACCATTTGTTTCATAGTTCCCTTCTTTCTTACACATTTGCAGATAGGGAGGGCCAACTGTACTCTTCTGCACCTTGCTTTTTCACTTAACAATATATCCCAGGGAATTTCCTGGCTGTCCAGTGGTTAAGACTCCATGCTTTCACTGCTGTGGGCCCAGGTCTGATCCAGGAACTAAGATCCCACAAGCCGTGCAGCACAGCCAAAGGGGGCGAAAAAAAAATTACATATATATATATATATATCTCCCAGAGAATACGCTGTATATTAAGGCCTTCCTTTCTTTTCTATGGCTGCATAATCCTTCTTTTTTGGATATCCTGTTTCCCTAGTGTGTATCATATACAGTAGATACTCAGTGAGTGAGTGTTGAGAAAGTGGATGGTTCCAAAAAAAAAAAAAAGGGTAAATGGAATGGGGAACAATTGAGCAGAAGAGCAATATATAGTCTGGACAGAGAATAATTTGAAGTCAGACAGACTAGGGATGCAAATCCAGCTCTCCTGGAATTGGGCAGTTTAGCATAGTGGTTAAGTAAGCAAGCTCTTAAACCAGAGTACCTGGGTTTGACTCCACCACTCACTTAGCTGTGTTCCCTTGGGAAGGCTATTAAACCAACTGTGCTTCAGTTCAGTTTCCTCATCTGTGAAATGGAAATAATAAGAGCAACTACTTCATAAGGTTATTGTGAGAGCTCAACAAATATTAGCTATAGTTTATAGCTATAATTTTTCTAAACCTCAGTTTCTTCATATGTAAAATAGGACTAGTAATACCCATTCAGCAGGGAGAGTGTTGAGGACTAAGTGAGCTAATGTCTTAGTATAGTGACTAGCACAGAGAAGTAATCAATAAATTATAGCTATCAAGACTAGGGGATAGAGGATTATCAGCACTGTAAACTCCTGTGAAGGTTAGACTTTATCTTGTTCACTAATGCAGGCCCAAGGACAATACCTTTCACATTGGCTTTGGAGTTAGACAAATCTATTTGTGTTTAAATTCCAGCCAGGACACCTGCAAACTGTGTGATCTTGGACAAATTACTCAACCTTTCTGATCCATATTATCCTCATTGATAAAACAAGGATAACATTAGTTTCTATCTCAAAGTTATTGTTGGAATTAAATAGAATGATTGGTGTAAAGCTATCTGATCTCACCTTAGATGATGATTAAAAAAAAGTAAAGCAGATTGCTGCCCATGTATGTATGCATTACAAAATATTTTCCTGATTATTTCTCTGTGGTAGCCAGGGAAATGTGACTTGGGAGACCTTCAGCCAGGCAAGGTAATTGACCAAGGTTCCAGCTGCTGAACTGTGAAATCCATCACTGCATTTGTACTGAGGCCACGCTTCCCATGGGCTGGCCCATCAATTACTGAGTGTGGCAGAATACTAAGGCAGACCTGTTTCTGGGAGACGTGGGACTTCTCTGATCATTGACTTTGGCTTGGGGATTCCATATGGCTTTGCCAAACCTTCCTCTGATTGCAAGGAAGCCTAGGGTGCTTTCACCCAATCTGTTCTCCCTCTCTCCTTCACTTAGGGTCAGACTTACATGGTAGTCTGACAGCTCTCTCAGCCTGTTCCAGAAATTTCCCATAATAAAACCTTTGCATGATTAATCCCATCTTGGATCCTTTGAGGGCCCAGACTAATAACCCCCTTGGAAAAGGATCACTTAAACATAATGAATATGTGCCTTTTTATTTTTTTATTTTTTTTTTGCAGTATGCGGGCCTCTCACTGTTGTGGCCTCCCCCATTGCGGAGCACAGGCTCCGGACGCGCAGGCCCAGCGGCCATGGCTCACGGGCTTAGTTGCTCCGCGGCATGTGGGATCTTCCCGGACCAGGGCACGAACCCGTGTCTCCTGCATCGGCAGGCGGACTCTCAACCACTGCGCCACCAGGGAAGCCCATATGTGCCTTTTTAAATGCTAGAGTTCATGATGAGTATATTTAAATCCAGATATTAGCCAAATTTTAGTTTGGAAGGAACAATGACTTAGAGAGGAAAGGAAACACTATAAAATGTCTGACCCTCAGTCACTTACTATTCCTGCTCCTTCTCTCCTTCATCTTCTACAGATGTTACACCCAATAGATTTATTGCATTTTATCTCTGTCTTGGTGTCTGCTTCCTGGAGGACTCTGACACAGCCATCCAGAGTGGGAGAACTCCTGGCTCTCAAAAAGTGTTTTATACAGAATGAAGGAGAAAAGCTGGAGTCAGGGTGGATGAGGGTGTGTGTACAGATGGGCTATCAGTGCCACTTCTCATTTTGCCTCCAAAACAGTACCTGGAGATCAGTATATGCAAACTTGAGAGTTGAAATTAGCCAAAATTAAATTCTTCTAACCCACTGAATAAGCTCATCAGTGATATAAAAAGTGATTATGTAGTTTGGTAAATTAGAGGTCATGATTGGATGATGGTCTGGGTAATAGAGCACAATCAAAGCTGTGGAAACTTCACATTCTTGTGCCTTGGATTTTAGTTCTATTTTATTAGGCCCAGGCAATAAGGTTAAGGAAATGAGTCTCACAACAATTGCCAAATGAGTTTCACTGTTCTGCTTTATTGCCCAAAATATACCTCAAGGCCCTGAGGGAAAGAAGAAGAGTCAGATAAAAGGTAAAATAATACCAGTGGCAATGTAAGAATACTCTTGCACCCTTTATGAATGTCAGGGCTGGGTAGCCGCTGGTGCAGGAAACCATTGCCTCTGGGCAGATAGCACAGAGCCTTATTGAGGAAGCCATGCAACACAGAGCCATCTCCGTGTCCTATTTGCTGTCTCGTTTGCTCCAGGAGCTGCGAGTGGATATCCCAATACCACTGTAAGAATTAATTAGATAAAATGAGCATTGGGAAGTTAATCATTGGCCTAGATTCTGGCTCCCTGGATACAGTCATCGTCAGGATAACCTGAACTTGGTGGTCAATCATTCCACAAGGGATATACAAGATATGAATGTTCTTATACTCATTTTGTGAAAGGAAAAAGTCACACCTTCACAAACAGTTTTTGTTATCTGAATAAAGGAACTTTGATTTATTACTTGGTACATATTTTGCAAAAGTTAAGAAGACATATATTAAAATCTACCATATGGTATCCAGTCATAATAGAAGTCTGGCAGTCAAAACAGAAGCCCAAATGAATGAATAAATGAAGTGGCAAAAACTAGATTTGATTTTATATCTGACTCCCAAACCCATTTTCTTTTCACTTGACCATGATGTACTTATAAGCAGTCATTTCCTAATCCCATGCAAATTATTCTGTGAGAGGAATAAATGCTAGTAAGTAGAATACTGCCATTTTGGTGCAAAGCTAAATCACAGATTATCCATAAATGTTAAATAACAATGGTAGAGGACTTCCCTGGTGGTCCAGTAGTTAAGACTCCGTGCTCCCAATGCAGGGGGCACGGGTTTGATCCCTGGTCGGGGAACTACAATCCCGCACACCGCCTAGTGTGGCCAAAAAAATAATAAAATTAAATTAAAATGGTAGAAATCCATCAGTGGCAGTGTGCTTAGAATTTATAGAATCACACAGAATCCCAGGGGGGGAGAAAAGACCATTAAAGTCATCAAATCTAGGGGTTTTCAAATATGTTCAGGTAGTAGAGTTCCTGGAACTCACAGTGTTCTTTGCAAAACTTCACAGATTACTGACAGCTAGTATTATATAAACTGGAAATGATTTCATTAGCAGATGCCATGATGTAATGGGAAGGAGCAGGCTTTGAAGTCTCACGGATTGGACTTTTCCATTCACTAGCTTGTGACCTTGAGTAGTTTAGTTAACCTTTCTGTGCCTCTGATCACTCATCTGAAAAATGGGGACGTCTCCATTTCAGGATTGTTAAGGATTACTTTTGACAGATGTAATGCGAATACCTTGACAAATGGTAGCTACAGGTCCATAATTTCGCATGTAAAATGCTTGGAGCCAGATTTTTTCAGAATAAGGAATTTTTTTGGATTAAAAAAATGTAAGGGCTTCCCTGGTGGCGCAGTGGTTGAGAATCCGCCTGCCGATGCAGAGGACACGGGTTCGTGCCCTAGTCTGGGAAGATCCCACATGCCTCGGAGCGGCTGGGCCCGTGAGCCATGGCCGCTGAGCCTGCGCGTCTGGAGCCTGTGCTCCGCAATGGGAGAGGCCACAACAGTGAGAGGCCCGTGTACCACACACAAAAAAAATAATAATAAAATTTAAAAAAAAATAAAAAAAATAAAAAAATGTAATATGGGACATATGTCTTAGAAGTAACACCCCAGCTGAGTCTGAGGCAGTACCCTATAATCCAACACTTTTATAGTTCTGCAGTGTTTGCACCAAGTTTATTAAAAATATAAACTTTTTCTCAAACCATCTTGAATTTAATTGGGGTTTTGGACTTGTGGATAAGGGATTGTAAACAGGTATTAGTATTATTTGAAGATAAGACTAGTGCTATATGTATGCAGGTCTCCATAGCTTAAGAAAATATGTATTTTTTATGAGGGATGCTGTTGGTATCAACCCAAATCCTTTTTGCCAGTTGATGTACCCATCCTCCAGCTGCTGCCAGTGTGGCTGATACCAACTCACAGTTGTCCCCTTCCTGGAACTAGCCCTCAACCAAACAGGAGCCACCTCTCTCGGTGGTGACGGAAGTGGGGAGAACTGTCAATGACTGTCTGACATAATCCCTTGCCTCAAAAGACTAATTTGGGGACACAGTTCTTGTTTTAGAGTTTCCCTGTGGGATTAGACCAATGCCGGTCTTCAAAACCACATTCTTCTTTAGTTTTTCTCCCCTCTCCTATGCCGCTTCTATCTCTCCTCTTTTCCTAAGAGCAAATCCCTCAGGCTCTGCTTCTAGGGAACCTAACCTAAGACACTTGGTGCCAAGAGTAGTCCTAGAAAGCAGATTCTAGGAATGGGATTCTGAAGTTGGATCACGCAAGGACTGGACGGATGGCAATGTGGTAGATGGAGTACGAGATTCCCTGGCATACTGTAAACGTAATTGCAAAGACTTTCACCTACAGTGAATTGGGGTGGAATACAGGCGGAAGGAAGGGGATGCTCAGTCTAACTGGCGCAACGTCTAAGACGTGAAAGATATATGGGAACCGTTGGGACCCCGGAGACCGGGACGCCCGTCACCGCCCCCTCCCGCCCCCGTCGCCCGTCTGCGCCGCGCGGGGATGCCCCGGGCTCCACCCGGCTGGTCGGCGCCCAGCGGCTGCGGGATCCCGGCTCGGCGCCCCACGCTCCCCTCTCTCTTCTGACCCCGGGCGGGCGAGGGAGGTGCAGCCTTACGGGTGGTGAGGTAAACCCGAGAACTTCCTGGGGAGAGGGTGCATGGGGGATTTCCACAGTCTTCCCCGCGGCCCCCTCAGTAGGGCAGTGCTGGGAGTGCCCTGGGGTGTTCCGAGAACGCGGAGGGAGAGAGGGGGTGTTAGGGGACTCCTTTTCCTCCACTTCCCATGACCCCCTTGCACGCCCCGAGGCGTCCCAGGTCCCTTGCTGGCCACCCCCTCGCCGCCGCCTCGGGTTTGAGGTGGGTGGGTGGCTTTGCGTGGGCCGAGGATTTCAGGGTTTGGGGGCTCCCGCATTCTAGGTCTCGCCTCCTGCCCTCTTCCTTGGCCTGCGTTGGCTGAGGTGTTCCCGTAGGGGGCGAAATCAGTACGTTGGCTAGTGGCCTTGGTCCTTAACCCTTTCGGTTTGTTTTAAGATTAATCAACGAATAAAGACACAGACCTACTAGAGAATAGACTTGAGGATATGGAGAGGGGGAAGGGTAAGCTGTGACAAAGTGAGAGTGGCATGGACGTATATACACTATCAAACGTAAAATAGATAGCTAGTGGGAAGCAGCCGCGTAGCACAGGGAGATCAGCTCAGTGCTTTGTGACCACCTAGAGGGGTGGGATAGGGAGGGTTGGAGGGAGGGAGACGCAAGAGGGAAGAGATATGGGAACATATGTATATGTATAACTGATTCACTTTGTTATAAAGCAGAAACTAACACACCATTGTAAAGCAATTATAAGAGGGAAGAGATATAGGAACATATGTATATGTATAACTGATTCACTTTGTTATAAAGCAGAAACTAACACACCATTGTAAAGCAATTATACTCCAATAAAGATGTTAAAAAAATAAACTTGGTTAGACTAAAAAAAAAGATTAATTAAAAGAAGAATGAACAGTAATCCTTGAAGATAACTGGGCAATTTATCTTTAGGTTTCTTTTTTTTTTTTTTTTTTTCCCGGTATGCGGGCCTCTCACTGTTGTGGCCTCTCCCATTGCGGAGCACAGGCTCCGGACGCGCAGGCCCAGCGGCCATGGCTCATGGGCTTAGCTGCTCCGCAGCATGTGGGATCCTCCCGGACCAGGGCACGAACCCGTGTCCCCTGCATCGGCAGGCGGACTCTCAACCACTGCGCCACCAGGGAAGCCCTAGGTTTCTTTTTTTCTTTTTTTTTGCGGTACGCGCGCCTCTCACTGTTGTGGCCTCCTCTCCCATTGAGGAGCACAGGCTCCGGACGCGCAGGCTCAGCAGCCAGGCTCACGGGCCCAGCCGCTCCGCGGTATGTGGGACCTTCCCGGACCGGGGCATGAACCCGTGTCCACTGCATCGGCAGGCAGACTCTCAACCACTGCACCACCAGGGAAGCCCTAGGTTTCATTTTTAATTGTACAAGTTCAAGTGGGGTCAGAAGCTCTTCTTACTGGTGTGAGGATTTATACAAGCCTTCATTTTGTCCACACAGACCAACAGATCATCATTTTTAGAGGAGATACTTTTTTCTCTCCTTTTTTGGTGCCCCTGGTACCAAATACTAATTTCGGGTGCATAATTCTGACACAAGTAATTGCATAAACTTTTCACATGTTGTGCTTAAAACCAAACCAAACTGTTGCGTTAAACTTGGACATCTTGAATTGAGAGAACTGGTAACTTTAATACATATATTTGAAGAATTTAAGAAAATAAAGGTTTCCTCGGAGGTGTGCCTCTTAAAATTATTTTCTTTGTTATTAGACATAAAATAAGAAATTTTATAGCACTTGCAGTGAAATTACACTAGAGTACAAGCAGACCCAAAACAAAGTTACAAAATCTATTGACTAATTTAGGGAGATGTCTCTTTGGAAATTTAAATTTTCTGTAAGTTACCATAAGTATTGGCATACATTGCTTTTCTCTCCTCAAATAAGTAACTGAATAACAACGCAAATCTCAGACTTATTTAACACAATAGTTTTTAGCAATGGAAAACCTACAGACAAATTTTTCCTTGGTTCAGGGCTCAAATAAAAAACTGAACGGGATGGGAGATGATGGCAGCCCTCCAGTGAAAAAAATGATGATAGACATTCACGCAAATGGAAAAATGATGATAAACAAGATACCAACAGTAAAGAAAGAACACTTGGATGACTATGAAGCGCCAATGGAAACTGATGAAGAGCATGTCAAGAGAACCTGTGCCTCTGTGCCTGAACCTTTACATTTAAATCCCAGTTTGAAACACGCTTTGGCACAATTCCATTTCAGTAGTCAGAGCTCTCTGGGTGGACCAGCAGCATTTTCTGCTCGGTATTCCCAAGAAACATGTCACCTACTGTATTTCTGCCCCTTCCATCTCCTCAGGTTCTTCTTGGTCCACTGCTCATCCCTTCTGATAGCTCCACAGAACTCACCCAGACTGTGTTGGAAGGGAAGTCTATTTCTTGTTTTCAGGTTGGAGAAGAAAAGAGACTGTTTGCCCCAAGTCCTAAATTCTGTTCTCCGAGAATTTTCACTCCAACAAGTAAATACAGTATGTGATGAATTGTACATCTATTGTTCAAGGTGTACATCAGACCATCTTCATATCTTAAAGGTCCTGGGAATACTTCCATTCAATGCCCCATCCTGTGGGCTGATCACATTAACTGATGCACAGACTGTGTAATGCTTTATTGCGGCCACATACTTTTCCTCAGAATGGTAGTATACTTCCTGCTAAAAACTGATTGGCTCAGCTGAAGGTAACTGGCAGTGCCTTTGAAGTGGAACATGAATGCTTAGGCAAATGTCAGGATTTATTTGCACCCCAGTTTTTGGTTCAGCCAGATGCTCTGTGTATTCAGCGTCTGGAGTGCTGTGGAATGTTTGCGCCCCAGACATTTGTGATGCCTTCTCACAGATCACCCGACAAAAGGACTTGCCATTGGGGCTTTGAATCAGCCAAATGGCATTGCTATATTCACGTGAACCAAAAATACTTAGGGACACCTGAAGAAAAGAAACTGAAGATAATTTTAGAAGCAATGATGGAGAAATTTAGCATGAGAAATGGGAAGAGGACTCAATCCAAGATAGATACACCACCAGGAGTGGAATTACCATCATGGTATCGTTATAAAGCAGGAAGGTGACCATGTTTCTCAGACACATTCATTTCTACACCCCAGCTACTACTTATACATGTGTGATAAAGTAGTTGCCCCAAATGTGTGGCTTACTTCAGCTGTATCCTAGCCTAAATAGGTCACAAAGACAGAGGCAGGTAGATCTATACTAAGACACTGAGATAAGCCTCACAGCAGTGGGAAACATCAAAAAACAGTGTCTTATCCAGATGTCTCACTAGAGGAACAGGAGAAAATGGACCTAAAAACAAGTAGAGAATTATATAGCCACTTAGATCCATTAGTCTCAAATAGTTCTACAAGCAAAAAGAAACCTGAGTCTACCACTTGCAACTTAGCCAGAGACACAAGTAAGGTGGGAATTGACTGTGATGCTGCAGCTTCATCTCCACGTCTTGTCAAAGATGTCATTTGTGAGGATGATAATGGAAAAATCATGGAAGAAGTAAGGAGAACTTATGTAAAACAACAGGAAAAACTGAACTCAACTTTGCAGAAGAAGCAACAACTTCAGATGGAAGTTGAAATGTTGAGTAGCTCAAAAGCTGTGAAGGAACTCCCTGAAGAATAGAAGAATTTACAGAAAGAGCTTGAATCTTTGCAGAATGAACATGCTCAAAGAGTGGAAGAATTTTATGTTGAACAGATTTAGACATAAAATTAGAGCAGGCAGTGAAACAAAAGTGCACCTGTGACTCAAATTTAGAAAAAGATAAAGAAGCTGAATATGCAGCACAGCTGGCAGAACCGAGACAGAGATTGGACCATGCTGAGGCTGATAGGCAAGAACTCCAAGATGAACTCAGACAGGAATGGGAGGCAAGACAGAAGTTAGAGATGATGATAAAAGAGCTAAAGCTGCAAATTTTGAAATCATCAAAAACTGCTAAAGAATAGAAATCTTTAAAGACATTCATCTGTGTGTTCCCAACAGGGTTTATTTTTGTTTGTTTGCTTTAGTAATTGAATTCTGAACAATTTATCTGCATGAAAATAACTAGGCATTGTACCCATTTGTAGATCAGAGAAAGTGAAGAGATTATTTATTAGTATATAAATTTTTACATTTTCCAAATGAATGAAAATGTTTCTTTGTACTTTTTTTCCAATCAGCTCAGTAACAGTACTTTATGATTTCAACTATTAGATAATCTGCCTATATTTCCAATGCAATTTAGCAGTTGCATACTTTTTAAAAGCTGCATTGTGTGATGGAAAATAGTTTTGATCAATTTTGTTACCCATATTTCAGATTCAATTTTAGATACAATGGTGGCTTCATATTTCACATATAGAGCTACTCAAGGAGTTGAATCTCCATTTTTTTTCCATGAACACAATCTCCTTTCCAAGTTAATATAGTATACTCATTATTATAATCAAAATTTGCTGTAATTCTGTTCATATTGTGGAATGAATTTGCACCAGTTCTCTTCTATTTAATGTCTCCTAAGAGACATTTTGTCAATACAGGAATTTCATTGATGAGGTTATAGCACACCCCATGGGGAAGGATAACATGCTTTCTTATACACTGCGGCTAAACACAAGAAGCAGTTATAATTAGATTTTCTATTTAAATGTGGTTATATTTAGAAAAAATATTTTATGTAGCAACTTTAGAAGAGGGAATAAAATGTAATAATTTTTGAACTTTTATGTTGTTAATAGTGGTGTGAAAATATTAATGTACTTGAGAAAAACTGATACCATTGATATACATCAGTTTCTATACAATCCATAATCCTCCTGTACAGTTTCTATATGTAGTTGTGGGTCTTACTGATATTTATATAATGGATTTGTTTTCCTTAATGGATTTGTTTCCCTTTAAACTGTAAAACATTAAACACTTCAAAGGCTAAAAAAAAAAGAAAAATATATGGGAAATAGCAACTATAAGGATTGTGGAAGTGGGTGACTGATGCTGAGTCTGATGAAAGACTGATAAAAGAAAATGACCTAAGATCTATTAATCAACAATTGAAAACAAAGGACCTCATTGTTAGTATTTAAAGAGACCCTCATCTCTGGAAGCCAGTATTCAGAGATAATTATCCAGCAGAATTTTAAGAATGGGAGAATTTTAGAAAAGGCTGAATTCTCAGTGTAGGAAAGTTTCCTCATAAGAGTTGGGTCCTGATGGGGAAGAAGTAGGACCTTGAGATGTGGGGTGAAAATATCTAGGTAGATTCATTTAAAACGCTTGAATCCCAAGACGACTCTGAATCCTCTGAGCCTATAGAAGTGACCCTCTGGCCTAGGTGGGAAAATAAAGGCCCATCCCTCCCCACTTTGTAGGTACCTTATAAGACAATGTAAGTCCTCCTCAGGATCTGCTCTGATTTCTCCTCGTGGCCACCAGACTCATAACTAGGATCAAATAGCCCAAGTAGGCAATATTAAATCCCCAAATAGCTATAGCACCTGACTTACATGTAATGGCAAGTACCAGGAAAGGATGCCTGAGGGCTGGATAAATGGGGGTGGGAATTTAAAGCTGGATAAGGGATAGTTCATCAATATCAGGGCTCTCTGCTGTGACACAGGATTTAGCACTCAGCAAGGACCCCTAAGAGATGGTTCTATACACTGCTGGAATGGCTCTTTAAAACTTGAAAAAAGTAATAGCCACACATTAAATAAACAGAGATGCCAGAACTGCCATGGTAAAGGGAATCAAAAGGCTCAATGAAGTGGGACTGCAATAATGGGTTTATTATCTAAGACTGAAAAATCCACCAATCGTGTTTTTTGGAAAGCTTGGAGGACACTCCATTTACCAAGACAACAAAGAATGCACTAGGTAGGGAAATTACCGACATCATTTAGAATCTTGCAGCAGCTGTGGTCTCTAAGTCAGGACTGATGGTAGGAGATGGGCTCCCTGGTAGCAATGAGGATAAGAACTCAGATTAGCAGAGACCAGGTGGCTGTACTTCATCATCAGAAGAACGGTGGGGCTTAATGTTAGAATCGTAGCCAGGAGGGTCTGGCCAGCAGGGATTTTGACGATGGTTCAGAGAACATGGTGTTCGGGAATTCCGTGGTGATCCAGTGGTTAGGACTCCACACTTCCCAGAGTGCAATCCCTGGGCAGGGAACTAAGACCCTGAAAGCTGGGTGGCGCAAGAAAAAAAAAAAAAAAGGAACATGGTGTTCTTAGGGTCGGGATAGATGGATGGCCATGGTATATAACGAAAAGGGAGGGGGAAATGAGGAGTTGTTTAATGGACATAGTTTCAGTTTTGCAAGACGTAAAAGTTCTGGAGATCTGTTGCACAACAATGTGAATACACTGAACACTACTAAACAGTACCCTTAAAAATGGTTAAGATGGTATATTTTATGTTGTGTGCGTTTTACCACAATTTAAAAATTTTTAAATTATTTACCAAAAAAATGGATGAGAAGGCTGAGATCAGCTGCTCTACTGGAAAGTCACAAATCTTTGCCTGTTGTCAGACCCAGAAGCTATCGATTGTAGGAGACCAGTTTCCCATGAGGAAGCCCTCTAAAAAACCACAGCAAGTATACATGGTAGTGATTCCTGCAGTCCTTCCCCAATCTATGGCTATTTATTCAGATAACTCTACAATGGAGTAAGAAAAATAGCCAGATCTTTCTAAGGTTGTTGGAGACAGGGTCCAAGTTAACACTGATACCTGGGGACCTAAAGCATTAGCATGGTCTCCTCATTAGAATAGGAGCATATATGAGTTAGATAAAATTAAGGCTTGGGTCAGGTTTGTATCACAGTTGTTCCACTAGGTGTATGGACCTACCCAGTTATTTCCCATTCCTGACTGTATAATTGGAATGCGTGTACATAGAAACTTTCAACAGAACTCTCACATTAGTTCCTTGACCTGTAGAATAAGAGCTACTAAGTAGTAATAAGAAAGGCCAAGTGGAAGCCCCTGAAACTGTTCCTGGACAATGGTCAAAATAATAAATTAAAAACCTGTCATATTTTAGGGGAATGGCAGAGTTTAGTACCTCCCTCAAAACTTTAAAGAATGAAATAATGATGGTCCCTGTCATATTCCTATTTAATTCACCAGTCTGGCCTCTGCAAAAACTGATGGATCATGGCAGATGACAAACTTAATGCAAACTTAATCAAGCAGTGGCTCCAACTACACCTGCTATGCCAGATGTGATATCTTTCTAGAGGAGATTAACAGAGCCTCCGGTACATCGTGTACAGCCATCGATCTAGAAAATGTGTTCTTTTCCACACCCACGTGGAAAGACGATCACACAGGATGGGCAACTATACATTCACGGTCTTGCCCCAGTGTCATATTCTCTGTCTTATTATAATCCAAAGGTATCTGAACCGTTTGAAAATTCTAACAGGATATTAGTCCAGTATATCAATACCATCAGATGTGATAGGAAGTAAGTGGCAAGTATTCTGGATACCTTAGTAAGGTATATATACTCCAGAATGTGGGGGAGAAAGTATACAAATATTTAGAGGCCTACCACATCAGTGAAGTTTTTACAGGTTGAATGATCTGGAGCATTCCAGTACATTGCTTCCAACATTAAAAAAAAAAAGAAACCATTGCACAATGCACCTCTTACCACCAAGAAACACATTTGGTAGGCCTCTTTGGGTTTTGGAGGCAGCATATTCTACCCTTGGAAATACTGCTAAGACCCATTTATCAGCAGATACAGGTTTGTTGTTGTTGGTTTGCACCCCACAGGCCTACAAGCCCTGTACTTGCCCAGCTTCAAGACCAAAGAAAGAGCCCAGAGTCAGCAACAGAGACATCAATGGTTTAATGGATAGGGGGACCTCACATGTCTGAAGCAAGGTACCAGAGCAACACCCCACCATGTGTGGCAGATGGCAGGCAGGACATGGTGGCAGTCTTCATTCCCAGGAGGAGGGGGAGGTTACCAGTTATAGGGCGAATTGATGTCAGGTTGGCTCTTCAGTTACCAGGGAAAGCAGCAGAGGGGCACACCACCACCTTTCACTACCCCTTTGATAAGTATCATAGTGGAGATGTTCTGATCTAAAGCAAGAACTATCCTTAGCTGGGGCCTGGGGCAAGTAGGTAGGAAGGTCAGTCATGTGAATAGGGTATTGGTGAAGCAGTCACTGGTTGAGCAGGGCATTACAGAGAACAAGAGTACAGATGTCTTGAGTGGCCTGACCATACAGGTTGGAACCTTTGATTGGGGCCCAGAGGAAGAAAGGACTGAAAGATTAAAACTGAGATATGATCAACACTTTTGCTTGGGCTCTATGACTTGACAGATACCATGATACTTGAGCTATCTGGGAACAGAGAATGACACTGTATGAAATCTCTGGCTACCACTTGGCTCAAATATTTGGACATTCATGCATTTCTAAATTTAGTTGATTCATGTTTACTTAATATGTGCTTACCATATGCCAGGCCCTGTCCTGGACACTGAAAACACAAAGATGTAATAAAACCTATTCTCTGTTCCCAAGTAGCTCAGTCTAATTTTACTCTTACTATTTGCCTGCCATTTGACTCATCTATTTCCTCCACCCTGGCATTTGCTAGGATTCAGGTAGTAACAAAGTAGGGCCAAATGGGGAAAAACTTGAGAACAATTCTATTAACTAAAAATCGACCACAAATCGGGCCAAGGCCATCATAATTTGATTTGAACAAGCCATATCAGTCATGCTTTAACAATAAAAACTCAATTACTGAGACCTACTGTGTATATGCCACACACTTCATATACATTTATTTCCCCCCCAAATTCTGCAAGGTGTTATCTCTCTCCACATGAGAAAACTGAGGTTTAGGAAGTTAAGGCATCTAAGACACATATGAAGTATTAGAGCTAAGATTTGAATGTAGGGCTACTTCTGGCACCTCAAATCCTCTTTTACCACTATATCATACTACCTTCATGCTACTTCCAGTGATCCGTAATAGTCTGAAAATACCTTGATGTATTCCAATTCCTTCATTAAACATTAAATTCCTCTTTGAAGCCCTCCAGTGACAACAAGCTCTTCAAAGTGGTCCTTTTCATCTATGATCAGGAGATTCTTCCAGAGGAAATTCAAATGTCCTCTCTTTAGGATCATTTAGTTGCAAAGAACACTCAAGCTAGGCAGAAGGAGGCATTTTGTTCTGTTATTTTGGCTGCGTTGGGTCTTCGGTGCTACGCGTGGGCTTTTCTCTAGTTGCTTCGAGCGGTGGCTACTCTTTGTTGTGGTGCGCGGCCTTCTCATTGCGGTGGCTTCTCTTGTTGTGGAGCACGGGCTCTAGGCACGCAGGCTTCAGTAGTTGTGGCGCACAGGCTTAGTTGCTCTGCGGCATGTGGGATCTTCCTGGACCAGGGATTGAACCCATGTCCCCTGCGTTGGCAGGTGGATTCTTAACCACTGCGCCACCAGGGAAGTCCTGAGGGAGGTGTTTTAAGAACACAAAAATCTCACTGGAAAGTTAGCAACCCAGGGACAGAAAAGGCCAACCAGGTATCATGGGGACAGGAATTTTGAAGCCATTTTCTGAAGCTGTCATTTCTGCTTCATTCATTTTTCATTCCGTATCATTTTTACCTGCTTGCTCACGGCCTGGCATTAGTGCTCTAGCCCCTTCCTACTTGACCTTTCAGTTCAAGATTCCATTTTCATCTGACTCGGTCTTTTCTTTTAGTACAAAATCCTTAGAAATAGATTGACCCAGTTTAACCTATGGGTTGGACCTTGGATCACATTCTAACCTTGGTCTGACCACCTATGACTATGGTGGAGTCACCCCGAAAACATGGCTGTCTGAGTTTAAGTAGGATCTGTGGATGTAAAACAACTTCAGAAGGGGTGTGAACTGGGCTTGATACACTGTGTTAACAACCTTGTTCAGAAAAACATAAAGAAGAGATGAATATCCTTTTTCTGTGACACTTAAACAGAGCCTGTAGCAACCAGGTATGATCTTTTATTTTTTGTTTGCTATTTTCTAACTTAATTAAGTACCAAGGAGGCAGGGATTGGCTCCTATCCATCTCTGACCCCTCAAAGCACATATCCTAGGGCTCTCAACACCGTGCCCTGGATCAACTTGATGCTGAGGTAAACAGTATTTGTGATGGGGTATACTTACCTACTGTTGGCTGATCTCTTAAACATAGGGTACCAAGAGGCATACTGACAGTTTTTTTTGTGTGTGTGGTAAAATATACACAACATAAAATTCACCATTTTAGTCACTTTTCAGTGTACCTTTTCAGTGGCATTAAGTATATTCATGTTGTGCAACCACCACCACTATCCATCTCCAGAACTTTTTCATCATCTTGAACTGAAACTCTGTACTCACTAAACAGTAACTCCCTATTTCCCCCTCCTTCCTGTGCTTAGTAACCACTGCTCTGTCTCTATGAATTTGACTATCCCAAGATACCTCACGTAAATGGAATCATACAATATTTGTATTTTTGTGTCTGGTTTATTTCATTAAGCATGTTTTCCAGGTTCACCTTTGTTTTAACACATATCAGAATTTCATTCCTTTTTAAGGCTGAATAATATTCTATTTTATATATACTAGGTCCCCTACATATGAGCAAGTTCTATTCCAAGAGCTTGTCTGTAAGTCCAATTTCTTCGTTAAGTCCAACAAAGTTAGCCTAGGTACCCAACTAACACAATTGGCTACATAGTACTGTATTGTAATGGGTTTATAATACTTTTCACACAAATAATACATAAAAAACACCAAAAAATGAAGAAAACTTTTTTTTTTTTTTTTTTTTTTTGGTGGTACGTGGGCCTCTCACTGTTGGGGAGCACCGGTTCCGGACACACAGGCTCAGCGGCCATGGCTCACGGGCCCAGCCACTCTGCAGCATGTGGGATCTTCCCAGACCGGGGCACGAACCTATGTCCCCTGCATCGGCAGGCGGATTCTCAACCACTGCGCCACCAGGGAAGCCCAAGAAAACATTTTAAATCTTACAGTACAGTACCTTGAAAAGTACAGTAGTACAGTACAATAGCTGGCATACAGGGGCTGACATTGAGTGAACAGGCAAGAAGAGTTACTGACTGGAGGAGGGGGAGGAGCTGGGAGATGGTAGAGCTGAAGGATCGTCAGCAACAGGAGACAAGAGGGCAAGCTGCAATGTCACTCACGCCTGCCACTGATGGCACAGGTTCTAGCTCCTTGCTGGATTCAATTCTATCTACCCTCTTGAAAAAATGATCCAGTGATGTCTGGGTAGTAGCTCTTTTTTTCTTGTCATAGATGACACGGTAGCACTGGATTGCATTCTGAACGGCTGCTGCAACCTTCGTGCACTGTTCTTCATTCGGGTCCTATACCTCAAAAACTAACAGTGCCTCCTCAAATAAAGAAAATCCCCTTGCCATTTCCTGCATCATGACTCTCTTCGGTTCTTCAGTTACTTCTTCTTCCTCTTGTCTCTCTTCATCCTTTCTCTGGGCCTCCAATTCCATCAGGTCCTTATTAGTAAGCTCTTTGTGTTGCACAGCAAGGAGTTCAGTGAAGAAGTCTTCTTGCAGATCTAGCTCCAGTTTCTCACTGAGGGTCACTAAGTTGCTGAAGACCTCTTCGGACTCCTCATCCACCTTCCAAATCCATGAAACAAACTGCAGGCAAATGTTCTTCCAAACCCCATTCATGGTGACAGTCGTAACCTCACACCAAGCAATGTTTTTTAAGGCCTTGTAGATGGTAGTCCTTCCAAAACTGTCGCAAGGTTGTTCCTGATTTGTCACTTGTCTTTACTGCCTGATGAAAAGTGTGATGTAAATATTTCTTGAAAGTTGCTGTAACTCCCTGGTCCATAGGTTGGATGAGCAACATAATATTTGGTGGCAGATGCACTACTTTGATGCTGGGATGAAAGTCATCCATGAATGGGAGGTGGCCCGGAGCACTGTCGAGCAGCAAAAGAATGTTGAATGGGACATCCTTCTCCAAGCAGTATTTCTCTACCTCAGGGATAAAGTGGTGGAAAAACCAGTCCTGGAAATGGTCTGTGTAACACAGGCTTTGGGGTTACTCTTCCACACAATAGGATGAGAGCCCTTGGCTATGTTTTTAAGGGCTCTTGGGTTCTCTGAATGATAAACTAAGAGAGGCTTCAGCTTCATATTGCCGGAAGCATTGTCACCAAACAACAGAGTTAGCCCATCCTTTGCTGCTTTATAGCCTGGCATCAACTTTTCCTCCTTACTGATGTAACATCGGTCTGGCATCCTCTTCCAGTACAGCCCTGTTTCATCCACATTAAAAACCTGCTTGAATCAATATCTGCCTTCATAAATAATTTCTCAAAGTGTTTCATGAAACTCTCGGGCAGCTACCATATCTGCACTCGCTGCCTCACCGCTTACTTTTACGTTGAGAAGGTTGGCTCTAGGCTTGAACCCTTGAAACCAGCCATGGCTGGCATTAAAAGATGCGCCCTCTGATTCTTCACTGTGTTTCTTCTTCAAGTCTTCATAAAGGTTTTTGGCTTTCTCTTGAATCAGCATTAAGCTTAGTGGGACTCAGTGCTGAAGCTGATCCTGCATCCACACACTGAGAAGTTTCTCCATCTCCTCCAACACTTTTACACGCTTCTTCGATATTGTTGTCGACGTCATCAGCACAGCCGACTTCACATGTTCCATGATCTTGTCCTTGTTTAGAATCATGCCAATGGTTGAACAATTCACGTTTTAAGAATGAGCAACATCTACCATATTTTCGCCTTGCTCCACTCTCAATGATTTTCACTTTTGTTTCCATTGTTATTGCTTGGCGTTTCTTAGCAGTACTGGCTACATCACTGCTGCTTTTACGCTTGTTTCCGGACATCCTGGGCTTGAAATATACTGTACTCTATAAAGTACACAAAAGCACAACCACTTGTGGAGGATGCACGCACATGATAATGTATGTCAGACACTTGAACTAACTTATGTGATTGGACATGTGAATGCATGTTCGCATCTTTGAAAGTTCACCACTTGAAGGTTCATATGTAGGGGACTTACTGTATAGACATTGTTGATTCCTTCATCTGTTGATAGACATTTGGGTTGCTTCTACTTTTTGGTTACTGTAAATAATGCTGCTATGGGGACTTCCCTGGCAGTTCAGTGGTTAGGACTCTGAACTTCCACTGCAGGGGGCATGGGTTTGATCCCTGGTGGGGGAACTAAGATCCTGCATGCTGCACAGAGCAGCCACAAAAAAAAAAAAAAAAAATTGCTGCTATGAACATGGGTGTACAAATATCTGTTTGAGTCTGTTTTCAGTATCTCTCTGCTTTGGGGTATATATCTAGAAGTGGAATTGCTGGACAATCTGTTTAATTTTTTTTTTTTTTTTTGCGGCACACGGGCTCCTCACCGCTGCGGCCTCTCCCATTGCGGAGCACAGGCTCCGAACGTGCAGGCTCAGCAGCCATGGCTCACGGGCCCAGCCGCTCCGCAGCATGTGGGATCCTCCCGGACCGGGGCACGAACCTGCGTGCCCTGCACTGGCAGGCGGACTCTCAACCACTGCACCACCAGGGAAGCCCTGTTTAATGTTTTGAGGAGCCACTATATTGTCTTCCTCAGTGGCTGCATCATTTTACATTCTCACCAACAATGCACAAGAGTTCTAATTTCTCCACATCCTTGCTAACATTTGTTTTTTGTTTTTAATAGCAATCCTAATAGGTGTGGAGTGGTAGCTTATTGTGGTTTTGATTTGCATTTCCCTAATGATAAGTGATGTTGAACACCTTTTCATGGGCTTATTGTATATCTTCTTTGGAGAAATGTCTATTCAAGTCTTTTGCTCATTTTTCAATTAGGCTGTTTTTTTTGTTATTGTTGAGTTGTGGTTACTTATATATTGTGTATATTAATCCTTTATCAGATATGATTTTCAAATACGGTCTCCCAGTCTGTGAGTTGCTTTTTCATTCTTTTGGTAGTATCCTTTGATACACAAGTCTTTAATTTTGATACACTCCAATTTACCTATTTTTTTCTTTTTTGGCTGTGCTTTTGGTGTCATATCAAAGCAATCATTGCCAAATTCAAAGTCATGAAGCTTCCCTCTGTGTCTTCTGAGGATTTTATAGTTTTAGTCTTATGTTTAGGTCTTTGATCCATTTTGAGTTAATTTTTGTCTGTGGTGTAAAGTACAGGTCTAACTTTATTCTTTTGCATGTGGATATCCAGTTTCAACACCATTTGTTGAAAAGACCATCCTTTCCCCATTGAATGGTCTTGGTACACTTGTCAAAAATCATTTGACCATACATATAAAGGTTTATTTCTGGGGTCTCTACTCTATTCCACAGCTCTGTATGTCTGTCTTTATGCCAGTACATTGTTTTGCTTGCTGTAACTTTGTATAAGTCTTGAAATCAGGAAATGAGTCCTCCAACTTTCTTTTTTTCAACTGTTTTGGATATTTAGGACCCCTTAAGATTCCATATGAATTTTAGAATGAGTTTTTTTCTTTTTCTTTGTTTTCCTTAGCATGAATACTTTATGTTCTTTTTATAACTTTTAAAAAATACTGAAGTATATTTGATTTACAATATTGTGTTAGCTGTATAACATAGAAGACTTTTTTTTTTCAGAGTATATTCTAAGTTATTACAAGATATTTGGTATAATTCCCTGTGCTATACAGTGAATCCTTGTTGCTTATCTATTTTATGTATAGTAGTTTGTATCTATTAATCCCACACTCCTAATTTGTCCCTTGCCCAACTCCCCTTTGGTAACCTAAGTTTGTCTTCCATGTCTGAGTCTGTTTCTGTTTTGTATATAGATTCACTTGTATTATTTTTTAGATTCCATATATGAGTGATATAATATAGTATTTATCTTTTTCTGCCTGACTTATTTCACTAGGCATAATATTCTCTAGGTCCATCCATGTTGCTGCAAATGCCAATATTTTATTCTTTTTTATGATGAAGATTCCATTGTATATGTATCACATCTTCTTTAGCCAATCATATGTTGATGGGCACTTGGGTTGCTTCCATGTATTGGCTATGGTAAATAGTGCTATGAACATTGGGGTACATGTATCTTTCTGAATTAGAGTTTTTATTTTTTCCGGATATATATCCAGGAGTGGAATTGCTAGATCATATGGTAGTTATAGTTTGTTTTTTAAGGAAACTCCATACTGTTTTCCAAAGTGGCTGCACCAATTTACATTCCCACCAACAGTTAGAATGGGTTTTTCTATTTCTGCAAAAAACTTTATTAGGGTTTTCATAGGGATTGCATTGACTCAGTAGATCTCTCTGGGTAGTATTTACATCTTAACAACATTAAGGCTTCCAATCCATAAATATGGGATGTCAGTTCATTTATTTATATCCTAATTTCTTTTAACAATATTTTGTAGTTTTCAATGTACAAGTCTCTTGCTTCCTTGGTAAAGTTTATTTCTAAGTATTTTATTCTTTTTGATGCTATTGTGAATGGAATCATTTTCTTAATCTACTTTTTGGATTGTTCATTGTCAGTGTATAGAAATGCAGCTGCTTTTGTGTGTTGCTTTTGTATCCTGCAGCTTTGCTGAATTCATTTATTAGTTCTACTATTTTTGTGGGCTAGTTTGATTTAAACACATTAAAAAAAAAAGTGTGACTGCAGGATAAATTCATCACCACCTTGTTCAAGTGGATATTTTTCTTTGACAAGGTAACCCTAAAAGGATGCAAAATTTTGAGAACACCAGTGCCAAGATGATCAACATATGTAACTTAAGAATTTTTGTCCATATACCACCATCAAAGATCCCGTCCCAGGGCTTCCCTGGTGGCACAGTGGTTGAGAGTCCGTCTGTCGATGCAGGGGACATGAGTTCGTGCCCTGGTCCGGGAAGATCCCACATGCCATGGAGTGGCTAGGCCCATGAGCCATGGCCGCTGAGCCTGCGCGTCTGGAGCCTGTGCTCTGCAATGGGAGAGGCCACAATAGTGAGAGGCCTGTGTACCGTTAAAAAAAAAAAAAAAAAAAAAAAAAAAAGATCCCGTCCCAGGTTTGCAAAATATCCAATTATTAAGTTCATAAAACTCAACTCCTAAATATATACAAAAATTACAAATCCTACTTGTAAAAAAACCCTCAAACTTACTGAGTAATCCTTAAGATTTGACTTTTGGGCTAATATTGAGTGATATTTGATGAGGATATCCATCTAGAGGCCACAAAAACATAATTTTCATTTCAGTAAATATTTGTTGAATGGTGTGGGGTGGTTTAGAATTTAAACTCTGGAATTTGATAGATCTAGATTAGAATTCTGGTTCTTTCACCTATTAGTTGTGCTGGTACTTCCCTAAACCATTTTTGCTCCACTTTAAAAGTGAGACCATAATATCTGCCCCACTGAACTGAGAGTTAAATGAGATAACTCTATTCAGTAAATGTTAGTTATTATGATTGTAAGTAGACTACATGTTGTCACTATGCTAGATATTGGGAATAAAAGATGTGTGACACACTATCTGTCATCAAGGTGCTCACAATCTAGATGGGAAAATTATAAAGAAAATCAAGTAATCTCAATATTGTACTGCAGTAAAAAATATGTGCAAAAGAATGAAAGCTTAAAACAGAGTGGTATGTTGGAGATAAATGTAAGGCTATGACACGCTCAGATATGAAATTTAGGCTGTTTGGCTCCTATGTAAAGGATGGATTGGAGCAAGTGAATCATAAGCAAGCCCAGTAAGGGGGCTATGATAATCTATGCAAACTCCGTGTGGCAGAACAATACAGAATGAACAGGAGGGTGGCAGTGTAGAATGGAGCCTTGCTGTGCCTAGAACCATAAGCTCTTTTCTGCCATGGCTTGGGAGATAACACACTTTAATCATCTTTCATCTTCACCTTAATCATTTAGGGAGTTCTAAGGAACCCTGTTTGATTCAGGGACCATTTACAGTGGAGGAAACAGGCCCAGATAACAAGGCCTTCATTACACGAATATAGGGGCATTAGTCACATTATACTCTATGAAAATGGCAACCCCTGGGACACAACAAATATGAATGATGAACCCCTGAGTTGTGCATTACAGTAGCCCTATTGGAAAGATTATAACATAGTAGGTAATGGAACTGACCTCTATCTAAAAACCTGTGCATTTCCTACTATTCCATACTATGTCTTTTAAGTTATATTAATTTTTGGCTGCATTGGTTCTTCATTGCTGCGTGTGCCACTTCTCTAGTTGTGGCAAGCAGGGATTACTCTTCGTTGTGGTGCACAGGCTTCTGGTTGTGGTGGCTTCTCTTGTTGCAGAGCACGGGCTCTAGGCACATGGGCTTCGGTAGTTGTAGCACATGGACTCAGTAGTTGCGGCACACAGGCCCTAGAGCACATGGGCTTCAACAGTTGCGGCATGTGGGCTCTAGGGCGTGAGGGCTTCAGTAGTTGTGGCTCACAGGTTATAGAGCGCAGGCTCTGTAGTTGTGGCGCATAGGCTTAGTTGCTCCATGGCATGTGGGATCTTCCCAGACCAGGGATTGAACCCTTGTCCCCTGCATTGGCAGATGGATTCTTAACCACTGCACCACCAGAGAAGTCCCTATCCCACATTATATCTTCTCATAATATTGTATTCATGGATATATAACACCCTTAGGGTTAATCAATGAATTAAAACAAAGAAACAAATCAAACACATCCCAATTTGGGTTTTCACAAGAACCTGGTAGGCTTATTAAAATTAATTTAATGGCATCCCATAAATACTAGTTACTTAACAACAAATCAAGATGCTTGATGTATTCTTAAACCATTACTTAATGGGAAAAATAAGGGTAAAACAAATATAAGGTCCCAACGACTTACTTTGGGCTTCCCCAAAACAGATGAGGAGCTTTATAAAAACTGAAAAGACTAACCATAAAAATTATCAATCAACTTTCTGTAGACATTTCTTGAATTATCCCCAAATTTTAAGGTGAATTTCCCCAGAAAATTCTTCTATAGTTATCTTGGCAATAAATACATAACCTTAGAAAAAGTAAATATTTAGTAACTACTTCATATATTAAAAAACTATATAATTCATATTTATGCCAAGAACACTACAATTTATAGAAGTTTCATCCACATTCTTACCTATGCCTACTCACTCTGAAGGCAGGAACATTTCTTTGGGTTGAGTCAGGATCTCGATATGCTTTGTCCAGGAAAAGGGAAGGTATGAAAATATAAAACAAAAGAGTATTGGCTCATTGTATACAAGAGAGGCCAGCCATTAAGAGTTATTGTCAACAGGATAAAAGGAAATACTGACCAGAGCTCCTCTGGGTGAGGAGTTAAAATATGATCAAAATGTAAACGAGGAAGTATATACACACAAAGAACTTTTTTGAGTATTGATAAAAAGACATTTCTGAAAAAAATGATAAAATACCTCCTTGAGGATTTTCAGAAATGAGATTCACAGAACTACAGGAGCAGAAGAAATGTTGATTTGGAAACATCTCGTTTGACTGATGATGAATTTCAAAGTCATTAGGTTAGGTAACCTGCCCAAGGTCATACAGTTAATGCCAGAGTTTGGACTAGGATCCAATTCTCCTGAATTCCACATGAGTGCTTCCTCCCCCCATTTGGTATACTACCTCTTAGGTTTCCCTAACCACTTGAAGTCCCCTTAACTCTCTCTGCCCCACAATGTGCCCTTTGGGGACAGTCAGAGGAACAGCATTCTGGACTATGTAGAACATGTAGAGCTACTGATCTAACAATGGATGAAGCATAATTTCAAAAAAAGACTAGGCTGAAATTCATTTGGGGGTGAGGAGCAGAGGGAAAATACAAAAGAAGTAAATTCTGTAGACAACAAAAAGAGAAGCACAAGAGGAAATATTATCCTCTTTTGTTATTTTATTACTGTTATTTTATTTTGTAGTTAACTCCATATATTATATAAAACATAACAGGAAAAATCAACAAATGTATAAAATAAATTGAGGTGTCTGGATGGAAAAAAACACAAGACCTTTGCCTTCGTGTCTATAGATCTCTTGATATGTTGCTCTCGCACTAGAGATATCAAATAAAGGTATCTAGCTTGAAACAAAAGTTGATATGCTGCAAGGTTAAGCCATAGTTTGATGATGGGCCATGATAGACTTTCTAAATCTTATCCTTAAATACTGGCTATAACAAATGCTGATATAACAAAGTGCAAGCTTTTATCATAAGATGGCAAGAGGGAAGCGTCAATGAATGAATGCAACTTACCTCCAAGTCCTCTGAAAGGAGGTGAAAAAATAAATACTGTGTTTTACCAGTGTTCCCCCAAAGCATTACTCTAAGCATGCAGGAGGATGCTATGAGCAGCTACAATAGTAAGATCCAATCCAGAGGTAGGTTCAAGGCCAAGAGTAGAGGAGTGGTTGAAGAAATCCTCCTGGGGCCAGTACCATTTCATAGAATGCCCATTTGTGCCGGGGAATGAGTCTATGGCCCATTTTTTCTGATTCAAAAGGACATTCCCAATTTCAACCTTGCTGAAAGAGAGGCATTTTTGCACCTGCTATTAAGAACAGCTAGGATACAGGATAAGGCTGGCATAAAATTATTTAGCAAGCACGTGCTAGCTATTCCAGTTTGAAATCTACCAAACTGTAAAATCAAAGGAATAAGAAGTTGAAGATGGAGCTGCTGTTCCTCAAGACCGGGAACAATCTTACAAAAAGAGGGATTAGGCACTCGCTTAACTCTATATGGAGAACATCCTTCTCAGGCTAGATGGAAGATGAGGAAGAGCATTACTAAAGGCTAATCAGGCCATTTAGAGACCAAAAGGGGAGAAAACAAGGCATTTAGGACAAAATCTAGTAGAAGAAATTCCTCTGGGTCTAACTAGGTAAGTGAATCTAAGGCAACTGCACCAAAGATATGCTACCCATTATGCCAGCATGAAGCTGGTGACAAAATATCTCAAGACATTTTAAACCCAGAAAAATGTATGAGAAATATGTTAACGAAGCAAATTAAAACCAAACCTCCAAGGGTAAAATCTCCTCAGATTTGAAATCCAAGATACTCACTTTTCATTAATTCTGTGCATCATTAGAAAAAATAAAAAGTAACAAATGTAAAGATTTGTTTTATTTCTACTGGGGTAAGGAGGAGGATAAATAAAACTGTTTTCCAATTTGCTCTCCACTGTATACACACATACCCACACGCATACATACACATACACACACTAAAAATACCCCAACAAAAAAACAAAACAAAAAAACCAAGAATCAAAACCCAAAACACCCTCAAACTGCACCAACACTTCGTATTTTGACCAAAAGAATAGATCCTGGGAGGAAGTGCAAAATGCAAAATCAAATGATCGAAAAATGCTGAACAAACAGCATTATTAATATACAAAATATTTATATTACTGAACTAGTAACAGCTGATGTTCTCCGTGTCTGTAAAACTTTGGAACCACATAGCTGATTTGTTAAATCTAGTCCATGCCAGCTTCCAAAAACCAGAAAAAATTTTAGTTAGCTTCATTCTTTGAGGCCTCATCAAAATTTTCTACGAGATCTGAAAAAAAAAGTAAATAAGTTAAAGATACAAAAAAAGACAAAGAGGTAAATGCAATTCCTAACTTCTAGCCTAACAAAAACAAAATTGTTGCTACTAGAATTAGCCTGAAAACATATAAGAGGCAGAAATGAATTGGTGGCATTTCACTAATAATGCTTCATTTATCTGCTTAAAACAGAAACCCTAAGGAAATGTTAGTCTTCTTTTGCCTATGCAAACTACTAAGGTGACTAGCATTTTCATATGTCAATCATAATTCCTACAGAAATGTTGTAACAATAACTATGCAAATTTATAATCACAATGATTCCAATTTAATAAAGGCAGATTCCAATTTAATAAATGCAGCAGTGCTTTGTGTGACAATTTCTACGTTCTGAACAGGAGGGCTTTTATCCTGTTTCATTAGATCGTATGCACATTGTTGTGAATCCATTTAAATTCACAAGCTCACCATTAACAAAAAACTGAAAAATGATCATGCAATTAATTAAATGAGATAAACAGGCTGCTAAAAATCTTAAAACTAAAGAAATGTCACCTACCTGGAACATCATCATCCTCCTCATCAATGTCTTCTGGTTTTGGTGTTTTGCTATCCAACACTACAAAAAGTTTATTTTAAAATTAGCCATTGAGAACAATGACCTTTACCAAACACTTGTAATGTTTTTCCTTTTTTCCTGTCTACATAGTTCTAGAAACAAATCTTACACAGTTGTTCAGAAAAAGCTAAATATTGCCTAATCTAAATGCCATATTTTTTTACTTGATACTAAAATAAATAAAAGTTTAACTTCATTAGATATACACTAAATATGGTTGGCAATTTCAATGGGTAGTGAAGGTAAAACTTACATGCAAAGTGGAATAATTTAGGTGAGTTTAAATAAAGACATTATAGTTAATTAATTCTCCAAATTCCATATTCTCCAAATAAAAAATCAACATTCAAGATTTTTTCCATCTCTTTTGGTGTAAAACTATCTAGCTTTGTAGTATTAGCACTGAACTAATAGGCTCTGATTTTTTTAGGGATGACAAGACACATTTGAAATCAGAACTATCCTGGACACTCAGAACTTATGGTTGCTGCATCTATAAAACAATCAACAATATTAAATGAAAATACAGTTCTGTGATAACACTATCTTCTTGTTGTCATTAGTCAGAATTGAATACCAAATCAACTGTTTATAAAATGTGGCCTACAGATCCTGGCACTTTCCTTTTAGGTAATTACCTCCCAACACTCTATATTACTACCAAAATGTATCTGAATATTCTACATGCTACACTGCATAATTATTAAAGGAACAAACTCAAAAATGTATGAAGCATACAAGTAATATTATAAAAAGTAAAATTTATGTACAGGCAAATCCTTCTAGCATAAAATGGACACACCTTTTAAATCATTAGGTTAAGTACGGTGAGGAGGGAAAGAGGTACTAAATTGAAATACCTACCTTGCCGAGGGAACTGTTCAGCTAACTTCCTAAGACTTGTTAAGCTGTCAGCACCAAGCTGACTTAATATTCCAGGAAGCATTTCTGTGATTGGTTTGGCTTCTGCATGGCCAGTAATCGCAAAGGTGTTAGCAGAAAGGGAAGCTTGGACTTTGGGATTGTTGAAATGAATAACTGTCCCATCATCTTTAATCATGTTCACCTGTGTGATCACAGAAAACAATGTATTTCACATATTTGGTACAACTTTAAAAATGTTTTAAAAAACATTTTATCCAATTACTGTTTTTTACTTGGTAGTTATGCAATCCCAATGTAGTAATTATGTAAACCGTGGATTTGGGTGGAAAAAGACCCTAGTGACAAAGTAAAATAATGTACATGACATAAATTACTAGGATGGTCAAGAAATAGTCATTTTATTATAGAATCTAAATTTATTATTATTATTACTGGCCACGCCACATGGCTTGTGGGATCTTAGGTCCCCGACCAGGGATCAAACCTAGGCACATGGCAGTGAAAGTGCTGAGTCCTAACCACTGGACCAGGGAATTCCCTAGAATCTAGATTTTAAATTCAAAGATTTCTACTGCGAGGAAGAAGTTCATGCCCACATTTAAAAAAAATGGAGTTATCAGCCAAGAACTGGCTTCATAATGAAATTACCCATTATCTTACTCAATTTATACTAGCAAACTAAATCAATAGATACTATTGTATCTGTACAGTAGTCAGCATCTTACTTATGGGACAGGTTGTAAGGGGGTAATAGTGTATGGTAAAAATAACCACTGAAAACCCATAAAGAACACTCAGAAATTTAATCAATCAGGTGTTTCACTCCTTTGAATACTTAGTAAATTTACAAAAGTTTCAACTTGTTCTCTTCATGTCTTTCTTTGTAGAGGATTTTGTCAGTTTCTCTGATTTTTTAAGTGTAGCTTCTCAACAACCTTCAAAAACCCTTGTAAATGATAAGGAAGTTCTCCCACCCAGTTGCCTGGCCATCTGAACATTTATCAATAATTAGGAGACCTTTAAAACCATCCTCACATTCTCTCTATAGCTTTCACCAATATGAACTGTTTCAGATTTAATTTCATTCATTGCCTGCGACTCAATGAAAAGGAAGGTTGAATGTGCATGCACTATGTAAAATGTTATTTTTCTCTCTCACTCTTTCTGTGTTTTAGTAGAGTTGTATTTGCATATAAATTAAATGTGTAAATAATGTGATTCCACTATGTAGTAGATTTCACTGGGTAAGTTACCTTGGTGGTAACATGCTTATTATATAAAAAGGTTACGAAAGTTAACTCTTGGCTACTTTAGAAGCATTTCATGATCCATCCAAAAACTGCCCTTGTCACAATCAAGCAGAGATGCTGAGTGTTCTCCATGGTCAGTGCAAGTGGGCTTTTCTTCCTCAGAGGTGATCACCACCACTGATAGACAGCACCAGAAAGGAAGGGGAAGAAAGGGGCTTCTAAATTTCAGGCAAGACCTGGAACACAGAGAAAATAAAGGCAAATCCCCTAGAAAATTGTAACTAAACCCCACAAATATTACACAGAGTAAGCATTCAATCTAGCTGTCCTGAATAAAAATCATCACGAGATAAAAATAATTTATATTAACTTTAGAAAAAGATAAACTATGTACTTCTGAAGATAATTACTGTTTAAGTTGAAAAGTTAAATGGAAAAATGGCTGAAAATATAGGAGAGGAATGGCTTGAGAAGGCAGTGGCATAGTAGATATGAAATGGGATGCTGCTCTGGATCTATCCTAGAATCACATAGTTTAAGTATGAGAAAAGAATAAAGATATGGTAGGACTATATTTTCCAAATCAAGACCAAATCACTTAATTTAATAAAGGATTTCTACAATACTTCCAGGTGTGAAGAGCCTCAAACACTGTAATATGAGATATTTTTTACTTACAAAAATTGAAGTCACAAGAGATTTGAAATCAATATTGTTCCAAAAAAGTCAGGCCATATATTCTAGTTCAAATTTCTTGTTAAAGAAATAAATACTAAAGACAAGAGTTCTTGGTTAAGCAACATACCCAAGGACAAATAGCTGATTATGTGCAAACCCAGAACTCGAACCTGGATTTCCCAACTTTGTTTAGTTTCCATCCTATGTCATTCTCATTGTTAAAACACTTATTTGTCTATAAAAATTCAATTCTGTGGCACCATAAAAACTTGTCAGAGAAATACTTATCTCTTTATTGTCAAAAGACAATAAATAAATTCATGAATTTTCCTTCTGTTCAACCTACTTTTCCAAAGGCTAAATGTTAAGTCATATTTTATAGCCTGATGTAGGTCTTTGTAGTTTAAAATATGTTGTTTGAGTTTAGTGTGAAAAGCAATATGAATGCCATCCCAGACTGTGAAATACAAATAAATTTATTAATGGTTGTTTTAAATGGGGTTGTAGGAAAGATGTAGCTTGATGAACAGAAACGTTCAGAAACGGGTGGAGAGTTTAATTTTAGAATAGAGAGAATGAAATACTAGAAGTTAAAAAGGCCAGAATATTTTATTTCTATCTAACATTCCTTCCCCTCTACTGAGCAAATGACATGGTTATATAAGGTTCCTAAGATACAGGCTATTAGAACTATCAAAGGATTAATTGTTGGGCTGAGCAAGATCAGTTAGACACTTCCCAACTCTTTTAGAGGCAAAAGGAGGGATAAGGAATTTGTTAAATTCACAAAGCAAATTGTATGCATTTCATATGAAGACTTCACTTCCCCCAGTGATTTTACTGCTGTTTGGTCTACGTAAATCATACAATCTATATACAGTATAGTAACGAGGAGCAGACAAATAAAGACTATTAAACTAGCTACTACAACAGCACTCAGGTCCCTTTTTCAATCGATCAAGCAACCCATTTATGTCAGTGTTTTTTCCACTTAATAGGTAGCTGAGGTAAAGAATGTTACTTGAGTTATGGAGGAAGAGGCATTTAAAAATCTTTTAAAAAAATTTTTTATTTTTGGCTGCGTTGGGTCTTCACTGCCACGTGAGCTTTCTCTAGTTGCAGTGAGCGGGGGCTACTCTTCATTGCAGAGCACGGGCTCTAGGCACCTGGGCTTCAGTAGTTGTGGCTCAAGGGCTCTAGACTCAGGCTCAGTAGTTGTGGCACATAGGCTGTTGCTCCGCGGCATGTGGGATCTTCCTGGCCCAGAGCTCGAACTCGTATCCCCTGCATTGGCAGTCAGATTCTCAACCACTGCACCACCATGTCCTGAAGAGGCATTTTTTTGACCCCAGTCCAAAACTCCAGATGCCCTTGCTCTTATTTTTTGCTCTAATTAATACTGACATGTCTTGTAGTTACCAGAAAATACTTTGTCCTCTCACGCATAGTGCATTTACATATGCTGTTTTCACTGTTTAGAAGAACCCTTTCCTGCTTCTCCACAGTGTACGTTCCCATTTACCCAAGACTTGGGTCAGATGCTTCTTTCTCTGTGAAAACTTAAGGTGGTTTATTCACCTTCTGCACTTCATGGAAATTGATATTATATAGAATTATCTTGTAGTATAATTGTTTGTAATCTTTGACCTTACTAGAAGGTGAACTCCCTGAGATCAGAGACCACTGCCTTATGAGATACAGTATCCCCCCAATCGTCAGCACCTAATAGTCACTCAAATTTGCTGAATGGACATCTCCTATAAAACTTATTCTAAAATCATGGATGCTGTCAGATCTCACTTCCTCAAACGCTAGATGAGGGATATTAAGGTTTAGAAATAGCATCAGTAGTACCCCCAATGAAGACACCCAGAACCTCCTGGGCTGTATTTTTGGCCTGACTTTTCCTATTGTTCTGCCCTTTCTGAATCAGCCCAACTGCTCTATGAATTGAGGGCTATTTTAAGTCATTCTGGGCAACTGCTGGGTGGCCCAATTATGCTACTATCAAAACCTTAACAACTCCTGCCCTTGCTGGCCTTTGAGTAGGGCACATATATTAACTATAGCAGCCTTCTAGCTGGTAAATCTGAAGCTTGCTTTATTCCTACACAGCAATAAGTTTTCATGGCTATAAGGAGGCTTACAAAGTTATGATTGACTCCACAGCTCTTGCCGGTAACTAACTGCCCTCTCAGTTCAGAGAGGGTGTTTAAATTCTTATGCTATGTAATTTTTTGTTTGTTTGTTTGTTTCCAAGTCCCGACTAGGCCAGTTAGCTGTAGTTCATAATTGACAGTTGTCTTAAAATCCAGTTTTATTGCTACTCCTTCCTGTATGTAGTGGCACTTAAATGTTTATTAGGAAACTAATCTTTTATTGCCTTCCTGCTATATTTTAATGGGGTGAAATAACAGACATTTTAAGAATAAGACACATAAGTGTCTGGATTGTGTAAGGCTAAGGGATGTCAGATTTTGAGGATTATGGCCTTTGCACACACTCCCATAAAGTCAGTATCTTTCACATTCAGTCCTTTTAAGCTTAGCACCTGCTTATATCTAAAGGCTAGTATAAAGCATAACCTATTATTACTGATATGAGTGAAAACTAACAGACATCATTAGACTACATGATATGCTGAGATCATTTTCTCTTATGCTCTGGTGGCAAGAGTCTGATGAGATGGATTCTCTGTAGCTATGCTGTAGATAGCATAAAATGGCATATCCTAGGGCTTCCCTGCTGGCGCAGTGGTTGAGAGTCGGCCTGCTGATGCAGTAGACACAGGTTCGTGTCCCGGTCCGGGAAGATCCCACACGCCGCGGAGCAGCTGGGCCTGTGAGCCATGGCCGCCAAGCCTGCGCGTCCGGAGCCTGTGCTCCGCAACAGGAGAGGCCACAACAGTGAGAGGTCCACGTACCAGAAAAAAAAAAAAAAAAAGGCATATCCTTTCTGAAAATCAATTTGGCAATATGGATGAAGAGTTCTAAAAATGTTCATGATCTTTCAGTCAGCAACTGTATTTCCAAGAATCTGTCTTAAGGAACTCGGAGATGAAGATAAATATGCATATAAAAGTCTAACATGTGAGTCTTTACTATCAAAGCATTATAATGCATAATAAATAAAGAAATGTTAAATTATGGTATGTTCATATATTGGAATACATGTAGACATTTAGACTGACAATTAAGAAGAGTTTTTTAATGAAATGAAACAATTTTTATAATATAATACTATTTGGAAAAGGAAGGATTC
Organism: Kogia breviceps; assembly: GCF_026419965.1. Classification (NCBI taxonomy): domain Eukaryota; kingdom Metazoa; phylum Chordata; class Mammalia; order Artiodactyla; family Physeteridae; genus Kogia; species Kogia breviceps. The sequence goes on from NC_081310.1 coordinate 158,896,607, forward strand.
CAAATTGTACATCTAACTATAGTCTCAGATATATTAAATATATATGCATATAAAGATAGGAAAGAAATATAAGACTAATAGTAGTTATTTCTGGGTAGTGGAGTTATGACTGAATGCTAATATCTTTTTCATATTTTCTGCATACCCTTAACTTTCTATGATGACTATGTATTTTTATAGTGTGGGGGGGTGGAAGCTATTTTAAAAACAAAAGATGTCTGTTCATCAATAAACAAATGGATAAAATGTGGTATTACCCATAGAATGGAATATTAGTCAGCTATAAAAGGAGTGAAGTTCTGATACATGCTAAACATGGATGAACCTTGAAAACATGCTAAGTGAAGTAAGCCAGACATTAAAGGACAACTACTACATGATTCCACTTACATGAAATATCTACAACAGGCAAATCCAGAGACAGAAAGTAGGTTAGAGATTATCAGAGGCTGGGGGAAAGGGGAATGGGGAGTTATTGCTTAATGGGTACAGAGTTTCCATTTGGGATGATGAAAAATTTGGAAATAGATAATGGCGGTGGTTGCATAACAGTGTGAGTGTAATTAATGCCACTGAATTGTATACTTAAAATTGGTTAAAATGGGAATCTAATTCTGGAGCTCTTTGGTGGATCAATGAGTCTGAACTTTTAAAAGCAACCTATATGGTTCTGAAAAAAAGTGGTCCCAAGACCAATTTTGAGAACTATTAATGTAGCAAATAAAGAATGCTAGTGACAAAATTTTGAGAAAATAATAGTTTTAGTGGGATGGAAAACAAAAGGAGACAGCAAGGGAAATAAGGATACAATGAAGTAGGAGAAAGGACAAGAAGCAAAGCACAGAATTTTAAGGAAAGTCTTGGCAAATGCTGCACAGTATCAGTGAAATGGTGACGGAGAGGAAGCAGAATAACAGGTGAAATCATCTCTAGAAGAAAGAAGGGGAGGGACTTCCCTGGTGGTCCAGTGGTAAAGAATCTGCCTTCCAACGCAGGGGACATGGGTTCGATCCCTGGTTGGGGAACTAAGATTCCACATGCTGCAGGCAACTAAGCCCACATGCCACAAGTACGGAGCCTGTGTGCCACAAACTACAGATCCCATGTGCTCTGGAGCCCATGCGCCACAACTATAGAGTCCACACACCACAACTAGAAAGAGAAAACCCACACACTACAACTAGAGAGAAGCCCGTGAGCCGCAATGAAGAGCCCACGTGCCACAATGAAAGATCCTGTGTGCTGCAATGAAGATCCCACATGCCGCAACAAAGACCCGATGCAGCCAAAAATAAAATAAATAAATAAATAAATAAAATAAATAAATAAATATTAAAAAAAGAGAATTCTCTAGGAAAAAAAAAAGGAAAGAAGGGGAAATCGAGAACTGAGAGAGGCTAAGATGGTGGAGTAGAAAGACCCCTAAGCTCATCTCCTCTCACAAGCAACATCACAACTAACTATAGAACAACCATTGATAAAAAAGACTGGAACCCACCAGAAAAGATCTTCTGTAACTAAAGATATAAAGTAGGAACCACAACAAGATATGTAGGAGGGGCACACTTGAGGTATAATAAAATCCCATACCCCCTCACCCTGGGGACACAGACACTGGTAGTGGGCATATCAGGGAGCATTCATCTGCATGAGCTCTCCTGGAGGCTAACATCTTGGCACCAAGACCTGGCCCCACCCAAAAGTCTGTAGACTCCAGGACTGGGAGGCCTCAGGCCAAACAACTAACTAGGCATGAACACAGCCCCATCCACCAGCAGACACATTGCCTAAAGACTTCCTAAGCCCACAGCCACCTCTAGACATGTCCCTGCCCACCAGAGGGCCAAGACCCCACTCCACACACAAGTGGGCAGGCACTGACGCCTCCCACCAGGAAGCCTGCATAAGTCTCTTGACCAGCCTCGCCCACCTGGGGCAGACACCAGAAGCAAGAACACTACAATTCTGCAGCCTGCAGACCAAGTCTGCAAACACAGGCCAGATACTACCCTGGGACCAGCTGGCCTCTGGCCCTTGGGTGATGAGAGGAGAGTGCACTGCTGGGACGCACATGATGTCTCCTACAGAGGGCCACTTCTCCAAGGTCGAGAAACATAATTAACCTACTACATACATAAAAACACAAATAGTAATTTAGATAAAATGAGACATCAAAGGAATATATTTCAGAAAATGAAGAACTGATGTAAAATTCCAGAAGAACTAAGCAATGTAAAATCCCAGAAAAACTAAGTGACGTGGAGATAAGCAATCTACCCAAAAAAAGAGTTCAGAGTAATTGTTGTAAAAATGATCAAAGAACTCAGGAGGAGAAGGGATGCACAGAGTGAGAAATGAGAAGTTTTTAATAAAGAATTAGAAAATATAAAGAACCACCAAACAGAATTGAAGAATACAATAACTGAAATGAAAAATACACTGGAAGAAATCAATAGCAGACTAAATGAGGCAGAAGAATGGATCAGTGAGTTGGAAGACAGACTAGTGGAAATCACTGCCATTGAACAGAAAAAAGAATGTGAAGAAATGAAGACAGTTTAAGAGATCTCTGGGATAACATCAAGTACACTAATAATAAGATTATAGGGGTCCCAGAAGGAGAAGAGAGAAAGAAAGGTGCTGACAAAATATGTGAAGAGATAATAGCTGAAAACTTCCCTAACTTGGGAAAGGAAAGTCACCCGAGTCCAGGAAGTGCAGACAGTCCCATACAGGATTAACCAGAGAGGAACAGACTAAGACATATTGTAATCAAAATGACAAAAATTAAAGATGAAGAGAGAGTATTAAAAGCAACAAGAGGGAACTTCCCTGGTGGCGCAGTGGTTAAGAATCCGCCCACCAATGCAGGGGACACGGGTTCGAGCCCTGTTCTGAGAAGATCCTACATGCCACAGAGCAACTAAGCCCATGTGCCACAACTACTGAGGCTGCACTCTAGAGCCCATGAGCCACAACTACTGAAGCCTGTGCGCCTAGAGCCTGTGCTCCACAACAAGAGAAGCCACCACACTGAGAAGCCCACACCACAACGAAGAGTAGCCCCTGCTCACTGTGACTAGAGAAAGCCTGTAGGCAGCAACAAAGACCCAACACAGCCAAAAATAAATAAATAAATAAATAAATAAATAAATAAATAAATAATATATATATATATATATATATATATATATAAGCAACAAGAGAATAGCATCAAATAACATACGAGGGAACTCCCATGAGGCTATCACCTGAATTTTCAGGAGAAACTCTGTATGCCAGAAAGGAGAGATGATATACTCAAAACGATGAAAGAGAGAAACCTACAACCAAGAATACTGTACTCAGCAAGGTTCTTGAGGTTCAGATGTGATGGAGAAATCAAAAGCTTTACAGACAAGCAAAAACTAAAAGAATTCAGCACCACCAAACCAGCTTTAAAACAAATGTTGAAGGAACTTCTCTAGGCAGAGAAGAAAGGTCACAACTAGAAACAAGAAAATTACAAAATGGAAAAGCTTGCTGGTAAAGGCAAACATACAATAAAGCACGATATCCACACACAAAGCTAGTAGGAAGTGTAAAAGACAAAAGTAGTAAAATCATCTGTATATACAATAAGCAGTTAAGGAATACACAAACAATTAGATATAAAATATAATACCAAAAACAGCAATCATGAGGGTAGGAGAATACAAATGCAGGGCATCTAAAATGCATTTGAAATTAAGAGATGAGCAACTTAAAACAAGCATGCATACACAGACTGTTACACAAAAAGCTCATGGTAACCATAAAACAACTAACTATAAAAGATATACACAAAAATGAAAAAGGAACCCAAACATAACACTAAAGATAGCCATCAAATCACAAGAGAAGAGAACAAAAGAAGGGGAAGAAAAGACCTGCAAAAACAAATCCAAAACAATTAACAAAATGGCAATAGGAACATACATACTGATAATTACCTTAAATGTAAATGGACTGAATGCTCCAACCAAAAGACACAGACTGGCTGAATGAATACAAAAACAGGACCCATATATATGCTGCCTACAAGAAACTCCCTTCAGATCAAGAGATCCATACAGACTGAAAGTGAGGTACTCCACACCAATGAAAATCAAAAGAAAGCTGAAGTAGTAATACTTATGTCAGACAAAACAGACTCTAAAATAAAGACTGTTACAAGAGACAAGAAGGACACTACATAACAATCAACGATCAATCCAAGAAGATATAACAATTATAAATACATATGTACCCAACATAAGAGCACCTCAATATACAAGGCAAATGCTAACAGACATAAAAGAGAAACCGAAAGTAACACAATAATAGTAGGGGACTTTAACACCCCACTTACATCAATCGACAGACCATCCAAACAGCAAGTCAATAAGGAAACACAGGCCTTAAGTGACACATTAGACCAGATGGACTTAATTGATACTTATAGAGCATTCTATCTGAAAGCAGCAGAATACACATTCTTTTCAAGTGTACATGGAACATTCTCCAGGACAGATCACATGCTGGGCTACAAAGCCAAGCCTCGGTAAATTTAAGAAAACTGAAATCATATACAAGCATCTTTTCCAACCACAACAGTATGAGGTTAGAAATCAACTACAAGGAAAAAAACTGTAAAAAACACAAACACATGGCAGCTAAACAATATGCTACTAAACAATCAATGGATCCCTGAAGAAATCAAAGAGGAAATCAAAAAATACCTTGATACATGTGAAAATGAAAACATGACAATCCAAAATCTATGGGATGCAGCAAAAGCAGTTCTAAGAGGGAAGTTCATAGAGATACAAGCTTACCTCAGGAAACAAGAAAAATCTCAAATAAATGACCTAACATTACACCTAAAGCAACTAGTGAAAGAAGAACAAACAAAACCCAAAGGCAGCTGAAGGAAAGAAATCATCAAGATCTAAGCAGAAATAAATGAAATAAAGACTAAGAAAACAATAAAAAAAGATCAATAAAACTAAAAGCTGGTTCTTTGAAAAGGTAACCAAAATTGATAAACCTTTAGTCAGACTCAGCAAGAAAAAAAGGAAGAGGGCTCACATCCATAAAATCAGAAATGAAAAAGAAGTTACAACCAATACCACAGAAATACAAAGGGCCATAAGAGGCAACAAGCAACTATATACCAACAAAATGGATAACCTAGAAGAAATGGACAAATTCTTAGAAAGGTACAATCTCCCAAGACTGAACCAGGAAAAAATAGACAATAAGAGACCAATTACCAGTACTGAAATTGAATCAGTAATTTAAAAACTCCCAGTAAACAGAAGTCCAGGACCAGATGGCTTCACAGGTGAATTCTATCAAACATTTAGAGAAGAGTTAAAACACATCCTTCTGAAACTATTCCAAAAAACTGCATAGGAAGGAAAACTTCTGAACTCATTCTATGAGGCCACCATCACCCTGATACCAAAACCAGACAAAGACACCACAAAAAAGGAAATTACAGGCTAATATCACTATGATGAACCTAGATGCAAAAATCGTCAACAAAATACTAGCACCTGAATCCAACAATATATTAAAAGGATCATACACCATGATCAAGTAGGATTTATCCCAGGGATGAAAGGATTTTTCAGTATCCACAAATCAATCAGTGTGATACACCACATTAACAAACTGTAGAGTAAAAAGCATATGATCATCTCAATAGATGCCAAAAGAGCTTCTGATAAAATTCAACATCCATTTATGATGAAAACTCTCTGGAATGTGGGCGTAGAGGGGACTTACCACCATAATAAAGGCCACATATGACAAACCCACAGCTAACATCATACTCAATGGAGAAAAGCTGAAAGCATTTCCTCTAAGATCAGGAACAAGACAGGGATGCCCACTATCACCATTTTTATTCAGCATAGTTTTGGAAGTCCTAGCCACAGCAATCAGAGAAGAAAAAGAAATAAAAAGAATCCAAATTGGAAAAGAAGTAGTAAAACTGTCACTGTTTTCAGATGACATGATACTATACACAGAAAATCCTAAACATGCCACCAAAAAATTACTAGGCTCATCAATGAATTTGGTAAAGTTGCAGAATACAAAATTAATGCACAGAAATCTGCTTTTGCTGCATTTTTATACACTAACAACAAAATAGCAGAAAGAGAAATTAAGGAAACAATCCCACTTATCTTTGTATCAAAAAGAATAAAATACCTAGGAATAGAGACCTCCCTAGGGAGGCAAAAGACCTGTACTCCAAAAATTATTAAGATGCTGATGAAAGGAATTGAAGACGACAAAAAACAGATAGAAAGACATACCATGTTCTTGGATTGGAAGAATCATAATTGTTAAAATGACCATACCACCCAAGGCAATCTACAGATTCAATGTAATCTCTATCAAATTACCAATAGCATTTTTCATGGAACTGGAACAAAAAATTTTAAAATTTGTATGGAAACACAAAAGATCCTGAAAAGCCAAAACAATCTTGAGAAAGAAGGATGGAGCTGGAGGAATCATGCTCCTTGATTTCAAACTATATTACAAAGCTAGAGCAATAAAACAGTGTGATACTGGCATGAAAAGACACATAGATCAATGGAACAGAACAGAAAGCCCAGAAATAAAGACACACATTTATGGTCAATTAATCTATGACAAAGGAGGCAAGATACAATGGAGAAAAGACAGTCTCTTCAATAACTGGTGCATGGAAAACTGGACAGCTACATGTAAAAGAATGAAATAAAGACATTCTCTAACACCATATATAAAAATAAACTCAAAATGGATTAAAGACCTAAACGTAAGACCAAATACTATAAAACTCTTAGAAGAAAACATAGGCAGAACACTCCTTGTATTTTTTTTTTTGGCCATGCCACGCGGCTTGCAGGATCTTAGTTCCCTGACCAGGGACTGAAACTGTGCCCCAGCAGTGGAAGCACAGAGTCTTAACCACTGGACCACCAGGGAAGTCCCATATATACTTCAATTTAAAAAAATCGTTAAAAAAAAAGATCTGGGACTTCACTGGTGGTGCAGTGTTTAAGAATCCGCCTGCCAATGCAGGGGACATGGGTCCGATTCCTGGTCTGGGAAGATCCCACAAGCTGCAGAGCAACTAAGCCAGTGCGCCACAACTACTAAGCCTGTGCTCTAGATCCTGTGAGCCGTAACTACTGAAGCCCACGTGCCTGGAGCCCGCGCTGTGCAACAAGAGAAGCCACCGTAGTGAGAAGCCCGCGCACCGCAATGAAGAAGAGCCCCTGCTCGCTGCAACTAGAGAAAGCCCACGTGCAGCAACAAAGACCCAACGCAGCCAAAAATTTTAAAAAAGCTCTGCACATAGGGAAGAAAAAGGCAAATTTTATGTTATGTTTATTTTACCACACACACAAAAAACAGGAAAAAAAAACCCCCAAAACCCAAAAAAGCAGGATATTTAAAGAATGTAAGACTGCTGTGTAATAATAAGTTGAAATGCTACAGTGTTTCTCTTTTACTCTCTTGTACTCAGAGCTGTACACCCATTGACACCTGAGGCTCTAACTGGAGGAAGAAGGAACTGCAGTAAGGATCAACAAATAACTTTAGGTTCTCCTTCTGTATAACTGGTTCAAGAAAAATAAGAGCCAAGAAGAGGAAAATATAAACAGTAAAACTTATGTGTACAATTACAAAATTTAAATTCCCAGCCCTAAGCCTTCTCCTGAGCGCCAGCTCTCTATGGCTAACTTCTTGCAAAACAATTCCACCTAGAATAATCAGTATCGCCTAAACTTAATAGGCCCCAAACAAACTCATCATGGGAGTCAGCATGCTATAGACTATAAATGATGAATAAACACAGTTCCTACTGTCAAGACTCTTATAATTTACTGCAAACAGACTACTTGGTTAATAAGTAATCATACCCTACAATATGAGGCTGTAATAATAAACACATTATAGCAGAGCAATTTAAGCTAAGGGCAGTGGAAGTACAGATAAAGTGTTGATGAATTATGCCTGGAAAGATAGGGAAGGTTTCATGGAGACAGAATCATACCTTAGTTAAGAGAGAAGCTGTCCTCTGAATATAATAGTAAAACTCTGTGAAACAACTAGACCATCTGAACCAGAGAAGCAGATTTTTGGTGACATTTCTTACTAAATACATCTGATGAAATCAATTATCTCTGGGAAATGAAACAGATCCTACTCTTAATAGATGCATGTTACCATCAGGAGAAGAAAGGTGACAACACGGTCACTATAGTCAACTAGATTACCAAGTAAGAAGCACAACCAAATATCTTCAAATGTCATAGAACATGAAACATTTTCAGAAATTTAGTTCTGGATTATACTCTCAGAGTTCACATAGGAATTTCTTCCTAAAACCTGGTATTTACTTGGCTTTTTTGTATGAAACAGTCTCTGACACTCCCCTGGCCCCTTTTTGACAGCTTTGGATTTCTCTCTTTGGTAACAAGTAAAATAAATCTACATATGATTGAATTTATTACCCCAAATTAACAAACTAGAGAATACATAAAAGACCAGAGAAGCCTCTCTTAATTCAAACAGTCCTTTAGTTTTTAAGTATTTGAAGAGGACATAAATTAAGCTTTAGGAGGGGAAAAAAATTACTGATACTGACAGCCTAGAAAGTAAGATTAAAATTTTACTTGGCAAAAGTGCATTCAATAAGTTTTTGAAACCCAACTCTGATCTCTCTGTTCCAACCCACCAAACCAAGTACTTTCTACTGGTTTGATGTTTTGAAGGTCAAAGTACAGAAAACATAGTAATATTATTTTTGCTTTACAACAATGGTGATGGTATCTTCTCTTTTCAAATGTTTTTATCTGCTTTCCTTAAACTGTCAAAACCCAAAAAGATAGTATCTTCCAGAGTTCGGCACTTTGAAAAAGGCTGAAAACATCCCAAGTTAAAAATAACGAAATTGTAAAATTGTTTCTTCTATTCTAAGACATATATATTTTTTCTTATCTTTATGTTTCTGAAAACTGCACACGTTTTCATGTATACATTTAATGTAGTAGTTTCTTTTTTCCTCCTAGAAGCTGTTTTTAAACCAAGAGTGTGTCATAATTTTCTTAAAAAATGAAAAATATTCTGCTTTAATTATAGTAACACAAAACATAATGTTTGAGGCAAGCCAGATTATACAGTACACTAGATATGCCTAAACAAAATTATTTTAGATCTGCAAAGTGTTATATAAAGTACAAATATCTTGGTTCTCAAAAAATCAATTTTAGAAAGAGGGAAAGGAAGAAAGCAAACCTTCCCATTTTAGTTTCAAACATTCAGAATGTTACAGCTGTTACCTTACATTGTTAATTTTCTTTTTGCATATTTTCTCTGTATAACTAGTCTGTGAGGGTCGGAAAACATCACACACACACACGGGGGTGGGAGTGCAACAAGAGCATGTACATGCCTATTATGTATCATTAATTTTCTGTGTGACGTTTTGGAGATATGTGTTCCCAAACAGAACTGCATTGGCAATACCAACAAAAAAGAATAATATAGTTTAATACATGCTATAATAAAATTAAATACAGGGCATTATGGAGGCACCTAGGAAAGGCATAAATATGTATGTGTGCTTTGCATAAATGTGTATGTGTGCTACAAGGAAGGCTTCTGGGAGGAAATAACACCTACATTAATACCTGAAAAAGGAGAAAAAGCTATGTCCTTGGAAATACTGATGGGGATTTCTTTTATCTATAATGTTAAGTAATGAACTGTACATGGCAGGTGCTCAATAATACAGGATATAAGGCAGGTACTGTCCCTTTCTTTGGGGGGAGTTTGGAAGAATAGAGAAGGAGGGGCAGGAGGAGAGGAAAAGGCCAATAGTGGGTATAAGAAAGTATAACTAAAAAGACCAAAGCAGGATAAATCAATGAATAAAATGAACTCTGGTTTTGACATACTTAGTACAAATCTAGAATTCAGCACTTACTAGCTATGTGATCTTGGGCAGATACCTGACTCTCTAAGTCTCAGCTTTCTTATCTGTAACCAATAACAACCAACCATGAGACACTGTGAAGCTGAAATGGAAAATACATATTTGTTTATCTGTCTAGTTGTCTAATTAGTTTCCATACTAGATTTTAAGCTCTAAACGACCGAGACTATGAATAATATCTTATGAATCACTGCCTAGCAAAATGCTTGGCATACAGTAGATGTTCACTACCATTAAAAACTTATTATTCGACTACAAATAAACCATGACCTCAGCACACCATTATAACTAGTTTGATTATATTCTGAAGGGATCCAAGACTGATAACCTACTGGCTTTTTATTTCACTATAAAACACTAAAAGTTTTATTAATTATAAGAACCATAAAGTCTTCCAAATTTGAACAAAACCAAACATTTAGACAAGCATGCCCCTGGAAATATTATGCAGTTAAAATCTATATTTCAAGGTGTAAATTTTTTTTAATCAAGGTGTGATTTTTTTTTAAACATCTTTATTGGAGTATAATTGCTTTACAATGTTGTGTTAGTTTCTGCTGTATAACAAAGTGAATCAGCTATACTATACATATATCCCCATATCCCCTCCCTCTTGCGTCTCCCTCCCTCCCACCCTCCCTATCCCACCCCTCTAGTTGGTCACAAAGCACTGAGCTGATCTCCCTGTGCTATGCACCTGTCAAGCTGTGATTTTTAAAGAGAGGCTTAGATTTGTTTTTTCTCAAATATACTCAGATAGAGAATGATCTCTCTGAAAATTATTTTAGGTCAATGAAAATATATAAAAGCTTTCAATACCTCAGGAAAAAAAAAAGCATTTTAAATGCTTAATTTCAAGACTTGCAAATGAAGTTCTAATATTTATCAGAGTAAGAATGCACAGCCACATCAAGCTGAATGGAAAAAAGATACATGTGGCTTACATTTCCTACTATTTTATCAGTATACTGACTTTGAAAGTACAAAGCAGATTTACACAATGTGTTCATTCACTCATATATGCATGGTTGAAGGAATATGTAGCACTTTGCCATTTCACTGCCTTTTTTTTTGGTATTCTGCTATTTCTTTAATAGTAATCCCCATCACCACATTGTTTCTGATCTATGTTTCATAGCATATGTCCATTAATAATCTACTAAAAATTGTGAGGTGGTGCCACACAAAGTAATGACATAATGAAATCTAATTGATGGCAGTGAAAATTTTAACACTGGTTACTATCAGAAATGGAATCATTAGGTAGAAGTAAGTCTAGATGGTAACAAATCACAAACAGTTGATGTTATTGTAATTTTTCTTGAGTATCTTTTGAAATAACATTAATCTTTGGCTTCAGATTTGAGAAAAATAGTATTATCAAAATATAATACAATAATTTAGAAATTTAATGAATAATTTTTGAAAGAGGTCTAGTAAGAAATCCAATTCATGTAAAGTTATTGCTAGAGCTTGGCTGAGGTAATGCTTTGAGAGACTGTGTATGGGAAAAAAGTCCACCCTACTGGAAGAAATCTTTGGGTTTCTTTATTTCTGTATCATTAGAAAAAAATCTTATTTTACATTAAAATTCAAGAGTGGTTCCAAATTTTGACATATATGCAAATACTTTGAGTCTGAAAAGTATAATGAATCCCTTAACTGTCTACTAAAATCATTTTTTTTGACAATCATCCAATTTATACAATAAGCAAATTCAATAGCTATAGTCCTTCAAAAAGACAATACCAGATTCATCTAAGCTGATATTTTACATTTTAAAGTGTGGATAATTATTTGTGACTGTGCTACTTGTCCACGTAACAATTTACAAAGTGATCATACCTCTTCAATACCAGCTATATTATTCACAGCCAGTTTTTTTAGAGAACTCTGAAGTTTTTTGTCATCAGCTGTAGCTGTTCTATGTACCACCTTCTTCTTTCTGCGAGCTGTACCCTGAAAGATAACCAAACAGAAGTGTTAGCATGCCATGCATTTGAAAACTGCAATTACTTGTCTTCCTCTACATAATATTCTAACATAATATTCACTCAAGAAACTGCCAACTTAGACTTAATAGTGAAGTGGTGCCACACACAGTAATGACATAATGAAATCTAATGAATGATTAGATGATTAACAAAACTGCTCAGAGTTGTGACTGTCAGCCTAACCCAGATTTTTTTTTTTTGGTGGTACCCGGGCCTCTCACTGTTGTGGCCTCTCCCGTTGCGGAGCACAGGCTCCGGACGCACGGGTTCAGTGGCCATGGCTCATGGGCTCAGCCAATCTGCGGCATGTGGGATCTTCCCGGACCGGGGCACGAACCCGTGTCCCCTGTGTCGGCAGGCGGATCCTCAACCACTGCGCCACCAGGCAAGGCCTAACCCAGATTTCTGAAGGTTAGTTTCTAGCCAATTTTTCTTACTCTTTCCAATATCCAGCCTTTATCATTTTAACATTGTGTTTCAAGAAAATATATTTCTAATAAAAAAACTGTTTCTAATAAATAATTTATAATTTCAAGATAATTTAGTGTGCTTTATATCAACTTTCAAACATTATAAGGAATGCTTTTTTTTAACAGTGCCTATCACCCCCTGACAATAAAGTCTAAAGATATTCTGAAACTTTGGAGATTATGATATAATTCAGAGTCAAATGCCTATTATGTGAGTGTTCTAGAGTCCTAAAACCCAGGAATGAAAAAGATCAAGTTCTTACTTCAAGGAGCACACATTACAATGTGAAGGAAAAGTCAATAAATATATGAACAAATTAGATCATTTCAAACAGGACAAGGGTATTAAGAAAAAAAATAACATAGTGACAAGAATATCAGATGGGGGTAAAGCACTACTTTATTACAATGTTCACGGAAGGCCCCTCTGAAGAGGTGATATATGAGCTGAGACCCATGGGAAGACCTAGGGGAAGAGTGATCCAAGCAGAATGAAACAAGAGTGAACCTTTTATTTCTAGAGAAAGCAGGCCAGTATGGCTAGAGCAGAGTAAACAATGGGAAAGGAGGAGGAAAATGAAATCAGAAAGATCGGTAAGGGCCAGATCATGTGGCTGGCCTAGAATCCCATGGGCATGAGCTGGACTTTACTCCAATTGCAATAGGAAGCCACTGGAAGGTTTTAAGCATGAAAATGACTGGATCTGATTTATGATTTTAAAAGATGACTGAGGTTGCTGTGGAAAATGAACTATAATGAGATCAATCAGGAAGCTACTGTAGCAGTCCTGATAAGAAATGAGGGTTGTGGCAGTCGAGATGGTGAGAGCTCAGACTGTGAGAAGAATCAACAGGACTTGCTGATGGACTGGATATGGGATATGAGGGGAAAAAGGAATCTAGAATGATGTTTAGAATTTTGACCAGAGCAAATAGGTTGAAAATTATACTATTTATTGAGATAGGAGAAGTTCATTTCTAAATGGATACTTTGAAACTCTAAATACATTTTTTTTCCATTTAAAAACTATTTAAAACAATGAATTAAATTCCTGAGCCCATTTTAAAAAATGTAACCTAAAGCAGGGCTGAAACACTGCCAAGAGCAGTCTATATCTTGAGGGCTAAATCCTTCTGAGACCTGGCAGTAGTAAAGAAAAAGGAAAGGAGGTTTCAATCTCTGGGTAGCTCCTGCAGTATTACTCAGGCAATCAGGCTTATAGACGGTAGGCAGGAGCCTCAGTCTCAGAAACTCTGGTGGGAGTAGAAGAGAGTCCTGTGGGTAGCAGCAGGGGTTGTAATGAAATCCAGTTAAAGCATGAACTAAGAGTGACTCTTGACATAGATGGCCATTTATTTATGATGTGTTCTTGACTCAGGGATAGCTCAATTGCTTGCTGGATACAACTCAAATGATCCTCACACACCTCAAAGTCAACATGCCTAAAAGCTTATCAGTCCACCAAACTACTCTTATATTTCCTAAGTTTTGTAGCTCTAAAACCAGAAATTTGGAGGTCATCCCAGAATCCTCTCACCCCTTCATCCCCCATATTCTATTGGTCATTAAATTGTGTCATATCCAGTCCCTGAATTTGTGTCCCACATACTACAGCAGTAGCTTCTCGATTGTTCTCCTCTATGCCACACTTGTTTTATTTCATTTTCCACAAGGCTGGCAGCTACCTTTTAAAATGACTGTTATTTCCTTCTTAAAATTCTACAATAGTTTACTGTTGCTCTTACAAAAAATATATATATAAAATCTGAATATATATATATATATATATATATAAAATCCGGATCTCCCTAGAATGGCATACAAAACTATGATCTAACCCTAAATTACCTGGTTGTTTCATTTGCTACCATTCTTTATCCATTATTTACTCTAAACTCTAGCTATAACAAACTAAAGCAAGCCGTTCCATTAAGCACCATGCTATCTGAGCATCCTATGGGCCTTTGCATGTGTGAGAATGACAATCCCCCGCACTTCACCCTACCCACTTATCCTTGAACCTGTTCTTGTTTATTCTTCAAATCTCAGCTCAGTGATGACGTCCTTATCTCTTCTAAACAGGAGCACCTTGTACTTCATTTTAACATTTACTATTCTGTAGTGGAATTGTGAGTATGTCTCTCTTCCAAGCTAAACTGTGTCAAGAGCAGGAAACCTTGACTTATTTATGTACTGTGTGCTTGGCCCATAGTACATTCTCAATAAACCAGCTGAATGAATGTGCCAACTATCTGGTTGAAAATATATACTAGTGATGTGCTGCATCAAGCTCTTACAGGTATATTCTATGGTTCTTGAATATTGCTAGTTTTTGCACTGGTGCATTACATTACACTTGCTGCTACAACGTGACTAGTACTTTGGTTATAGGAATGTGTTAATATGACTCCAGAGTCATATAACTGTATCACTATGAAAGAAGGAGAAAGTACTAGTTGTTTCTCCCCTTCCCCCTCTCCTGTCCCCATCCCCAGAAACTGTGGTTATCATCAAAGTAAATGACACAGTGGGGCTGCTACATAGTGTCCTACCTACCCCCTCCCTAGATCTGAGGTAAATACTATTCATGCTTTTCCTTTTACAAAGATTGTATTGGGCAGAGATAAAGACAGAATATTCTACTTGACCCTGAGGCTGGAGCTAAAGGGAATCAAAGATTTTCAGTGTTCAGAACTAGATCTTCCTTGGGCTTCAAAGTACATGGAAAAAGAATGCTTATGTTCATATTCACCAACATAGACAAACAGGTAGGAATTTGGGAGGAAAACCTAGCAATGAACAAATGTACCATCAACTTGAGCATCTCCCATTGTAAACCTAACTGAAGCAGTAGGGGCATCCAATCAAGATAACCTTAATATCTGGGATGCCCTAAGGGTGAGTATAACATAACAGCTGTCATTTATTAAGTGTTCAGTCTGTGCCAGACACCATTTTAGGTGTTTTAGAAATATTACTCTATCTTTAGAAGCATGTATATAGGATCACTTTTGTTTTGCAGATGCGAAAATGGAAGCTTAACAAGGTTGGTTAACTTGTTCGTATCATATAACCACCAAATGTTAAGAAGACTCAAAGGTGGCTATTTCAATTGCACCATCAGAGAGAGAGATCTTCTAATTACCTATTTTAGATCTAGACAAATTATTTTCAAATTGGAATGTGGTTTAATCTTGATTGTTTAAAAGATTTTAGATTTTCAATGACCACAAATCCAAAATAATGACACTATCTGGTAATAATACATTCTCCTATCAGTTTTTCTTATGCCACACTCACCTTGCCCCCTATCCGGACCTGAGCCTGAAGTTTGGCTAACTTTTCTTGATTCATGCTGTTGGTAAATCTAGGGGGGGAAAAATAAATTTGTTAAAGTCACTGTTTTATTTATGAAAACAAAATAACTGTTTATACAACAGTACCTTATTACAGGTTCACTGAACCTGTAATATGCATCACCACCACAATCATATTGTCTATATTCTTAAAAATATTAATAACTTGTTCTAGCTTCATAAGCCAGACAGTAAAAAATCCAAAATTAAATAACACCAAGAGGGAGCTGAATTTACAAACAGAAAATAGAATGGGATTCAAAGTTACCTATTCGAAGATCCCTCCTTAAAAGCATGATTCAGTACTTTGGCATTCAATAAAAGCTAACCAATTACGAAATCTCTGCAAGCCAGTTTTTCCCCCAAAGATTTTTATAGCAGAGAGCTGTTACCAAATTAGCACAACCTTTAAGTAAACATTTTTCTCTCAAATCACATTTTGTATTTCTTTAAACCATAAATAGAAGACAAAAAAAAAGAAAAAAAGAGAAAAGAAAAGAAATCTGGACAAAGAAAAAAATACAACAATAGGCTGTGTAGCTGTCAAGATGTGAGGCAGTCACGTCCTCTATTCAAGGTCAGGTGGTATGTTAATAATAGGAAAAGAGAAACAGATTTTCAGACATTCAATGCTTCTGCAGCACTTTCCACGGAGTTCATTCAATACCTTGCACTAATATAATATAGTATGTCATACTTGTCAAGATATTCTTGCATATAAGGTAAAATGCCTCCTTGCACAATTTGACAAAAACCTATCTCTGCTACATTGATGCTAAACTTTCTGGGGAGGAGGGGAAGAGGAGACTCTTAAAAATAAACTTTTAAAGGCTAATCTTGATTTTGAAAACTCTAAGACCATTATAAAGTCATGAATCCTACTCTGGTCAGTCCTTTCCTACTAAGGAAAAAAGTTCTTCAGTTTATAATGGGCCATAACATTCCACACTATGTAAACAAATAAAAGCCAATGTTAAAAGTCTTGTTTTACTTGTTCTTGGATCAACAGATCATTACTGAGATACGAGAGAGGGAATAAAGGATAAGGGTGTTGTCAAAACTTTTTGGCTGATTCTCTAAACTCTTTATAATCATCATTCAGATGAAAAAGCTACTGTTTTCTTCATTTCAGAGATGAAAGAAAATCAAAGATTACATAAGTACTAATCGTTCTGTACTCTGACACTGTACTTAGGCACTAACCTGTATATCTCTCTGCTTTAAGGCCAAAGTCCAGTTCCTAAATAACATTTAGAATTTATGATTTCTCAGTCTTTACTTAGTATTGTATCACAATGCTCAAGCAGCTACAACACTCTTTCATAGGAGCGAGTGTGATTAGAGTACAAAATCAGGAGACTTAGGTGTGTGGCAATCTCAACTCTGCCATAGACTTAAATCTGCTGATGTAAATCCCAATCTCTACACTCAATATCTACAGAAAAGGACCAATATTCACTACTCTCAAAGGAATGTGGCCACGAAGGTGTAGTGAACTAACAAAGAGCCTAAGGAATTTTTTACAAAAAAAAAGGGGATAAGTGAAAATATTAGAACCAGACACAGGGTAAACCTTTTGGAACTCTTTGGCATTTTGAAGTAACAAACCCCAAGAGAAGAGATGGAAGCCAAAACAGAGTCCTGACTTGTTTGAAACAAAGCAAGAACAAAATTAACTCTTTATATCAATGTGTAGACAAGAAAGAACACAGTCCATTCCAGATAATCAGTATAACAGAAAACTTGTTCCCAAGGAGTATCTCAGAGAAAAAGCATTTTAGGGAGGTTGGAAGCTCAAGGTTGGCAGGGGAGGAAGAAGAGTGGTCCTTTGTCTACTAGCAGGTTGGGGTGCATGGAATTCAAGTAGGAAATCAGATTGTACTCAGTCTATGAGAGAAGAGATTTCAAGCTCAGAGTTTGGAATAGACCTCAAAGATTACCTGCTTTAACTCCCTATTCCTCAATCAACCTTCATTTTATTGTACCCACTATTTCTGTCTTGTACATGCGGCCATCTCAAATATTTGCAAGCTGCAGCAGGGCATAAATTATAAATAAATAAAAGTTCACCTCCCTCCCAATTTAATAGATTTGGAAATGAGGGCCCAGAAGGGAGAAGTTACTTCCAGGCCCAAAAGGAAGAAGTAACTTCCTAAGGACATATGGTTAGTGAGTTCTTCCTTGGGGATCCTAGGATCTTTTAGCCCTTTCCTCAAGGATTCACGAAAAGATGCAAATAATGAGGTTATAATCAACATTTATTGAGTGCCTAAGTTCCAAGCATTATGGTAGGCACTTTCACATACACCATGTTCACAAAGAGGTAAAATAATTTCAATCTTTAATCCTGACTTTTTATTTTGTGGGTTACTCTATCTAATAAGAGAGGCACAGGCTTTGGAATCAGAAGGATCAAGTTTCCACCACTTAGGGCTTCAGAACCGTATTTTACTTCTCTGAACTTCTATCCCTTCCGTATTAGAAAAAGTGTAACACCACATACTTCATAGAGTTGTTTTAAGAGTTAAAGATTAAGGTATCAAGCACAGGGTATGGCTCACAGCAGATACTCAAAAACTGGTAACTATTGTTACCATTCCCTAAGGGGCAGATCTGGTAGAGTTAAAGAACGTGGGAACGGAAGTTGAAACCTCCATTCACGAGCTGTGTAACACTGCCCGCCGGTCAATCATCAACTTCCTGACAGCCTACTATGCATCAGGCAGTGTGATGGGGCTATAAAGATGGGCAAGACAATGTCTCAGAGAGGGTGGCAGACTTTAAACAGACACTGCCATTACGAGGTGAAGAGCGCTGCAACGGAATTCGGTCTCCAGCGCTCGAAGGCGGGGGCTGCTAGCCTCAGTTTCCCTATCTGTCTAGTGGGAGGATCAAACGAGATGACAGCAGATAGGCTGTACAAAGCTCACAGCATTATTGTTGTGAATAATGAAGAATAACAGGACAGAGGCGGGGGACCACCTGCCTCCTGGGACTGGATCTGGGCGGCAACAGCGCAGGCCCGCTCGCCCACAGAAAGCGGTGGTGCTGGGGACCTTCCCTCAGGTGCCGACCCCCAGCTGCGCCGCCTGTAACCGACAGGCCAAGCCAGCCGCCTCCGCCCCCACTCAGCGAGCCACAGCGGAAGTGGCAGCCCCAGCAGTTGGCGGGTGTCGGCAGAAAAGGGCGGGGGGAGACCGTGCGCAGCGGCCTAAGGCCGTGGAGTGGCGGGACCGCCGGGGGTCTCACCTGAAGCAAGGAGGGTCCTCCAACACCAGCACGCGGCAAGAGCAAGATGGCTGCCTCAGTCGAGACAGAGAAAGACGAAGGCGGCCGCGGCGGCGGGAGTCGGTCCCACGTGACATATCCGGCCCCGCCTCTCTCTCACCAGAGCAACCTATCCCGGGAGCCCATATACGAACTACAAAGCCCAGGCTGCTGTGCGCCTCCCAATAGAAAAGCGGCAGGTGCAGGTGGCCGCGCTGCATCCTGGAGCTTGCAGTCTTACTGCTGTTCCATTGTGTCCGTGCCTGCAGTTTGTAGGGAGCCTAATAAAAGGGCTGTGTGTATTTTAGTTTGGGTGTCTACTTTTTTTTTTTTTTTTTTGCGGTACGCGGGCCTCTCACTGCTGTGGCCTCTCCCGTTGCAGAGCACAGGCTCCGGACGCGCAGGCTCAGCGGCTGTGGCTCACGGGCCCAGCCGCTCCACGGCATGTGGGATCCTCCCGGACCGGGGCACGAACCCGTTTCCCCTGCATTGGCAGGCGGACTCTCAACCACCGCACCACCAGGGAAGCCCCTTGGGTGTCTCCTTGTGCCGGATGTCTTTCACTAGGAATTAAGTACGCACTGTCGAACTTAACTAGTGCGGACTCAAGAGTGTGCAGACTCAACTAGTCTCCACTTAGCAGGAGACACGGGAAATTTTGACTGTTTGTTATGCATCAGAGAGGAAAACTGAGAAATACTTAACCCACGAATTTTAAAAACAACAAAAACAAATAGATTTAACCAGAAGAAGCTTTACACTTTAAGTGTCTGCAGTAACTTATGTCTTGGTGCCCTGAAGAGCTAGGTCAATTTTGCAATGAGAGGTTCCAAGTTTGGTTTTCTCAGAGCTTGCATCAGTTGATTGCATCATCCCTGAGTGGAAGAATTTGGGTTACAAGTAAAAATAAGGTGCAGTGCTTCTTCTCCAGCAGGAAGGGGCTTTCTTGCAGGCACGAGACCATGCACCGCAGAACAGACTTGCCAGGCCTCTTCGAGACTCGAGCATGAACCTAAGAATGAAATTCGGTTGTCTGCCTTTTTTTATTTACGAAGGGGGAGGGGGGGACCCGAAGCCAATGGGCACCCCGCCCACTGTTGGGTGCTGCTGACTTCACAGATCAATAATTTGCATAGTGAATATTAAGTGCAGCGGTTTTTGTGGGGAGGGGTTAGCCTGCAGGCGAACGCACGCAGCAACGGTTCTCCTGAGCCTCCTCCCCACCCCCCACCCCCACTATCTCGTCCTATCTTTTTTCTCGGTCTTCGGACTGAAAGTCCGGAACCTGGGGAAGCAACTAGCGCTCAAAACCAGCCCCCGCAGCCTTCTTCGTGATCTGCACCTTTAAACTCTCACTCCGTACCAAACCGGACCCCGGAGGCACCACCCACATCCGTCGAACATCACTTCCTTCAGGGTTAGAAAAAAAAAAAAAAAATCTGGGAACCAGAGCGGATGGACTGAGCCGCACTTGGGAAACCGCGGGGACTTTGTGCTAGGTCTCGGGCCCTGCGTCTGTTCAGCACCGTGGCTCCGCGCACCTACCACCATGGAGCTGCGGCCTCGTCTCGGAGCCATCTGTTTGCTGGGCTTCAGTTTCCTGCTCCTCGTCACCTCTTCTGATGGACATAAGGGGCTTGGAAAGGGTCAGACCGCGTTCTTATCTTAATCTTTACTTGTCCTGGGCCCTAGCCCAGTACAACCCTCTTCTTGTTCTAACATGATCCCTTTCCCATTTTATCTCTGTGGCCACGCTAGGTTTCTTTTTATCCTCTCGAACTGGTCCTGGAATTTGGGGTAAGGAGTAGCGGTTTTGGGGAATGTTGAGATGAGGAAGTTTTACTTGAGGCCTCCCTGAATTCTTGGGTTGGGGTAAGGAATTTCCCTTATATTAGGAAAAGCATGTTTAAGAGACCAGCATAGTGCCTAGCACTTGGTAGGTCCTCAGGCACCGTTACCTTCCCTCCTGGGAGAAATAGGACATTTGGGGACCTGTATATTTAGAGCCTTGCCCTGGGTCTGAAGAGTCCCCTCCTCACCTCTTCTTTTAAGAGCTAGGTTACTGCTTCCTTACCTTGGAGCGAACAGCACCTGTATCCTAGGGAGGGGTGACTGGCACAAAAGGAAGGGCCAGATGAAGGGTCAAAGGTCTGATGTTAGAGGGTCACCAACAGTTGTCCTTGGTTCCTTGGTGTGGTTCAGTAGGTGTGTCTGAAGTAACTGAGTTTTTTTGAAGAGTGAGGGGGCAGTGGTTATGAATGGAGAATAAGAGGTGTGATCCCCTACTCCATCCATCCCATTACCTACATCTTTATTGGAACTCAGGGTTTTATGCTTTTTCTAAGTGGTTGTGTGGTAGCATGCATTCCCCTCCCTTTCCTTTTTTTTTTTTTTGTAGTGACATTGCTGTATGGAATGTCTCTGCTGCAGTCCTGCTGTTGTTAATTGTGTTTTGTCCTCCCTATTTGCACATTTATTGGTGGGTGATGAGATTGGGTGGACGTTCAGTGTGCCTGAATGCAGTCAGTCCTTCATTCAGTAAATAATTTTTGATCACCTAACGTATTACAGACGTGGTCCTAGGCACTAGGGATATATCAATGGATAGGACAGACAAGGTTCCTGCTCTCACAAAGCTTATGTTCAATTCAGAGAGACAGAGACTAGATACATGAACAAATTAATAGGCAAGATAATTTCAGCTAGGGATGAGTTCTGGGAAGAAAATGAAACTGATGGAGTAGAAAGGCTGGGAAAGAATGAGGGAGCTGGCATTACTTGAGCTAGGAACGTCAGGGGAGACTTCTCTGAGGAGGTGACATATAGGTTTCCATCTCAATGACGAAACTGCACAGTGAATTCTGTTGAGCCAGAATGTTTTAAGTACTGGCAGTCCCATTTTAAAGCAGATTATTGTATATTTAGTGTAAACTTTTTTTAAAAAAATTATTATTTATTTATAAATTTATTTATTTTATTTATTTATTTTTGGCTGCGTTGGGTCTTCATTGCTGTGTGCGGGCTTTCTCTAGTTGTGGCGAGCAGGGGCTACTCTGTTGCGGTGCGCGGGCTTCTCATTGCGGTGGCTTCTCTTGTTGCGGAGCACGGGCTCTAGGCATGCGAGCTTCAGAAGTTGTGGCACATGGGCTCAGTAGTTGTGGCTCGCAGGCTCTAGAGGACAGGCTCAGTAGTTGTGGCGCACGGGCTTAGTTGCTCCGTGGCATGTGGGATCTTCCCGGACCAGGGCTCTAACCTGTGTCCCTTGCATTGGCAGGCGGATTCTTAACCACTGTGCCACCAGGGAAGCCCTAGTGTAAAATTTTAAGTACTGAAGGAGAAAGAAGAGTGTAGTGTTAGGAGTGTGGGTTTAGATTTGAGTTTTAATTTATTCTGCCACTAACCAGCTGAGAGGCCCAGGGCAAGTTGCTAAACTTCTCAAAGCTCAGTTCCTCATCTGCAAAAGGGGCAGAATAATAACTACCTCAGACATGCAACAAGTAATTTACCCTGTTCCAGTTTACTGTGTTAGGTGTAGGCAATACCTTGGAGTCACGTATTCAGTATTCCTTGTTAGACATTAAGCTTTGTGTGTTTGTTCCAGTTACCATTGTTGCACAATAAACCACCCCCAAATTCAGTGGTGTAAAGAAATCATTTTATTATGCTCACTATTCTGTGGGGTAGGAATTCAAACAAGGCACAGTGGGGAAGGTATATGTCTTGGTTCCAAGTCTGGGGCCTCAGCTAAGCTGATTACTTCTACGTGTGGTCTGTCTTCATGGGCTTGTGTGGGCTTCCTCACCATATGACAGCTAGATTCCAAGAGTGAGTGCCCTAAGAGAACAAGGTGGAAATGCATGGCATTTTTATCATCTAGCTGTACAAGTCACATAGCATCACTTCCACTGTACTCTGTGGGCATGTTCAAGGGCAAGGGACATTAACCACACCCCCTCCATCCCCCATAGGAGGAATGTTGAGGTCCCATTGTAAAAAGAACATGTGGAATGGGAGATATTGTTGCAACCATCTTTGGAAAGTACAGACTGCCCCAGTAAGGTAGGACCATTTCTGTCTTATTCGTGCCCAGGAATATTTGTTGAAAGAACAAATGAATGGTACACATGATCGTTGAGATCCCTGTCTTTTTTCAGCTCATAGTCTGAAGACTGTCAGGACAAGTAAGCAGGCAATTACATGACACTGTGATATGTACTGTGAGCAGGGAAATAGCAGGTAACTTAGGAGCATATAGAGGGGCAGCCTGGTTCGGGGGGTGGGGGGGCTGTGTTGTGAGGATTAAACAACAAAAAAACGGTATTTAATATGTGTCACAAACTTAGAAAAGTGTTTTTTTAATGTTTATTATTATACCCTCCCAAAGAAGAATATTGAGTTGTTCCCGAAAGGAATTAATAATATTTCAAACTGTTTTTTGTTTGTTTGTTTTTGTTTGTTTTGTATCTTGTGAGTGTGGTTTCTTGGAAAATAGATTACAGCTCACCACCCACCTCCCAAAAAAGTGCTACCCGGAGCAGTGATGAGTAAGATTTCTTCCAAGATGTTTAAGTAGTTTTGACTCTTTCCAGAAGATGGTCTGGAGGTTTGCAGAGAGGAGAGATGGAATGGCCCTACTGTTTTCATTAAGAAGAGGAAGTACAGTGGTGTGGTGTGAGCACTGGATAGAAATCAGGAGGCCTGAGTTTTAATCCTGGTCAGACTATATAGCCACCTCTCGTCTTCCCTGGGGATCATTTATTAAATGAGAGAGCCAGGACTAGAAATGATTCCTAAGAGTCCTTCCAGCTCTAATATCCTGGAGTTCTAAAATAATTTTGTTGTTTTCCGTGTGCTAAAATTTTGGAATATGTATCACCTGTGGGGAGGAGTGTAGTGATTAACATTTACTGTATATTTGCTGTATTCCAGGAACCGTTCTGTGCATTTTTCATGTATTGACTGGTTTAATCCTCATAATAACCCTCTAAGATAGCTATTTTTTTTCCTTGTGAAGTTGACATTTTATTAAATAAATATTTTCATTCATTAAGATATTATTTTTTCAATATTTTATTACAGTAGTTTTCAAACACATAGCAAAGTTGAAAGAATTTTGCCGTGAACCCCCTTATGTCTACCTCCCAGGTCTACCATTGATGTCTGACTATCCTTGTCCTGTCATGTGTCTCTCCATGTAGTCATCTATCCATGTGTAAATCCATTTTTTTTCTTACAGCATAGATAATTTTTTTAAATCATTATCCCCATTTCACAGATGAAGAACCTAAAATGGGACGCAGGAGTCACATAGCTAGAAGTGGACCAGCTGAGATACGAATTCCAGAGCTTCTGTTCTCAACAATATACCACTCCTGCTCTGAGTGCAGAAACTCCTTTGAAAACTTTAAAGGAGAATTGAGAAAGTTAGTGGGGGCGGTTCATGTGCTCTCCTGCCTGAAACAGAAATGGATGGCTTTGTCAAGTCTCAAATGCAAATTTGGCACTGACACGTATGGAATGTTTACCTTCCATACTGTGACCTATTCACAGTCACAACAGCCCTATGGGACAGATATTTCTGTTAGTCATATTTTGCATACGGGAAAACAGCAAGTGGCTAAACTAGGTCTGTTTGATGTAGACAGACTTCATTTAGCCACTGTGTTATTCCACCTCTTAGGTACAGTGTTCCCTGTTTCAGAGACTTGGCTGCCAGTTCTGACACTTAACCTTTTGTTTTGTCAGCTGGGAGAGGGTGGATAATACTTTTCTGATGTCCTTAGCTTACACTCATGAAAACAATTTGAGCATGAAGGGCTTGGGAATTCTGATGTAAATGCCGTGTTTGGAAATTGTCACTTTCCCTTTTTTCCCCCTTTTTAAATTAATGTTTTAGGGCAGGAGCTGCTAATATGGGAGATTTCAGCTCACTCTGCAGATAACTGGAGTAAATAAAGTGTCTGTGCAGGTGATACTTTAGGAAATTGGACTGTCTTCAGATGTTCCACGTTGGCATGGGTGTGAGTGTGGGTGTTATTGGAGAGTAGGTAGCAACATGGTAAGCACTGTACCTTTTCAAGTTGTTTTTGAAGGGAAACATAAGGACCCAGGTTTTCCAGACCTGAAGTCTGTGTTTTCATTCTGCTTTGGTGAAGCCACATTACTTTATTCCTTTATTCATTTTTATCTTTGCTAGAGAGTCAGTGAAGTATCGTGAGCAAACACCACCACCTAGGTTCTAATCCCAGTTCTGACACTTACTAGCACTGTAGCCTTGGGCAAGCTATTTAACTTCACCTTCCGTATCTGTAAAATGAAGACAATTAAGTTTCTACCTCATAAGTTTATTGTGAGGATTAAATAATTTAATACATGTAAAAGCATGAACAACAATGGCTGGCATATAATAAATGCTATATAAGTGTTAGTCATTAATGCTATTATATTGTAATTATAACATAGAGTAAGCACTCAAAAAATGATGGTGCTGATTATTACTCATGAAAAATTCCAATGTACTTTTTAATATGAATTTTCAAAGAAATTTTATACACGTAGTGAACTGTTTCAAATTATACCTCTAGACTTACTCGTAGGGATAATGCAGTAGGGTAGCCAGGGGCACTGGAAAAGCATTTTAATTAGGAATCAGACTAAATTCTGGTTGTGGCTTCCTTTGTGGTCTTGCGTAGCCTCTTTCGTTTTCCAGGCCTTTGTAATATGAGAGGATTAGACTGATCTCTAAGTTTGTGCTGTCCGATAAAGTAGCACTAGGAATATGTCACTCTTAATTTTTAAATTAATTAAAATAAAATAAAATAAAAAATTCAACACCTCTGTTGCATTAGCCATGTTTCAAGTACTCAACAGCTAATAGCTACCATATTGAACAGTGCAGCTATAGAAATTTCCATCACTGGAGAAAGTTCAATTGAACAGCCCTGCCCTAGGCTCTCTCTTAGCAGTAACCTCCTATGACTGTAAGCTTTGTCAGCTAGCTTCTGAGTAGTCCATGTTTATGGAGAAATTTTATTTTGCCTGATAGTAATCTAGCTTCCCTGACTTTCTTTTGGCTGACATTTGCCTGGGATATATTTTTCAATCATTTTACTTTTGACTTTTACAAGTCCTTCTGTCTTAGGTGTTCTTGT
Source organism: Kogia breviceps (assembly GCF_026419965.1). Taxonomy (NCBI): domain Eukaryota; kingdom Metazoa; phylum Chordata; class Mammalia; order Artiodactyla; family Physeteridae; genus Kogia; species Kogia breviceps. Next base: position 158,922,852 of record NC_081310.1, read on the forward strand.
AAACATAGAGGTAGTTTTTTTTTTTTTTTTTTAAACCAAAATCTGACAAATTCTGTCTTTTAACTTTAACCGGCAAGTTTAGTTCACTTATGTTTGTGGTGATTATTGACAGAGCTGGTCTTATTTCTCTCATCCAATTTCCATTGCTACTGTTTTTTCTATTCTTTTTTTGCTCTTTTTTGCCCTTTCATTGGGGGTTGAGTATTTGCTGGTTCTTATTTTGCTTTATCTTCTTTATGAGTTTGGAAGTTGGCACTCTAGTTCTTTTCTTTTAGTGGTTACTTTTGAAATTTTACTCGCATGTTTAACAAAATCTAACAATATCTTAACCCCCCAATGGTTAGGGGGCCTTAGAATATTTTAACTTCAGTCTCTTCCTCTTTCCTTATAAGCTGTTGTTGTCCAATATTTTAGTTCTCTCTCCTTTTTTAACTCTATAAATTGAGCATTAAAATTTTTTATACAGATAATATTTAGATTTATCTACATGTTTTCCAGTTAATTTGCTCACTGTTCCTTGTATTTAGGCTTTCTTCTGGAATCACTTCTTTCCTGAAACATGCCTTTTATCATTTAGTTTCTCTGGTTTTCTCCCAGAGGACTATTTTGTGTTTACTTTTGTCTCTTCAAACCTCCAATACTTCCTCCACAATCCTTGCTTTCAGCCAGTCACTGTGCTTCCTATTTAACAGAAGGTAGAAAGACTCGGAAGGGACCTTTCAAAAATTGTCACCACGAGATTTACCCACCTTCTAGCACTAATAGCCATATATCCTACCTTTCCTGTCTTTACTGGATGAACTATCAGGGGTCCTAGCAAAGGCTAATCCCTCTACTTGAGTACTAAATCCCATCTCCTTTCTTCTACTCAAGATATTTTCGACTCTCCCTTTTAGTCCTGTATCATCAGTTTTCCTACCTTTATTATATCATTTCTATCAGCTTTCAACATTCTATACTTTCCTCCATATTGAATAAAAACCTTGCATGGACTCACAGCTCCCTCTAGCAATTGCCCCTGTACAGCAAAATTCTTTAAGAGAGTTGTGTGTACTTGTTCTCTAATTCTTCCCCTGGGCTGCCTTGATCTTGCTCTAATCATCTGTTCATCCTCGCTCCTCTATTGAAACTGGTCTTGTCAAGGTCAGCATTATTCTCCACTTTCTAAATCCAGTGATCGTTTCTGATTTAATAGGAGCATTGGTGTCAGTGGATCATCCTTCCTTCTTGAAACATCTTGGAAACACTTGGCTTCTGGGATTCCATGTGCTGCTGGTTTTCTGCTGATCTCACTGGTAGTTCTCTCTCACGTCTTTGGCTGGTTCTTCTTTATCTCCCTTAACCTGGGAGTGCTCCAGGGCTCCTGGACTCCCTCTTCATCTACACTCACTCCCATGGTGATCTTATTCAGTCTTAAGCTTTAAATAACATCTGTATGCTGATAACTGTCCCTTGAATTCTGGGCTCAGATATTCAGTTGCTTATTCAGCATCTCTACTTAGATATCTAGTAAGCATCTCAAAATGAACATTTCCAAATCCAAGCTCTTTAATGTTCCTTTCTAAAACTCACTCCACCTACTCTCTCTCCCATCTCTATTAATGACAACTCCATTCTTCTAGTTGCCCAGGCCAAAAACCTTAGAGTCATCCTTAACTTCTCTCACCCCATATCCAGAACAAAATCCTTTTGCCTTTACCTTCAAAATATGTCCAGAATCTGATAGGATCTACTCCCTCTACCACCACAGTTGGTCCAAACCACTGTCATTGCATGCTTGGATTATTGCAATAACCACTTTCCTAGTCTCTTTTGTTTTTGCCTTTCTCTCCTGTATTTGCTAGGGCTGCAATAACAAAGCACCACAAACTGAGTGGCTTAAACAACAGAAACTTATTGTCTCACAGTTCTGGGGACTAGAAGTTCAAAATCAAGGTATTGGCAGTATTGGTTCCTTCTGAAGGCTGAGAGAAGGGTCTGTGCCAGGCCTCTTTCCTTATAGATGGCTGGGTTCTCTCCCTGTGTGCATATCTGTGTCCACATTTCCCTTTTTTATATGGACACCATATTGGATTAGGTCTTACCCTGATGACCTCATTTTAACTTGATTACCTCCATAAACATCCTATTTCCAAATAAGGTCACAATCTGAGGTACTGGGGATTAAGACTCCAACATACCATCTTTGGAGGGACACAGTTCAACCCATAACACTTCCTTTAGTCTGTTTTCAGCACAGAAGCTAGAGCAATCATGTTAAAACAGAAATCACATCATGTTACTATTGATACTTTGCTCAAAACCCACTAAGAGCTTAGTAAAAGCCAGAATCTTTGTAGTGGCCTCTCAGGCCCTGCATTGTCTACTCCCTCCCTTGCCTCTTTGTCCTTACCTCCTTCTGCTTTGAAGGACAGCAGTGTTTAGTGCTTAAAAGTAAGGAGTCTGGACCCTGAGCGCATAGGTTCACTTTCCAGCTTTTTTGCTCATTAGCTGTGTGAACTTGGGAAAGTTACTTAAACTTTGTGCCTTTTCTCATCTGTAAAATTGTATTAATAAGAGTACCTACCTCTAGGGTTGTTATGAAGATCAATATTGGTAAAGTACTTAGAATAGTGCCTGGTATATTAATATCAAATACTTGTAGCAATTCTCCAGTCCCAGGTACTGTTCTAAATTCTTTTTTGTTGTTGTTATATTCATTCATTTCTTTTAGTTTTTAGATTCCACGTATAAGTGAAAACATACAGTATTTGTCTTTCTGTGTCTGACTTATTTCACTTAGCATAATACCCTCCAGGTCCATCCATGTTGGCGCAAATGGCAAAATTTAATTCTTTTTTATGGCTGAGTAATATTCCATTATATATATATATATATATATATATATATATATATATATAAAGTATATATTATATATATAATTTTTTTTTCTTTTTGGCCATACTGTGTGGCTTGTGGGATCTTAGTTCTCTGACCAGGGATTGAACCTGGGCCACCATAGTGAAGGTGCTGAGTCCTAATGACTGGACTGCCAGGGAATTCCCCTGTATATACCACATCTTCTTCATCCATTCATCTGTTATGGACATTTAGGTTGCTTTCATATATTGGCTGTTGGTAAATAATGCTGCTGTGCACATTGGGATGCATGTATCTTTTTGAATTAGTTTTCGATTTTTTCCAGATATATACTCAGGAGTGGAATTGCTGGATCACATAGTAGTTCTATTTTTCATTTTTAAAGGAACCTCCATACTGTTTTCTACAGTGACTGTGCCAATTTACATTCCCACCAATAGTGTGCAAGGGCTCTCTTTTCTCCATATCTTCTCCAAAATCTATTATTTGTTGTCTTTTTCAAGATAGCTATTCTGAAAGCTGTGAGGTGATATCTCATTGTGGTTTTGATTTGCATTTCCCTGATGACTACTGATGTTGAATATTTTTTCTTGTGCCTATTGGCTATTTCTATGTCTTCTTTGAAAAAATGTCTATTCAAATCCTCTGCCTATTTTTTAATTGGGTTGTTGGGTTTTTTTGATATTGAGCTGTATGAGCTGTTTATATATTTTTGGATGTTAACCCCCTTATAGGTTATATTATTTGAAAATATTTTTTTCCATTTTGGTAGGTTGTCTTTTTGTTTTGTCAGTGGTTCCCTTTGCTGTGCAAAAGCATTTAAGTTTAATAAGGTCCCATTTGTTCCTTTTTGCTTTCATTTCTTTTGCCTTAGGAGACTGATACAAAAAAACATTGCTACAATTTATGTCAAAGAGTGTTCTACCTGTGTTCTCTTCTATGAGTTTTATGGTTTCAGGTCTTGCATTTAGGTCTTTTTAAAAAATTTAATTAATTAATTAATTTTATTTTTGGCTGTGTTGGGTCTTCGCTGCTGCCCGTGGGCTTTCTCTAGTTGCAGTGAGTGGGGGCTACTCTTCGTTGTGGTGTGAGGGCTTCTCATTGCGGTGGCTTCTCTTGTAGCAGAACACAGGCTCTAGGCATGTGGGCTTCAGTAGTTGTGGCACACGGGCTCAGTATCTGTGGCTCACGGGCTCTAGAGTGCAGGCTCAGTAGTTGTGGCGCATGGGCTTAATTGCTCCATGGCATATGGAATCTTCCCGGACCAGGGCTCGAACCTGTGTCCCCTTCATTGGCAGGCAGATTCTTAACTACTGCACCACCAGGGAAGTCCATCATTATTTAAAATAATCTCCTTAAAAACTGGATTAGGCGATATTATCTCCATTTTACAGGTATGAAAACCGAGGCTTGAAGTATAGGACTGTCCATCGTCCCATACACCTAGAGAGCAGTGGATTTGGGACTTGAATACCATGCTTTTAACAAAGGAAAGCCTTTTTTTTATGAGTATCTTGTGAAAATACCACATTTCTTTCTTGGGTCTTTGCCCTTTGTTCATGTGTGAATGTTTATGAGGCTCTTTCCTTCCAGGTTTTGGAGATCACATTCATTGGAGGACACTAGAAGATGGGAAGAAAGAAGCAGCTGCCAGGTACAAGATATGGTTTTAGGTTACTTATGGTGGTAAAACACTTTCCAGCCATCAACTTAGCATTAATTTCAGGTGAAGGATTATGCCAAGGCAGAGCAATGTAGGGGCTGCCTGATAACAACAAAAATAATAATACTACCTAACATTTATTAAGTGCTTACTATGCACCAGACATTGGATTAACTCATTTAATTCTCACAACAACTCTTTTGAGGTGGGTACTGTTGTTACCTTCATTTTACAGATGAGAAAACTTAGGCACAGATCAGTTAAATAACTTGCCCAAGATCACACAGCTAGTTAAGTGGTGGAGCAAAGATCTGGACCCAGACACTCTGGCTTCAGAGCCTACACTGAGCCAGTAAACCATACTGCCTAATAGTCTCAAGTTGAATAGTCTTAAGTTCCAAGTAAGTTTAGTCTCTGCACAGAAGACTTATACAAAGGAGGAGGAAAAGGCAGAACAGGTGAGGAAAGGCTAAACATTGATCTGAGTGCTTTATATTCATTAATTTATTTAATCCTCACAACCTATGAGGTTGGTTCAGCCTGTGAAATAAGAACCATTGTTATTATTTTACAGGAGAGGAAATTTAGATACAGAATGCTTACATAACTTGACAGTAGTTTACACAGCTAGTAAGTAAGTAGCAGAGCCAAGACTTGAACATTCTCCACTATACTGTACTGGAGAGATATAAAGATACAATGTATGTGCATTTCCTTTATATACACACATCCTTGCACAGAAATACTCACACTTCTGCACCTACCAAACTATAGTGCTTGCTTTTGCTAGAACAGATCCTACAGCTTCATGGCTCTGCGCCTAATACCTTCTGCAGGAGTAGGGTTGCCAGGTTTAGCAAATAAAAATAAAGGATGCCCAGTTAAATTTGAATTTCAGGTAAACAAGTAATTTAAAATATGCCCCAAGTAATATTTGAGACTTACTTATTTTAAAAACATTTTTTGTTGATTGTCTGGAATTCAAATTTAACTAGGCATCCTATATTTTATCTGGCATCCGTTACCCAGGAGAAAAATTCCTATTAGTTTTTCACGTTCTAAATCAAATGACTATTCCTAGGTAAAGTCTTCGGCAATTTTTGTGGGCAGTTTGTTCTCTTCTGTACTTTTACAACCCAACCTACCTCTATCCGTTAGAGTGTATGTTATTCTGCCTGTAGGTGCCTGACTTTTCCCATTCAGACCCTTGCTCTGTGGGGGGACTGTTTTATGTTCATCTCTGAATTCCCAACCATGAAGATATTGAATGACTGAAATGGTTATTGAATAAACAGTTACTGAATGTTATTGGCTATAAGGAATGAAGGGGAACTAGTATTTGTGAATTGTCTTCCATTTGCTAAATATAGTGCTGATTGTTTTGCAATATTTAATGCTCTTTAAGGCTCCATTATAAATTGATGGACATAGTCTTTGGCCGCCAGGCGATCACATTCTCCTGAGACGTATAACGTTTGATAGAAATAACCGATGCCGTTCTAAGCTCCATCTCCTTTCGGAGAGAGCTGGATCTGGCTCTTGTTGGTCTAGAACTCCTGTTTCCATAGCAACAGAGGTCAAGGGAGGCAGGAAGTGTAGCTTGCATTTCCGGTCTGCGTCGGAGCCGCCGGCAACCCGGAAGTTGACGCTGCGCGGTTGCACATGGCCGCGCCCTGGGAGGATGCCGCTGGTGGTGTTTTGCGGGCTGCCGTACAGCGGCAAGAGCCGGCGCGCGGAGGAACTCCGCGTGGCACTGGCGGCCGAGGGCCGCGCGGTGTACGTGGTGGACGACGCGGAGGTGCTGGGCGCGGAGGACGCGAGAGTGTACGGCGATTCGGCCCGTGAGAAGGCCTTGCGTGGGGCCCTGCGAGCGGCCGTGGAGCGGCGCCTGAGTCGCCACGAAGTGGTCATCCTCGATTCGCTTAATTACATCAAGGGCTTCCGCTACGAGCTGTACTGCCTGGCGCGGGCGGCGCGCACTCCGCTGTGCCTGGTCTACTGCGTAAGGCCAGGCGGTCTGAGCGGGAGACCGCGGATGGCGGGCGCGGATGAGAGTCCGAGCTGCAGTGTCAGTGTGAGTTGGAGGCCGCGAGCTGAGGAGGGACCTCTGGCGGCGGGCACCGGTGTCCGCGGGGAACCGCAGGCAGGGGACTCTGTAGTAAATGGGAGAGCCCAGGCAGAAATACCTAAGGAACTGGAGCGGGAGGAAACCAGGACGCCAGATTTTCCAGCTCTTGTGACTTCGGAATTCGAGAAATCTGCAGAGCGTGTGTCCGATGCCCTTTACTCTCCCCAACTTCTGGAGGCCCTAGCGCTGCGCTTTGAAGCTCCCGACTCTCGGAACCGCTGGGACCGGCCCCTGTTCACCTTGGTGGGCTTAGAGGAGCCGTTGCCTCTGTCAGAGATTAGAGCTGCCTTGTTTGAGAACCGGGCTCCTCCACCCCATCAGTCTACACAGTCCCAGCCACTTGCCTCCGGCACCTTTCTGCACCAATTGGACCAGGTCACCAGCCAGGTGTTGGCAGGACTGATGGAAGCTCAGAAGAGCGCAGTCCCTGGAGACTTGCTGAAGCTTTCTGGCACCACAGAGCACCTGCGGTTTACCCGGCCTTTGACCATGGCCGAACTGAGTCGTCTCCGTCGCCAGTTTATTTCCTACACCAAAATGCATCCCAACAATGAGAACCTGCCTGAACTGGCCAACATGTTTCTGCAGTATCTGAGCCAGAGCCTGCACTAACCAGAGCTGGTGGGGAAAAATCATGGCTCCTTGTCTAACCACTGCACTCTCTGTTTCTCTGGGAGGAATAATCTGAAGGTCTGCAGAATATATTGATGCATGGAAATAGAGCTACTGTGACCGATTCACTCGTACGTTTCTGAATGCCTCTGTGCCAGGCCTTGAGTTTACAGCATAAATTGAGACTAGAGAGAAAGGAGAACTAGCTTGGAGGAGCTTGGCAAGTTTCTCTAGAGGACAGAGCTCTGGTGGACAGGGTTTGCTTAGATTGGGTTCTACTTGGGATATCACATACCATTGATTTCCCTCATCTGAATTGTGGGAAAGCAGACTGGATGGATGAATTGTTTTAAAATAATTGTGAACAGAACTGAAGATGACACAGTTTTGCATCTGTACTGGTCCTTTTTTCATACCACAGTTTTTTGAGTACTGTGCCTACTTTTTGCTAGTCTCTGTCCTGGGGCCTGGGATCACAGATAGATCCACTGTTTTCCGTGCTTGAGAAGCTTTGGTTATAATGGTGAAAGAAAAAACCACTAGATTGTTTCATTTAATAAAATCTTTTAGATGACGGTGTGGTGGCATCTCTTTTGCTTTATGTTCTTCATATGATTTACTTAATGTAACATTTTAGATACACAGGTATCCTTGTTATTCCTTTGATCAAAAATACTTTCATAGTGCTGGGTGAGAGTCTCAATGCTTTGGTCTTAACCTAGAGTGACTGTTATAACAACTCCCATAACTGAGTGCTTCATTCTGTTTTTCAAGACAAATAGCACTTTAAGCTTGTCTTTCATTTTTTCATTGATTTCAGTAAACAAATGGTAGGTACCTACCTTACCAGTGCTTGTGTTTTTCAAAGATGTATTAGATAGTCTTTGCCCTTGAGAAGTTAGTAGTTTAGACAAGTAAACAGGTGATTAGAGGATAAAAAGGACTGGCGGTTAGAATGCTTTGGGATCCCAGAGGAGGAATAGGACTAACTAGCTGTTGAGAGAAGGTGGTTTTGGGAAGGCTTCACAGAGGCTTCACATTTGGACTGTCACTCTAGAGCAAGTGTCAGTAAAGGGCCAAACAGTAAATATTTTAGGCTGTGAGGGCCATAGGGTCTCTGTTGCAGCTTATCAGCTGTGCCATGGTAGCACAAAAGCAGCCATAGTAAGTATACAAATGAGTGTGAATGTGTTTTAATAAAGCTAGTTACACTGAAATGTGAATTTCAATATATCACAAGGTACTATATTTCAGATTTGTTTTTCAAACATTTTAAAATGTTTAAAAAACATGTTTGTATATCATTGCCGTACAGAAGCAGGCAGTGGGCTGGATTAGGCCTGCAGAGTAGTTTGCTTACCTCTGCTCTAGAAGGATGAATAGGAGTTTGCTTGATAGAAAAGAGAAAGCAAGACATTCTAAACTGCTCTGTAAGTGCACTGTGCTGTTAAAAGGATGGGCTGCCTTGGTTGGTGATTATTTCTTGCTTATCAGGTTATCTGGACCACCTTTTGTTTCTGATACATGAGACTGGATTCCTGCGTGAAATGGAGGTTTGGACTAGGCAGCATCTAAGGCCTCTTCCATTTTCATTCTCAAATTCCAAGTTAGTTGATTATAGGTTGATTGGGTTTAAGCTCATGGATTCTGGATTGCTGTTCTAAATTGAAGTAGACGATAGTGGTCAGAAAGAATATTGATTGTGAAGTCAGACTTAACAAGTTAACTACTAAGTGGCAGAACCTAGAATTTATGTGGCCAAATGTTTAATTTCTTGGAAGTCTCAGTTTTCTTATTTCTATTATGAGACCATTACCTTAGGATTGTTGTGAGGGTTTTTTTTTTTTACATATAAGTTTATTTATTTTGGGCTGCGTAGGGTCTTTGTTGCTACGTGCAGGCTTTCTCTAGTTGCAGTGAGTGGGGGCTACTCTTTGTTGCGGTGCACGGTCTTCGGTAGTTGTGGCACGCAGGCTCAGTAGTTGTGGCTTGCGGGCTCTAGAGTGCAGGCTCAGTAGTTGTGACACAGGAATATTCTAGTTTCTCTGCAGCATGTGGGATCTTCCCAGACCAGGGCTCGAACCCATGTCCCTGCATTGGCAGGCAGATTCTTAACCACTATGCCATCAGGGAAGCCCTGTTGTGAGGATTTAAATGAGATAATTTGTGTAAAGCACATACAACAATGTCATATAATAAATGTTTAGCACACTTGGCTATTATTATTATGGCTATGTAGATCCCACTTCTTACCCAATCTTGTCCTGCTCATTTAGTTTATAAGCTTTTACAAGTATTAGAGGCACCATTCTGTCCCAGATTTGTAGTAGGCCTATGATGAGATAGCTGAATAATTCATTTGACACTTATTAAATTAATTTATATATATTTAGAATAGTACCTGGTACACAGTAAATGCTGTATAAGTTTTTGCTACCAGTAATATTATTTTCTATATTAGGTGTAGGGAGTATAGAGACAGCTAAGAGTTCCTTCCTTAAGAATCTCTAAGTAAATAAAAAGATACAGTTCAATGTGGTAAATAAAAGGTACAGTTCAATGTGGTAAATGCTGTGATAGTATTGTACAGCATGTGGTGATGTGGTGATACGGGGGCTGGATGATGGAGAAAGCCAACGTCTGATTACATAGGACCCTTCTGCAAGTCGGCATTTGAGCCCTGAGAGCATAAGAGCTTCAGTGGGCCAAGACTGATTCAGGTGGAATATGTTGCTTATTATTTTATGAAAGAAAAAGCTTTTTCCGACCCTGGTTACAAAAATTACATTTAATTGGGAATTCCCTGGTGGTCCAGTGGTTAGGACTTGGTGCTTTCACTGTTGGTGCTTGAGTTCAATCCCTGGATGGGAAACTAAGATCTCACAAGCCGTGTGGTATATGGCAAAAAAAAAAAAAAAAATTACACTTAATTGTAGAAGAATTGGAAAATACAGGAAAAGTATAGTAAAATCCACAATCCCATTATCCAGAGATAACCTCTATTATGTTTTGGAACATTTCCTTTTAGACTCTTTTCTACATATTTGTATAATTAAAACTAAACTATAGATAATAATTTTATATTCTAGCCTTTAACAGTGTACCAATGAAAAATTTTATTAATGTTTCAGTGGTTATATAACCATAACATTTAGAAATGCTGTAATTTGTTGTTTTCTTCTGCAGTCTTTTCTCCCTAGCTTTAAAGCCCAAATTTCCAGAATTTACTGGAATGTCAGAACTTAGCAATAATTTTGTGGTAATAGTCCACTATTATTGAATAGATTGTCTTAAAATTTTTCTTATTGAAATTATACTATATGAACATCCTTGCACATTAATCTTTGTCTTCATTGGTTGGTCATTTTATTAGAATATATTTCAAGAAGTGGAATTACTAGATTATAATTTCTTCATTTTGTTTTTAAGTGGGTTACCCCTGATGGTGATTATCCATAAGTCCTGGTGTGGAGCTTGCAAAGGTAGGTGCAAATGATCAGACCTCAGATGTGTTCTCAAATATTAATGTTCAAAAAATATTAACACTGACTTTGGCTCAGCACTGCTTATTGCTTGAAGGAATACTGAAGAAATTTATGGTAGAGATACCCTGCCCTCAAGAAATTTGCAGTTGTATTTGCAAGGGGTTGGAGGGTGAGGCAATTAAGATATGGTTATGTAGAATATGGGATTAGGAGCTACAATAGTTGTATGGACAGTTGTATGTAACAGAGAGAGACATGAGGAGTGGTCTTACTGGAGGAGGTGGGAACCAAATTAGAGCCCAGGTTTTCTTACTTTGTGGCCTGTATTCTTTCTGGTATACCAGCCTGCCACTTCCCAGTCAGATTCCTTCTTTTTTTGGTATGCTACACTTAATAAAATCATGTAGGAAAAGAGTGAAAAATTAATGTAAATTGCTAGTTTAATAATATATATACATTAGTGGTAGAGTATTGTTATGCTGTTGTCTTTATTACATTTATTCTTAAATAGATGTTATTAAAATATGTAAAAAAGCCAATAGTAATAATTTTTTGTCAGTATGCCGTTATCTATATTTTATAAATTAGATGAAAGCTTCAGAGAAATAAAGTCAGCCATTTAAGTGTACATAACTATGCAAGTAAATGGCAGAAGCAGGACCAGAATTCAAGTGTCCTGATTTCTGGGTCTTAAGATTAGCAAAAGGGTCAGTTATATGAATCATCTCAGCAAAAAGGGTTTGGGTATGACAATGATGTTTTCTTCTGTTCCCAAATCTTTTCTTCCCCCTAGCTTTAAAGCCCAAATTTGCAGAATCTACAGAAATTTCAGAACTTTCCCATAATTTTGTTATGGTAAATCTTGAGGTAAGACTTCCAGAGTTTCTCCTTTCTGCTGTGATTTTAAGCCTTTACTGTTTTAGAGTTAGCCTCATTGATGGTATAAAATCTTACTCAGCAGAGCTGTCTACTTTTATGTATGTGTTTTTCTCTTGAACTCTAATACTAAGTCTTGCATCAGATATGGTAGAATGCCATCGAGCCCCCATTTGTGGGAGGAAGTAGGAGAAGAAAGATTGGATAAGATGACTAAATTTTAAGGTTCCTTCATTTTTAGCTTATGATTGACATGTTTTTACATCTTTGTGTAACTGAACTAAAGATGTAGTCACATGTGTAGGCCACAATTCTCTGCAAAATATGATTCATTTGAAACCCTACTCTGTGCTGGGCTTATATGTAGAACTTCCTTTTATTTCATTAGATATCCTTTATGTACTTCACATTGACCAGAGATCTTGGAATCCCAAGTCAGAATATCAGATCTTAGAGTTAGAAGGGATTTTTAGGCCATTGATGCTATCCCTGTTTTACTGATTGAGCATCTTAGGCCTGAAGGAGTTAGGTGATTTAGTCAAGGTCATAGAGCCTAACAGGTGATAAGAATAGGTACTATGACCTAACTGTGCTGCCTTTTAGGCTGTACTCTTCCAATGTGGGATGCTCGGATGCTCTGTGATGATACTCCTAGCCCTGTTTCTATAAAATGATGTTTATTTAAACATAGGACTGGAAATCTTCTGAACACATTACCAGTTAATGTTGAGGTAGCTAAGGGATTGCTTATAAAGCTAGTGGATAGTCTGAACTCTGACACACCTCACTGAAGGCAAAGTTGTATTAACTATTTGATATAACTTCTGAAATGGGAATCACATCATAAACGACAAAATTACTGTTGATTTCTATGCATCTAAATGCCTCACCACTTTCTGTGATGAGTTAGAATAACCACTCACAGGAAACAGAAATGTGTTCAGTGAGCATTCTCCAACTTGAGAGATTTCTTAAAAAGAAAGCTAACTGTGTGGTCATGTCTCCTGGGAGAACTATAACTTCACAATTGTACTAAAATGTCAGTGTCATCAATTCATGCATTCAAGAAAAACTGTGCAAGTCAGTGATGTAGGTATTGAGAATCAGCAATGAACACATCAGACAAAGTTCTTTGCTGTCATTAAATTACATATGAGGAATTGAATATGGGGAGGCAGACAAATAAGTAAAATATGTCAGATAGTGGTAAATGCTATGGCTAAAAATGAAGAATGGAGGGGATAGTTTGCAATTTTAATTAGGTGGTTAGAAAACAAGCTGACATTTGAGCAAAGATTTGAAGCAGAAAAAGGAGTGAGCCATGTGGATGAAGGGGTAAGTGTGTCCAGACGGAGTGTAAGAGCAAATACAAAAGCCTGAGTGGGGAGCGTTCCCAGCTTGTTTAATGACAGCAATAGCAGGCAACTTAGTGTGGTTGGAAAAGACTGAACAAGGGGTAGGGCATGATGTTAGAGAAGTGCCCAGGTGGCAGGTGAAGTAGGGCCTCTTAGGCCACTGCAAGGACTTAAGGTTTTACCCTGAGTGGGAGGGGAAGCCACTGAAAGGTTTTGAGGAGAGAGGGAACATGATCTGACTTAAGGTTTTTACTTAATAGGATGAAGAAGAGCCCAAAGATGAAGATTTCAGCCCTGATGGGGGTTATATTCCACGAATCTTGTTCCTGGGTAAGGTGAAAGGTCTTAATCTGGGGATCCGTGGTGCAGAAGGAGAGAGAAATGAATCAAGGCACTGACTCCACCAAGTGAAATTTTATTGGGATGGCTAAAAACAAAAACAAAAACCAGTGTCAAGAGAGAGTGGGGAGTTCTGAATGCCAGAACCTCGGATCTGAAGGAAAACTTTTCCCATTAACTAACTGCTTTTGTAAAAAACAAAACAAAACCCCAAAACTAACTGCTTTTGTGAGCAGTGGGAGAGTAGTGAACATTCATTTATCCATTTAGCAATCATTTGTGCATCAGCCATATGTCAAGCACTGGTAGGCACTACAGGGACTGAGATAAGCCACAGTTCCCACCCTTGACCCTATAGTGAGGCTGAAGCAATGGGATTCTATAACAAGAAAAATGTCTTTCCAGAAACAATTTTATAAAAGATATTGAATGACTACCTAATCTTTGCTCAGCATTCTGCTAGATTCTACAGGGGATATAAATAAAAATATAGTTCCCACCATTATCAAACAGAAAAGAAACATGCCAGCAAGAGGGACCAGCATATACCAAGGCATGGTGGGGAGTGAGGGTGGGGGTGGGTTGTGTTCAGGGAATTACAAGGAATTCATTGTGATTGCAACATAAAAAACAAGGGGTAAGGTGGTGAGGTAATGGGCTGCAAAGATGGGCAGGTCTCATTTTCCAGACGGCCTAGTGTACCATATGGTGCTTAAAGTACCTCTCTGTTGTAACTATTGCAATCCCTCCGCCATTTTGTCTACAACAGATCCCAGTGGCAAGGTGCGTCCTGAAATCATCAATGAGAATGGAAACCCCAGCTACAAGTATTTCTACATCAGTGCTGAGCAAGGTATGGTTATGTTGAGAGGGAAGAGGGAGGGTTGCTGCCAGGTTTCAGTAGGATGAACCACATGCAGGGTCTGTGATGGGAAACTAATTCAATATGTTAGCCGAGCATCTGCTGCATGACTAGCTTTTGGCTAGATGCTGTGTAGGATATAGGAGAGATAAGACTGAGCCCCTTCCCTAGCTTTTTATAATCCAGTTGGGAGCTAACTGACCCACAGGAAGACTGTGAAGAACTGAGGCTTCCAGAAATAGTCACTTGCCTGTGGACCCACAGTTAAAAAGTCACAGAGCCAGGATTTCAGTCCAGAACTTAGTGTTTTTCCACTGCACTAATGCTATTCTTGTGAGAATTCAAAGGAAGGGGAATGCTAACTGTTAGCTGATCTAGTCTGAAAGGTTTCATAGATAGTAAACTGTAACTGGATCTAGATGGATACGGATAAGAGTTTGTCTCTATGGAGAGATATGAAGAGGACATTTCAAGTTACGGAAGCAAGGGGTGTGTGTGTGTAGGGGGGAGTGTAGCCCAGCATGGAGGGGGCGTGAGGCATGCTAGAGGGGATGATGACTGGCTTGGGTCCTAGCCAGCAGAGGAATGCTGAAAGCATCATTCGAGGCAGGGGGAACAGCGTCAGCACCAACACGTGAGGGAAGATTGAAATCTTAAGTGTGTCATGCTGTTTTGTTCTCTAATCCTTGAGCACAGTCATTCCAGAGGGAGAGGTTGGAATTCATGCCATGTACTGTCCCTGTTTTCCTTCGGAATTTCTCCCTGCCATCTGTAAAAGAGGGTTGTTTGCTAAGTTGCTATGTGTCTCCCATTGCCATGCTGCCAGCTTGTTGATCACTTTATGTTCTGGGTCCTTGGAACTCTTATTTCTCAGGATAGGGAGAGGAAAGAGATCTGCAGAGGTTATCCTCTCCTTCCCATGGGTAAGGAGAATGTCATCTTTCCTACCCAAATGCAGATCACTGGAGGTTGGTGTTACAGGGACATTTTCCACATGGAGAAGGGTAGCTGAACTTTAGGTTCCCAACTTTTTTTTTTTTGTTTTTGGCTGTGAGGCTTGTGGGATCTTAGTTTCCCGACCAGGGATTGAACCCAGGCCTACGGCAGTGAAAGCACCTAGTCCTAACCACTGGACCACCAGGGAATTCCCATAGGTCCCCAACTCTTGACCCTTGAAATTCACCTTCCTTTCAGAATTTCATGAAGTTACCACTTCCATCTTGACACCAGCATCATCCTTTAACACATTAGTCCAAGTGTGGACACAGAACCCTTTGCCTGAATTCTCCATGGCTCAGCTGACATGAAACTGGAATATTCAAACCTGGCTTTACTAAAGGCTTGGGCAAAACAAAAGGGATGTAACAAACTATACTACCTGGTTTGCTTTCTGAGATCCACAGACTCTGGCTTAGCCTAACAACTGGCTTGCCATTGTATGGGGAGCCTGTACCAAAGCAGCTGCCCTCCTTGATGCCCAAGATAGATGAGAAGTTTCATCTTCTGTCTGCCCAAGGCCTGCCTTCCAGGTTTCTCCTGTGCCTGAGAACTTGACTTCTTCCGTATGTAGTTGATACTAGATATGACCACCTCTTTCAGTGAAGACCATCCTCCCTCCAAGTAAACACACACACTAACATACCAGTGTAACCTGTAACCTCCACAGGATATGAAATAAATGCAGCGATCCTCCAGAAGAGATGATGGGGGTGGTAGGAAGATGTTTTCTATTCCCTTAGTGTCAAGTGAATATCTACAGCCTGTGACAGGGGTTCAACTCTAATCCTGGAGGGTAAGCCAAAGTAACTACTAACATTTTTTTAAGGCTTCATAGTTTATAAAGCACATTTATTATTCATTCTTTCATTTAATTTTTATTATCTGTGTGAAGTAAGTAGCATCATCTTATTTATAGATGAGGAAACAAATTCAAGAGACTTTCCAGGGCTAAAATCCAGAACTAGATCTTGAATCCAGATCCTGTGCTCCTCTTATATATTCTCCTAAAACATAAAAATCTGTATTGGTTGTCACATGTCAAATATTAAAGACCTGCTTCATACTTTTCCCCTCAACCTTTATTTCACAGTTGTTCAGGGGATGAAGGAAGCTCAGGAAAGGCTGACGGGTGATGCCTTCAGAGAGAAACATCTTGAAGATGAGTTGTAACATGAATGTATCCCTTCTTTCATCAAAGTTACTGTTCTGGAAGGAAGGTAGCAGGGAAGGGAATATTGAGGAATCACTCAGAACAATTAAACCTTGTTCCTGCGTACATGGGAAGGGGCCCTCTCACTGTGGAAGAGTTCTGCTGCCAGAAGCTGGTCTCCATGTTTGTGATCCAGCAGAGTGTGGCAGACTTCCTTCTCCTGTCCCCTCTCACCTAAATGTCTCTGTCATTGAAGGTAAAGAATGACACCTTTTGACACAAAACTTGAGCCATTTGGAGGTTTACTCCTCACACTGCAGTAGTTGAATCTTTCCATTTCCTCCTGCTTTACTCACCTTAGTGGTGAAAAGAGACCAGAAGCATCTTTTTTATAATGTTAAAATTGCAGAAATAGCTTATCATTTAAAACAACAAGTCCTAAAGGTAAATCCGTAATTCTACCCCACCAAGGAGACCAGCCTGTTTCTTCTCTTTTTCTCCTGGGAATAATCTTGGGCTTCTTCCTGAATCCCTTCAACTTCCTTCCTCTTCTCTGGCTTGGCTTCCCTGTTTGCACGCATGCGTGTGCAGGAATGGCTGTGTGCTTTGGACTCAGCCCAGCTGGAAGCATGCTTTCCCCTGTTACTGTTGGAGAAACTCAAAACTTCAAGCCCTAGATGGAGCCATTTTTGTCAAGTCATCAACTGTATTTTTGTACTGGGCTTAACCAAAAAATATATATATATATATATATTAATTGTTCCATTAAACTTTAATAAAACTTGAAAAGGAAATGTGTTGTGATGGCCTTTTTGTTATTGGAGAATGGAGGGAGGGAGATAATTCAGGAAGAAAACTAACCTTGAGGGCCTTATCTAGGAGCTCTATCTAGGATTCCTCGTGCACCTGCACCTTCCACATTCTAATGGGCATCAGAGCTTTTGTCTTCTACTTTTTAAATACCTGAATTCCCTCCTTCCTCACTGTCACTCTTGTACAGGGCAGGCCTTTTCTACTTCCTAGACTATTTATTGTTGCAGCCTTGTAACTTGCCTACTTGCCTCCAATATTGTCTCCTGCAGTTCATCCTCCCTACTTCCCCCAGAGTCATCTTTCCAAAACACAGATGTGACCATGTCACTCCCCTGCTTAAAGCCTTTCCTGCCACCCTCAAGAAAATAATACTAACAGTAGAAAATATTTGGGCCTCAGTATGTGGCAGGCACTCTTCTAAGTGTTTTATGTGTATTATCCCATTTCGTTTGCCTTTAGTCCTAACAGGCCTATGACAAAGGTACTATTATCATTTCCATTTTATACAAGATTTGAGGTGTACAAGGAAACCAAGGCACAGGATCAAGTCAAGATCTTTACCATGCCTTTTAGGAAGCTTCTTCAACATCATTTGTTCCCATTGTCTTTGCATTTTGTGTTGTGGTGACACCAAATTGCTTCAAGTTCCCCTCACAACATGCTCTTTCATGCTTTTTTGTCTTTCCTTGGCTTGTTTCCTCTGCCTAAAACTTCTTTTTACTCATTCTTCACATTTTGATCCACCTCTTGCAGACTTTCCTGGCTTTTCTCAGGAGGATAAAATGCCTCTCTCCCCAATAGATCTATCTTGGCTCAGCACTACATTATATTTTAATTACCTGTTTGCACACCTGTAGCTGTCATCAGGCAGCCATGCTCTAGGGCAGAGCTATTCCTCTGTCCTGTGTACCAAGGTCTCAAAACAATGTACTCTCAAGTGAATTGTCAAGCTCTGTGGTAGGTTCTTTTCACTCATTTTATTTAAATCCCATTAATGGTCCTAATGGATAGGTATTATTAGCCTCATTTTATGGAAAAGGAAACTGGAGAGAGAAGTGGCTTGCCCTCAGTTTCTAGTCTAAATACTGGATTTTAACCACCCCTGTCTTATTCCAAACTCATACTTTTTTCACCACACATTACATTACCTCCTTTATGTTCTAAGGTGTGACTCAGAACAAGAGTTTTCAATCTGGGGTATGTAAAGACTTTACAAGAAATACATGGGCACAAAATCTTTAGTGAATTGATATCCAGGTCTTCATTTTCCCAAAAGTGATTTCCCAGGATTCTTCCAAAAACTAAACAATTACCATATGATCCAGCAATTCCACTTTTGGGTATATACCCAAAAGAACTGAATGCAAGGACTTGAATGGACATTTGCACACCTCTGTTTATAGCATTTTTCATAATAGTAAAAAAGGTAGAAGCAACTTGGGTCCATCAACAGATGAGTAGATTAACAAAATGAGGTATATACATACAATGCAATGTTATGCAGCCTTTAAAAGGAAGGAAATTCTGACACATGCTAAAACATGGATGACCCTTGAAGACATTATGCTAAGTAAAATAAGCCAGTCACAAAAGGACAAATACTGTATGATTCCACTTACATGAGATACCAGTCAAATTCATAGAGACGAAGACTGGTGGTTGCCAGGGACTAGGGGGGTTGGGTGTTAGTGTTTAATGGATACAGAATTTCAGTTGGGAAAGATGAAAATGTTCTGAAGATGGATGGTGGTGATAGAACAATGTGAATGTACTTAATGCTACAGAACTGTACACTTGAAAGTGGTTTAAATGATAAATTTTGTTACATACATTTTACCACAATTAAAAAAGATTTCCCGGGACATGTCATCAAGACGGTTCATTGCCACCTCCCTTATCACTCACTATTCATCTTTCCTCACTTCACAGAAGAAAGGCATACCTCTTACTCTGAATTTTAATATGGTGCATTGCTGTATTATGCAAACACCTCTGGGGTGTCAAACAAAGGTAAATTGAAATAGTACTTAGCTTCCTTGATTAAAGAAAGGCTTCTGTCTTGTACGTAGTTGTCATAAGCGTAGTTTGTCAAGAGTAAAACCTAACATTAGAAATGGGCAGTTTGCACCATTTGGAGATGTTTTGAATTCAGAAATGTTCTAGAGTGGAAGTGATGAAAATTTGCTTCTTCCAGTCCCCAATATTATTAAAGAAGGCATTTCTCCTGAGGGAGAGGTCTAAGAAGAGAAAGAAGTTTGAAGTCATCCAGGTGACAAATTCACGACAGGTCTTCACCTCTTAGAGTTTGGAATTAGTCTTAGAGTTAGGATTTGAAACTAAGATAGTTGTCATACAGATTCATGTTGACATGTTTATTTGACTTGAAAAATGAAGTTATGTTGTTGCCCCTGGGCAAAGACTTGAACAGATACTTCACAAAAGAAGATATAAGAATGGCCAATAAGCATGTGAAAATGTGTGATATTAGGCAACAGATAAATGTAGATTAAGACTATAATGATGAGCTTCCCTGGTGGCGCGGTGGTTGAGAGTCCACCTGCTGATGCAGGTGATGCATGTTCGTGCCCCGGTCCGGGAGGATCCCATGTGCTGCGGAGCGGCTGGGCCCGTGAGCCATGGCCGCTGGGCCTGCATGTCCTGAGCCTGTGCTCCGCAGCGGGAGAGGCCACAGCGGTGAGAGGCCCGTGTACCGCAAAAAAAAAACCCCAAAAACAAACCAAAAAAACCTATAATGAGATACTATTTCCCACCTGCTAGAATTGCTAAAATTAAAAAGACTGTTGATACCAAGTGTAGAGAGGATGTGGAGCAACTAGAACTCTCCAGTTTATTGTTGATGGGAATGTCAAATGGTACAAACAATTTGGAAAACAGTTTGGGAGTGCTTTATAAAGTTAAATGTACACTTACTATGCAACCCAGCAATTACAGGATTATGTGACTTATATAAAACAGAAGTCTACAAAGACAAAAACTTGTACAAGAGGGACTTCCTGGTGGTCCAGTGGGTAAGTCTCCACGCTCCCAATGCAGGGGGCCTAGGTTCAATCCCTAGTCGGGGAACTAGATCCCACACGCATGCCGCAACGAAGGGTTCACATGCCACAACTAAGAAGCCTGCATGCCGCAGCTAAGAAGCATGCATGCCGCAACTAAGAAGCCCGCATGCCGCAACTAAAGATCCTGCATGCTGCAAAGAAGATCCTGTGTGCCGCAACTAAGATCTGGCACAGCCAAGCTAAATATTTTAAAAAAACAAAAATTTGTACAAGAATGATAGAAACCTTATTCATAATATCCAAAAACTGGAAACAACCTAAATGCCTATCAAATAAGTGAATAAATTGTGGTATATTCATACAAAAGGCTACTACCCAGAATAAAAAAAAAACTACTGATACATAAAACAACATAGATGAATCTCAAAAACATGCTGAGTGGGCTTCCCTGGTGGCGCAGTGGTTGAGAATCCACCTGCTGATGCAGGGGACACGGGTTCGTGCCCCGGTCTGGGATGATCCCACATGCCGCAGAGTGGCTGGGCCCGTGAGCCATGGCCACTGAGCCTGCGCGTCCGGAGCCTGTGCTCCGCAATGGGAGAGGCCACAACAGTGAGAGGCCCACGTACCACAAAAAAAAAAAAAAAAAACATGCTGAGTGAAAAAGACCAAAAAAGAGTACATTTATATGAAGTTTTAGAACAGACAAAACTTGTCTGTAGTCTGAGAAATCAAATCAGTTGATTGTGATGCTTACCTAGGTGTATGTATTTGTCAAAACCTATCCAACTGTAAACTCTATATAGGCATTTTACTGTATGTATACGTCAATACATTTGATTTTAGAGATAATGAATTACTTTTGTTTTTGGCTGCACCGTGCAGCATATGGAATCTTAGTTCCCCAAACAGGGGTGGAACCCGTGCCCCCTGCAGTGGAAGCGTGGAGTCAACCACTGGACCGCCAGCGAAGTCCCAATACATTTGATTTTAAAACACTTATTCTGGGGCTTCCCTGGTGGCACAGTGGTTAAGAATCTGCATGCCAATGCAGGGGACACGGGTTCGAGCCCTGGGCTGGGAAGATCCCACATGCCTCGGAGCAACTAAGCCCACACGCCACAACTACTGAGCCTGTGTGCCACAACTACCGAAGCCCACGTGCCTAGAGCCCATGTTTCACAACAAGAGAATCCACCGCAATGAGAAGCCTGTGCACCACAATGAAGAGTAGCCCCCGCTCGCTGCAACTAGAGAAAAAGCCCGCACGTAGCAACAAAGACCCAATGTGGCCAAAAATAAATAATAAAATAAAATAAATTTTAAAATAAAATAAAACACTCCAACTCTCCAAAATGAAGTCTTTTTAAATGAAAGACTGATGTAGCTGATTGACTTAACAGTGAAGACTGACTTGGCCATTTAGCTAATATATAATACTTTTTCCAAAAATTGAATGAAAGACAAGTGTTTCATTAAAATACACTTGAAACACATGATAAGATGAACACAGCTTATCAAAGCATGTTGCATTGGCAAAGATTTTCTTAGCCCTTTTTGTGGCATTTGGGTTGTGTGGTGTACCTCCAAGGCAAGTGAAAATGTTTGAGAGGTAGTTAATAAGTATTTGATGTCTTTGTGGTATACTTTCCAGAAACTGAGAAAGTGAATTACTTTAATGAATGGGTAACAAATTCTTTCACAAGGTAAGTGTTTTCTATTTCTTTGCTTACAGCATGACTAAAAGAGGGCCTAATTGAAGTATCAACTGGTATTTATTTAAAATTTTTGATGTTAGGTCACTTGTGATTTTTTGGCATATAACTCAGTAAGAGTTCAAAGAATTTAATGCTATTTCAATGACAAAACTTCCATTCTCATGTACTTATTTATATGAACATTTCTAAGCATTTACATTTCTAAACGTAATAACTAGTATTAAGAAAAATTGTTCCAAACTTTTAATGTTATTGTACAGCATTGTAGTAACAAGCCTCCCTAAAGTGTTATCTGACTTTCTAAGAGAATACAAATTAGTTTGATTTACTATTTACTGTTAATTAGGGTACACACATTTTACAACTCTATAGAGTTAGATGTCAATTTATAGAAAACTGATAAGAAGCAAATGATTTCTTTCCCAGGGAGTAGATAACCTCAGAGGTTATAGCTTTAATGCCTTTAGGTCATTAACCAGTTTTTTATCTGATTTAATAATCTTATTTCAACTTTGAATTGGTTTTGTCATCTTACTGGTCCTGATTAATAAGTTAAAATTTTGGCATGTGCTTAAAATCTGTCCGAGAATGAAGTTTTTAACATTTTGAGAATACTCTTGATATAAAAAATAGTTAATGCTGAATCCTGTCCCATTCTAGCCATAAGTAATATTCTTCCCACAGATATATGAATGACATTTTAAAAAGTCATGTCACTAAGAGATGCAATTTTAATAAAACTTTACTTTTTATGTTTAATAATTATTAACATTTGTAATATTTATTGTTTTTATTGATATACTGATAATTCTTGTAATGATAATTGAATCTGGAAAAAAACTTTTAACTCTTAGATTTTAGCTTAGGTTCCCCTAAAAGTAGGACCTGAGATGAAGCCTGTACGGGTAATATATTCTAGGAAGAGATTCTCGGGAACAGGAATGAGAGACTGGGGAAAGTGAAGCACAGGAGGGAGAACCAAAATAGGATTTATTATTGAGCTGTTTACCTCTCTGGTCCAGGGTTGCCTCAGAGGAGCTAATTTCCTGGAAGAACGTGGACACAGAGGTGACAAAGAGCCTTGGAAGAGAAATGCAAATCAAAACTACAATGAGATATCATCTCACACCAGTCAGAATGGCCATCATCAAAAAATCTAGAAACAATAAATGCTGGAGAGGGTGTGGAGAAAAGGGAACACTCTTGCACTGCTGGTGGGAATGTGAATTGGTACAGCCACTATGGAGAACAGTATGGAGGTTCCTTAAAAAACTACAAACAGAACTACCATATGACCCAGCAATCCCACTTCTGGGCATATACCCTGAGAAATCCATAAAAAAGAGTCATGTACCAAAATGTTCATTGCAGCTCTATTTACAATAGCCAGGAGATGGAAGCAACCTAAGTGTCCATCATCGGATGAATGCATAAAGAAGATGTGGCACATGTATACAATGGAATATTACTCAGCCATAAAAGGAAACGAAATTGAGTTATTTGTAGTGAGGTGGATGGACCTAGAGTCTGTCATACAGAGTGAAGTAAGTCAGAAAGAGAAAGACAAATACCGTATGCTAACACATATATATGGAATCTAAGAAAAAAAATGTCGTGAAGAGCCTAGGGGTAAGACGGGAATAAAGACACAGACCTACTAGAGAATGGCCTTGAGGATATGGGGAAGGGGAAGGGAAAGCTGTGACAAAGTGAGAGAGTGGCATGGACATATATACACTACCAAATGTAAAATAGATAGCTAGGGGGGAGCAGCCGCATAGCACAGGGAGATCAGCTCTGTGCTTTGTGACCACCTAGAGGGGTGGGATAGGGAGGGTTGGAGGGAGGGAGACGCAAGAGGGAAGAGATATGGGAACATATGTATATGTATAACTGATTCACTTTGTTATAAAGCAGAAACTAACACACAATTGTAAAGCAATTATACTCCAATAAAGGTGTTAAAAAAAAAGAGATAAGGGAATGCAGTTTTAGAGAGGTGTACTCAACCTCCACACGTAGCTGGTTACCACAGCCACAGCAACAGCCAAATGGGGGGAAAGATAAAGAGGCTGTAAACTAGGGTACAAAAATTGTCTAATGTAACTTAGATTCTTATAGTCAAAGAATTTGACTATAAGAATTTTAGCATTTTAATTCCAATTAAATACATAAATTTACTATAGAGAGGTATGATATGGTGATCAATAAGAGACTTTAAGCATATAAATGCATTACATTAGTTTATAATTCTGTGGGTAGAGTGAAAGAAATGCAAGTTCAAGAAGGAAGAGAATAATGTAAAATTTCCAACTGTTAAGAAGAGCCTGTCCATGTATTAGTTTTAAGTGGAAAAAAAATTAAGTGGATAAGGTGCGTATAAAATTCCTGTGGTACTTAGGCTCTAGTGGATACATTTTTTTAAAGTGACATAACAGCTTTTTCTAAATGTTAATATTTACAGTACAACAGTTGTCCTTTGCCGTTATTTAAATGATGAAGCTTTTAGATCTCAAAAGAGTCAACTTAAAAGTACCTAGTTTTCCAAAATTCTTTCAGGGATCATGCAACCGTAGAAGTTTCAAGACTACAGGTTTCAAACATTCTTTACCTAAAGATGCAAACATTTATACAGCACTGTGTGCCAGAAACTGTTCTAAATCCTCCAGTCGTATTAACTCATTGAATTCTAACAACAACCTGATGGATTTTGTTCTATTGCCATCATCATCATCTCTGCCTTATAGATAGGGAAACTGAGGCACACAGTGGGTAAGTATCTTACCTAAGCTAGTGGGATCAGAGTTGGGATTTGAATGTGGGAAATTTGGCCCCTGAAACCATGCTTTTAACTACTACACCATACTAGGCAATTTGTATTCAAGTCAACCAACTCAAGGATTGCATCAATGCCTTATGCTGTGTAGCAAGTATAAATTTTCAAGCCAACTTATAGAGTTACAAAAAAAGAAACATAATTGTCTATTCCAATAACAATTCCCTTTCAAACTGCCATTCTGCCTGAAGACAGAGAAACCACTTACAGCCAGGTCCAAGGTTTTTTAAGTTATTTGAGGTTGAAACTCGGTCAACTTTAGGATTTTTTTTTGTCTCTTTTCTCCTTCCCTGGATGGCATTTAAATCTCAGAGAATTATACAGTGTCATGACATCAGATAAGAGACACTGCTCATGCTAGCATCTTCTGAGGTATAATGCATCCTACCTGGTCCTGGCACATCCTTCCATGAAGGCATCTGCTGAGATGTCTATTTTCCTATCAGCCTCCAGTGGTCAGTCCAAGCACCCTGCTCCTTTATCTTGTCAGCAAGGCCCCTCCAGGTGGCCCTTCCAGCTCCTCAGCACCACTTCTCTTCCCTTCATTGGGTGGGATAATTGGGCTGCTCTCCCATGCCACTCTAGGCCATGAGCATCGGGGCCACTGATCACAGTTAGGCAGCCTCTCCAAGGATAAACTGTCACTGCTGAGTGCCTAACTTGTCAGCTGCAGCAACTAACACTGAACCTCTGGACTCGGTGACACAATCCAGAGACTCCAACAGCAAGGGACCTCGTGTCAGTTTTTGTTTTTGTGTTTTGTTTTTTTTTTTTTTTTGGCTGTGCTGCATGGCTTGCAGGATCTTAGTTCCCCCAATCAGGGATTGAACCTTGGCCCTCGGCAGTGAAAGCACTGGGTCCTAACCACTGGACCGCCAGGGAATTCCCCCTCGTGTCAATTTAATTGCACTGGATTCCTTTTATCCTGGATGAAGCAGCGATCTGATTTTATTGGAAGAGAGTCTTAATCTGGATTTCCCTTCCGCCAAGCTTCTGCTTTGGTACCACCATCTGTGGGCTTGCTGACCATCTTAGTCACCATCATGCTGTCTCACTCAATATTGCCTCTGAAGTGCACTCACTTTATGGTGATGCTTTCATGTGAGATCTGAACTGGGAACTGTTGAGGAAGAGTTGGCAGAGTGTGAGGCCTCCATTTTGCTGGTGTGACTTCGCAGGTGTGATGTGGCTCTGGAGACAAGTATTCTGGCAGCAGCTTCCTGATCCTAGGTTGTAGCTATCGCAGAGTGTTCCAGGAGGACAATGGCTTGCTTATTTCCAGATGGTGACCAAGATGGTGTGATCCCGAAACCATAACCTGGGAGGGCAGATTCCTTCCCGAGTGATGTAAAACTTTCATTTCCCATGTTGGGACAGCCTACGATGTCTTGGAGTCATTCCTTGGGGCCCAGCTTAGTGTTTGTTCCTCTAGTCTGTCAGTGATTTTTTTAGTACCTAATTCCCTGTATTAAATGCTTTCTGATTAAAATAGCTAGCATGGTTCCTATTATCCACAACAGAACCTTGCTTATTATAGTGGTGAACTTCCTAATTAAGATATCATATATACAGGTGTGATTCCAAAGATGTCACTTAGAAGTTCTAGATTTGTAACTGGATGTAGTAAATAATGAGACTTTGGGTTGCACTGCTTTTGGTGAGTGGGTAATTGCATTTTGAGTTGCATTATGTTGAAGTGTTTTTTTCTTTTAAGTGTAAATATGGGTAGGCGGGAAATAATACATTTCAAGTTGGGCAAAGAAATTAGTGTATTATGTAGCCATTAAAAAATTCTTTTTAGGGCTTCCCTGGTGGCGCAGTGGTTGAGAGTCCGCCTGCCGATGCAGGGGACACGGGTTTGTGCCCGGGTCTGGGAGGATCCCACATGCCGCGGAGTGGCTGGGCCCGTGAGCCATGGCCACTGAGCCTGCGCGTCCGGAGCCTGTGCTCCGCAACGGGAGAGGCCACAACAGTGAGAGGCCCGCGTACCACAAAAAAAAGAAAAAAAAATATTTTTAGCCACTAAATTATCCTTCTTAGATTCAAGAAATCCTTCACCTTATAAATTTTGGAGGGAGGCAGAACTCTCTTTCCATTTTAGAAGTTGGAAATACCAGATAATTGCTTTCCCATCTTCCTTTGCAGCTAGACTATAGGCAAATGATCTAGGCGCAGCCAATCAGATACACCTTCCTGCAGCACAGACAACAGCATTTGCAGAAAGGCTGAGTTCTTGGGGCAGTGGTGGTTATAATGCCCACAGTGGTGTCCAGTGTTGGAGGCTAGTGGTTTTCAAGCAGTACAAGTTTAGTACTCAGTGGTGACAGCCATGGTGTCTTCCCCAGCATGTCTGCAATGTGTACCTCAAACCTGGTTCTCCAGCTTCCTTGGGTAGTTTATGATCTAGTCAGTGTTATGTTTTTTTAATTAATTAATTAATTAATTAATTTATGGCTGCATTGGGTCTTCGTTGCTGCACAAGGGCTTTTCTCTAGTTGTGGAGAGCGGAGGCTACTCTTCGTTGCGGTGCGCAGGCTTCTCATTGCGGTGGCTTCTCTTGTTGCAGAGCACAGGCTCTAGGTGTGTGGGCTTCAGTACCTGTGGCACGTGGGCTTCAGCAGTTGTGGCTTGCAGGCTCTAGAGCGCAGGCTCAGTAGATGTGGCACACAGGCTTTGTTGCTCCACGGCATGTGGGATCTTCCCAAACCCGGGATCGAACCCATGTCCCCTTCATTGGCAGGAGTATTCTTAACCACTGCGCCACCAGGGAAGTTCCTAGTCAGTGTTATTTAATAAAGTCTTTTTTCTTACATAAGCTAGAGTAAGTTTCTGTGGCTAGCCACTGTAATTGTCAACAACTGTTGTCTAGCAAGGTTATAGAAACATTTTGCAAAGTATATTCCACGCAATCCCTGCAACACTAGTGTCCCCAGAAAGGCATTCCATGGCTAAATAAGTTTGGATAACAATGTATCTCTTGGAATGATTTATAATTAAAATTAAAATTTTAGAAATTCTGAGAGGTCTCACAGGATATTTTTATTTGCTACTAGATGGAGTGTGAAACCAACACATGGAGGGGGGTGGAAATAATGAGAAAACTGCAGTGAAACATGTTTGGAGCCAGTGGATAAAGTCAACCTCAAATACCACTTTGTGGACTTCAAGATATATGACCTAATATTCCAACAATTTAAGTCAGCTGAAGCTTCGCTTCCCATTACTTGCCATGAAAAGCCATGAAGAACTTCATCTAATATCTTGGCCTCTCATTTATTTGGGCTCCTTCTCATCACTGACCTCCACTCTATCTCAGCCACCAACTCCAATGGTCTCATTATCACTCAAAACTCTTCTACCTTTGAAACCTTGAATCAGAAATTCCATTCTCTGAGCACAACCACCTATCTATCCTTTCAACCTAACTGATCAATATCTTCCATTACACTTTGACCTTATCCAGATCTTCTGATATAACTCCCTCAACTTTGCCCTGGTAAATCTACAGACCTTCCCTGTATCTGTCTCATCTTCTCCTTCTATCCTTTTATTCCAGTGGAAGGGATGATTTCTACTTATCAGGCTAATCCTTCCAATGAACTCTGGAGTCAGCCTTTCCCTGTCCTCAGATTTTTTTTTTTTGCCATAAATGTTTCTCTCTTATATCATCAATCTCTCTTTCTCTATTGGGTTATTCCTATGCAAACTTAAACAAACACTTATTTCTCATCTAAAAACGAACCATCCGTGGACTCTATGTGCCTCCCCAGCCTGACTCACACTGTCAACCTTTCCTAACCTAACCTCATTTTCTCTTTGACATTCTACCTGTTACACTCTGGCTTTGGCCTTCACAACTCCACCTAAATGGTTCCTGTTAAGGTAATGGGAGGAGATATGGAATTGTGAAGTGAATGAGGAAAGTCTGGCTGATAAAATCATTTTTGAAAGTTCTCTTTCTAATTCAGATTTGCATGGATGATACAATCCCCCCATATATTTGATATCATGTGCCAATAAATATTGTGATATGCTGCTGACCAAACTATCATATATTTGTACATTGCTTTAGGACCCCAAAAGGACCACAACTGCTGAAAAAAAGGAAATGGATCCTTGTGAACTTTCTTCCAGTGTTCCTTTTCAAATAGGTCAATAGCACCACCCTATTGTTTTACATGCCAGAAACCTGAGACCCATCCTTGACATCTCCTTCTCTTTATTCCTTAATTGTCAATTACTGTTCATTCTCTGTCCTAAATATTTTTTTAAAAAATCCATTCACTCCTTGTTATGGGCTGAATCATGTCCTCCCCCAAATTAATATGTTGAAGTCCCAACCCTCAACCTCAAAATGTGACTGTATTTTGAGATAGGGCCTTTAGAGAGGTAATTAAGTTAAAATGAGGTCATATGGGTGGGCCCTAATCCAATATGACCGATATTCTCACAGGAGGACATTAGGACACAGACACACACACACAGGTCAGACCATGTGAAGACAGAGGGAGAAGATGGTCCTCTATACGCTAAGGAGAGAGGCCTTAAGAAATCAACCCTGGGACTTCCCTGGTGGTCCAGTGGCTAAGACTCCACGCTCACAATGCAGGGGACCTGGGTTTGATCCCTGGGCAGGGAACTAGATCCCACATGCCACAACTAAGAGTTCACATGCTGTAACTAAGGATCCAGCATGCCGCAACTAAGACCTGAAGCAGCCAAATAAATAAATAAATATTTTTTAAAAAAGAAGAAGAAAGAAAGAAATCAACCCTGATCTCAGAATTCTAGCTTCCAGAACTGTGAGAAAATAAATTTGTTGTTAAGCCACCTAGTCTGTGGTACTCGATGATGGCAGCCCAAGCTGACTAATACACACTTCTTCATCCATATCATCACCACCGTAGTCTAAACCACCAGCATTTGTCACCTAGACTTTTAGTGTAAGATCCATCAGGGCAGGGCTTTTGTTTGTCTTGTTCACTGCTGTATCCTCAAAGCCTAGTATAGAATCTGGCACATGGTAGGTATTCAATAAACATTAATGAGATGGCTAAATAAATGAATAGCTTTTTAGGTGGTTTCCTTGCATCCATTTCCTTGCCCCTCTCTCCACATGTTCTCCGCAGGGACTGCTTTCTTTAGTATAGAATTCTGGTTATGTCATTTCCCTGCTTGAAACTCTTCACTGTCTCTCCTCCATTACTCCCAGGATAAAGTCCAAAATCAATAATACTGTTTAAGTGAGTGGTATAATTTGGCTCTCAAATCTCTCTCCAGCTTCATTGCATGTCATTCTCTCATTCTATCACAAATTCCAGCCACATTTGTTTTCTTTCCATTTTTCAAAGTTCTTCATGGTGTTTATATATGTTATTCTCTCTACTTGGAGTGTCCTTCCCCATATTTTTACCTAATTCATTCTTCAGAAATCCCACGTAAAAGTTGCTTTGTGAAATCTTCCCTGATCATGGCACCAAAATAGGTTTTTCTTTTATATCTCCCATTACTTTTCCTTCAAAACAATGATCACAATGGTAATTATTGATATGGTTAGTTGTGTAATGTCTGCCTTCCTTATCAGAGTGTAAGTTCTGTGAGAATGGGAACTGTATCTATTTTGCTTATTACTGTATTTCTAGTGCTCAGTACCTTCAGCCATGCCTGGTATACCATAAATGAATAATTGTGTTAAAGCATGGGCACTTTTAATTTCCTAGGGCTGAACATTTTATTTTAGCTATCATGTACCAACTGCAAGCCTAAGGTCCAGAAGTAGTACAAAGGAGGGAGTGATTAAATTCCCTCCAAGTGAGGATGAGATGGATACAAGGATGAGTAGGGAGGAGTCTTCTTGATAAAGGAGGGGTATTCAGGAAGGCACTCAATGTAGAAACAAAAGCCTATGCGAAATGCTGAAGTATAAAGCAGTTTTTATACTGCAGACTTACAGTATGTTATTCTGTATGGCCAGAGAAAAGGACCAAGGGGGTTCGTGGTGGGAGATAAACCTAGAGAGAAAAGGACCTGGCTGAATTTGTTAAGGAGGTTGGATTTTATTCTATCATGCAGTAAACATCACCAGCTTTTCCAGTTCTTTCTTTTGTTTAGGTCTGCTTTCTCTCTTACTATCCATGGATATTTGTAAAAGTCATTTAACCTTGCTGAGCTTCAGTCTCCTCTTGTTGAATGGTTGATGAGAGACATGAAATAGTGTATGGAAGGCACTTCAGAAGGTTTCTGGAATATGGTAAGTGCTTACCAAATGTCAGTTCCCTTCCTTTCAGCCCCTATATTCAAGCTGATTTCAGCACCATGACTGCTGGTCAGTCCAGCGAGATTGCAGTTTCCCTTTAGACCACAAGGGGGAGTATGAGACTGAACCTTTGCAAAGGGTCACAGGGCATCTTAAGCATCCCTCAGCAAGCCCTCTGAGAACGAGGAAACAGATGTTTTTCCAAAATTAGAGAGGCAACCTGACTTATTTTATAGAGTTTAAGCGAGTGCAACTGTTCGTAAGTTCCCTAGACATGTATTTGAAGGGAGAAATCATTGGCAAGCATGATATACTTAGTTATGAGTTGTCAGATCCCTTGAATATCCTATTAAGCACCCCCTAATTTACATACATTATCACTTTTAACTGAACTCTCTTAAGGAGCCAATGAAATAATTCTCATCCCCATTTTACAGATGAGTAACCTGTGTGATCAAGAGAAATTCAATCACATAACTAGCAATGGTGAAGGTTGGATTTGAACTTAGACCTCTTTGATTCCAAAGCTTATGTCCTTTTGATTATCCCACACTGGTTTACTTCAATCTCTTTTGAAGTCACTGCTCCAGCTTTCTCTCTGGTGTCCTTGTCCTCTGTATCGTGGAACCTCTGATCCATCTCCATTCTATAAGCTGAGTTCTCTCTAAAGCGTAAATTTGGCCATCTTCCCCCTGGAGAAAGCAGTGTAACAGCTCCACATTGCCCTGATCTTTGAGTCCATCATCCTTAGCATGGCTGCCCAGGCCCTGGCTGACCTCTGGCTCTGACTTCCCCTCCCACCTCACTTGTCACCTGTACTGTGCCCATCCTGTCTGTGCTTCCAGAGACCTACAGTCCCTGATGTTCCCTGAAGCCTTCATATGATTTCATAACTTTGGGCCTTTGCTCATCATGCTGATGCTTCTACCTGGGTTCCTTCTCTGTGAGTTTAACTCCTACTGATCCTTGAAGACTCAGCTTAAGTCTCAACTCTGCATCCCAGGACCTGCCTCCTAGCATGAGGCCTAACTCTGAGGCTCCTCCCCGTTGATGTGTCCCACAGTGAGAAAAGAGCCATGTCTTGCCAAATTCATTAATGTGGCTGATTTTAGTCTTGGCTTCCCCTACTTTCAGTAGCTGAGAAACCATGGGCTACTTATTTCTTCCTCACATCCAGGATGGTATGAATCTGTCCCTACTTCATATGTTTACTGTGAAAGTTAAATGAGATGGTGGATGTAAGAAACCTTTTGTGAATATTTGTATGCCTATTTATTCAGCAAATTTCCCCTGACCCCTTCTAAGAATGATCCAGGAGGTCATGTTGGGTTGCAGTTTGGCCTATGCCTTTGTGAACTCAGACCAGTGGGTCTTACAGCCTGCTATCCTGCACCAGACCCTGAGCAACTTGGGTCAGGGACCATTTGTTATCCACTCGGGTGTACAGCAGGTGCTCAGGTGATATTTGTTGTGTGGGTGAGTGAGTGAACGAATGAATGAGTGAATGGTATTCAAGGTAGTGGGAGAAACTGAGGCAAATTCATGGAGATGTTACGAGCAGGTCACACCCTGGGAACCAAAAGTAGTTTATTCTGTTGGAGCTTAGGGCAGGATGGGGGAGTGTCCAGTAATGAGGCTAGAGGGTAGTTGAGGCCAGACCACAAGAGGCCATATGTGCACATTAACAGATTTAACCTGGGTTAGGAAGAGTCCTCTGCTGCAGTATGGAGTGTGGATTACAGGGGAAGTTTGGAGGCTATCATGGGCATAGGACAGTGAGAAAGCTGTGGCCGTGCAATGGAGAGTTCTCAGGGAGTATCATGGACAGACTTTGGTGAAGGATTGGTAGAGTGGGCGAAAGAGAGAGGGGTGGTGGGTGGGACCTGGGTTCTGAATATTCACATGTTGAATGCTTCGGGTGTGTATGTGTGTGTGTGTGTGTGTGTGTGTGTGTGTGTGTGTCTCAGATTCCTCCCCTGTTGACAGTGGTATGCCCTGATGATGGCGCAGTGTCCTCAGCGTGCATTTTCATTTATTTTACAAATAAAAAGACTGAGGCACAGAGAAGAAAGAAGGAACGATTAGTGTATGAAGTGGTGTTTGAGATACTTATCATTTTTTCTCCTTATCCAAATCTGTTCCCATTCCTGTGGTAGATTGGTTAAAGGCCATTGATTCCTCCCTTCTCTATTCATACCCCTTTGTGATGCGACTTTGCTCTTCTTCTCACTCAGAGCTCTTTGAATCTGGGCTGGGCTTGTGACTCGATTTGGCCAATAGAATGCAGTATATGGGGTGCTATGCAGTGTCTGAGGCTAGGCCTCTAGAGAGATTGTACCTTCTGCCTTGGCTCTCTTGGAACACTGCCGCGAGACCACCACGTAAACTGGTCTGGCCTACCAGTGGATTAAAAGCCGCGTCGGGGGCGGGGGGCTTCCCTGGTGGCGCAGTGGTTGAGAGTCTGCCTGCCGATGCAGGGGACACGGGTTCTGTGCCCCGGTCTGGGAAGATCCCACGTGCCGCGGAGCGGCTGGGCCCGTGAGCCGTGGCCGCTGAGCCTGCGCATCCAGAGACTGTGCTCCGCAACGGGAGAGGCCACAGCAGTGAGAGGCCAGCGTACCGAAAAAAAAAAAAAAAGCCTCGTGGGGAAGAACCATGGCACTTAGCCCTCAGCCAATACTAACTGCCAGGCCTCCGAGTGACCTTCCAGCTGAATGCTGCTCACGAGTGATTCAAGGTAAAATCATCAGATGAATCCACTCAGCCAGCCACAGAATTGTGAGAAATAATAAATTGTTGCTGTTTCAAGCCCCTGAATTTTGGGGAGTGGTTGTTATGCAGCAACAGATAACTAAAACAACTTCTCTGCTCCTGTTACCAGTAAATGGCTTCACTGTCAACCTGGTTGTTTATGCCAATTCCCTTTCCCACACAGCTCACATTTAATCTGCCACCTGGTCCTAAATACAAATCAAATGCCTCTACTTTCCACTTTCCCCACTTCTATGACATGAGTTCTGGTCCTCTTCATCTCTCACCTGGAGTTTTAAAGCAATTTCTGATGGTTCCCTATCTCCTTTCTCCCTGCTCCCTACTCTCCCCATACCATCTATCACACCCACCACAGTCAGAGCTATTCTTCTTATATGCATATGTAACCAGGTTACTCCATTGCTTCAAACCTTTTGCTTGCAAGGTAATTTCCCAAACCTTTAACATGATTTACAAGGCCTTAGGCCATCTAGTCTGTGCCTTTCTTCCCATCCCTGTCTTCTACCACTTCTCTCATGAACCCTATGTTTCTAGAGCTGCTTTACATGTTCTGGTGACTTTCTGGCACCTGCTCCAGCTCCCCTATTATAGGAGGCAACCCACTGAAGGGGTGAGAGAAAAACGCTTGACCTGCCAACATATCTGCATTCCTAGGCTGGCCATGAGGGACTCACACTGGGGTGTAGATCTGAACCTTGTAAAGATTTGAACGTTCCAAGTGCAGTCCACACTTAGGCTACTACCTTTTCTTTTCTTCTTTCTTTCTTTTTTTATATTGAAGTATAGTTGATTTACAACGAGCCTACTACCTTTTCTAAGTGACTGATTCTCATTCAATAAAAAGCATCAATTTTATATTTCATATGAAAACTAGGAGCTAGAGAAGGCTGATTGCTCTGGCAGCTAGAAAAGATTTAAGGTAATTTTGTTTGTAGGACTCTTAACCACAGTGGTGTTCACCAAGCAACCATGATTCTGGGGTTTAATAGAAAGAGCCCTGGACTTGGAGTCAGACAGACCTGGTATCTGGTTCTGCCATTTACCAGATGTGTGACCTTGGAAAGTCACTTAAACTTTCTGACTTCTGTTTGCTCATTTATAAAAAGGGGATGGCAATCCAAACCTTGTATGATTGTATTGAGGACTAAATGAGACAAAAGATGTGAATGAGCCCAGTATATTTTAAGTTCTTAATGATTATAATTGTTAGCCAATCTGATCTAAGACAAAAGGTAGCGCTTTGTCTTTCTTCCTATTCTTACTTGGCTTTTGGATCTGGAAGTGAAGACAGTCCAATATAATATGATTTGTTTTGTATTCTCTCTGGTGGTCACCTGCTAGTCAATAGGGAGGCACAAATGATAAAGCCCAAATGTCAGATATGGCCTCCCTCCCCCTTTAAGATCTAAAAGCAGTGAGCTTGAACCTCGATTTTTACATTGATTTTTACATTTGATAACCCTTGTAAGTTGGAAGACCTCCTGGAGATTTCCACAAATTCCATGAGGGCTTGTGCTCTCTTGGTCTCTGCCTCTACTCTCCTTTTTCAACTCAGAAAAACAAAGCCCATTGCTCAATTTTCCCACTCACTCATCCTTACAACTCCTCTCTCAGAAAGCATTCCTGAGTGTAATGGTCTTTACTGAAGTCTTGAGAGTCACAGAAATTGGTTACATTATATGTGCAACAAACAACTTCTCCCATTTAATGCATTCCAGTGTTTAAACACCCTTTGTACACCTGCCATGGGAGGGTTTCTTCTGACCCTTTATCCATGTAGCACCTACCCTTACAATGATTTTCTTACTCATCATTTTCCTTTCCTCCTCCCAGCTCTCTTTATTACCTCTCTCACCCATATTGCTAAGTGAATTCCAAATTCTTTTCCTTTTTTTTGCACAGAACAAGTTGGTGTCTCCCTTCTCCTCTCACACTTACATATCCACACTCCTCACGGCCCTAAGTAGGACAAAAGGACCTCTGAACACTAGGGTCTATCTTTCTTGGAAGGCAGTTGTGGTTGAGAAAATAGAATTTTTTGTTCTGTTATAAACACGGTGTTTCCTATTTATTGAGGGCTTACTATGTGCCTGTCAGGTGCTTTCCAGTAGCTATCTCATTTTCTTATTTGATCTTCAAAACATTATTGCTCTTTCTACAAATGAGGATGAGGTGCATGTGTCAGAAAAATGGGGTAATTTACATAAGATCATACAGCAGATAAGTGTGTAGAACAAGGATTGAAAACCATATCTGTCTGGCTCCAAGTCTGTGCTCTGTCCACTTTAATACATGGCCTTTCAGGGAAGAAGGAGAAAGTGATGTGAAGACCTGAGGCAATGTAAACACAATACCATCTGTTCTCATATTGTCTCTCAACTCTAAAAGGATGGTTTTATGTGTTATCTCATTATTCTTGTGAAGAATGAATAATGATTATCATGACACCCATTTTGAAATAAGGAAACTAAGGCCTTATGGGAGAAAGGGAGTGAGGGAGCAGGCAGTGCAGGATATTTGATTTTAAGATCACAGAGGCACTAGTTCTGTGTGATTAAGAAGTTCAAGGTATGACCATGGGAGGTAATGTGAAGAGGAGACCAAGGACTGAGGGATCAGGAAACCACATGGCTACCGAAGGCACCAGGAAGATGGAAAGACAGGGCTAATGAGAATGACCATGAGCCAGGGGCTGAAATCTTCAATACATAGGAGCACTTGGAGGTCAATCATGTCCTTGGTGAGGAAAGGTGGAAGGTGGCATGGCTGGAGACCAAAGGAGAAGGAATTTTTGTACAAGGGTGGAAGTGGCAATGCCGACCCCACCTCCTGGTCCTGTGGTGCATGGGGAGTGAGAAAGTGAGAAGCCTTCCGGCAGAGGGTTACAGGAGGAGTCCTGGAGGAGGGTCAAGCTTTAACAAAGGTAAAGAAGTAACCTGGGGGCTTCCCTGGTGGCGCAGTGGTTGAGAATCCGCCTGCCGATGCAGGGGACTCGGGTTCGTGCCCGGGTTCGGGAAGATCCCACATGCCGCAGAGCGGCTGGGCCCATGAGCCATGGCCACTGAGCCTGCACACCCAGAGCTGGTGCTCCGCAACAGGAGAGGCCACAACAGTGAGAGGCCCGCATACCGCAAAAAAAAAAAGAAAAAAAAAAAAAAGAAGTAACCTGAGTACTCTCTGAAGAAGCAGAGGGTGTAGGAGAGTTTGTTGACAAAAGAACAGGATTCTAGAGGGCACAGTGGAAAGGGCTGCCAGGACGTGGACAGTGGGGAGATGAGTGAAAGGGAGTGGGTGAAGAAGCTCAGAACAGTTCAAGGATGAGTCTGAGGGAGAAGTCAGACAACCAGAGGGGCTGTTTATTGGATGGTTCCTCGGGCCATAGAGACAAATTGTAGATCAGGTCATAATGGAATGTGGGGAAAAATTGTTTTGGTATATGACTCAGGCCTCTAAGATTTTTTAAAACTGAATTATAGTTAATTATAGTTAATTATAGCTAATGTTGTGTTAGTTTCAACTGTACAGCAAAGTGATTCTGATATATATATATATATATATTCTTTTTCAAGACCTCTAAGATTTGAGAAGGGCGAAGAGTATGGGGAGGGATGATGATTCTAAACCAAAGCTGGCAGCTGGCTCCTGTGACCTCAGGAAGACTTGAAGTCCAGGTCCACTTGTGAGGGTGGGGTGCTGCTAATCACCACTTATACCTGCCTTCTCTGACAGAGTTGGGACTTCCTAACAACCAGGCAAGAACATTTTCTCAGTCCAGGCTACTGTTGGTAATTGGGAGCCATTGAAAATGTTTTGTTTCTGTTTGTTTCTTCAGGGTTGATGGTAACATGGTGACATTTAGAACAATCACTCAGGCTGCTGACATAGAGGATGAATTGGAGAGTGGAGGCAGGGAGACCCATTAGGAGGCTGTTGCATTAGTTCAGGCAAGAAGTGTTGAGGCCTGAACCAGGGCTAGAGCAGTGGAGATGGAGAAGAGGGGAAGGGATAGGATATGTTACGGAGGCGTCCTCACCAGGCTGATGGGATGTAGGGTGTGAAGGAGTGCATAGGGTAGAGAACAATGCCCAGGTTTCTGGCTTCATTTCCAGCTGTAGACAGCCGTCCAGATTCTGCCTCTCTATCCGGGGTCTTGTGAGGATGAAGCGGTGTAAGGACGACAGGGGAGTGCTTTAGAAATGGCAAAGCTACAAATCCATCATCATCTACATTATCATCGAAGCTCTCTGATCACCCTAGTTAAGTTCAGTGTATGGAATGAGGAGTGAGAATTAAGATAAATCACGATAGTCACCCAGATATTGGGGAGCTCCGGGCCCCAAGATACCTCGGATTTCCTACACCTGCCCAGAGCTGGGGGCCCGGCGAATAGGGACTCCGCCCCTGGGCGGGGCATGGGTGGGCCCTGGACGCGGTGGTGGCCCAGCCCCGCTGCAGCCCGAGCCTCAGCCCGAAGTCGCTGCGGTGGGGACCAGACCCGCCCCGCGAACCCACTGAGCCTTTTGCCGCCCGCCGCCAGGTCCAGCGGTTCCGCGGCGCTGCCAGGGAGCGAGCCTCTCGTCCTCACCCGGAGTCCCAGGTAAGGGGCGCGGCCCGGCAGCCCGCCCGGGGAGGATGTGGGACCGATTCCCGGCGCAGGGCGCTGGGGACAGTGAGTGGGCGTTGAGAAGGAGCACAGGGCAGCGGAGGGAACACCAGGGAGAAGGGGCCAGGCGAGGCCACTAAGGAGGGGCACCGCGGCAGTGAAGGGGCGCGTAGCCTGGGGAGGGGGCGCTGAGGAGGGTCTACCCGGGCTGTGAGGGCCGCAAGGAGAGCTCCAAAGGCAGGAGCAGAGGGACTGAGGGAACGAGAAGGAGGGCGCCGGGGCTGGGGAAAGGATGAGCGGCAATTGGAGCGCAGTGAGGGCTTGTTGAGGGGGAAACGGGGGTGGGGGTGGGGGGGAGAGGCAAGGAGGGAGCTGAGAGGGACAGTGAGGGAAGAGGGTACCAGTCAGCCGAGGGGCGGGGAAGGGGGTGCTGAAGCGAGAGGACCGAGAGGAACGAGGGAAGGGAGCGTGGAAGTGAAGAGCTAAGGGGAGGGGACTGGCCGGCGGGGGTCGTTTCGAGCTGAGAGGAGTGAGATGACGAGGGGAAGGGGCGCTGGGCAGGAAGGAGGTGCTGGGCCGGGAGAAGGTAAAGTGAGTGTGGTGTGGTGCCGGAGCCCAGGTGGGTCTAGGCAAGGGGGGTACCCTGAGTGCGGGAGAGGGATGGGGCTTGGAGGTGGGAAGCTTGGAAGAATGGGAAGGTGGGAGGCAAGGCTGGGTCTATCCAGGCTGCAGAGAAAGGGGGTGGGGAGCTGATGGAGGGAGAGAACCAAGGCCTTGGATATGGGCTGTGGGCACCTGAGTTCTGGCTAGGGGTGGCGCATGGAGAGGCACTGGAAGAGAGCAAGGGGTTGGCAGCCGGAAGTGGAGGAACTGTTGGGGAACTTGGAGAGTTTAGGCTGGTAGATGGGCTGGGTCATGGTGCAGAGGAAGCCAGGTGTGGGTTGTGGTGTGGGAGTGGGAAGATGATTGGGGCCCAGAGTGGAGTCCAAGGGCATCTAGCTGGTAGCTGTGTCTTAGATCCTCAGAAGGCTGAGGAGGGGGCACAGGCACTGGCCCCTGTTACACTGCTGCCTGGGGTCAGAGACAAGAAGAGAATCGTTGACAGAGAAATTCATCCACAGGCTGACTGTTCTGGAGTCCAAGTGTGGGAAGAGGTTTTAGGGAGGGAGGTGGCAGCTAATAGAGGTGTGGAGGGGAGTGGGAGAAGGACAGGGCCATCCATCCCAGCTTCTTGGAATCCAGATGGAAAAGGGTGGGGGATAGTAAAAGGAGTTGGATGTGTCTCTGTGTGTGTGTGTGTGTGTGTGTGTGTGTGTGTGTGTTTGCTCACCTGTTCTGAGCTTATAAAGGGAGGAAGACAATGGAAGTCCCTGAAAAGCCCTGTCTGTGGTACTGGGAAGCCCTGGTGCTGTGTTTGCCCTAGCAAAGACATTCTGCCAGAGGATGGTGGGTCAGGGAAGACTTCCTGGTCATGAAGGATTTAGCTAGCTGCAGAGGAAAGAATGTTCCTATCAGAGGAAACAGTATGGAAGCAGGCAAAAATATAAAATGTTCTTCAGTCCAAGAAATAAATCTCCAATTTCTTAAGGATTACAATATGAAGGGAGACACCAGCAACCTATAGAGGATGTTTAAGAAGGTTTCTCCTCGGGTTTCCCTGGTGGCACAGTGGTTGAGAGTCCGCCTGCCGATGTAGTGGGCGCGGGTTCGTGCCCCGGTCCGGGAAGATCCCACATGCCGCGGAGCGGCTGGGCCCGTGAGCCGTGGCCACTGAGCCTGTGCTCCGCAACGGGAGAGGCCACAACAGTGAGGCCCGCGTACCAAAAAAACAAAACAAAACAAAACAAAAAAAAGGTTTCTCCTCTAAGCTGGAACTCCTATGGTTTCTCTTCATCTCTCCAGAGTACAGCACAGGGCCTGGCACACAGTAGGTGCTCAATGAATGTTGATTGAATGACTAATTGAGCTGTGGCTGTGCTCCTGCCTCTCTCATGTACTGGTTTTAATTCTTCCAATAGTTTGCCCGGAAGTCACTTTATTAACTCATTTTATAGATAAGGAAACTGAGGCCCAGGGTGTGATCTGCCTAAGGTTACACAATTGCGTAGAGAACCAGGGCTCAGCCCAGGTGTCTGACTTTGTCCTTGTGCTCTTTCCTTCAAAAGAGAAGTTCATCCATTTACTTCTTCACTACATGTATTCAGTTGATCTCTTCTTGCTGGATTTTAAGGCTGTCTCCTCTTCCCTCTTTCCTGGCTGAAGTCAGGTTCTTCCTTAGATGCTTATCAGACCCAAAGTGTTGTTTGTTTTTCCGCACCAACCCTTGGAGGAGCTATTTCCTTCTTTCCCTCAGCCTGGGACCAGATATGACTTCCCTGGGCCTTCATCTGTATTGCTTGTCACGAAGACAGTGAGCTACCCAGCTCTGTCATTTATGTGACTGTCAAAAAAGAGAGAGAAGATATGATTGATGCTTATCTGACAAATGCAGTTCTGCAGACACCACATGTGCCTTGACCTGTCTGCTCAGATCTGCCTCAGGCAGCTGCCTGCTGGGGTGGTTTTTACTTCTCTTCCCAATGTCTGTGTAGCCCCTGCCCCCCTCTTGAGAAGATCCCCTTGTGGGCGTCCACATGAACCTGCCTTCCAACTGTACCTCTCAGCTCTCCCTGTTCTCATACCACCTTTTGGGAAAGCTATGCTGTGTGCACATAAACAAATGTTGACAGTACAGTATGGCAAGTGCTAGGAAAGAGATCTCAGGGTGCTGGGGATGCTTTTCTACTCACCCTAAAATTGTTGTAGTTTTTATTTTCCCTAAGCCCAGTCCACTCTGGGGGTAATCAGATGACAGAAGTTCTAGTAATGTTGCTCCAACTGACTTGCTGTATGACCTTTGACAAATCACTTCTCTTTGTGAAGCCTCAATTTTTTTTACCTGAAAATGAAGGGGAGTGGATCAGACCAGGAGCTGAAACTATTTTTTACTCTTGCCTTGCACCTGTGGCTGACATAGCTAATAAAGGCAGGCACTTTTCCAACTGATTCTACGCAAGGCCAGGTGTAGTTTTCTCCACACAGTGTAGTTATGAAGCACCCTTATATACATTTTCTTTTTAAAAAAATTTATTTATTTTTTATACAGCAGGTCCTTATTAGTTATGTATTTTATACATATTAGTGTATACATGTCAATCCCATCTCCCAATTCATCATGCCCCCC
The DNA here is from genome assembly GCF_026419965.1 of Kogia breviceps. NCBI lineage: Eukaryota > Metazoa > Chordata > Mammalia > Artiodactyla > Physeteridae > Kogia > Kogia breviceps. The sequence goes on from NC_081310.1 coordinate 158,964,421, forward strand.
CCCTCCGCTTCCCCCCCTTGGTGTCTATACGTTTTTTCTCTACGTCTGTGTCTCTATTACTGCCTTGCAAGCCATCTGTAACATTTTTCTACATTCCACATATATGCGTTAATATACGGTGTTTATTTTTCTCTTTCTGACTTACTTCCACTCTGTTATGACCGTCTCTAGGTCCATCCACATCTCTACAAATGACCCAGTTTCATCCTTTTTATGGCTGAGTAATGTTCCATTGTATATATGTACCACATCTTCTTTATCCATTCATCTGTCGATGGGCATTTAGGTTGCTTCCATGACCTGGCTATTATAAATAGTGCTGCAGTGAACAGTGGGGTGCATGTGTCTTTTTGAATTATGGTTTTCTCTGGATATATGCCCAGTAGTGATATTGCTGTGTCATATGGTAATTCTATTTTTAGTTTTTTAAGGAACATCCATACTGTTCTCTATAGTGGCTGTATCAATGTATATTCCCACCAACAGTGCAAGAGGGGTCCCTTTTCTCCACACCCTCTCCAGCATTTGTTGTTTGTAGATTTTCTGATGATGCCCATTCTAACTGGTGTGAGGTGATACCTCATTATACTTCTGATTTGAATTTCTCTAATAGTTAGTGATGTTGAGCATCTTTTCATGTGCCTCTAGGCCATCTGTATGTCTTCTGTGGAGAAATGTCTAGTTAGGTCTTCTGCCCATTTTTTGATTGGGTTGTTTGTTTTTTTTAATATTGAGCTACATGAGCTCTTTCTATATTTTGGAGATTAATCCTTTGTCCATTGATTCGTTTGCAAATATTTTCTCCCATTCTGAGGGTTGTCTTTTTGTCTTGTTTATAGTTTCCTTTGCTGTGCAAAAGCTTTTAAGTTTCATTAGGTCCCTTTTGTTTATTTTGTTTTCATTTCCATTACTCTAGGAGGTGGGTCAAAAAAGATCTTGCTGTGATGTATGTCAAAGAGTGTTCTTCCTATGTTTTCCTCTAAGAGTTTTATAGTGTCCGGTCTTACATTTAGGTCTTTAATCCTTTTTTTTTTTTTTTCCGTATGTGGGCCTCTCACTGTTGTGGCCTCTCCTATTGTGGAGCACAGGCTCCGGACGCGCAGGCTCAGCAGCCATGGCTCACAGGCCCAGCTGCTCCACAGCATGTAGGATCTTCCCGGACTGGGGCACGAACCCATGTCCCCTGCATCGGCAGGCGGACTCTCAACCACTGCGCCACCAGGGAAGCCCTTTAATCCATTTTGAGTTTATTTTTGTGTATGGTGTTAGGGAGTGTTCTAATTTCATTCTTTTACATGGCTGTCCAGTTTTCCCAGCACCACTTATTGAAGAAATTGTCTTTTCTCCATTGTATATCCTTGTCTCCTTTGTCATAGATTTGTTGACCATAAGTGCGTGGGTTAACCTCTGGGCTTTCTATCCTGTTCCATTGATCTATATTTCTGTTTATGTGCTGGTACCATATTGTCTTGATTATTGTAGCTTTTTGGTATAGTCTGAAGTCAGGGAGTCTGATTCCTCCAGCTCTGTTTTTTTCCCTCAAGATTACTTTTGCTATTCGGGATCTTTTGTGTCTCCATACAAATAAGATTTTTTGTTCCATTTCTGTAAAAAATGCCATTGGTTATTTGATAGGGATTGCATTGAATCTGTAGATTGCTTTGGGTAGTACAGTCATTTTCACAATACTGATTCTTCCAATCCAAGAACATGGTATATCTCTCCATCTGTGTCATCTTTGATTTCTTTCATCAGTGTCTTATAGTTTTCTGAGTACAGGTCTTTTACCTCCTTAGGTAGGTTTATTCCTAGGTATTTTATTCTTTTTGTTGCAATGGTGAGTGGGGTTGTTTCCTTAATTTCTCTTTCTGATCTTTCATTGTTAGTGTATAGGAATGCAAGAGATTTCTGTGCATTAATTTTGTATCCTGCAACTTTACCAAATTCATTGATTAACTCTAGAAGTTTTCTGGTGGCATCTTTAGTATTCTCTATGTATAGTATCATGTCATCTGCAAACAGTGACAGTTTTACTTCTTCTTTTCCTACATTTTCTTATTTAAAAATCACAGCAGCCTTCTGCAGCATGTAATGTGATCATATCATAGATGAGGACATTGAAGCTCAGAGTTTAGGTGACTTGTCCAGGTTCATACATTGAGTTACTGGGAAAGCTGGGACCAGTAGCCAGGCTTTTTGTTATGATAAAGCTGTCACTCTAAAATCCCTTCTAATTCCAGTAATCTAAGAGTGCCAACAACTGCATCAGAAAAATGAAAACCAATAATACAACATTTACATCAATAATCTGGCACAAGGCAAATGTTCAATAAATGTTTACTGAAGGGAGTAACATGCCCAAGGATTTACTCTAGGTTCATTGTTGACAGGGTATATGGATGGATAAACCTCAGCTGAATCTAGAAGGAGAGACAGACAGTTAATTGTAAAACAGGCTCAAATTATAGAGCCCAGATCAGGGAGAGGGCACTTGAACAAGATTTGACTGTTCAAAGAAGTGAATTAAAAAATGAATTAAAGTGAATTAAAAAGCCAGTGAATTAATATTTATTGAGTACCTCCCATAGATCAAGAAACCATGCCAGATTATTTACATATGGTAACTGCTCACTCTATTGGTACCGGAGCTCAGTGAAGTAGGTGGTATTTTCTCTGTTGTAAGGTAAAATGCTGTGGCTTAGAGAGCTGATATGACTCACCCAAGAATTCAGCTGAAGAATAGAGCAGGAATTTTGACCTCTCCCATATTACTTCATGGTACTAGGTCTAGTCTCAGCTGTTAGTTGTGAGGCTTGGGCAAATCCTTATAATTTCTGGCCCTCAGTTCCCTTCTTGATCCAATGGGGATAGTGATCTTTGTCCTTCCAGTTTTTTGTTTTTTCTTTTTTTTTTTTTTTTTTTTTTTTTTTTTTGGTTTTTGTGGTACACGAACCTCTCACCGTTGTGGCCTCTCCCGTTGCGGAGCACAGGCTCCGGACGCACAGGCTCAGCGGCCATGGCTCACGGGCCCAGCCGCTCAGCGGCATGTGGGACCCTCCCGGACCGGGGCACGAACCCGCGTCCCCTGCATCGGCAGGCGGATTCTCAACCACTGCGCCACCAGGGAAGCCCCTATCCTTCCAGTTTTATCTCCCAGGTCTATCTAGAGGATAAAATAAGATAAAGGAAATTGAGGTAAGGATCAAATCTGTGTTTCAATAGAGTTATACTTTGACCAGGGGTTCCATTTCTAGGAATCTCTCCTAAGGAAATAAATGGGAAAGAGAGCAAATATGTAAAGAAATGGTCACTGCAACTTAATTTTTATGATTAAGAACAGAAAAATAAATATATGACTTTAAACAATTGGTCATATGACACAACCACAGGATGGAATAAAGTGTAGTCAACTGAAATCATATTTACGAAGAATTTTTAAAGTCTCAGTATATGATATAATGTTAAGTGAAAAGGAACAGGATACAAAACTAATTATCTCAGCTATTAAAATATACATGGAAGATATAGACTAGAATGTATTGTATGTTATCATATATATATATATATATATATATATATATATATATATACATATAAAGTATGAACAGACCTCTGTGCTTATATATGCAAAGACTATCTTTGAAAGGTACATAAATCGTTAACATGTTTGCCTCTGGGGAGAGGAACTAGAGACTGGGCATCAGGGGTGGAAGCAACACTTACTTTTCACTGTAAACCTTTAAGTTCCATATTACCTACTTTTTATGCTAGAAGTTAAGAAAATAATGCAAATTGCAGATGGTGATAAAGTAATACTTGCAAATAGTAAACTTTGTCTGAATTATTTTCAGTGTGTGTATTACCCTTTTTTTATTTTTTATTTTTTTTATTTTTTATTTTTTGGCGGTACAAGGGCCTCTCACTGTTGTGGCCTCTCCCATTGCGGAGCACAGGATCCGGACGCGCAGGCTCAGCGGCCATGGCTCACAGGCCTAGCCGCTCCACGGCATGTGTGATCCTCCTGGACCGGGGCACGAACCAGTGTCCCCTGCATTGGCAGGCTGATTCTCAACCACTGCGCCACCAGGGAAGCCCCCTTTTTAAAAAAATACTAATTACTGGTTTATTGTAAAAGTGTAAAGGATACAACTCAGGAACAGCCAGATGGAAGAGATGCATAGGGCAGGGTAGGGGGGAAGGGTGTCTTGGAGCTTGCAGGGTCTCTCCTAGCACATCAACGTGATCACCAACCTGGAAGATCTCCACACCGCTTTGGTTAGGGTTTTTTATGAAGATTTCATTTCTGTAGGCTTGATTGATTAAGTCATTGGCCTTTAGTCATCAACTTAATCTCCAGTCCTTCTCCCCTCCCCAGAGGTTAGGGGGTGGTACTGAAAGTTCCAACCCTCTAATCATGTGGTTGGTGCCTCTGGCAACCAGTGCCCACTCTGAGGCTGTCCTGGAGCCCCAGCCACCAGGCATCTCATCAGCGCACAACAAGACACTTATCATTTGCACTTCCAGAGGTTGCAAAGGTTTCAGGAGCTCTGCCTGGAACCAGGAACCCAGACCAAATACATGTCTTTTATTATATCACAATATCACAGTGCTCAATAAATGGGAACTGTTATATGGTTATTGTCACCATCATATCTCTCATGGGAAATAACGAGTACTCGACAAATATTTGCTGGTAATATTAAGGCCTAGGTTTACTACAGTGTATTACCTTTTAAATTAAATAATAAGGTATAATTTCAAAATAGATGACAATCTGGTGCGTGAAAAAATAAAGGAGGAAATAAACTTCAAATGTTAACAGTGGCAGTTTCTGAGTGGATGCCATGTCTGGTAATTTAAAATTTTCTGTTTTACATTCTTGTGTTTTTTTCTAATGTTTTGTAATGGATATATCTTTCAAAGGAGAGATTTTCTGTTTTAAACAAACAAAGACGACTAGCAGCAGAGTGGAGGATGGTATGAGGTCGTTGTGATTGCTTCCCTTGTTTTGACTTGCTCTTTTGGCCTTTTTTCTTTTTTTTTTTTTTTTCCAAACTCAGCTTAGGAGCTACCCTTACAGGAGCCTCTCCTTGCCCACCATGCCTCCAGGTTGGGTTAGGTGCTTCTTATGGGCTTCCTCAGCCAAGGCTTCCCTCTGTCTTATCACTTATCCACTGCTTTGTTACTCTGTGTTTATGAGTTTTTTACTCTAATCTGTGGCCACTCAGAGGTCGGACACCATGTCTGATTCATACTTGTATTCCTTGTGCCCAGCACAGGGCTTGACCCAGAACAATGTGTTCAGTAAATATTTGTTGAAGGAATGAATAGGAGGAGCTGGGCTCCACCCCAATCCTGAGACAACATTTGGGGCAGGTGCAGTGAGGGGGTGACTCTGAGTAGTGTGTATTTCCTCTGTGATGTTGGGGTGTGGAGTGAGTGTATGCAGGGCGGTGTGACCATTAAGAGTTAGGTGATCCAGGGTGATACTGGAGGTGTGTTCCTAAGTGACCACAGGTCTCTCCTGCAGATGGCTTCAGTGACTGATGGTAAAGCCGGAGTCAAAGATGCTTCTGACCAGAATTTTGACTACATGTTCAAACTGCTCATCATCGGCAACAGCAGTGTTGGCAAAACATCCTTCCTCTTTCGCTATGCTGACGACACCTTCACCCCAGCCTTCGTCAGCACCGTGGGTATTGACTTTAAGGTGAAGACAGTCTACCGCCACGAGAAGCGAGTGAAGCTGCAGATTTGGGTGAGTCCTGGGCATCTTGGGCAGAAGTGTCCCAAGAGCTGACTCGTTTGCTGGTACAAAGGCTGGGAGGTGGGGCCAGTTTACAACTTCTGGGTTTTATGACATTAGGCACCAGTGCTATTGTGTATCTGGTCCCTGGCCTATCCCTTGTTGGTTTTATACAGTTTTGCTCTCCTCTGGGAACTCAGTTGCTTCTGCTGCTTAACTGTCCAAAAGGTTTTATCCTGGCTTATATTGATGAGTAACCAAGAATCTGGGCTTTGGAGTTATAGACCTGGATTCAGATTTCAGTTCTGCCAGTAACTAGTCATGGAACCTTGACTAAATTACTTAACCTCTCTGGGCCACGCTTTCCTCTTTGGAGATTATAATAGCATCTATGTCATAGTGTTGTTGGGTGCTTAACATAGTTCCCGGAACATAATAAATGCCCAATAAATGTTAGCTACTGTATCCATAATCTATTACTCTGTAATCACTTCAAAACTTGATGGCTTAAAACAACAATAATAATTCATTAACACACAGTTGCTGTGGATCAAATATTTGGGAGTGGCTTGGTTTCTGGCTTGTGGTCTCTTATGAGGTTGCTGCCAGATGTTGGCTTAGGTTATAGTCATCTGAAGGCTTGAGTGGGCCTGGAGGATTCCCTTCCAAGGTGGCTTACTCACATGTCTGGCACTGGCTTTAGCAAGAGGCCTTCATTCCTTTCCATGTGGATCTTTCCACAGATCTGCTTCACTCCACAGAGTGTCTTCATGGCATCTCCTAGGGCGAGAGATCCAAGAAACCAAACAGGAAGTGGCAGTGTCTCTTATTAGAGTATTCTGTTGGTCGCTGATTCAGTGTAGGAGGAAACTACACAAGGGTATGAATCCTGGGAAGTGGGGATCATTGGAGACTATCTTGGAAATTGGCCACCACAGCTACTATTATTGGTATTTACCAGTGGTACTAATAAAATTTATATGTATTTGAGATGATATAGCAACATGTACATCATATACTTTTCTATATTTAATTAGCACTGGGATTGGAAATTTTAGAAATTTGTGATTTAAAGTATTCAAAACATATATTATCAGTCCACTCAACATTAATACATTGTACGTATATGTTATTAGTATAGTCTGTATACAGTACTTTTCTTTTTACAAATTATTTCCATGTGTTAATACTGTCTCACAATCAACCCCATGGGACAGATATTCAGAGAGTAATTAATTTGCCTTAGGTTGACCATTCAGCTACAAAATGGGATTCCAACTCAAATCTTCCGATTCTAAAGTATGTGCTCTTTCCTCTACACTGTGCACATTAGGTCTTATAGAGCCCATATTTTCATTTGTGATCATGTTAAGTATTACTTTATATAGAGATAAAAGTTCATTTTATTTAGCCTCTATTAAAAGCATTGAGGAATCAAACCATTAGAAATGCAAGAAGCTACGCATTCCATTTAGTTCATTGGTTCTAGAAGTGTGGTCTCCAGATCAGCAACGTCAGCATCACTGGGAATTTGTTAGAAATGCATAATCTCAGGTCCCTCCTCAGATCCAAAGAATCAGAAACTCTGGGGTACAGCCCAACAATCTGTGTTGTAACAAGTCTTCCAGGTGGTTTTGAGGTTGGCTAAAATTAAAGAACCACTGATCTAGTTTAACTACCTCATGGTGAGAATCAATAAGCATTTATTAAGTACCTGTTCTGTGCCCAGTGCTTCCATTTATGTAGTCTGACATCCTCCCTGCAGCCAGTGCACAGAGGGGGCTGAAAGCAAGGGATATTTGGAGCATGGTGAGCAATACAGTGAAAATGGATCAAGGCTGTGAAAGAGCAGGGAGGGGTTGCTGAGAGAGAAATTTGCTGGAGAGGCTGTCAGGTGGAGGCTTGGGAGTCAGGGAGACCTTGGACAACAAATAGAATGTTTTTGAAATGGGCCAGAGGGTACATGTCTGATTATTCCTTAGGGCACTGAAGAAACTTACTAGAGTTTATTCTTGTCTTTGTATATAAAATAAATGTTTACTAATATTTACCATATGGATTGACATTCATTTTATCTCCACATTTGGTGCTCACAGATCCTACACTCAAAAAATCTTCAGGTGGGAGGAGATACTCTGCCCTTTAAGGGGTTGGCAGTAGTGGCTCCCTCACTCTTTTATTCATTTTCGACCCTTTGTGAGCTTTTGCAGTTTTCTTGTGCTTAGTTAAGTGGATTTATTGACTGTACTACCTCATTTTAACTAAATGAACCCCCATTATGGATATGTGGATTTAAAAGAGTCCTACCAAGAAACCTTTGATTGAAGACTATATTAATTATAGTAAGCCTAAGTGAGCACAGAAAATGGCTAGACTCATATCTCCCTGACACCTAGCACAAGTTCATTGTCAGCCATGTTTTGAGGTAAAATCAATGACAATTTAATTAGATCTGACATAGTCAATCACACTGCTTTTGGTAAAAAAAAAGTTAGCAAAGGGTTTTGTGTGTGTGTGTGTGTGTGTGTGTGTGTGTGTGTATGTGTACGTGCATGCATGCTTTTCTGTAGCAAAAAATAAAAATTTTCTGTACTGTTCATATATGCATTAAAACAAACATTTAAATATTATTTGTCATTTTAATGTATTTTAATATCATTTGTGTACAGAAGTAGGTATAATATATATGTATATGTAATCTAAGTAAATATACAAATACTGTGAGTGCTGTGCCTACATTTTTCTTACAGGGGTATGAATTTGGAGACTACTACCATGGGCATCGGGGAGCATAGAAGGGTTTTAACAAAGTCAGATTTTCATTTTTGAAAGATTTCTGGCTTCAGTTTGGGAGGGTAGATGGATATGAGGCAAAGAAACTAGTGGTTTGGGTAGGTTATAAGGGCCTGAACTAAATGTATCAGTCTGCTCAGGCTACCATAATAAAATAGCACAGACTAGTTGGCTTAAACAACAGACATTAATTTTCTCACAGTTCTGGAGACTGGAAGTCCAAGATCAAGGTGCCAGCAGGTGTTGATGTCTGGTGAGAGCTCTCCTATTGGGTTGCATATGGCTGGCTTCTTGCTGTGTGCTCACACAGCCTTTCCTTGGTGCTCACAATGGAGAGGAGTGAGCGAGCTCTCTGGAGTGTCTTCTTCCAAGAACACTAATCCTATCAGATCAAGGCCCCACCCTTATGACCTCAATTAACCTCAATTACTTCCTTCAAGTCCCCATTTCCAAATATAACCACACTGGGGGGTAGGGCATCAACACATGAATTTTGGGAGGCCACAAACATTCGGTACATAACACTGAGAAAGTGATAAAATGACATAAGTGATGGAAATGAGGAGAGAGAATTAAGATTAAAATTTACAGAATTTGATGATTAATTAATTGTATAGGGAGAGGGAGGAACACATATCTTTTTCTTTTTTTGTGGTACTTTTTTTTTTTTTTTTGCGGTACGCGGGCCTCTCACTGTTGTGGTCTCTCCCGTTGCGGAGCACAGGCTCTGGACGCGCGCAGGCTCAGCGGCATGTGGGATCTTCCTGGACCAGGGCACGAACCCGTTTCCCCTGCATCGGCAGGTGGACTCTCAACCACTGCGCCACCAGGGAAGCCCCCACGTATCTTCTTATACACATCTATTTATACATATTTACTTCTCTGAGAGTTCTGTGATTTTTTAAAATTGTGTGAGCTTTGGTAAGTCACTTTACTTCTATGAATAGTTAATATTCTCAACTGTAAATGTCTCACAGGTTTGTCGAGGGAGGGGCTGTATGATAACATAGTATTGTGCCTGGCACATAGTAGGAATACAATAAATGTTAGGTTCTGTCCTTTCTCTCCTCCTGATCTTCATGCAAATGGTAAGTGGGTTCCCTCACAGGGTTTCCCACCTGTGATTCCAGAAGTGCTGGAACAGCAGCATCCAGGGATTCACTAGCACTGTATGAAGTGTTCAAATAAATTTTTCAAGCTCATTTGATCTCTCCCAGGGGATTTCAAAGAAGTCATTGTCAGGTTGGAAGCTGGAGAGGGAAGAAGAGGAGATTATGAGCATCACTGAGCAGGACCATTCACAAAAGGAGTTTCTGTCATCTCTGGGGGATCATGAGGGTATTGGTAGTGCCTTGTTCCCCAGGGTCCCTTGCCATATAGGTCCCTGAGAGTCTCTGTGTCCAGAGAGGTTAATTATTGTATAATAGAGAAGAGAATCTTAGTGGGGAGGTGAGGGTAGGGGACAAACCTCATTAATAGAGAGTGAGAGCATGCACAGGTGTGGAGGGAGGGAGAATTGGTAACTCCACAGCAACACACTTGACTAGAGGCCACTTACTGCTTGGGTGCTTGTTGCCAAGCAACTCCTGGAGACACGTGGGAAGAGAAGAGTGGGAGAGGGCCTTCCACTACCTCCATGTGGGGCCCATTGCAGGGGCTATTGGGTCTGGTGCTGGCCAAGGGAAGGATCCAGGGGTCTGTGGGATGACTGAGCTGACCCACCACTGTGGAGTCCTGCATTCCAGTCCTGGCTCTCCCTGAAGTTCAGCCATTGTGTGATCTGGAATAACCCCTCCCCTCCATGGACCTATTTGGACCTATTTCCCCAACTATCAAAAGGAGAAAATAATCCTTGTTCTTCTTGCCTCATGGGATGTTGTGAAGTTCAAGGGAGGATATGGAAAGGAAAGCCCAAGAACTATGAAGTTTTGAGTAGATCAGAAGGACTATGGATATTGTGAACCATGTGAATTCTTCCTGCATGTGCTTTAAATCATTCTTTGTGTCTTCCACCTTCCCTCTGACCCAGGGAGGCAGTTATCTCCTTAAAGAATGGGTGGTTGAGCCCAGAGATGTCAAGTTACTTGTGCAGAGCCAAACAGTAAACTTCATTCTTTTATTCATTCAATAGACATTCATCTGGTACTCCCTCTGTGCCAGGCATTGTGCTAGCAGTGGGGAAACGCCCTTCCTGCTCTCCTGGAGTTAACGCTGTAGCAGGAAAGATAGATACTAAGTACATGGGTGAAAAATATCTAATTTCATCTGTGGTAAAGTCCGTGAAGGAAAAAAATATAGACTTGTTTCAAACTCAAGCACTGAGACACAGAACTCAGGAATCGCTGAACTGTGACTTAGGTCTCATCCCCCGCATGCAGCTGCGTTCAGGCTCAATTCTATTCACAATTTAAAAGGCTGATGATTTTCACCACACCAGCTCACTCCAGGCCTGGTCTCTGTCAGGGGACGTGGTGGCAGGGGCCTCCACTGTGGAAGGAGAGAATGTCCTTCTCGCTCCCACCAGGGAGGCTTTTTTTGGTGACCTTCTCGTCAAGAAGACTTTAAAGATAGGAGTGTCTCATGTGTCCGGGGTTACTTGTATAGAGACTGCGGAATGGACTGGCTGGTCTAACATTTTTCTATCAAGAGTTTGAGAACTCTGTGTTTTGTGAAGGATTTAAAGGCCACTGTCCTCACTCCTGGGCTTGTCCTGGTATTGCTGTTGTCCATCCTCTATTTTTCTCTGCAACTCCCTCTTCTGAAACCCTCAGTCACTACAGTGCTTGCATGTACCTCCATTATTCTAATTGTTTTGTTGTGTTGGTGATGATTTTTTTTTTTTTTGCCACACCATGAGTCTTGCAGGATCTCCGTGTCTGACCAGGGATTGAATCCAAGCCCATGGCAGTGAAAACGCGGAGTCCTAACCATTGGACTGCCAGGGAATTCCCTTTGGTGATGATTTTGAAAAGACAATGTGTATAAAGCACCAGCGTAGTCTTTGGAATGGAGTAAACACTAAACAAATAGTAGTTTTTATTAAAGTTCTAGGGAGATCAAGAAATGATACTCCTTGTCTTCCCCCCTTAAGTCTGGAACCAATTGAGAGATAGATACAAGAGTCAGAGAGATGGGGAGTAATGTGACAGCCTTCTTAGTGATAAAACTAGGATGAAGCACATGGCCCAAGTCTTCAGGGAATTGGAGCTGGCTAATACTTCACTCTGAAGTCAGATAGACATACAGACCCAATCACAGGCCCACATGAGTGGCTAGCTGCCACTAACTCCTACAACATGCTCCCAGGGTCAAAGTCCATGTGGCCCAGACTTACTAATGTTTAAGGCTTGAAACATTCCACCTAGGTCTACAGTAGAAGCCTTGATCTCCATGGACAGTCTTCTTCATGGAGGGGGAAAGGAGGGTCCTTCCTCCAACAGCTCTTTTTATAATTAAAGAAGTGGAAGTAAGCATTCGCTCCAAAGAGAGGTTGGGCAGAATGATGAAATCTGGGAAAAATAGGAGGAGTCTTAGGGGGTTTCATGGAAATCCTAAATTCCATAGTGTGGAGAGTGACTCCCTACATAACCAGGAGCTGAGAACAATAAGACTAGGGTGAGATAGGCTGTTGGTAGTCAGTTAGTTTCTTTCACTCACTAGCCAACCACCCACATAGCTGCCTTGATGACATTTAGGTTACCACATGGCTTTGGAGTCACTTATAAATATTAAAACGTGAATATCAAATCTGGGAATGTCAAAGACCTATATCTTAGGACCAACAATATAAGAGTATAATAAAATGTAATGGAGCTTAGGAATGTGGGGAAAGGCCATACCAGAAACCCAGACTAAGGAGGACTGTGGCTCTTGAGCAGTCATTTAACAAATATTTACTATGCCAGACAATGGGGCTAGAGAAGTTAATATGAATATGACACATTCTCTGCTCTCCAGGAACTGGTGAGAATGAATTTACCTCTGAGCTCCAAAAATGAAGTAAAATGAGTAGCGTAATTCTCTTGTTCTGTTAAGGGAAGCAAACTGGGACATCAAGAGAGATTGACTTTTCCCTTATATATTTAAGAATATATAATAATGGATTATTATACATGATTGGTCAGCTGTTTAATGGGCATCTGCATTTGTTTCCTATTGCCTCTCTGACACATTGCCATAAATTTAAAACAGCATGGCTTAAAACAGCATGTGTTTATTATCTTATAGATCTGGAGGTCAGAAGTTCAAAACGGATGTCACTGGGTTAAAAATCAAGGTGTTGGCAGATTTGTGTTCCTTCTGGGGGCAAGGGGAGAATGCATTAACTTGCCTTTTCCAGCTGCTAGAGGCTGACTGCATGCCTTTGCTCAGGGCCCTTTCCTCCATCTTCAAAGCCAGCGGTGTAAATTCTGTCAACTTCTCTCTCTCTCTGACCTTCCTGCCTTTCTCTGATAAGAACCCATATGATTACCTTGGGCTCTTCTGAGTGATCCAGGATAATCTTCCCATCTCAAAACCTTAATTTAATGACATTTGCAAAGTCCTTTTTGCCATGCAAGGTAACATATTCATAGGTTCTGGGGATTAAGACATGGATATCTTTGGGGGACCATTATTCTGACTACCACAGCATCCATTAATAGCATGGAAATTATCTAATATAAATTCTCCCCATTTTTCAAGGCTCTAACTCAGGTTCCCTCTTCTCTAATGACAGACTCCTCTGCTAACTCCCTGAAACAGGTACTGTCTGTGTCTTAGGCTAAGACTACCTGCTGAGAATGCCTGTCGTCTTCTTAGGTGCCAACAAACCTGTAAGCTTAGAGCTTATCACATCTCAGTCTCATTTTAGACACGAGGAGGCTGAGGTCCAGAGAGAGATAGGACTTAACTAAGGGCTCATTCCAAAACTCCTTATGCCACCTTCAGGAAGTTGAAATCTGGCCACCAGAACATAATGGGGACCCAGAGAGACCGATGGGCAGCATAGAAGAGACCAGAGGCTGAACAGGAACATGAGGGCTGTGACAGGTCCCTGTGGCTCCAGGAATATGGAAACACTTGCTGAGTACAACATTCTGTACTTAGCTCTTACAGTATTCAGAATTGATTTTTCTAGGCAGCAAGTTTCCTGGTGTGGCTGCAGAGACATGTTGACACTTTCATCTTCCCAAAGCCAGTAGGAATCAGCTGCTGGGGAGGTTTAATCTGATTTTTAAAATCACAACAAAGACTATGGGAGGTCAAATCAGAATCGCAGGCATAGTCCGCCTTTGTAATTTGCAAATGAATTAACCAGCAATCCTGACTGGCTATTCAAGGGGCCTCCACACTTTGGGGCCACCACTGCCTTCCCTCCACCCAAATTGGTGTGGGGGAAAAAGAAATTTGCACATTCATTCATTCAATAAAAATGTGTCACATGCCTATTAGGTGCCACGCACTGTCATCATAGGGCAAATAAACAGCTACAATACAACATAAGTGATATAAAGGGATGAAGAAAGTGCTGTGGGAACACAGGGAAAGGAGCTGCTGCCTCTACCTAGAAAAGTTATTTTCCGCTTCACAAAAGAGGGGGCGTTTGAACTGGGTGTTGGCAAATGAGTAAGAGTATTTCAGGTTAACGTTGGGGAAGATCTTTACAAGCAAAAGAAAAGACAGGCACAAAATCACAGTTGCTTTCAAGGACCCATTTTTTGCCTGACTGTGGTAGGCTCTGCAGGGATTGTTGAGACAACATCCCTACCTCTAAGGGGGCGCTCAAGTAGTAAGAGAGATATAGCATGTACACAAATAGCATCGATGCTACAGATATGAATGATGCCTTGAGAGAGGTACAGAAAGTTTTGAGGAGTTCAGAGAGGGAGTGCTCCCTCTAAGCTTGAGAGCAACAGAAAGGGCTCCATGGAGGAGGTGGCTTTATGGTAATGAAAGTTGGCTCTAGCATGTAATAACATCCTCAGAGGCTCTCCGTCTCATTCATCCAGCTCTGTGGTCCAGGCTGATCTCAGTTTTTGACTCAGCGGCAGTGTGCTGACATCCCTGCAATTATTTGTATGTTCAAGAAGCAATGCAGCGGCTTCCCTGGTGGCGCAATGGTTGAGAGTCCGCCTGCCGATGCAGGGGACACGGGTTCGTGCCGTGGTCTGGGAAGATCCCACATGCTGCGGAGCGGCTAGGCCCGTGAGCCGTGGCCGCTGAGCCTGCGTGTCCGGAGCCTGTGCTCTGCAACGAGAGAGGCCACAACAGTGAGAGGCCCGCGTACCACACACACACACAAAAGAAGCAATGCAGCATGTTGTCAGGAGCGCAGCCTTTGGAGCAAGCCAAACCTGTGCTCCAAACCCACTTCTGCCACTGTCACCTTGTTCAAGTCCCATTATCTCCCTGTACTTCACTTTCGTCTTTCTAAAATGAAGATAATTTTAGTAACAACCACATGGTGTTGTTGAGAGAATAATACAAGATAATCCTTAGCCTAGTGGCTGGTACATAGTAAATAATGCTTAATTGGTAGCCTTTATTCTTAATAACTCTGTTACTCTCAAGGGTTGATTTGTGGCAACTGGGAGTCTGGATGTGATCTGAGCTAGACTCTGCATCCTTTTTAGGAGCATCCACCCGAATTCTTTCTCTGAGTCTTGAGCTGAGTCTGCAGTGGTTGATGGCTGACCCCTTTGGCAGAGCCCTGCCCTGTTGGCACATGCTGCTTAGCTGGGGATAGAAAATGATTCAGAAAACCATAAAGAGCTCAGATGTGTGGTGCTGAGTGAATGCAGTAGAATTCCAAGAAGAAAGAGTTCAGCTTTGGGTAGAGTGGGTAAGAAAGGCCTCTGGGAGGAAGGTGGGGGGCATTTCAGGGTAAGGCAAGAGAGGAGGGTGTAATAGAGACATTCCAACCAAGGGGAGGGGGTCGACGTAGGCTGAGATGGGGCAGACTTTAAGGGATAGGGTGAGTTGCTATGTGCTTTGTACGATGGTCTTTCTGTGAGATGACTGGACTCCTCCCTTATCTCCCAGCCACAGCTCCTGCCTCTGCTCCACATCCCGTGTGCAGAAGCCATTCCAGCCACAACAAACTTCTATGCGTTTGTTAGTTTAGTTACTCATTCATTCAGCAATATTTACATTGTGTGCACCAAGCATTGTTCTAGGTGCTACAGACACAACAGTGAAAGTAACAAATGGAATCCCCTATCCCACATTCCCCTAGATTTAAGGGGGAGACTGGCAATAAATAAGTAAATACATAGTATGTTCTGTGATGTTAAGCACTCTGGAGGAAAATATAGCAGGATAAGGGGGATAGGATAGGATAGGAGGGCTGTTTATAAATTTAATCAAGGTGGTCATGGTGAACTTCACTGAGCAAGACACTTTTCAATAAAATCCTGAAGGACGTGTGGGATATTTGGAGGAAGAGGATTCCAGGCAGAAGGAAAGGCAAGTGCAGAAGCCCTGAGGCAGGGGTATGCCTGGGACATTCCAGGGATAGTAGGAGCCCGGTGGGGCTGGAGCAGGGGAGTGGTCAGAGATGAGTCTGGAGTTAGTGGGAGGGCCAGACTGTGTAGGGCCTTGGAGTCCTTTGTAAAGACTTTTGGTTTTTTAACCCAAAAAGTATAATTGATATACAAAAAACTATACATATTTAATGTATATAATTTGATGGGTTTGGACACATGCATATACCTGTGAAACCATCACCACAATCAAGATAATAGACTTATTTATCAACTCCAAAAGTTTCCTTGTGTCCCCTCACCCTCTCTTTTTTTTTTAGTAGTAAGAACTATTAACGTGAGATTTACCCTCTTAACAAATTTTTAAGTGCACGGTACAGTTTTTTTAACTATAGGCATTACGTTGTACAGCAGATCTCTAGAACTGCATCTTTTTAAAAAAAATTTATTTTATTTTTGGCTGCGTTGGGTCTTCATTGCTGCACGCAGGCTTTCTCTAGTTGTGGCGTGCAGGCTTCTCACTGCAGTGGCTTCTCTTGTTGCGGAGCACGGGCTCTTAGGTGTGTGGGCTTTAGTAGTTGTGGCACGTGGGCTCAGTAGCTGTGGCTCGCAGACTCTAGAGTACAGGCTCAGTAGTTGTGGCCTGTGAGCTTATTTGCTCTGTGGCATGTGGGATCTTCCCAGACCTGCATTGGCAGGCAGATTGTTAACCACTGCACCACCAGGGAAGTCCGAACTTGCATCTTGTGTAACTGAAACTTTATACCAATTGATCGATTCCTCATTTCCCCTCCCCTCAGTCCCTGGAAACCACTGTTCTATTTTCTGCTTTTATTTGACTATTTTAGATATCTCATATAAATAGAATCATGCAGTATTTGTCCTTCTGTGATTGGCTTATTTCACTTAGGTTAATGTCTTCAAGGTTCATCCATGTTGTTACAAATGGCAGAATTTCCTTTTTTAAGGCTGAATAATATTCCATTGTATGTTTATACCACATTTTCTTTTTTTTTTATATACCACATTTTCTTTATCCATTCATCTATCAGTGGACATTTGGGTTGTTTCCATATCTCAGCTATTGTGAATAATGCTGCAGTGGACTTGGGATTGCATATATCTCTTTGAGGTTCTTATTTCAGTTCTTATGGGTACATACCTAGAAGCAGAATTGCTGGATTGTATGGTAGGTCTATCAAAGGACTTGAATAGACATTTCTCCAAAGAAACATACAAAAGAGCCAACAAGTATATGAAAAATGCTCAGCATCGCTAATCATTAAGGAAATGAAAATCAAAACCAGGAGATATTTCCTCATACCTATTAGGATGGCTATTATAAAATTAAAAAGATAATAACTGTTGACAAAGACTGGAGAAATTGGAGCCCTTGTACGCTGTTGGTGGGAATGTAAAATGGTGCAGCCACTATGGAAAACAGTATGGAGTTTCCTCAAAAAAGTATTTGAAGGCTTTGGGTTTTACTCAGGATGAGACAGGAGGGTTTTGAGCAGTGGAATTACATGATCTGACTTATATTTTTTAAAATAAACTTTATTTTTTGATAATTTTAGAATTATAGAAAATTTCCAGTGATAGTACAGAGAGTTCCCATATATCCTTCACCCAATTTCCCTAAGATTAACATCTTATATAACCATAGTGCATTTGTCAAAAGTAAGAAATTAAAATTGGTACAGTTTTATTAACTAAGCTATAGACTTTATCTGAATTTCACTAGTTTTTCAACTAATGTTCTTTTACAGTTTCAGGATCCAATCCATGTTGCATTTAATAACATTTTAAAAATTGAGATATAATTCATATATCATAAAATTCACCCTTTAAAAATATACAGTTCAGTGAGTTTTAGTATTCACAAAATTGTGCAACCATCATTACTAATTCCAGAACATTTTAGTGTCTTACATTTTAATATTTAACAGGATTGCTCTGAGGCAGACTTACGTCTATTTCAAGAATAAATTCTAAACCGACAAAGGGCAGAAGCCGGCAGGATCAGTTAGGATTTGTAATAATCCAGGCTGGGAATGATGGTGGCTTGAAGTAGGGGAGTAGCAGTGGTGGTAGTGAAGGAGGTCTGTGGTGGTAGTGAGAGTGTGTATACACTGAAAATATTGTTAACAGGATTTGCAGATGAATTGGATGTGGGAGAGAAGGAAGGGGAGGAGTCAAGGATGATCCCAAATGTTTGGGCTAAGCAACCAGAAGGTTAACGATTCCTCTGACTGAGATATGGAAGACTTCAGGGAAAGCAGGATTTGGGGAGACAATTGGGGACTGAGTTTTGGTTATGCTAAACTTTAGATGCCTATTAGATAACCAAGTAGAGGTACAGAATAGGCTGTTGGATAAATGAATCTGCAGATCAGGGCAGAGGCCCTGGCTGGAGATATAAATTAGCAAGTCATTAGCATAGAGGTGGTATTTAAAAGAAGCCAACAAGATCAACAAGGGAAGGAGTGAAGATAGAAATATTCTAAGGATGGAGACCAGGGACATTCCAATATGAAGATGTTGCAAAGATGAAGAAGAATCACAGAGGAGATTGAAAAAGAGCAACTGAAAAGGAAATGTGTGGGGCCTTTGCAGCCAAACAGAGAGAGAGTTTTCCAGAGGGAGAAAAGATAACTGTGTCCAATGCTGCTGCTTAGTCTATATGAGGACTGAGACTTGACCACTGGATCTAGCAGCAGGGAGTTCATTGGTAACCTTGATGTGACCTGTTTTGGTGGAGTAGTGGGGATGAAAGCCTCTTAAGAGTGGGAGAAGAGAAACTGGAGACACCAAGTGTACCTAGCCCTTTCGAGGATTTTTGCTCTTTGGAAAAAGAGACCACTGAATGGTAGCTGAAGGTGAAGGGGGATGTGAGTCAGAAGAGGTTTTTGGTTTTTGTTTTTTAAGTTGGGAGAAGTAGCTGCGTGTTTGTGTGCTGGCGGAACAATCCAATAGAGATCAACAAACCAAGCAACCGACAAAGAAACAACACAAAACTGACACTATAGGAGGGAGAAGAGTTTCTGGGACAATATCCTTGACTTGGTGAGAGGAGATGGAATCACAAGCAGAGCGTGAGTCCTTGCTAGGAGCACAGACTGTGCATCCATATTAACACGGCAGAGCACAGAAGGAGTGGCCACAGGTGCAGCTAGGGGCTACGTGGGCTGGTGGGAGTTCTCTTGGATACAGTTTTTTGGTGGAATAGGAAGCAAGGTCTTCAGCTGAGAGAGGTTGGGGGAGGGGCGCAGAGATTCAAAGAGAGAGGAGGAAGGTGGGAGAGTGAATAGACTAGGGAAATAAAATGTGATTGCTGATTGGCATTAAGGCTCCACTTGAAATTAGGGATCATAAATTTAAATTTATGAATTTGAAGCATGGTTGTGTGTTTTTCTCCGACCATGTTTTGCTCTGTGGATGCAGTCATAGAATAGGCAGCGAGCTGGCTCTAATGAAAGTATTGTTTTGCTGAATGACTATGACAAAGCAATAGAGAGCCAAGAGAGTCAGGGGTGGGTGTGGGAAGCCATTGTCATAATTGCCCATAGAATTAAGGCTGGGCAGAGAAGAGGTGATGACGTAAGGACAGTAAAAAGATGATAGAGATTTAAGACTCATGCAGCTGGGAATCTAGAAAGAATGAGCTAGAAAGATCCTAGCGATCTGAGAGTGGGAGGTTGAAGTTCCTATTGGTACTGACAAGGTGCAGGGCATCATTGTGAGTGAGTGGCTGAGGTAGGGGTGGAGATCAGCATCACCAGAGGAGAGGAATTTGAGGGAACGAGAGTTCAAGATGTGGGAAGGCTCACCTCTGTGGCTATGAAATCACCAAGAATTATGGAGATAGTAACAGTGAAGCAGGAGCTGTTCACTGGTCAGTAGAGGGATGAGTGGGTGGCATAATCTCATGATGTGAGATCCAAAGCTGGAGGCCGTTTTGGTTTTTGAAGGAGGGAAAGAGAATGATCTGCAGGCAGGGGTGAAAAGCAATAACATGTATCCCACTTTCTGGCCCAGAGATTCAAAGGTGGTGAGAGAGGAGCAACCATCAATTTGGAGGCTTTGGGAGAAGCCGTGTCCTCGAGGAGAACCAGGTTTCAATCACAGCAGGGAGGTGAAGAAAACACCCAGACCAGAGGTTGAGGAAAATGAGATTTTCATGATGACCCACTGTGGGTTTCAGAAGGCCCAGGGAAAGGTTTCAGTGGGGAGAGGAGAAGATAGGATTAGAAAAGATGATGTACAGAGCTGCATGGGAATCAGAGTCCAGTAATTAGGGATGGCCTGGGAGATTTGGGCTTCTTACCATTCCTCACACGAATAGAAGGATAAAAGGTGCAATAAACCATATTGTAATGCAAACAGATGGCACCAAGGCAGACAGTGGTTGTGTGGGGTCATGAGAGGAGGGATAAGGGCCTTGCTTCCTCTTTTTTTTTTTTTAATGAGTTAAAAAAAATATATTTTGGCTGTACCACCCAGCAAGTGAGATTAGTTCTCCAACCAGGGATTGAACCGCCACCCCCTGCATTGGAAGCGCAGAGTCTTAACCACTGGACTGCCAGGGCAGTCCTGGGCCTTGCTTCCTCTTAATCCCTGCTTTTAGAGGCCCAGAGGCTGGCAGAGCTGCCATTCTTACTCAGAATGCCTCCCTCTCCATTTCACACATCTGTAATTATTGTGGCAATAATCAGCAACCACCATTTATGTAAAATATCCTCACCAGTAAAATGGGGCTAATAATACCTCCCGCAGGGTTCATGTGAGCTGACAGTGGCACTGGCTAGTGGCCAGCACTGTGCTGAGTGCTTTTAGCAACTCATGTCATCCTTACAACAACCTTGTGAGCTAGATATTGTTATTATCCTTATTTTACAGATAAGTAAACTGAGGTCAGGAGGAGTTAGGTAGCTTACTTAAGTTCATACAAATAGTAAGTGGTAGAGTCCAGATTTTAATCTAGGTATATTTGACTTCAAAACCCATGTATGCCCCATGCCCTGTACCCCACCCTCCTTGTTATATCTTTACATACATAAGGACTTGGGTGCTCAGAAAGCACTCAATAGATGGTGAAAATGTTAAGAGTTATAATTATTGGGCAGCAACTATATATTGTACAGGTATTTTACATGCCTTTTTTTTTTTCTTTAAGTCATTGCAATGATGGTGCACAAAACAGATGAGAAAACTAAGACTCAAAAGTTAAGGAACTTGACCAGATATTATCAAAATTAGTAAATCGCACAACTGGGAATTCAAAATTAAGGCTGTCTGCCGCCAGAACTTGTGTCCTATTTACAGTCATCTGCCTTCCCCATTCTTCCCATTGCCCTGTGATGCCCCAGGGACCTCACAGGTGGTTGAGAGTCAGTGTCACAGCTGTAACTTGGAATTGCGTCTCCAAGGAAACACCCTCAGAAAGGGATGGGTTATCTGTTGCAAACTATCTCCTGTTAACTTTCTAGCTCCCCTCCCTTTCTACCAGCCCTCCTCTCTCTCCAACCCCTACAGCTTCACAGGTGATTCTAATGGGCATCACTGATATACAGGTATGCCATTAAGTGGTTTGACGCTCAATGTAGTGCTCTATGAGGAGCTGCTGCTCGTTCTGGCAGAGTGGGAGGAGGGGTGGGGGCTTCCTTAGTTGTGGTAGAAGTAAAATGAAAACATGGCACCGGCCATGTGACAAGTTATGATGTCTCTGAATCTCTGTTTCCTCAGCTGTAAAATAGGAATAACATTAATGGCTACTTCTTAGTAGTGCAGTACAGATTAAAAAGACAATATAAGGAAAGGACCTAGCACGGTGCCTGTAACATATTAGGTGCTCAATAAACTTGCCCACAGTCGTACAGTGAGTGGTAGAGCAGGATAACTTCATGAATGTGCTATTGTGCTGTACTGTTGTGATTGGTCTTGGTTACTGCCATCTTTGAGATTGAAGCCATGACATTTACAGGGTAGAGTTCATCAGCAGAGAAATTAGATATGAGCCATGGACGTTTTACTCCCATTTTCAGTGGGGGATGGAGAGAACAACAGTGCTCTGCCCCTGAATATGCCCAGTTACCTTCAAAGGCAAGAGATTCTCCTAGCTTGCTTGGGTCCTGCCTGATGTGCTGCTAAGGGCAGGGGCAGGAGTCGGGCAGGCCACTCGACTGAGGATTTATAATTCCTTGCTTCTGCAGACTCCCCTTTCCCCCACACCATGACCCAGCACCATTGCCCCACACCTTGGGCTGCCAGGTGACAACTGGAAACTCTTATCCTCTCTGTACACCTGTGCTTCTCACCTTCCTCTGTGAAGACTGTCAAATCTGTGTTAATGACGCAGAGGCTCTGAGCTCAGGCCCGGAGTGGAGGTGGAGGAGAGGGGAGATGATGGGAGGTCAAGTCCAAGGAGGTGGAGGTGTCTATGCTCCCTCTCTTGAGCACCCCAACCACTGCCACCAGCTTAAAACTGAGGCTCCTCCTTTATTCTTCTCAGCTCTTGTCCTACTCATCAGTTGTTCATAAGAACCATTAATTCTATCCCCCAAATTTCTCTTGAATGCATCCCCTCCTCAGTTCTGTTCCATAAACATTTATCCACAGCAAACTGAGTCTGGCACTCTGCTCCTTTCCTACCTTGGATTCTTGTTCTCTCCCCCTTAGACTGTATCAGCAGCCCCAATGGATCTCCCTGCCCTCAACCTTGCTCCCTCCATATGCTCTCTGATCACTGTCACTCCACTGCTTAAAACCCAGGGAGGGCTGCCCATCCATACCCAGTAAACTCCTTGCCTGGCATTCCAGGCCCTTTCTTGCCTTCCCAGTTCCATCTTCAGTCACTCACCCTTCAGGCAGTCCACACTCCACCCATGCATTCTCCAAACCACCAATCCAAACACAGGATGCATTTAAAAAAAACCCAAACTTTATTTTTTAGAATAGTTTTAGATTTGCAGAAAATTTACAAATGATTGTGCAGAGAGTTCCCATTTACCCGCTACCCAGTTTCCCCTATTATTACCCCCTTACATTAGTATGGTACATTTGTGCTAATTAACCAATATTGATACCTTATTATAAGCTGACACCCATAATTTATTCAGCTTTCCTTAGTTTTTTACCGAATATCCCCTTTCTGTTCCAGGATCCTATCCAGGATACTGTAATGCATTCAATTGCCATGTCTCCTTAGGCTCTTCTTGGCTGTGAGAGTTAGGATGCAATTTTTTGCTACTTCTTTCCCCCTCTCCTTAGAGATTACCCCTCCTCCCCATTTCTCACCATCAAACTTACATTTGACTTTAAAGACTCAGTTCAAGTATAACCTTCTCTGGGAATCCTTTCTTGACCCACCTCTCCCCGAGCCTGGGTTAAGGGCCCCTCCTTTACTTCCAACACTTACCAGCTGTATTGTGTCTGGAACTTACCTGTCTTCTTCTCAGATTGCAGGCTCCCTGAGGGCAAGGGCCAGGTCTGATACATGTCTATAGCTCCATCACACAGCACAAGGCCTGGCAAGGAGTAAGAATTCAATAGAAGTTTGCAAAATAAAAGTGAGTTCTCAGGCTGAGCTTTATATCTCTCAAAGTCAAGGCCAGCATTCTCCGTGCACCCGACATGTCCAACCCTTCTCTTGGCCCCAGATCAAGTTTTACCTCCCCAGGAACCTCCTCTAGCCAGTTCTGCCCCTCAATGGCTGGGAGGCTTGGGGTTTCTTTTGGGTTAGTCTCTGTGGAATGGACATGCTGCTTTCTTACCTACTTTCCTCTCAGAGCCCTCTGGATACCAGTCCAGTCAGATCATCTGGTACATCTGATCTCATTTGACCCTGAGGAGGATCTTGTCATCCTCATTATATACACGAGAACGCTGAGGCCCAGAGAGGTAAAGTGTTTGTGCTTCACTAGAGGTCACACAGCTGGATTACGTGAAACTTGAACCCAAACTTCTGTGACTCACCTCCAAACCTTCTCATATATGTGGTCCATATGTGGACCACACAATTTCCACATATAAAAAGTGAGACCTAACCACAAGCAACAATTAAGTGCTGTTCGGGAGCCATTCCAGTATATCCCAGTCTCTTCTGCAAGGAATGTTCTAATGGGGCTGCAGGCTGAACCCACAGTTCCATAAACTGGCTGAACCTTTCAGTTTTCTCCATTAGGACTTGGGGAGGAAGAGAAAAGGGAAGTAAGAGAGAAGAGAAAGAGTAAATAGAGAAAATCAGAGGTGATTCTAAGGTTGGACATTGTGTCCAGGCTCCCATGAGGTGCCATTTTGTGGGGAGAGAAAACGTACTCTTTGGATACCATCCTCCACCACTGTCATGTTGCTGTGTCAACTGATTGAGCCCAAGGCCAGCTATCAGCAGAGGCATAATTAGCCCTTTAATTTCCTTCCAGCGGAAGTTTGCTCACGCAGTTATCAGCCCTGCTTTCTTGGGTTCCTCCCTCTTCGCACTTTCCTACAGCTCCAGCTCTCCAGGAAACTGAGGCCTGTCCTGGATGTGGCACCAGGGGAAGAACAGCAGATTATCAAGGGCAAACTGTCAATTAAATGATTATGACTAATGTTTATACAGAACTTTATAGATACCCAAGCACTATCGCAACACTTATTTCATTTTATCTACCCAACAACACCAAGAAAAGGATATTCATTTTGCAGCTAACAAATGGGCTCAGAAAGTTAGATAACTGGTTCAAGGTCACATGCCAGGAAGCGGCAGAGCTGGAATTTGAACTCAGATGTGCCTAACCCCCAAATCTATACTCTTACCGCTGCCCCTCACAGTACCCACTCATTAATGCTTGCTGTATTTAATTAAATGACATGTAAGTGCTAAAGAACACTAAAATTAAGGAGATGATGAGAATGAGGATTTTAAGAGGCTTCTTGGAGGAGGTGATTCCCCCACCCCCGAGATGGAAACAGAAATGGTGCCAAGGTATAGAATTTTAAAAATATGTATATATATATATTATATATTTTTGGTCTTGTTCCCTAAGGGATTTAAGTGGCAGAGAAAGATTAGACAGAATGAGGGACTTCATCTTTTTTTTTTTTTTTCAGTTTGTTCAGACTCGAGGCTGATTTTTTTTTTTCTAAGTATGCTGCTCCAAATTATCTCCCAGCAGTTCAGTCAATACTATAAAACAAAAAACAAAACTAGAAGAGTTTATAGTCTGGTGGAGGAGACAAACACCTTGGCAATTCATATTTCATTAGAGAGAGGGTAGAAAAGGGCTTAGGAAGGCTGTGAGGTCAGATTGTCTGGTTCAGATCTTTAACCAGCTGTATGACCTAAGGCAAGTATTTAACCTCTGTGTCTCAGTAACTTCACCTGTAAAATGGGTATAATAATGGAATCTCTCTCCGAAAGTTGTAAGAATTTGCATAGTAACTGGCATACTCTTAGTCTCAACAAATGGCAATCAGTCATCACTTCCGCCTATGGGTAATGGAGGAAATGTGACTCATTGAGGAGAAAGCATTTGAACTGAATTCTGAGTAGTGACTGGTTCAGCAGGGCAGGGGATCAGGCTGATCCAGGCAGAGGGACCAGCATGAGAAAAGCAAAGAGACTTTGAGGAACACAGTATTTGGGACCTGGGGGATTAGCCCAGGGTGGTTAGAACCTGAGGAGAAAAAATGGGAGAGGTGGCATGAGCTTAAGGCAGTGGAACTGTTAGATTAAAAAACCAGGAATAAGTGTAGCATTCTAGCATCCTGGAAGGCAGTATAGCACAGGGTTTAAACTCCTAGCTCCAACATTTGTTAATTTGGGTGAGTACTTAACCTCTTTGTGCCTCAGTTTCTTTATCCTACCTGCCTCAAAGAGCTGATTGTGAGGATTGATGAATAATGCATGAAAAATACTTGTCACAGTGCCTGACACTTGGTAAATACTCAATTCATGTTAGTAGTTATTATTATTACTATTTATCCTGACTCCTTAGAGCTAGAAGGGGCTCTAAAAATCATCTAGTCTAATATCCCTGTTTTAAAGATGGAGAACCCAAGGCCCAGAGTGTGTGGGGGGATGGTATTCATAAATCCACAAAGCAAGTTAATGATTGAAGTAAATCATACCCAGGCCTCCTGACTCCTGGCCTGCACCGTGTGGCTCCCTTACTATCATCAGGCTGCCTCTGACAGGTTCCCCCTTCCTCTTCAGATGATTGTCTCCGCTCCCTTGTAAATAAATTTCAAGGCATTTGCTTTGTGGAGCTGAGTGTTTACCCTATTTTTAGAACACTTTGGCACCTGTATGCAAATGTTCCTCAGGGGACTTGTCTGCTATGGTGACTTGGGCCAACTCCCAAAAGAAAGCAGCTATGAGACCAAAGGGAAAACACAGCCCAGGGCAGGATGGAGATCCTGGACTGTCTTTCTAGTTAAGTCCCAGAAGTCCTAGGGAGTTCATTCTAATCTTTTACTTACCCTGTATATGTCAACTCCATATGTCTCTGTTTGGAAATGAGTTCATAAGAGGGTCTCTGGGCCAGGCTTCCATCCAAGGTATTGGACTTAGGATGTTATGTCAGAAGGTGCCATGGAACCCAGGCCTGTGGACATTCACGTTTATTTAGCTCTGGTGCTGGCTCAGATTCTGAGAAATTATTTCTAACTATCAGGAAAATGGAAGTAATGTGGGGGTTTGGAGAAAGGCTTTATCAGACAACCTGATGGTTTTTCCCTGCAGACTTGGAGAGAGAAGGGGCTCATGAGACAACAGAGAGTGGAGAGCAAGGCCTCAAATACCTCCCCCATAGAGGTCGGTGTCCCCTGGCCCTTGACATAAGCAGCAGTGTCCTCATCCTCAAAAGCCTCACCATTTAGCACACACTTACTGAATGTCCTCTAGGCAATAGGCCCTATGTTGGGTGCCACTAAATCCCTCAGTGGTTCCGTATTCTCTTCCAGACATGTCCAAGTGCCTGGCCTGGCTTTCGATACCTCCATGATATAGCTCTAACCTCACTTCCTATTTTAAGTACTGTGTTTCAGAAATTGAAAATGCTATCAATTGTAAGATATATCCTTATTACAGAAATGCTAAAACATGAAAAGAAATGGGCATCTTAAAATCCATATAATAGGGGCTTCCCTGGTGGCGCAGTGGTTGAGAATCCGCCTGTCGATGCAGGAGACACGGGTTCGTGCCCTGGTCCGGGAAGATCCCACATGCCGCGGAGCAACTAAGCCCGTGAGCCATGGCCGCTAGGCCTGTGCGTCCGGAGCCTGTGCTCCGCAACGGGAGAGGCCACAACAGTGAGAGGCCCGCATACCACAAAAAAAAAAAAAAAAAAAAAAAAAAAAAAAAATCCATATAATATTGTATTTACACTCAGGTGAAAATGGAACTGCTTGTACTCTCCCCAGATGCCATGCTGTTTTAGGCTTTACTATTTTTCTTTTCTTTTTAGCTGTTTATAATGGAAAATTTCACACATACACTCAAGTAGGGAGACTAACTAGTACTTGAACACCATCATTCATCTACAAAGATGATCAACTCATGATTTATCTTCCATATTTTTCCCATATTCCCTTCTCCTTGGACTATTAATAATAGCAACTTCCATTAATCATTATGAGTTTAGTTTTTCTTAATTATAAAAGTAACATATGCGCATTAAAAAATACTTTGAAATTATATCCAAGCATAAAGAAGAAAATATTACTGACATTGTGGTTGGTTTCTTTCCAGTTTCTTTTCTGTGAATTTTTAAACATAGTTGAGGTCATAATGTATATTCAATTTTATATCCTGCCTTTTTGAAGATAAAACTATGACATAAGTACAGCTAAATTGTTAGAAAATCTTTATAAATTTTTTTTAACATTTTTATTGGAGTATAATTGCTTTACAATGGTGTGTTAGTTTCTGCTTTATAACAAAGTGAATCAGTTATACATATACACATGTTCCCATATCTCTTCCCTCTTGCATCCCCCTCCCTCCCATCCTCCCTATCCCACCCCTCTAGGTGGTCACAAAGCACAGAGCTGATCTCCCTATGCTATCCGACTGCTTCCCACTAGCTATCTATTTTACATTTGGTAGTGTATATATGTCCATATATACACTACCACTCTCTCACTTTGTCCCAGCTTACCCTTCCCCCTCCCCATGTCCTCAAGTCCATTCTCTAGTAGGTCTGCGTCTTTATTCCCGACTTGCCCATATGTTCTTCGTGACCTATTTTTTTTAAAGATTCCATATATATGTGTTAGCATATGGTATTTGTTTTTCTCTTTCTGACTTACTTCACTCTGTATGAAAGACTCGAGGTCCATCCACCTCACTACAAATAACTCAATTTCGTTTCTTTTTATGGCTGAGTAATATTCCATTGTATATATGTGCCACATCTTCTTTATCCATTCATCTGTCGATGGACACTTAGGTTGCTTCCATGTCCTGGCTATTGTAAATAGTATAAATATGTTTTTAATGACTTCATTGTATTTTATAGAGAAGATATACCATATCTAGTCATTAACTCTTTCATCAACAATGTTTGTTGCATTTACCATATTTTGGGCACTCTAAACAGTGGTAAAGTAATGAGGCACAATCTCTGGCCTCTCAAAGTTTAGTTGTTCTCCATTGTTTGAACATTTAACTACTTTTCAATATGGGGCTGTTATGGATAACGTTACAGTGATCAGTGATCATCTTTGTGTGTAGAACTTTTCCTAGATTTCAGAATATTTCCTTTAGATAGATTTTCAGTAGTGAAATTCCTATAGTACCCTACCTTGGCCAGAATCAAATATTATCTTAGTTTAATTTTAGCTAATTTAATAGGATAAAAATGGTATCATTATTTCAAATTGCATTTCTCTGATTACTTATTGAACAATCAACTATATGTTTATTAACCATTTGTCTTCTGCAAATTGCCTGACAAGGGTCCTATTTTTATCACCAGCAGTTTCTTAGTACAAGACCTGACTCTTATTTCCTGTTGCTTGCTGTGACCTGGGGATATATTAAGTATAATCTTGTTTCAAGCCTCTCTTTTTCCTCCTGACCCTCTCCCACATCACTTCTTCCCCCATTTCTTCCTATCTTGAAGGGGAGTTGGGTGAGTCACCTAAAGGGTACAGCAGGTGGCAAATTAAGTGAATTCCCTAAAGAGACTTCGCAGAATACTCTGAATGGTGCTGATGTCAATTGGGAGGCAAAAAGACTGAAGAGGAAATGGATTGGCAACCGTGATGCTAAATTTGTCCATGCCAAAGCACTGGGGTGTTAGGGATGATGGTTCTTTCAGCAGGCATCTTTAAAATACCTGCTACGTGCCTAGATCTGTGCCAGGTATTGATGAGGGCATATTAGCTGGAGAAGACACAAATGAAATAGGTCATATTTAATAGTCAACTATGTACATGTCTAAGGCATTCAGACTAGGTGGAGATGTCCAGCAGACAGTTGGAAATTTCCGTCTGAAACTTGGAAGTAAGGGGCCCAGGGGATAAAGAACCAGTTTAGGAGACAGGGCAGGAGCAGGGGAGATGCAGGGAGAGCACTGGTGAAGCGAGCTTTCAGAGGAGCTGAGGAAAGGAAGGGTTTTGAGAAGAGGAGTATGTTTGGGGCATGTCTTCTTTGTTATTTAAGGCAACGGAGAGAGAATATTACTCAGCTTCTCTCATTTATTCATTCCTTTGTTCATTCAGTATTTTTGGAATACCTGCCAGGTGCCATGTATTGCTCTAGACATTGCTGAGGGTACAGAAATAAAAGGCATAGCCCCGAATCCACAGTCTAAATGAGGAGATATAGATGAGAACTGAAACAAATCCCTGATATAGGTTCTGTGATCCATTCATTCAAAAATATTTATTGAACACCTAAGATATGCCAAGTGCATTGAGGGGCAATGAAAGGAACCCCTATAACTTTCAGTTTATCTGCATGAAGTAAAATGTAGTACCTACATCTTAGTGGAAATTATCTGTGAGAGGATTTGAGGTTTTGAGGGTTTTGTGTGAGATAAAGGCTAAAAATAAGAACCAGGGCATTCACCTCTTTGAGCGCAGATTTCTCATCTGTAAAATGAGGGAGTTGACCCTATATGTACCTGTCACAGGATTTGTCACATGTGAGGTAGCTTCCCTGTTAGTCTGAGAATTCCGAGGGCAGGGATCACATGGGTCTTACTCACTGGCCCAGTGTAGGCTCAGTAAATATTTGTGTAATTGATGGCTCTCACAGGGACTTTCTAGATCTAATATTCTGTGCTCTGCTATCGCTAAAATAAAGGCCCAACTACATTCTGTGAAGGCCCAGAGAAAATGATGCTGGATCCCAAGGAACTTCCTAGAATAGGTGCCCTTTGACTTGGACCTCAAAGGTTAGATAGGATTACAGTGGGCAGGGAAGTGCTTTCGAATACCCAGTCCCGGATTCCAGTGACCTCTTTCCTGCCCTCTGCCCTCAAGGATCTACCAGTTACTACCTATGTGCACTTGGACTCCAATTTTCTCACTTGTAAATCAATAGTGACAATAATTCATGATGTGCTGGAAAGAATACTGGATGTGGAGTCAGAATGTTTGCATTTGAGTCTCAGCCTAACCAAAAAATAAGTAGCTGCGTGACCTTAGGAAAGTTACCTCTCTAGGTCTCAATTTCCCTATGTGCAAAATAAAGCAGTCAGGGGCTTCCCTGGTAGCGCAGTGGTTTAGAATCCGCCTGCCGATGCAGGGGACACGGGTTCATGTCCCGGTCCGGGAAGATCCCACATGACGCGGAGTGTCTGGGCCCGTGAGCCATGGCCGCTGAGCCTGCGCGTCCGGAGCCTGCGCTCCGCAACGGGAGAGGCCACAGCAGTGAGAGGCCCGCGTACCGAAATAAATAAATAAATAAATAAATAAAGTAAAATAAAGTGTCAGACTGGATGACCTCAATGATTGGTTTCTTCTGACTCTAAAAAAATCTGTATCACAGAGTCATTGTTAGGATCCAATGAGATGATGCAACAAAAATGCTTGTAAACTTTAGGGTGCTCTAAGTGTGGTCCGTACTACTGAGGACAGATGGGTGTAACACCAAGCCAGCTTTAACGGAATACTCTTTCCTTTCCTCAGTTCTCTGCTTCTCCCTGGCTACACTGAACCTCCCTGAAAAGCTCTCTCCCTTTGCTTTCCTCCCATTCCCATGGGACATAACGTCTTGGCTCCCAGGTGCTGCAAAATACAAAGGGCTTGGAGCTTGGCAGCTGTGGGTTGGGGCGCAGGGTGAGGGGAGAACCAGCCCAGAAGCTCTTATTACTTGCGTTCCTGGCGCTCATCATCCCCACCCCCCAACCTGGCCTGGAGGGAATGAATTGAAGAGGGGGGAATGGAGGAGTTTGGCTGCGGGAGCATGTATATAACAGGGCAGGATCCAGGAATGGAGGCCCCAAAGATAACCTCTTGCTAGTTGTGTGACCTCTTTAGTCTGTCACTGCTCTGGGCCTCCCTCTTTTGTCTATAACATGGAAAGGAATCAGAAAGAAGAGGTGACTCTTTTCTCACAGGTGCTTTTCCGATCAATCCGGAGGTTCTAAATGAGTTTTCCCTGCTCAGCACATAATCAGCCTTTGAGTTTCATTCACCAGCATTCTTTTTTTTTTTTTTTTTTTTTTTTTTTTTTTTGCGGTACACGTGTCTCTCACTGTTGTGGCCTCTCCCGTTGCGGAGCACAGGCTCCGGACGCGCAGGCTCAGCGGCCATGGCTCACGGGCCCAGCCGCTCCGCGGCATGTGGGATCTTCCCGGACCGGGGCACAAACCTGTGTCCCCAGCATCGACAGGCAGACTCTCAACCACTGTGCCACCAGGGAAGCCCCACCAGCATTCTTAGTAAGTGTCTACTGTGTGCCAGATGCTATAGTTGAGGTCCTGGGATTTAGCTAAATAAAGATTGGGTCTCAAGATGCTCATAGGGAATTCCCAAATGGTCCAATGGTTAAGACTCCGCACTTCCAATGCCAGAGCCCAGGTTCTACCCCTGGTCAGGGAACTGAGGTCCCACAGGCAAGCTGCGCAGTGTGGCAAAAAAAAAAAAAAGACGCTCATAATCTGGAAGAGGAGACAGATGAATGAACCAGTAACTATAATAAATGTGATGTGTGCGATGATATAATGCCAAATCATAAAAGGGCAGAGGAAGAAGTTACTTTGTCAGAGGAGAGGAGGCCAAGGAAAGTTTCCGAGGATGTAACCTTGAATAAGATTGTGAATTATAAACGAGAAAAGGGATTTCAGGCAAAGATCAGCATATCAGGTTAAGGCCCAGGGGTGTGAAGGAGCAGTGTTTGGGAAACCACTAGTTAGGCAAAGCTGGAACTCACTGGTTCATTGGAGGAATGAAAGGGAAGAAACTGGAAAGGAAGGCTGAGTAGATCCTGAAGGGTCTACATTGTATGGAGTTGCTTGGACCCCATCGTGTGGGCTGTGGGAAGCCGGGGAAGGGATTTAGACCCAGAGTAAGATGAGATTTGGATTTTTAGAAATTCCCATCTGACATTTAGTGTGCTCTGTCAAAAATGTTGCAGTCACCCACAAAATTCACCCTTTCAACCAGTATTTTTTGGAAATCTCCCCCACCCTATGTGCCAGTGCTGTGCCAGGCACTGGAGACACAATAGTAGGCAAAACTAGACATCCTGTTCTTGTGGCCCTTGCAGTTTTGGCAGGGCAGACAGACTTTAATCAAATAATTACACAAATAAATACAAAACTACAGTGGGGAGGAGTGCTACAAAGAAGAAGTACATGGTGCCAAGAGAACCTGTAATTGGAGCATTTGACATTGCCAGGATGGTCAGGTCAGCTCCTCTGCTGAGCTGAGCTCCAAAGGAAGAGTGTTGCCTCAAGGAAAGGTGCTAGAAGGCTCTATGGGAATGGGCTTCTCCTGCCTCAGAATCCCCATCCAATGCACATTTCTCTTTCCAGTCAACAGACACTGTAGACTTCAAGTAGGTATGTGTAGTATTCAACCTTTTATCTTCAGGACCTAGCCAACACTTGACACAGAATCAGTGCCCAGTGAAGATTTGAAAAAAAAAAAAATAGAAAGGAAAAGGAGGAATACCCTCTCTTTAGGCACTTTAGATATTTGAAGATAGCAGTACAATTCTCCAAACCTTCTTCCTTCCTTCAGTTGTTTCTCCCATGACACAGTTTCAAGTTCCCATCACTGTTCTGGTCATTCTGTTTAATTGTGGTGCCTGTCACAGGTGATTTAAAACATCAGGGATGTAGCCCTGTGCCACGCACACTGGTCTCTTGGAGTCAGAAGACCTGGTTTTACTTAAGCCTCTTTTCATCATTCACCTCTTCAAGGCGCAGTTGTTGTGTGTGTGTGTGTGTGTGTGTGTGTGTGTGTGTGTGGAATGGAGATATTGGTTCTTCTCTTACAGGATTTCTCTGGGAACTGAGATAATAAGAAAAAAGCTTTGTAAACTCTAAGAGCTAAACAAACCTAGAACTTAAATATTTGGAGGGCTGCCATATGAGTGAAAAATTAGATTTATTCTTTGGCTCTCCAGAGAACGGTGTTAAATCAATGGATAGAAATTACCACATGCAGCTTTCAGCTCTATGGAAGGAAGAAATGTTCTAATACTCAGAACTGTCCATCAGTGGAGTGGCTGCCTTTTGAGGTGGTAGGCATCCAACCTTGGGAACACTCAATGCAAGTATGCTGTAGAAGGAATTCCTTTTTTAAGTGAGCGGTTGGATTGAGTAACTTCTAAGATTTACTTTTAATTTTAGAACTCAACAATCTGATAGTCAAGACAAGTGGAGGAGCTGGGAGAGGGCATATGTGGCAGAGAGAGTAGCATGAACAGACATATGGAGCAGAAATTAGTATTGCGTGTGTGGGTGACAAGGAGGAAATTCCAGAAAGGAATGATGGGTCTGTGTTGGATCAATGATTCAATCAAGACAGAAAACATAACTAATATTGTTGAGCACCTGTGTGCCAGACACATGTGATTCCATTTAAGCTTTGTGGGTGATTTCCAGCCTTACCCTCTGGTGGAGGGGAGATTGTTGGCCTTAGGAAGTCTTAGACATGGTTGGAGGATCTCCTATCTGGAAGGCTTCAGGGTGGGCTGGGTCCTGTCCTGAGGGGCAGAGAGGGATTCAGAATACACAGTCTGGTTGGGCTATAGGCTGTGCTGAAAATACACACTTGTCAAAAGACCGAATTTGAATCCTGACTCTGCTTCCTTATAGCTTGTGACTCTAGCAATTTACTTAACCTCTGTGACCCTCAGTTAATCCATATATAAAATGGGGACTCAAACTTGTCCTGCTTCAGGCTGACATAATAATTAAGAGAAATAACGTAGATCAAAGGGCATCCCAGGAAGAGCACAGGCTTTGGAATCAGACTTAGCTTTGAATCTGTCTGCCATGGACTGGTTGCAAGATCATAGGCAAGTTATTTATTTTTATTTATTTATTATTTTATTTATTTATTTTTTTGCGGTACGCGGGCCTCTCACTGTTGTGGCCTCTCCCGTTGCGGAGCACAGGCTCCGGACGCGCAGGCTCAGCGGCCATGGCTCACGGGCCCAGCCGCTCCGCGGCACGTGGGATCTTCCCGGACCGGGGCACGAACCCGTGTCCCCTGCATCGGCAGGCAGGCTCTCAACCACTGCGCCACCAGGGAAGCCGTAGGCAAGTTATTTAAATTTTTCTCATCTGTAAGTAAAGATAACAGTATTTCAAGGCTGTTTTGAAAATTAAGTACAGTAGGAAAAGTGCTTAGCACAGTGCCTGGCACATAGCAGTTTTATTTTGTTAGTACAAATAATAAGATCCCATATATTAAGCACTTATCAAAGTGCCTGGCACATAGCAAGTGTCTGTCGGCCACACTGACAGGGCTGCTACAGGCCAGGATGGTGTCTTGCGCATCATGGTGTCCACTCTCTGGCATAAGGCTCTGCCCATATGAAGAACTCAATGAGTGTCTGTTTCGTAGAACTGAATTAATTGCTCTTGATGACACTGTCTCCTTCCTCAAGTAGCCAGTGAGTCATGCCTCTTTCTTTCTCCTCCTTCCTGTCTCCTCTTTGGTTCTATTTCTGACTCTGCTCAGTGGGAGGGGAATCAATATGTTCGTCAAAGTGCTTTTAAAAATAAAAGAGAGAGGGAGGTTTAGAAGCGATTCTCTGGGCTACTTTCTATTGAGCACAGGGTAGTGAGAGCTGGATTATTATTTCCAACCTTGCTTTTCTTTAGGTGAATAACAACAAGAACAATATCAACAGTAATAGCAGCAGCTACTATGAACTTTATTGAGCACCTACTATGTGCCTGGCACTCTGCCAAGCTCTACCAGTACATTGTCACTGATCCTCACATAACCACTTCAGGGCTGGTATTATTATCACCACTTTATTGATGAGGAAATTAAGGCTTAGAAAAGTTAAGTAATGAAAATGACAAATACTCCTATATTTGAGTACCTATTATGAGCCAGACATTTAAAAAAATCTTATTTAATTACAAACACCCTACACAGTAAGCATTATTATTCTATTCGATTCATGGGGAAGCTGAGCCTCAGAGAGATGAAAAAACCAAGCTGTCCAAAAGCACACAGTTGATGAGTGGCAGAGCTGGGAGTCAGACCAAAGCCTGATCAACTCTTTTTTAAAAAATAAATTTATTTTATTTATTTACTTATTTTTGGCTGCATTAAGTCTTTGTTGCTGTGTGTGGGCTTTTCTCTAGTTGTGGCGAGCGGGGGCTACTCTTCATTGTGGTGCGCGGGCTTCTCATTGCGGTGGCTTCTCTTGTTGCGGAGCACAGGCTCTAGGTGCGCAGGCTTTAGTAGTTGTGGCTCGTGGGCTCTAGAGTGCAGGCTCAGTAGTTGTGGCACATGGGCTTAGTTGCTCCGTGGCATGTGGGATCTTCTTGGACCAGGGAAGGAACCCGTGTCCCTGCATTGGCAGGCAGATTCTCAACCACTGTACCACCAGGGAAGTCCAAAGCCTGCTCATCTCTTAACTCATCCATTCCCTTTCTGTCTGGCCACTTTCTGCTCCTTGAGGGAAGCATTCATATTGAGACCCTGGGTGGAGGCAGCCCTGGGCAGGTTTGAATGAGAAGGAAGTGGCACATGGCATGAGACTCACTCACTCCTGTTGGGCAGACCCTGGGAAGCTGGCCCTGCTCCTGGGGCTGACTGTGGAAGTACAAAAATAATGCCTAAGTGGCATTTACTCTGTATCAGGAACTGTTCCAAGCATTTTAGATATAATAACGTTCTTAATCTTCACGATAACTTTGTGAAATAGGTATTGTTATTATTCCCGTTTTATAAATGAAGAAACTAGGGCCCCGAAAGGAAAATTGCCCCAGGAGGGGATTACCCAAGAGCATGAATACCAGGAGACAGCAATCAC
Source organism: Kogia breviceps (assembly GCF_026419965.1). NCBI lineage: Eukaryota > Metazoa > Chordata > Mammalia > Artiodactyla > Physeteridae > Kogia > Kogia breviceps. The sequence continues at coordinate 159,000,866 of NC_081310.1, forward strand.
TGGGAGCCATTTTAGAGGCTGCCTACCACTGTCACATAGTAAGTGCTAAAACAGGGGTTTACACCCAGAAGTCTAATTCTAGAGACCATGCTCCTATCCTTAAAACTATATGACCATTTTGTTTAACAAAGTGGTGACTGAATCCCTACTGTGTGCATAGCCCTGTGCTAGGCACTGGGAGTACAGAGGTGAAACTGATTCCATGTCCAAGCTCATTTATTATACCAGGATTTCCAATTAATTGGGCATCAGCTGGGTGGCAGGATTCTTTGTCAAAGAGCTGGGGCACAGGGCCAGGCTCCAGGCAGAGATAAGAGACTAGAAACTCTCACAGAGAAATGGTATAATGTGGGTGGAATGAGAAGAGATGAGAACTGCTGGCAGTGCAGTTGCTCAGAAATCCTGCTTGGGCCTTTAGATCACCAGTCTGGACAGGTGGCTTAATTCTAAACCCTACAGGACAAGATTTAAGGTCTGAGCCTCTAGATTGGAGGGAGGAGTCTCATCTGTTGTGTTGGCTCTGAGGAGCTCAGGAAGCAGAGGTAAGAGTGTGGGAGGGGAGGATCAAATTCTGCCGCAGTGTTTCCTAGGTACACACACACACACACACACACACACAGAGCTTTTGTGAGATATGGCAGACAGTGAATATTTCTCTAATATTAGTGCCTAAGATTCCTGTGTTAGATGTTTACTCACTCACTCTCACTCACTCACTCACTCAATCATCTATCTCTTCATTCATTCTTTAATTCATTCGTCCACTCACCTATTCATGAGCTGGATAAAATTCTGTTTGCCAGAACTCTTAGGGAGAAGTACTGTATGTGGTCAGAAGGAATACTCTGATAGGCTGCTTGAGGTAAAGAGTAAGACACCAAAAAACCTGCTCAACAAACAGAAGATGGTGATTCCTATGCTCTCCAAGGATGGTGGGTGTGTTAAATGCAGATTTTGTTTTGCTGAGTAATGTGCAAGTCTGGGTCAGAGCTGAATTGCTCAGGACATGAAGAAACTGAGCCCTGCCAGAAACAAAACCCATCTGTCATCATGCCCTGTAATTCAACTCTTAAATACCTCTTGAGTCTATTTCTGCTCCATCCCCATTGCTACCACTCTAGTTCAAATCCATCTTAGGTCACACCTGAACCACTGCAAAGATCTAACCAACCAGCTTTCCTGCCTCCCATCTCTGCTTCCTCCAGTTCATTCTCCACATCAGAGTCAGAGTGATCTTTCTAAAGTTCAGATCCCATCATGTTAATCGTCTGTCTCAAAATCTTTGATCCTAAAAAGATCAAGTTCAAACTCCATAGCACGGCATCAAAGCTCTTTCTAGCTTCATCTCCTACTCATTTCCCACCATTCCTTAAGTTCTTCTGGAGTAGTCACTGGAAAATAAAATCTTCCTTCTGCCAAAATACCTTTCCTTCACTTCTCTGATTGGAAAATTCTTCTTTCAGAAAATCCCTGTTGTCCTCCCTCTGTTACCAAGTCAGCACATCTGTAGGTAATGCTCCTGGGCTTGGTACAGATTCTATCCATGCGAGTGGCTATGCCATCTACCACATTTCCCATTCTCCTCCTGGGCGTATTATAGGATTGTGCTTTCTTGGGTATGGGCATGTGACTTGCTTTGGCCAGTGAATGGGAAAAGTAGAAGAGCCAACACATGACTGATACACTTTCTTTTCCTCTCGTAGCCACCCTGTCACTCTTTATCCTGGAATGAGGAAGACAAAAAGCAGAGCACCCAGCCAACCCTTGATGGATATGTAAAAATAGTGAAAAATAAAACCTTGTTTTTGAAGCTGCTGAGATTTTGAGATTGCATATTATTGAATAACCCAGTCTACCCTAACTGGTACACTATCTCTGCTTTGACATCTTCCATAACTACCTAAAACCACCATGTTTCTACCTTATCTGACTTGTGTGACACATTTTCTTTATGCCACATACCTGGTACTGATGACATACTGCCACATATTGCTAATTATGAGTTCAGTGGTATGTCTTAGCCACCTCTTTACTTTTACTGAGGCTTCCTTAAGGCAAGGATGGTCCTTGTTCCATTTCTGTGTCACACAAAGTATGGTTCATAGCCAAGGCAATATAGTGTAATGGGTGTAAGAGTCAGACATACTTGTTTTGAATCCCAATTCTTAACATTTGATGGGCAGTCTCTCTGAACCTCAGTTTTCTCATCTGTAAAATGGGAGTAATAATATGTACCCTACAGGGTTTTTCTAAAGTTTGAGGATAACAGGTGCAACATATGTACAATTAATGGCAGGTTATAATTCTTATTGTTCTCATTATTTGTTTTTATTTTTTCAACCATTTATTTATTTATTTAGGCTGTGCTGGGTCTTAGTTGTGGCATGCAGGCTTCTTATTTTTTTATTTTTTAAATTAATTAATTTATGTTTTTGCTGCTTTGGGTCTTCGTTGCTGTGCACGAGCTTTCTCTAGTTGCAGTGAGCTGGGGCTACTCTTCTTTGTGGTGTGTGGGCTTCTCATTGCAGTGGCTTCTCCTGTTGCAGAGCACGGGCTCTACGTGCACAGGCTTCAGTAGTTGTGGCACGCGGGCTCAGTAGCTGTGGCTCGCAGGCTCTAGAGAACAGGCTCAGTAGTTGTGGTGCACGGGCTTCGTTGCTTCACGGCATGTGGTATCTTCCTGGACCAGGGCTCAAACCCGTGTCCCCTGCATTGGCAGGTGGATTCTTAACTACTGTGCCACCAGGGAAGTCCAGCATGCAAGCTTCTTAGTTGTGGTGTGCAGATATCTTAGTTGCAGGGTGCAGACTTCTTAGTTGCAGCGTGTGACTCTTAGTTGCAGCATGTGAACTTCTTAGTTGCAGCATGCATGTGGGATCTAGTTCCCTGACCAGGGATCAAACCCAGGCCCCCTGCATTGGGAGCATGGAATCTTACCCACTGGACCACCAGGGAAGTCCCTATTTGTTTTTATTATCATTATGGATAGTGTTCAGTAAATGCCTGTGGATAAATCTTTCATTGATTGAGGTATAATGGTATGTGCATTGGACTTGGAATCAGAAGTCCTAGATTTAAGGCATAGCTTTTGTCACCAGCTTTGTGACCTTGGAAAAGTCACTTACCCTCTCTGCATTTTTGCATTCTCAACTACAAAATGTAAATACTGATCCCTACCTCATAGAGATTATTATAAAATTTAAATAAGATAATATATGAGGAAATGTTTTATATGTGCTCAGGTATCACACATCTAAAACTAATGATTCAGAGAAGACCAGCTGGTCCCTCACATAAGGACCATGTAGACATTGTGAAGCATCCCAGTGCACTCCAGTAACACTTTGTTGTGGGGCTTGGCTTATCTTGCTTACATGTTTGTCTTTCCAACTAGACTGTGAGCTGCTTGACATAAAGAATTGTCTTCGTCTTTTTTAGTAAAAATGTTTATTTCTTTCTCCTTATATAAGTAATACATGCTTAGCATAGAGAAAATAAAAATACCTGAAGAAGATGAAAATCCTGGTAATTCTTATCTCTCATACAGAGATAATCACTATTAACCTTTTGATGTGTTTCTTTCCAGTTTTCTTCTCTGCATATATAGTTATGAAACTGACATTATATCGCACATACAAGAGTTGTTCCATTATAATAAATATTCTTATATAAATAAACACATTAAAAATCTTGTATTTTAACCATTCTCCTATTATTGAATATATAGGTTGATGTCAGTTTTTCAATGTCTAAATAAAGTTGTAAGAAGCATTTTTGTGCATAAATATTTGTCTGATATTCTATTTTTGTAGAAAAAGTTTTTAGAAGGAAAAATTTCTAGTTCAAAGGGTACAACTATTTTTAATGCTCTTGGGACTTCCAAATTGATTACCAGAAAGACTGAACCAAGTGTCACTCCCACAAGCAAGGTATGAGGTTATACATCTCACTACATCCTCAACTATAATGGGAATTATAATTAAAAATAAGGTTAAAACCTATTAATATAATAATTATCCATTTACATTTCTTCTGTGAATTGTTTTTTACTCCTGCTCATTTTTCTATTGGGATTTTAATTATCTTCTTACTAATTTCTATGAAGTTTCAAAAACCATTTTATTCTAGTCACCAAGTACAATAAAAGATACATAATAGGTGCTCCTTAAATATACTTTGGATGATTTTAATTGTCCTGGGGACTCTTTAGAAACAAAGCAGACTTTCTAGGAGGCTAACTCTTTCCTTTTCCCACCCAGGACACGGCTGGTCAGGAGCGGTACCGGACCATCACCACAGCCTATTACCGTGGAGCCATGGGCTTCATCCTGATGTATGATGTCACCAATGAGGAATCCTTCAATGCTGTCCAAGACTGGTATGAGATTCGTTCCTTCACCCTCTCATCAAACTGTTCATGAAAACCTAGTATGTACTAGGCTCTGTGCTATGTGCTAGGGAAACTCGAATGAATCAGACATGGCTCCTGTCCTCAAAAAGTTCACAGATGAGAGGAGAGGACAAATCAGTGAGCAGGCAATGAAAATATCATGTGACAGGTGCAGTGATGAGAGTAGCACCAGGGCTGTGGGAACCCAGCGGAGGGCTCTGACCCAGCCTTGGAAGTCAGGGAAGTTGTCCTGGAATTGCTGACACATATGCTGCATTTTGAAAGATGAACAGGAGTTAGCCAGAGGGACAAATGGGTAAGAATGTTCCGGAAAAAGAGTACAGATGTGCAAAGACAAGAAGGTAGGTGAGAGGGTAAGAAGAGCAGAGGTCATGAAGGATTTTGTGTGCTGGGGTGAGGGATTTGGATTTTATCTGGTAGGTGAGGACATTTGAACAGGGAAACAACAGGTTCAAATTAGTGTTTTAGAGAGATCATTCTGGATATCGTGCTAAGTGAATACACATATTGCTTCCCTATAAAGTTTATCCCTGGGCTGGGGATCCAAGTTCATAAAGATTCAATATCTTGATACGATAGAAATCGGCACAGTTCCCCAGAGGTATAACCTCTGAGCAACTTACATCTTTCTTCCTGGAGCATTACTCACAGGGAGAAGGGAGCACGAGAGGAAGGGCACGTGAGCCGGAGGGTCAGGACCCGGTGCCCCTCATCAGTGGAAAGGACGGGGAGGAGGGAGCATGTGTGCCTGGCTCTTCTTCACAATCAGAGAGGCTGAGTAGGCTGGGCGCACAGCAGCAGTGCTGGCCAGTGCCAAGCTTATCTCCTGCTCTTCTTTGCCCAACAGCTACCCTTTGAAGACTTCCTGTCTCCCAAGGAACAGTTGTCATGACTATGTGCAGCACTGTTGGTGCCCTGGAACCTTGAGCTGGCAGTGACCTTGCAGGCTGCTTGCCACGTTCTCCCCGCCCACCCCCCGAGTTCTGAGCAGCAGTCTAGGGTGCCACCCGCATGCCTGTCACTCATGTGTGGTCCTTCTTAGTCTCTTGGTCATCCCCTTCTTCCTCCTTTCTCCCCCTTTCCTTTTAACAAGTCCTTCTCTCCATCTTCCTTTTTTCTCCTTTCCTCCCTCTTTTTTCCCTTCCTCTCTCTTAATGCCTCTTTTTTCTCCTGCTTTTTTCCTTTCTTGTTCCCTCTCTTCCCTCCAGTCATGATTTTTCTCTTCTCGTCCCTTCTCCCATGTCTTCATCTCCCCCCCCCCCACCTCCCACCATGTAGTGATTAGCTCTTTCTTTTTCTTTTTTTTTTGCGATACGCGGGCCTCTCACTGCTGTGGCCTCTCCCGTTGCGGAGCACAGGCTCCGGATGCGCAGGCTCAGCGGCCATGGCTCACGGGCCCAGCCGCTCCACGGCACGTGGGATCTTCCCGGACCGGGGCACGAACCCGTGTCTCCTGCATCGGCAGGCGGACTCTCAGCCACTGCGCCACCAGGGAAGCCCTAGCTCTTTCTTTAAGTAGCTCCACACTGCCCATTCTCTGTTGGCCTTGACCTCCTTCCCTTTCTCCATCAGTTCCTGTTCATTCTGCCTCAGGCACACAGCGACTTTAACACCTGTGAAGATTCCTCCAAGAGTAAACTAAGTTGCTGATCTGGGAGCTGAGCCTGGATGACAGTGGGAGAGGAGGGAGGAAGGTGACAGAAGAGTGGCACATGGGAGACGTGGGGAATTGGCTCCAGGTACCTGTCTTGAAGCTGAAGACTGAATGTCTATCTTTCCCAAGCTCTGGTCTTTAGTTTTGCCTCTGGGAAACTTGGTCCCAGCCTAGCACCCACCTGCCATCGAAGCCCCAGTACCCAGCACAGAACCTGGCTCTGTGTCAGTTCATCACAAATGGTGGTTGAATAAATTCCATCCTTTGAGGGAGTGGCTTTTCACCCTTAAAGAGAAGATTGGTGGTGAGATCAGCTTTAGGAGCAGGGTTGACAATTGGTCCAGGTTGCAGTTAGGGTTGAGTTAGATTGTCAGTGTCAGGGTAGGGTCAGATTTTATTTAGATCTGCTTCAGGATCAACCATTTGCTGGCTTCTTCCTTCATCAGACAATCAATGACTTCTTTTCTCTGTGCTCTGTGCTGGGGGCTGTCACCCCAAAGATGAATAAACCTGTCCCTGCCCTCAAGGAGAGACAGATAAATTTAGCCAAATGTGACAGGTGCCACAAAAAAAGACTAGGGGAACAAAATGGGAGGTAATTGTTTCTACCTGACGAGGTATTTGGGGACAGAGTTAGGCCAACTACACAAAACGATGTCTCTGCAATAAAAAGGTCTGATTTTATTTCCTCTGTTTAAAAGTTTATTTCTCATTATAAAAGTAATACATGCTCACTTTCAAAAATTTGAAAAGTAAAGTATTTTTTTAAAGTTTTGGGACTTCCCTTGTGGCACAGTGGTTGAGAATCTGCCTGGCAATGCAGAGGACACGGGTTCGATCCCTGGTCTGGGAAGATCCCACATGCCTCGGAGCAACTAAGCCCATGCACCACAACTACTGAGACTGCGCTCTAGAGCCTGCAAGCCACAACTACTGAGCCTGCGTGCCACAACTACTGAAGCCCGCGCACCTAGAGCCCATGCTCCACAACAAGAGAAGCCACCACAGTGAGAAGCCCGTGCACAGCAGTGAAGAGTAGCCCTTGCTCACCACAACTAGAGAAAGCCCGCACACAGCAACGAAGACTCAACGCAGCCAAAAATAAATAAAATTTCATAATCATCTTACGTGAAGGAAACCACTGCTGACATTTTGGTTTCTACAAATAATAATGATCTAAGGCCTCAGTGAAGATTTATGAATCACAGAGGAGCTGGGCCAGGGGAAGCTTGAGAAGGCTCCCTCAGGCGACTGTGTAATCAGCCCTGGGCCTTGGAGGATGACTTAGTGTGGGGAAGGGATTTCCAGTAAAGGCAAAGGCACATGCCATGGAAGAGGCTTTGGGGAATGGGTGAGGTTTGTGAAGTGAGAGGAAGGATGATGAGGCTGGAGAGACAGGATGTAAATGGTCTTGAACGCCTCACTGAGGGATCTAGACTTCATCGCTTAGCTAGTCCAGGGACCAGAGAAGGCTTTTAAGAAAGGACGAATCATCTGATAGATGTTTTAGAAAGAGCTCTCTGCCCAGTGAGGAGAGGGCCTTAGAGGTGGACTCCAAATAGCTGAGTGAAGTTTGCAACCAGGGCTTAAGGGTCAGCGTCTGTGACAGCCAGCAGGAGCAGAGGTCTGACTGTCCTAGGATGAATTCGCTGACAGTATCTCATGTGTTGTGAACCCCACCAAAGGGGCTTCTGTGAGCTTTGCAGGGTCCTTTCTAGCCTAGGAGGATGTCATTAACGCTGTCATCTCTCTGTCTCTCTTTAGGGCTACTCAGATCAAGACCTACTCCTGGGACAATGCGCAGGTCATCCTGGTGGGGAACAAGTGTGACATGGAGGAAGAGAGGGTTGTTCCCACCGAGAAGGGCCGGCTCCTCGCAGAGCAGCTTGGTATGTGCACAACACGTGTGTATGCACGGGAGTGGGGCAAATGGAGAGGACAAGTGTGTGTTTGTATTTGTGACATTAAGGATGTGCTGTGATTGTGAATTATGGGCATATGTGCTCTGTGTGTATTGTTTCATATTTGTGTGATGTACATATGGGCTTTGTGCTAGTGAATTCTAGGTATTCATTATTTATGATACATGTAAATTTTGTTACATTGAATGTATAAATAATTTTTTTATAGATTTATTTATTTTTGGCTGCGTTGGGTCTTCGTTGCTGCACACGGGCTTTCTCTAGTTGCGGTGAGCGGGGGCTACTCTTCGTTGCGGTGCTCAGGCTTCTTCTTGTGGTGGATTCTCTTGTTGTGGAGCAGGGCTCTAGGTGCATGGTCTTCAGTAGTTGTGGTGCACAGACTCAGTAGTTGTAGCTTGCAGGCTCTAGAGTGCAGGCTCAATAGTTGTGATGCACGGGCTTGGTTGCTCCACAGCATGTGAGATCTTCCCAGACCAGGGATCAAACCCATGTCCCCTGCATTGGCAGGCGGATTCTTAACCACTGTGCCACCAGGGAGGGCCTTGAATGTATAAATAAAATGCAAATTTATGAAATCTTTTTTTTAACCAGCTCCTTCCACAAAGGATTTGAGGTATCCTATAAAAATCATCATAGTATCAATACATCAATAAAAAAAATAAGTGAGACAATTGAAGCAAAGGGAAAGCAAGTGTAGGAGAACATAAGAGGAGGCCAGGGGTGAGATAAGTGTATATTTTATAAGTTTTGGGGCATGTGCAAGAGTTGGGCCAAAATATTTGCTTTGAGCTTCCCAGCAACCATTGCAAAGAGGGAAACATAATCAGTTACATGGTTCAGAGATGGTCCTTAAGATGAAAACAAACCCATTATTCCAGAGAAACACTGCTCTCCACTGGCAACTGTAGAGCAGACTCTATATGCTGAATACGACAATGTCCTTAATATCAAACATGCCTTACAGCAACTACAACACTGAACATCGTAGGCTGTGTCTTACAATTTCTCTCAATGTAAACTGATGCTTTGTCACCAAAATACAATTCACGGCAAAAGTAATTGTGAGGGATGAGACAACGTGGTTTAAGCATGCAGCTCAGTGATGCTCTGACTTTTGCCAAGGTTAAAGCACCTTGATTCTTGTGCTCCACTGAGACCCAGGTGCCTCACATGTGTCTCAGTGACTGCACAGCAGGACACCGGCCTACACTTGCTTAAAAGAGCAGCCTTTCTTTTCTTCCTTTTTTTCTTTTCTTTTCTGTATTGGGGTTCAATGTAGGATCACCTTAGAGAAGTCTTCTTCTAGAAGAATGAGTGTATTGCTTAGCTTTTAGCCAGTCTCCCGAAGTATTTCTTACAACCTAGGTGCTGTAAGTATTGAGGAATAGGGAGTTTAAAGTTATATTCTCTGCCAGTTTCTGAAGTACAGATATTTGGGCTGGTAGGTGGGAAAATTGTATAATATACAAGTGTGAATTGTGTCTTGTATATAATTGTGTTATGTGTTATGTGTATTATGAGTAGATGTATAGGAGAGTGTCCTATACTTCTTTCTTCCCTCTCCTGTTCTCCAGTGTGGCCTGAAATAGAAATTAACACACTGTAGGTGCTTAATAAATACGGAGGTTGGGCCATTTGGCTCTTGATGGTTCTTACCCCATCACAGAGGTCCTCAGTGTCCAGAATGTGCCTCTACCCTTTCCCATAGTTCACAGAACAGTGAGCATGTGGCGAAGCCCTCACATGGGTGACCTCAGGCTATCTTTTTATGTCTTCAGCCTGCTGTCCCTGAGACTCCCAGCACTGTACCTGGATCAACGAAGTACCATCTGTTTGAAAGGCTCTTTTCTACTCCCCATCCCATACTTTTATCCAGCTGTTGAAAGGCCACTCAGCTTTCAGAACATCTTCACTGCTCTGAAGCCTCTTCCGTATTCCCCCAGCTCTTTTCTTTGTGCCCCCACTTAGTGTACCCCGTACATGCAACAGGCACAGTACCCGTCACACTTGGGTGCACTTGTTTCCATATTTGTCCCCAGAAAGCTCCATGAGGACAGGTAATGAGTCTTGTTTATCTTTTTTTTGTGTGTGTGTGGTATGCGGGCCTCACTGTTGTGGCCTCTCCCGTTGCGGAGCACAGGCTCCGGACGCGCAGGCTCAGCGGCCATGGCTCACGGGCCCAGCCACTCCGCGGCATGTGGGATCCTCCCAGACCGGGGCACGAACCCACGTCCCCTGCATCGGCAGGCGGACTCTCAACCACTGCGCCACCAGGGAAGCCCTTGTTTATCTTTATACCCACCATGCCTGGCAAATGGCCTGGCAGTGAGTAAACACTGCAAGACTGTGTTTTGATTAAAATTTTATGGAGTCAAGTATTTGGCTACTTCATTTTACTTCATTCTAATTAAAACTTCCTGAGCTCTTACTCCATGCCAAGTAATGTGCTGTGAAATAGGCTATGTTCCCTGGTCTGAGACAGAAACAGTGATCCACCTGGTGATCAGTGTTGTGATAGAGGGATGTGTGGGGGTTGTGGGAGCACAGAGGAGGCACCTATTCAGTTGGGGTCAGAGAACAATATGCCCACGCTGAGTCTTGAAGACAAGTAGGAGCAGCCAAGTGAGAAAGAAAGGCAAGGACATTCCAGGCAGGGGAATAACACTGGCAAAGGCAAGGAACAACATTCTGTGTTTAGGGAACCATAAATCATTGGATTGTGTGAGTCTAGAGTAGTGCTTCTCCAAGCGGGAGACTCATGTCACTGGAAATGTGCAAGATGATTTTTTGTATATATTTTGGTGTGTATTAGAAAAAATATATAATCAGCATGTCAAGCCCTTAAAGTTAAACAAGACTAAGTTTTTAAAAGGTGAGTTAATTTTATATTCGCAAAAAATATAGCCAGCATGCCAGACCCTTATGACTAGCATTTTAAAAAGTTGTGTTAGTTAAACATTTATTAAGTGTTTACCATGTGCCTGGCACTATTCTAAGTGTTTAAAGTATTACTCATTTAACTTAATGCCCCTAGAACCCTCTGAGATAGGTACTTTTCTTATATCCAAGTTGTTCTTTTAACAGATGAGAAAACTGAGGCACAGAGAAGTTGAGTAACTTGCTTAAGGTCACACAGCTAGTAACAAATAGAGTCAGAATTTGAATTCAAGCAGTAGTCTGGCTCCAGAGCCTGTGCTTCTAACCACTTAACCTCACTATACAGCAAATATTGTAATAATGGCTGATATATATTGAGCCAGGCATTATATGAAATGCTTTGCATTAATTATCTCATTTAATTCTCACTATAAGTCTTCAAAGTAGGTCATGTTCAATACTCTGAAAAATTAGGTTCTTGCTCAAGATTACACAATTAGGAAGTGGTAGAGCCAATAAAGATCTATCTAATTTATGTAGGAAAACAGATGGAAGTGAGATTAATTCTTACTACAGGGTTTAGGAAGGTACTTAAAGAGGGCCTTAATGAATTGGTTAGATTTGGGTAGGTCAAGGTAACCCATCTCAGTCCTGCACGACTTCCTGAGGTTTCCTCTACTGCTTACCAGAACTTGCCTATTTACATGTCTGTCTCTCTTGGTAGACCTCAGCAGTAGCAGGGGTTACCTCTAAATTTTTTTTCATTATCCCAGCCACCCAGCACAGGGTAGATACTCATTCACTCATGCATTTGTTTATTGAAAAATATTTATTGAGCACATACTCTGAGCCAGGTTTTATCTTGGCACTTAGCTGTGATTAGTACTGTCACGGAACTAATGGGGGAAAGAGACACTAAACAAATAATTATACAAATAAATATATAATTAAAAATTGTGTAAATGGGTGAATTGTATGGTATGTGAATTATAGCTCAATAAAGCTGTTAAAAATTGTGCTAAGTTCTATTTGACTTAAGACTCTCATTATGGCAAGTGATAAAATCCCAAATCAAACAAGCTTTAATTTAAAAAATAGAATTTATTAGCTTATGAGTGCAACTTAATTGCGCTGTTTTTTAGCTTTGTGTATGCCTTCAGTCTCTTTCTATAGTCAGACTCTGAATGGGGAGTAAGATGGAGGATGGCAGCTCCAGATTCATATCTTCCAACTTCTGCAAAAAGAGGATTCTTGCTCCCAACTACCTTATGTCAATCTCAGGGAAGACTGTGATTGGCTACCTGTGAGTCACATGCCTGTCCCAGTGGCCAGGGGAGGCAAGTATTGTAACCTATAGTCCCACCACAGTTGTTTAAAGTAGCAGTTCCATAAAGGAAGGAATGGTGGACAGATAAGAGTAACATAAGTCCACTGCAAGTGCTATTAAGAAAGTAAAAAACAGAGAAACCTAATTTTAGACTGGAGAGTCAAGATCTTCTGAGAAAGTAACGCTTAAGCTGAGAACTAAAGGATCAGAAAAAAATTAGGCAAAGATTGAGGGTGGGTTGGGGAGGGGAGTGTTCTACATCAAGACCAGCCCTAACGTAGTGTAGAGCTGAAAACGCTCATGAGATTGAAAGACCATGTTGCAGGGACTAACTAGTCAAGGGGAGAGTAGTGGGAGATGAGGGTGGAGAGGTGGGCAGGGGCCAGATTATGCAGGATCTTGCAGACCATGTCAAGAATTTCGCAAGGATGTGATCACATCTGTGAGCAGTGAGAGAGGCTGCTCAGCCTTCCTCATCCTCACCCTCTGCTACACCAACTATTAAGTAAGTCTCAGTGATCTGCTTGCCAGTGCAGTAGGGCCATTCTCTGCTTTATGGGATTCCTCTTCAGGACTCCCTTTCTTTTAGTGTTTCTCAGCTCTCTCAGCCAGAACTACTGATATGGCCAGCAACTAACATTTATTAAAGCTTTGAGTAGCAGCAGGTCTTCTATATCCTCAAAGTTCCTGGGACAGGGATGAGGCTGTAGAGACACTGAGGCAAGTGGATCTTTGGGAGGGCAGAGAAGTTTCAGGGACTCCTATTCCAGGAAGCATGACATGTTAGGGCCTCTACCTCTTTGTGCTGCTCCAAAAGGGGCTCCTTGTCTCTTCCTTGATCTGACTGGGAATGGGTCTAGACTAGAGCCCAGAGATGCTAGTAAAAGCGAAATGCGCTTCTGCCTACAAGGGCAGGAGAAACCTGTTCAAAATGTGGTTTTGAAACATATACATAAACACTTCAGTGAAGTGTGGAGGGAAAAGTATCAGCCTAGGAGTTTGGAGACTGAGAGTTTTATCCTGCTTCTGCCACTAGTTTACTGTGTGACCTTGAGCATCTTATTTCCTGTTTCTGGGTCTCAATTTTGACCTTTTGAAAAATAGGGGATTTGGATTAGTTGAGTGGGAAGGTCTGTTCAGCTCTATCCCTCTGACTCCATGATTTCAATTCACACAATGGCCCACTCATCACTCAGTTCCCACAGACCCTTGTACATGGCCTTGCTTGTTTTAGGTGCTTGATAAATGTTTTTTGGATTGGGGTGAATTGAAACCTTGCATCACTCAGCCTGGTGCAGAGAAACAAAGACCTAGCTGACATTGAGAATAACTAACCTTGGTGTCGTGACTTATGATTCACAATGTGTTTTCACAACAATTCTCTTGTGACCCTCACTCTCACTCCTAGTCTGGGAGGCGGCATTGTCTTCAGCTCCATTACATTGAAGAAGCTGAGTTCAGACCACTTATGTTTTCTTGCATGCAATGAGCTGTGCCACACTTCCGTGTCTTTCTTTTTTCACTTGAAGATTATGTAACTTTTCTAAGCCACACAGGTCATAGGTGGCAGGTCCAGTACTCTAACTCAGCCTTTAGACTCAAAATCCTAATGCTTCCATTGTATCATCACCCAGTGGTGTTTTCCCAAAAGCTTGCAGTAGTTTCTGTTGAAATTTCACCCTCGGTCCCAGTGTTGGTGAGAATTCTTTAGATTATGTTGTGGTAACACATAACCCAAGTCAGGAGCTTGGATAATAAAGGTTTATTTCTCACTCACATTACATGCCAGCTGCAAGTCAGCTGTAACTCTGTCCATGTTGTGCAATTCTGAGATCCAATCTGAGATGCCTAAGCCACACAAAGACTCTCAGAGCTTCTTTTGGGACTTGGTATGCCCACATCCATTGGCCAAAGCAAGTTACATGATGAAATCTGATGTTGATTGACAAGGGAGATATGTTCCTCCCACAAGGAGGCGCGGCAAGCCACTTGGCAGTGGGTGGGAATATAAAATCTTCTACAGTGAGGGCAGTGAACAATCTGCCACAATCACTGAATACATGATGGACACTGGTGCCATAGAGGTGAATAAGTTCCCTGGCTCTCAAGTTGCTCATTGACCAGGGGAACAAAATAGTAGAGAGATAATCTCAAGGTCCTGTTTACTATCATTCTTTACCCTTCTCCAGCTCTGTCTCTCTCTTGAAACCACCCCCTGGGAAGTTGACCTTTGCAGGCTGTGTTTCCCAGCCTCCTGTGACAGTGGCTTCTGGCTGGGTTTAGCCAAGGAGAGACACTGGCAAGTGATGGGAGTTGGGGAAAAGGGAAAAACCTGCATGTGTGTCTCCCCCACCCCTTGGCAGGCTCCCCCAGTAGAGGCTGCTCCTCTTCTCTGACTCCTGCTCCCACAGTTTTAACTTCCTTTGGCCCCATTAATAGTTTTCTTTTCTGTTAATAATCTCTGGGTTTCTTCAGTATTCTGTCTGGCCTCTTAGTTCTTCTGCCACCCATATGACCAGGTCCCTCTAGTTTACATTTTAAGAATAGTTCCCATTTTCCTGATGGACTCTGACTGAAACAATCATGTCAGATGCCATGGGAGTCTAGGGGAGAGGTACATTGTATGTTCTGAGTGGTGGAGATGGGGTGGGAAGAGAAAGGGAAGGCTCTGTGGAATCAGGGATTCCACAGGTGAGTAATGAAGAGGATTAGGGGTAGGAGCTAAAGAGTAATAGCATGAGTAAAGAAACCAAATAAGAAAGTGTCGATGTTTCTGGAGCATGGTGTGAGCCAGGAAGATGAGGCTGAGGAAGTGGCCAGAGGCTGAGCCATACAGAATCTTGGGTGTTAACCTAATGAGGCTGGATATTGGATTAATTAAACCTCTTTGAGTTCCAGTGACACAAATCTAAGTCAAAGTAGCTCAAGTTATAAGGACAGGGGCATAGCAGAAACAAAACTGAAGAGAATGTTGCTGGAAATGAGATGGTTAAGAAATTAAGAGCCGGGGTGTTGGATGGATTGTCCACCTGAAATCCAAAGTTCCTGAGAGTGAGTATAAGCCTGGGTGGAAAGGAAGACAGTGAATCCCTTGCCAAAATCATCAGTGACCAGAGGGGCTTAAGTTGAAGACTGATCCAAGATGGAGATGATGAGGTATCAGAGCAGGCGAGAGAAGGGATTTGAACATAAAAGTAGAGGAGAAATGTTCTGGGGCAGTTTCAGGATGAGGAGAAGCACGTTTAGCTAGTTATGAGTTTCTGAAAAGAGTTCTAAAGTCAAATTCAGAAGCAGGCAGTGGGGACAGAGTCAGTGGAATCTGTGGGTCTGTGACAGCTGCCTTTGGACAGAATAGGTAAACAGGAGCATTTTGGGGGTGGGAATCATCTCAGATTCAATTAAGAATTGGGCCCAATTAAAGGCAGCAGAAATTCCATTGTTCTGAAGCCAATCAAAGGGAGGAAAGGACTGGGGGATAGTCTGATTAAGTGGTTGTCATCTTCCTGAGCTCTCTAGATTCTCAGCTCCCGAGACTCCTCACTAATGAACCTGAGGAAAAGGTTACCATCTGGGCCTGCTAATGAAGAGCCTTCCGGGAGTCTGACAGTCGTTGGGTGGAGGTGCATTTGGGATTGTTCTGCTAGCAAAAGAGACCCACAAGCCGGCCAGGGCCATACGCCACTTACTTGAATCAGAGTTCTCATACCTTGGGTGTCTTTGAGACGGCAGTGATGACATCTCCTTGGCCTGACATATGTGCTCTCCGTGTTTGGTTACTTACTCCCTCTCTTCCGTGACCACTTTGAGCTTGCTGCTCTAATAATAACAAACTGCTCTGGTCATTCTGGGATATACCAAGACTGTTTTTTGTCCCATTATATGTGTTTATGCGGTTTCCCCTGCCTGATGTCCTATACATGCATGTACTCACACATGTCTTTATCTAGCTGATATCTGCTTAGGAATCAGCTTCTCCAAGAAGCCTTCCCTGGGCCCCAGGCTCAGATAAGTGCCTCCTCTGTGCCACATGACAATTCCCTCGCTCTCTACCCTTCCAGCATTTATCACACTGTTAGTGTGTCTATCTCCACTTCTCAAGGTTAGGAACCTCATCTGATTCACTTCAGTGTCCCCAGCGCCCAGCACAGGGTTTGCCGTGCTTATTGAGGTGAGCTCTCATGAACCCGACTGTCCACAGTTCCTCAACCACATCCTCCACGCTCACTCCCGTCTCCTGCAGCTCAGATGAATGACATGGTCTCTGCTTGGGGAGCTCCTTGTCAGATGGACTTCCACCATGCACGGTAACACGTGCTGTGGCAGAGGAAAGCACAGAGGAGGAGGCAAAGCCATACCTAAGCTGAGTCCTAAAGAATAAGTTAGTGAGGTGAAGAGTTTTGCTCTGTTCTGGCCTTAAAGACACCCATCGCCACTGACCTGTGGAAGCCTATTCCCCCTCTCCTCCCCCGCCACTCTCGCCCTCTGCCGCATTCCTGCACAGCCTCTGGTTTGCTCTACCTGGGTTATAGTGTATTCTGTCACTGTCCCAACTGAGAGTGAGACAGGGGGCATAAGACATAGAGCCCTGGCTTACGCCCCATCCCTGAGCCTCAGTTTCCCTATCTGTAAATTACAAGTGATAACCCTTGCCTCGCCCACCCCCGCAAAGTTGTTTTAAAATTGTATTGGGGAATCGTTAAGGACTATGAACGTGTGAGGGACTGACACTCTGATAAGTGTGTCTTTTCTCCACAATTAGATTTGGTCTCCCCTTGTCCCTGGCACTCAATGCAAGACCTGGCACAAAGTTAATATTCAATAAAGACCTGGTTTATTGATTGACCCTGAATGATGAAGAAAAAGAGGCTTTCCCCAAAGGCCCTGGGGACTGATGGAGGGGCAAGGAAGCTGGGACTCAGATGGGCTGGGAACATAAGGGAAAGGGAATTGTCATGTATTACACATGCCAACCACTTCACATACTTTTGTGCATTTAATTCTTATTACCACCCTATGAGGTAGGTGATATTCACCCATTCTACAGATGAGGATATAGAGGCTGGGAGAAATTAGGCAATTTGCCTGAGGTCACACAGCTGGTAGCTGACAGAGACTATATTCAAATCCAGGCTGTCTGACTTCTGGAGTTCTTCCCACTGCCTTCCTGCGTGATGGGGCACGTCCTCCCCTCAGTGCCAATTCCTCAGAAGGGATTGGTGATCCTGGCCTTGACCTGTGTCCCTATCTACATCCAAACTGATGGTTTAAGCCTATTTACTTCTTAACCTGTTTGCCCCTTTCCTAGGCAAGCAACATACTCCACCCACTTCCCCAAACACTGTCACTTGTAACAAACCAGTCAAAGGCCAGAGAGTCAATGTTTATGATATTCATTAAGGAAAAGCTACACGCTGGAGGGTCTCTCAAGCCAACTGCCTTTCTACAACCTGAGGATAAGGAGCCAGCAGCCACTTCCTTCTTCAGCACGTCCTCAATTAGCAGGCACTTCGGCACCTTGCTTTCTCAGGTTGGGAAATGGGCTACAGGAGAGGCTGTCAACCAGAGGAGGGCTGGCAGGAATTGTGAGTGCCTTCAAGCTGGCGTGGCCCGGGGAAGGGGAGCCCTGTTTGTACCTGGGGGCTTCAGGCCTCTCTGTGGACAATGGGATAATAGGGAGAAGGAGGGAGGAGGAAAGAGAGCCCCCCTCCTCTGTGTGAGAGGATGAAAAAGAGGGAGAAAGGGATGAAGAGGAAGTGAGAGGAGCAGATGAAAGACACGCAGAAAGAAACTGTCATCGTAACAGGCAACTTCCTACAGCAATTTGTCCATTGTCTCTCTCAATCCTCCCGGACTGCTCTCGGCAGGAAGATGCTGTTGTTTATTCCTATTTGACAAACGAGGAGGCTGAGACTCAGAGAGGTTAAGTGATTCAGAAAGAACACAGTCACGTGACCTTGTGTGAGTTAGGTAGTCTCTTAGAGCCTTCATTTTTCTTTTGTAAATTGGAGATGATTATATTTACCGCACAGGCTGTTGTGAGGATTAAGGAAGACAATATTTGTAAAGCTCCTAGCATAGCATCTGGCATATAGTAGGCACTCAATAAATATTAAGGCTACCAAGGAGTATGAGAAACATAAGGGGAAAAGAAGGAGCTAACATGGCAAAAAGGGAAGAGGGCAGATTTTGAGGAGAAATAAAGATGGACTCAGAAGGAAGGGAAAGAGGAAGATGGACAGACAAAAGAGGAAGGAGTAGGCCGGCGCAGGGACGTGATGGAGAATGGAGGCTTATGCTTCTAAGGGCTGCCACCAACCTGGCCAAGACCCTCAGTTAGAAAGCAGCCGCTTTGTCTGAATCAAGAGGGCCTTGCTCGTGTCTTCTGGGACAACCGAGTTCTGTTCATTGTCACAGAAAATACCTTTAAGGATCTCAAGGTGCAAAACAGACAAGAATGTCTCACCCTTCAGGTGCAGTTTTTCCTGGGCAATTTGTTGGGTCCATGTGAGGAGCGAGAGATCCAGGGTGATTCCTGGAAATTCAGGGAGGAGGAACCCCTCTGAGGGGAGATAACCCAGTGTGTCTGTGAGTAGAAAGAGCAAATGAAGCTCTGCTTATTCAGTGTGGATTTTGGAGTGTCTCCCAGAACCCAGACTAGATTGTCCAGGCTGGGGTGAGTAGGAGGCAGGGGAAAGTGGAGTGAAAGCCCTGGTCAAAAAGGACAAAGCTTGGGCTTCTTATACTGGTGACCTTGGGCAGGTCAGCTTACTTCTCTGAGCCACAGCGTGGGCATTAGTGAAGTGGAGAGGGTCTGCCTGGACCCTCCTTCCCCCAAGAGTGACATGAGGATCAAATGAGATTATGGATGAGATCAATGCTTTGGAAGCTGAAGTGCTGTGTACACATAGTCAAGTAATCACTCTCAGAAAATACCTAATTATCACACACACACACACACACACACACACACCCTGTTATCAGGCACAGGACTATACACTTTACATGCATCATCTTGTTTAATCCTTGAAATAATTCTATGAGATAGATAAAATTATCTCAATTTATAAACCAGGGAATTGATTCATAAAGAAAATAGGTGACTTGCCCAGGGTTACACAGCTGGTCAGTGATAGAGCCAGGATCCGTCTGACTCTAAAACCAGTGCAGGTAATACCTGCCCGGTACCCTCTCCTTGAGGCAGAATCCTCTGCCCGTGTAATTAGGCCTCTTTGCTTTACCCCTGAGCACTGGCTGTATTAATGCAGAGTGTTCTGGCCAGAGAGCATGAAAAAGAAGGGAAGATCCTTACTGCTATCTCTCTTCTATCCTCAGGGTTTGACTTCTTTGAAGCCAGCGCCAAGGAGAACATCAGCGTGAGGCAGGCCTTCGAGTGTCTGGTGGATGCCATTTGCGACAAGATGTCTGATACGCTGGACACAGACCCCTCCTTGCTGGGCACCTCCAAGAACACCCGTCTCTCGGACACCCCGCCACTGCTGCAGCAGAGCTGCTCATGCTAGGCAAGGCCCACTGTCCTGATCTCCCTTCATTGTGGCACCACACCCACTCTGCTTCCCTGTTATACTCTGTCTCCCCTCAGCTGATTTGCTGCTGTTCCTTGCCTGCAGTGAAGGTGGAAGCATGCCCCAGGGGTTCTCTATGGATGGCCCCACTCACAGAGACTCAGCACTAGACTAACTAGGTCACAATGTGGGCAGAGGTTCATTTTACAAAAGGAGAATCCACTTTATGAAGGGGATTCACTACAGGGACTTGGAAAAGCGAGTCTCTTTTCTGCCTTTAAAATAAGATTTTCTCCCTTGACCAAAATTTGACACACCCACACACACTTTTCAGGGCCTGGCCAACTGTGTAAAGTGAGACACACCTACATAGCTAATCCTTTTGAAAAAGACCTCTCCATACACAACCTGCTTGTTTCATATCGGGCTCCCTGTGGGGCTTCCTCTCACCACTGGACAAGCCTTGTTTCTCAAAGCCTTAGCCTGCTACCACGGATGCCCACAGGGCCTGGGCAGTTGCTGTGGTGACAGGCCAGAGCTAATCTCCAGAGAGCTCAGCCTCTCTAAATGATGCTGAAGGAGCAAAGGCTGAGTCAGAAACACACTTAAAAAGAAAAAGATTATCCCCTGCAAAATGTCAAAGGTTCCTGCTATATGAAAGAGCAAGTGCATGAGCTCAAGAAAGAGAAACAGAGAAACAGAGGCAAGATAAAGAAACAGGTCACGAATTTCTGATTTTGCTGCTTTCCAGCAGGTTCGAACGCCATGACATTGGTCATTGGTTCTTAGACTCCCAGAATCTGAAAAATTTATAGTTGGTGGAATCCCCAATTTTACCAAGTCTCACTAGTCAATTCCAATCTTCATGTCTCTGACCATTGGCTGTCAAGCCTCACAGCCAAATCTCTTCTAAAGCATACCTTCTAGGCAAGGATGGGATCTCAGTTTCCACACCACCTTTGGGCATCTCTCATAATCAGAAAGTTTTCCTTGCTTTAAGCTGAAATCTGCCTCCTGGAAATTCTTCCTCTTCCCACTCCATTTGTACCAGCTCTGCTGTCAGAGACTTCACAGTCTCTGCCCCCTCTGCCCTGTGACACCCGTAGATGATTTGAGAACAGAAATCATGACCCCTGGAATCTGCCCTTTCTCTGAATCAAATAGTTCTAATCCCATCTGCCATTCTTCTTTGGGTCTTCTCCCCATCCTGCCCTTTCCTCCAACCCATGTTTCAATCACTCTTGACTAGTCCAACTGGGAAATGTGATTCAAAGCAGAATAGATCTAAGGGGGTATGATGGTGAAAAAATTGGGAAAAGTGAACTCAGAGGTCCCAATCCTAACCTCATTCTACTGAGGGTGAAAGCTTAGTTTCTACTGAAGAGCAGATGTGAAACTACTTCTGGTGGAGGCCACTTAATTAAACACCCAAAGAAAACAAAAAACACGCCTCTGACACCAGAAACAAACTGAATGCATCAGTTCATGGTTCTAGCTTGTTTGGACACAGACACATGTTTGGTTTTTAACTGAAATAATGATGTGGAGCTAGCAACGATTCCTGAAAATCTTTCCTCCCAGCCCTGGCCTGAATCCCCAGCTTGACACTTCAGAAGTCAGTGAGGGAGGAGGGAGAGTCTCTCCCAAGTTTTCTCTCCATTTTAAATGCAGCTTATTCTCCTAGGAAAGTGCATTAACTAACAACAGGTCCAATGACTACATAAAAGGACCCTTCAGGGTCAGCTCTGTGGAGATGTTGCCTTCTTTGACACAGTGCGGAGGATGGCGCTTTGGACTTGGAATCAGGAGACTCAAACTCTGCCCTTAAATCAAGTGTGACTCTGGACCAGTTATTCCCCATCACTGAGTCATGATTTCCCACGTATAAAATTAGGGAGGTTACATGGGTAATCTTTTGGGTCCCTTCTGGCATGAATAACTCTGAGACTCTTTTTTTCACCTTCAACATTTCTGTTGATCTGCAAAATAAACCCAAGAGGTGAGGACTATCACCCCAATATCACTGTAGCTAATACTGTTGTCATGCTTACTCAGTACTAGGCATTGTTCCAAGCACTTAACATGTATTAACTCATTTATCTTTCCAACATCTTTCTGAGGGAGGCACTATAATCAATCTCATTTAAAGACAAGGGAATTAAGGAACAAAGAGGTTCTCTAGCTTGCCTAAGGTCACATAATGAGTAAATGGTCAAGCTGGTGTTCAAAGCCAGAAAGTAGGCTCCAAGGTCTGTGCTTTTCACCACATTCTGTACTACATTTCTTATAGTACAGTGATCCAAAGAAGTTAAGAGACTTGGCCAAGATCACACAACTAGCAAGTGTTAGAGCCACAGTAGAATTCAATCCCAAGGCCCTCAGATTCCAAGTCTACTGGAGAAAAGACTTGTGTCTCCAATCTGTTAATAAATTTTTCAGCTACTCAGGCTAATCTGAGGTGATAGCGGTCTAACGCTTCTGGGAAGGAGGCTCTGAGGCAACCAGGTCCCATGGGCCTGAGCAAAAAAAAAATGCCCATGTTTCTGAGGAGGCCTAAGTGCTGGCTTTCCCTGTATCTGCCTCTGTCAGGCATTCTTATCTAGCTCTCAAGCAGTGCTGCAAGCAGCCTCCCTGCATCAGCAATGGGGCATAACTTTATAAAGTTCTCTGGCAATGGAAGAAAGTGTTCCCTTCCCAGGGCAGTGTTCTGAATGTGCTTTTTACACTGTAAAGTCCTATACAGGTCAGGAATAATTACTATTTTTCTGGTCAGTAACACCCATCTACCCAAGTGCTAGGATTTCAGACCAAGCTCCTCATGACCCCTGGGTATGTTAGTACATATATCCAATAATCCTTTCTCTCCTACTGAGTATCCAGGCAAAAATCGAATTTTTTACTTAAGATCTGTCAAATTCCTAATAACTAAGGTGCCAGTTCAAGGGAACAAGCATCTTCACAACAGATGGAATCAACAGTTAAATGTAATGGTGACAAACTCTTCTACCAGGCAACAAACAGATCTGCTTGTTAGATGGCAATTCCCCAGCCTTGCTCTGTGACCTCGTTTCTGCCGAGTGGAAGGCAGCAGCTTCCAGCTGATGGCAGTGAATGTTCTTCGATCATGGTAATAGTGCAATTAGGTTCAAGCTGCATAATATGTGTTATGGCAACTTGTCCCAGTTTTCATCTTGCTTAACATTCTAAATAAAAGAAGATTAAAAAAAACCTCTTGACCTCTAAAAAGGCAAAAGTAGGCCAAAAGTGCAATACAGTATTGTAGCTATTTATAGAATCTGTTTTAAATGCATGTGTATCTGTAAATACAAAGTGATTGGTGACTTACTACTGTCTCCTCAGTCTGTAACTTCTAGGAGCAGCAATGCGGTAGATTGTACTGAATGGTCACAGACTCACTAAATATTAGATCTGGAAGGGAGCTTAGAAAAAATCTTGTCCAGGCTCCTCTTTGTACAAAAAGGAAGGTTGAGGTCCAGGGAGGGGTAGGAAATTTTCTAAGGTGACTCTGTGGGTAGATTAGTGATGGAGCCAGGACTAGGTCTTGGATTACCTCTAGGAAGAAATTCACCTATTCTGTATCTACTATAGGTCTGACACTATTAAACACTGGATAAATATATATGAAAACAAATGATCCCTCCCTGCAAGTACCTATAGTCTAAGGGAGGTGCTGTTTCTGAAATATTATTATCCCAATTTGGCAGGCAAGGAAACATAGCCTTGAAAAAGTTAACATGCCTAAGTCATTCATTAGTATCATTTGAACCCACCTCGGTCTGACTCTTGCTCTTTCAATTTCCCTCTTCAGATTGTATATTTGAGGTGTTGGTAGTGACAGATTTCCAAAGATTGTCAGAATTAAACAGCCTCACTTGGGACATTGGTTTCACAATTGTTTTGTGACTGCAGCCTTATAATGTCCACAGAATGATATGAACATTCTCCAGACCTGACTTTCCCAGTTACACCATCTGCTCCAAGCTCCTTGCTTATGTATCAAGCTTCCTACAGTGTCTTAAGGAATGTTTATTTGAGTTTGTTTGCCATAGTTTGGTGTAAGTAGAAGGAATTACAGCAACAAATGTCCTGGGATCTCACTGATTTCAGATTCCCCATCCCAAACCTACACCTGATTACCTGCCACAGCTGGAGAATCAAGCAACAGCCTGTGACTGGGAGTGCCTGCAAGAGACAGGCCCATTGGATACAAATACTGTTAAGTGATGGTTTTGAAGGCCTGGATCCCTTATATGAGGTAGGCAAAATTCAAATTTATTCATTCAACAAATTAGTGTCTAGTATGTGCCAGGATACAATTAGTGGTAAATTAGACACAGTCCTTGCCTTCATCAAGCTTATAGTCCAATAGTTTGTAGTTTAGTCTAGACATTGTACAATAATCACCCAAACAGAATTACAAAATGCAGTGAAGGAAAGCTACATCATTCTATGAGAACACGTAACTGGAAAACCGGAATCACCTATGTGGAGCTGTGTCAGGGGCCTGAGGAAGACTCCACTGCCCCTGGCCATCGCTTTACATTTCTCAATTAAGCTTTCACCTTTTAGTTTAAACCTGTGATGGCTGATTGAACACAAATCCTCCAAAAAGAGTAAGAGTAAGAGGGAATTCCCTGGTGGTCCAGTGGTTAGGACTCTGGGTTTAATCCCTGGTGGGGGAACTAAGATCCTGCAAGCCATGTGGTGTGGCCAAGAAAAAAAAAAATGTAAGAGTGAGATCAAGAATATCTGTACTTGTGACACATCTGTAGACTGCTTGGTTCAGAGTTAATTGTCCTCTGAGAGATATAATAAACCACCCCAAAACTTAGTGACTGAAAGCAGCAAACATTTGTTGTTTCTCATGATTCTATAGGTCGGCTGGGTGTTTGCTCTGGCCAGGCTGGATGGTCTAGAATGGCTTCATTCATGTGTCTGGGGTCCCAGCTGAGATGACCAGGGTGGTTGAGGTCTCTCTCCATGTTTTCATTTTCCAGAAGAGGACCCAGACTTGTTCACATGGTGGTGGAGGTTTTCCCAGCAGCAAGAGAGGGCAAGCTCCAATGCAGAAGCACTTTTCAAGCCTCTATTTGTATCATGTTTGTTCATGTCCAACTGACTAACAAGTCATATAGCCTAATTTTAAGGGGTTGAGGAATAGATGCCATCTCTTGATAGAAGGAGCTGTAAAATATTGTGGCCATTTTCCAGTCTACCAATGGAAGCAACCCTAAGTCATCTGAAACTAAGTCTGGTAAATTTCCCTGGGTCCTAAAGCTTGGCTCTGAAGATGACCCCAAAGGGAAATATCACAATGGTTTACAGCAGGGCAGTCTCTCATCATTTGTTTAGTTGTCCAAAGGGTGTACTTTGGAGCAATCAAGTCACGTCTCATGGAGTTTTGATGCTTGTTTAACAGTTCATTTGGTTAGTTCTTAGCTCCCCCCGAGGGATGAGTCAGGCTTCTCATTCCATGGGATTCACTGTAATAATAGTTCTGATTCCCACCTGAAGTTCCTGGCTGGAAGCCTAACAGGATTCAGTATATGCAGAAGAGATGACTAAAAGAACAGTTGGGCCCTCTGCTCTAGCTATAGTTTCTTCCTTGAAGCCTCATCTAGTCCTGAGGATTTAGATGCTCCATCTTTGTTAATGACATGTATACACAAGTACCTACTAGACATCTCCATGTCTCAAACTTACCATGTCCACACTGGAACTCTTGATTCTGCTCCAAATTTATTTTAACCCTACTCTTCACAGAAATCTCAGTATCATTCTTAATTCCTTGTATTTCTTTTTCTTAGTGTCCACATCTAATCCAACACCAAGTCCTATGATTCTACTTCCTAAATTCCATCTTAAGTCTGCCCACATTTGTCCATTTCCATTGCCATGACTTTGGTCCAAGGCGCCATTGTTTTTCTTTCTTACCTAGGAGCTAACACAGAACTTGTAGCCAGTTTCTCTACTCCACCCTTGTTCACCTACAGTCTACCCTCCACAAAATAGCAATCTTTTAAAAATAGAAATGAATGAGCACTCATAACACTGAAGTTTACTTCAACACCACACATGAAAAGAATCTAGAGACTTCCATTATTATTAATAATTATTATTTTATTGATTCGGTTTGTAGCCCTGAATTTGTCCCTCACTTGCTGTAGGACCTCTGGTAAATCATTTCTTTTAATAGCCAGCTATCATGTCTCTCCTCATTTCTTCAGGAAATGACAACCTCTTCTTTTGCAGTACCACTACTTTCTCATTCAAACCAGGTGATTCCAGCGAAGACTGTCAGCAAAGGGGGCATGTGGTCAAGTGGGGCCAACCAGAATCCCTCTCTAAGATTTTTTTTTAACTGGAGCTATTTTCTTTCCCTTTGAATGACAAATATATGAGGATGTGCGCTCTAAAACCGATGGTGTATCCTCAGCTCAGGTGTAGAATGCCACTCTGTGGTAAGAGAAAACAAGCTCATCATGAAGAGAGTAGCCATAGACATAAGATGAGAGAGTGTGTCCTGTGGCTTTCCTGGCCTCGATTCTGGCTTCTTGAGGTTTGACTGGTCACCTCTTTCTTTGATTCTGTTAGACACCTCACTATATGTTTTTAATAAAGCCCCCATGGGCTTCCCTGGTGGCGCAGTGGTTGAGAATCTGCCTGCTAATGCAGGGGACACGGGTTCGAGCCCTGGTCTGGGAGGATCCCATATGCCGCAGAGCAACTGGGCCCGTGAGCCACAACTACTGAGCCTGCGCATCTGGAGCCTGTGCTCTGCAACAAGAGAGGCCGCGACGGAGAGAGGCCTGCGCACCGCGATGAAGAGTGGCCCCCGCTTGCCACAATTAGAGAAAGCCCTCGCACAGAAACGAAGACCCAACACAGCAAAAATAAATAAATTAATTAATAAACTCCTACCCCCAACATCTTCTTAAAAAAATAAAAATAAATAAAGCCCCCATCTAGCTTTGCTTATTGGAGTTAGGTTCTTATAACTTGCAACCAAAACATATTCTTTCCTCTTTGGTTCTCTTTGGTGCTCCACATTTTTAAACATTGAGTCTTCATGAAAATCCCATTTCTATGGACTTTCTGATCAAGAACTTTGTATAATCTGGGACAAAGCCTACTCACTTCACCATTTCCACTTCTTAGACCTGAATGCATGAGAAAGAGGGATTTTGCAAGGTAAAAAGCAATTCTCCATGAGCTCCGATGACAGCACAGGCAAAGATTCCTATGATTAGGTCACTGATCTGCACAGAGTCTCACTTCCCAGGTACTCAGAAACTACACAAAACATCTAACACCACTGCTGCTAGTTCTCCACATCTGTTCCTATTTCTCTGCCAACTCGGTGACACCCAGCGTCTTGAGAAAACACCATTGAATGGACTGAGTTGTGTGGCATATGCTTTCACCTGCTTTTCTTCTACCATTTTGAAGTGGTCAAACAGCAAATAACCAAATAGGAAGTCTCTTGAAGGGAGATGATTAAAAGAATTTCCTTTGCTTGATGTAAAATTGTGCAATAGAAATGCAAAGTAAACCTAATATAAAATAGATAGCTAGTGGGAAGCAGCCGCATAGGACAGGGAGATCAGCTCTGTGCTTTGTGACCACCTAGAGGGGTGGGATAGGGGAGGGTGGGAGGGAGACCAAGAGGGAGGAGATACGGGGATATATGTATATATATAGCTGATTCACTTTGTTATAAAGCAGAAACTAACACCCCATCGTAAAGCAATTATACTCCAATAAAGATGTTTAAAAAAAAGAAATGCAAAGTAAGTCAGTAAGTGTCTGAGGGGTGTGATTAGGATTGCATCTCTTCCCAGGGTTTACCAATGGACTGGGATAAAGCTAACAGGCTGTGCAACCTTAGCTAAGTCACTCCCTATCTCTGGGCTTCAGGAGCTTACAGCAGATGGTTTCTGCAGGCGCTCTTGGCACGAGTGCTCTGTGATTTTATGCCCATTTTCTGTAAGAGCTGTAAGTGGCGAACAAGATTTTGGCAGGGATCCTTTCACTGTGAAAGCCTCTTTTCTCCTCGGGTATAATGAAAACAGCCAAGGCTATGTGACCCCCTCATCACTCAACCAGGCTTGTGGCTCTGGTTTCTGAGGCTGCCAGAAAGCATCTTAGCAATTAAGTGCATCTGGATGGTCCCTGACTGCCTATCCCAGGTAAGAGGTTCCTAAAGTGTAACAAGAGGAAGAGGAGAAACGAGAATCTCTGAGGAGACTTATTAAGAACGGAGCACAGACTTATGCATTTGAGAAGAGACAATGGGGCAGCAGCCAGTGTTTAAGAGCCATAAATGCATTCCAATTCAAGGGGGACTTAATTTATAGAGCACCAAGTGTGCCAGGCTCAGCTGGGCAAGATCTTTCTGCAGACAATCTCCATCATGCAACTAAGATCCTGGGAACTGAAGGGCTGAGAGATTTGCATGTGCTGATTTATCTTCCAATCCCTCTAAACTTCAGACCACGGGATGAGGACTGAGAAGGCAGTATGGTGCATGGTTTAAGAGGACAGGGCTCGTGGTCCAACAGACTCAGGTTCAATTCTTAGCTCTTCATCACTAACTAGTTGTGTGACTTGGAGCAAATTACTCTCAGAGCCTCAATTACCTCATATGTAAATGGAAAAATAATATTTACCTCAAGAGGTTGTTGAGAGGATTAAATGCAAGAATAGTACAAATAAAGCCTTTAGTGCAGGCCTGACATACACAGTAGGTGCTGAACATGTGGTATTGACTACTGTACTACACAAAATCATCCAATCAGGCAGAGCAGGGAGAAAACCCAATCCAGGATCCTTGTAAGTACTCTAGGAACAGAGACAGGAAAGACCCAGCATAAACATTATGAGCAACAGAGCAATGGGGGGTGGGAATGGGCCCTGTAAGTAGGAGATGGAGCCTGCGCTTGGAAAGTGGATCAAGGTAGAGTCACATCAGGAACAAGGGAAGACAATCCAGGAAAATGGCCTTGAACGGCTCTGTTGCATGACCTTCTTGGGCTGGCTGCCATCAGACACCTGACAGGATGCAGAAACCAGCCTCCGGGATCGAGGAATAAGCCAAAAATGAGGTTTAGAGTGTTCTGGAGCCTTTGTTAGAGATGTCCTCCAGTGCTCAGGAAACCAGGATCCTGGAGACCTGAGTTTGAGTCCTGCCTTTGTAACATACTAACTGTGTGACCTTGGACAAACATATTTTCATCTATAAAATGAGATTAAGAATCTTGCCTACTTCACAGAATAGTGGTGAGAGTCAAATGAAAGTACCTTTTAGAAACTGCAGAATGTTGTGAAGGGGTTGGGGGTAGGCAGCAGGTGGCATTCATCACAGAATGCAACTGAGCATACCCCTCCCGGAGCCATTTCCAAGGGTCCCCTCCTCCCTCCACAGCCTCTCCCCTCCCCCCACGTTTTGGTCCCAGGAATCTAACCTCACGTGGAAATATCAGAGCCAGCATGCCCTACACCCAGAGGTTTGCTTAACTTCAGAGAAACTTCCAGAGTCTAAGAGCAGCCAAAGGGAATCAGCCAGTGCATGCGGGGTTGGATGAACAGAGCAGTGAGCTGTGATGGGATTGGGGCCCAGGAGCGGCAGACAGTGGAGTCCATAGGCACTATGATTAGAATAGCATAACAAAAATCACCAATCATATGTTTGGCACTTTACAATTCCCAAAGTACTTTCTGATCGAAGCCCTAGTGATCTTTGACACAACCCTGTAATATGGGCTTTATTATTTCTAGGACTCAGATGAGGAAAACTGAGGCCTGCATCAAAGAAGCAACCAGCCCAAGACTACATAAAGAAGGCAACAAATGGCGTAGTTAGTCTCAGAACCAGGTAGGGTGTGGCCCAGGAGTAGGCAGTTCTGGTCCTGAACCCTGCCTATTGTGGGCAGGAGGAAGGCAAGCTGAAGAGAAAACCTAAGCATCAGTTGTGTCTACATCTGGCTGCTTCTCTGCTTGTGGGAAGGAAGGAAGAGAGGAACACACACTCCTCACTGCCTCCACACCCTCAATGAAATGAAATTCTGGAGCAGGTTGAGCAGCAAAGGCTTTCCTCCCGTCACGGGGCCAGGGGCAGATGGTCTCCCCAGTCGCACGGAGAAATGTCACCTTACTCAATTTGCACACCATTTTCAATTCCCCCAATGGCTCTTTCTAATTTATTCAACCGGGGACAGGGCTGGTCTGATGCCAGCCTAGGAGATGTACAACAACAGGCTGAGCAGAATTCCTCAGGAGGAGCAATTAGCAAAAACTGGTGTTGTCATTCTATCAGACTGAGCAGAGAGAGGAATCATAACTCTTATGTTCCACCCGCCCCCCGACAGATTCTAGCCAAACAGATGTTTTCATTCTTTTTTATTCTTCTTATGTTCTGTATACTGACACCTCTTCTTAGTGACACATGAAATATAAAATGTCATGTGGGGTTGTGAGTTTGTACAAATATAAAGAGATATAGTGGTGTACAGAGTAACAAAAGGAAGCATCCTATTTGCAAATATCTGGTGTCTCCTTGCCCTGTGCTGATATGCCTTATTGATATAAACTGGCTTTTCTTAATGTAGCTCCTATCCTCATCATGGTGTCAACGATGGTATGTGCATTAAAGTTCATCCGAAGTACGCATCATTTATGCAGTGACTCTTCCCTGAGTTTGTGCTAGGAGCTTTAGGAAAAGATTCCTGCCATCTGAGATCTTAGGGACTAGGGAGACAGGTCCAGCACCAGTGCAATAAAAGCCACAATACAAGGCGGTAGTTCATGAATGACTCAGAAAAGGGGGAGATCAAGGTGAACTCTAATAGTCAGGGAAGGGTTAATGGAGGAGGAAGGACCAGAACTGCAAAAGGACAGGGATAGCCATTCAGCTTGCACTTGTGAAGATCCTCTGGGTCCCAGTTCTGTGCTGGCTGATACAGAGGATGCAGAGAATCACAAGGGGCAGTGTGTGCCTCTGAGGAGCATGGCTCAATACTGACTCCCAGCAGTGGGTTAGGATACACTGCTGGAGCATTGTGGAGCAAGAGAGCTGCTCAATACACTGCTGAGCTGGAGAGAAAGTGCTCAGCCCACAGGAAAATGAAACAAAGTGCAGACAGAAATGGCAGCTCCTGGAACTTCCCCGGTGGTCCAGTGGTTAAGACTCTGAGCTCCCAATGCTGGGGGCCCGGGTTCGATCCCTGGTCAGGGAACTGTATCCCACATGCCACAACTAAGACCTGGCAGAGCAAAATAAATAAATAAATATTAAGGAAAAAACGAGAGAAAGAAATGGCAGCTCCTAAAAAGGGCAGAACCCACTCCCCACTTACCAACCCACCCCCCAAAAGTATAACAAGCATATCAGATAGCAAATTCAGTCTGGTTCTCCACCCATCCCCACCATGGTGGGTAATCCTTTCCCTTTCTCTAACCTGTTTAACTCTTAAACTTCTGTCAGGACTCAGCACCAAGACCCTGGTGAGCCAGAGAGGATGTAGAGCTTTTGGAGAAACAGAGCAGAAGTGATGGAAGTGTCAGATACTACATACAGTCAGGATCCTTTTGATTATGTGACATATACCCACTTTTAATAATCATAAGAAAAAAAGAGGTCATGGTGGAAGGGGAATTTGTTAGCTCATGTTACTGCAAAGTCCAGGGGTATATCTAGCTTCAGGCTCAGCTAGAACTAGGTGATTAAATTATATTATCAGGATTCCCTTTATCTCCCAGTTTCACTCTCCTCTGGGTTGGCTTCATTATCAGGTTGCTTCAAGCTTATCTTACCATGAGGCCATCTGGACAAAAAGAGAGTGCCTTTGCTTCAACAGTTTTCTCTTTCTTTTTTAAAATATTGAAGTATAGTTGGTTTACAATGTTATATTAATTTCTGCTGTATAACAAAGTGATTCAGTTATACATATATATGTATTCTTTCTATATTCTTTTCCATTATGGTTTATCACAGGATATTGAATACAGTTCCTTGTGCTTACAATAGGAGCTTGTTGTTTATCCATTCTCTATATAATAGTTTGCATCTGCTAATCCCAAACTCCCAGTCCATCCCCCCCCACCCCCCGCCCCCTTGGCAACCACAGGTCTGTTCTCTATGTCTGTGAGTCTGTTTCTGTTTTGTAGATAGGTTCATTTGTGTCATATTTTAGGTTCCCCATATAAGTGATATCATATGGTATTTGTCTTTCTCTTTCTGACTTAACTTAGTATAATCTCTAGGTCCATCCTATTGCTGCAAATGGCATTATTTCATTCTTTTTTATGGCTGAGTGGTATTCCATTGTATATATACACCACATCTTTATCCATTCATCTGTTGATGGATGCTTCAATAGTTTTGGCAAAAGCCCTGGGTCATGTACCTGTTCTAGGATCAGTCATCATACCAGGAGGCGAGGTGTTCTGATTGGCTAAACCTGTATCTTGTGCCCATCTCTGCATTTGGAGAGTGGGGTCAGTCCCACTGAAACCAGATGAACGGCAAGTGGGAGAGGAGTGGTTTCCCCTAAGGAAAATTTGGGTGCTATTTCCAGAAGAGAAGAGCATGGGTGCTGGCCGGACAAAAATACCACCTATTCAAGGGAGATACAGAATCAGATCACTCCACAAAAGACTCCCTAAAACTGGACACAGGAGAACAAAAATGAGTCCTACCCCCAGGATATGGAACTGGAAGGAAGAATGAGGGCAAGGATGGCATGGGGTGCGGGTTTGCATAGACCCGAGGCAGCCAGCTGAGTGCAGAGCAGGCAGGATCAGTATATATAATTGAATAGGCTGTGTCCTGCTAAGGGGGCCTGTGGAGGCTGAATGGCGGTTGACATGCAGGCTAGGCTCCAGGCACTGAACTTTGTGACCCAGCGTGGAGCTGCCTCCACCAGGATGAAGTGTTCCTTTGTGTAATTCACGCAGAGGTGCTATCTGTTCACCGAGCCATGAGTAGAGGGGCAACATCCATCCAGAGCGGGCAGCTGTCTTCAGTTTGCACAAAGATGCTGGAGTGGGTTGAATTGTGTCCCCCCAAAGATATATTCAGTCCTAATTCCCATGAATGTGAACTTATTTGGAAATAGGGTCTTTGCAGATGTAATCAAGTTAAGGTGAGGCCATACTGGATTAGGGTAGGCACTAAATCCAATGACTGGTGCCTTATAAGAGAAAGGAGAGGGAGATTTGGACACAGAGACACAGCAGAGACACAGGGATGATGTGATGATGGAGGCAGCCACTGGAATGATGCAGCTACAAGCCAAGGAAGGCAAAGAATTGCTGGCAACCACCTGAAGCTAGGACTCAGGCGTGAAACTTTCTTCCTCAAAGCCTTCAGAAGAAACCAACACTGCCAACACCTTGGTTTTGGACTTCCAGGCTCCAGAGCTGTAAGAGAATAAATTTCTTTTGTGTTAAGCCCCACAGTTTGTGGTACTTTGTTACGGCACTGTTAGGAACCTAATACAGGTAAGATATGGGCTAGCAGCAGCCCCAGTAGTAAAGTTTTCCTCTACCCTTATGTCCTGGTAGAAGACATAGAAAACCCAGGTACTCAAGAGATCCCAGTAGAAGTATTTGGGCCTCCTCATAGGTACTACTACCCAAGGGTATCCTGGAAGTGCCTGTTACCTCCACCTTTGCACAGAAAGTAAGAAGTATTTTCAAACTGTAGTATAGTAATTCATAGAGTGAGGGCTGCCAATAAAATGAGTGGCGACCTCTCCTTGACTTGAGAAGGGGACTTGGGGCATACTTTAGATCGGAGCGTCTGCATATGCTGTTCTTTCTACTCCTCTGTATCCCAAGCTCAGTTAGGTGCTTCCTCTGGGAAACCACATCCCGCTTTGTTTTCCTTCGCCATAGACCTTACTGTGCCATATTGTGATTTTCTGAGTACTTGTGGCAATAGATTGTCCCATGATACAGAACACATTTTTCTGTGAAATAAACCAGGCAAGAACTAGGCAAATGTACATAAGGAGTCTGGAGACCTACTTAAACAAAAGAATTGAGACTCCAATAGTTTCACTAACAATATTCAGAGTTATTGAAATGTGTTGAGGTAAACCAGGGTAGCTGTGAACACAGACCAGTGACAGGGAAAGGCGGTGAGTCCCTG
Organism: Kogia breviceps; assembly: GCF_026419965.1. Classification (NCBI taxonomy): domain Eukaryota; kingdom Metazoa; phylum Chordata; class Mammalia; order Artiodactyla; family Physeteridae; genus Kogia; species Kogia breviceps. The sequence goes on from NC_081310.1 coordinate 159,034,753, forward strand.
GAATGTCATTCCTCAGAGAAGTGTACCTTGACTCTATCATACCCCTTCAACTTGTTTTATTTTCTTCATGAAAATAAATCTTCATTAATCATCATAAAGTTATTTTATTTTATGAAAGTTTCATGATAGCAGGGACCTTGCCTGTTTTGTTTACTGTTGTACTCTCAGAGCCTTGGGCAAGTTCCCTTACTTAAAACCTCTACTGCAAACCTCTCATTTGTAAAACATACCAACCTCATGTGGCTATTGTGATATTTAAATGCATTAACATAAGACCTTAGAGCAGTGCCTGGCACAAGTTGATAGTTGATACTAGGTAGCATTTATATTGTGCCTACTGTGTTCTAGGCATATTCTAAGCACTTTACATATACAGTTGGCCCTCCATATCTGTGGGTTCTGTATCCTCATGTTCAACCAACAGCAGATTGAAAATATTCAGAAAAAAATTCCAGAAACTTCCAAAAAGCAAAACTTGAATTTGCCAACACATCTGGCAATTATTTACATTGTGTTAAGTATTATAAGTAATCTAGATATGATTTGAAATACACAGGAAGATGTGCATAGGTTATACACAAATACTATGCCATTTTATACAAGGGACTTGAGCATCCACGGATTTTGGTAACCTCAGGGGTCCTGGAACTGATCCCTCTTGGATACTGAGAGGGATTGTACATCAACTTCATCCTCACAACAACATTATAAGAGCCTCATTTTGTAGATAAGGAAACAGAAAAGTTATTTATTTATTTATTTTTGGCTGTGCAGCTTGTGAGATCTTAGTTCCCCGACCAGGGATTGAACCCACGCCCTCGGCAGTGAAAGTGTGGAGTCCTAACCACTGGACCACCAGGGAATTCCCAACAGAGAAGTTATTTAACTAGTCTAAGGCCACACAGCTAGTAAATGCAGAGCAGACACCCCAGAGTCCCAGACTTCACCGTAACACTGTACTGGCTCCTAATATAGATCCTTTTTGAATGAGTAAAATCGCCTAGAGAATGGAAAGAGATGGAACCAAAATTGTCAAAACAGACTGGCTCAAAATTCAAGACAAGTATTGAAGGGGAATAGTGGTTTGGGGTCCGTCAGGCGGCGATACCGAATTTGCATCTATTTTGTTTTTCTGTGGTCAGTCTTGTGCCTCGGGAAATGGCTGTGAGGGTTAATTTATAAAGTAGTAAGGAGAAAGGTAATTGAGTAATTCTTGACTGAGTGTAGCGCTGGGATGGGGTGTTGTCTTCCTTCACATCCTAAGAGCCTCAGAAGCCTGGCCAGGGATTCCCACTAGTGGCCAGAGCAGGGACTGGTGCTGGAGACCCAGCCCCCATCACACCACATGAGACACACCCAAAGCTACTCACTCCAGCAGTGACAGAAGCAGAGGAGAGAATCTGTCTCATTTGCCCATGTTTCAGCCCCCTCTGGCTTTGACAGCTGTACCGGTGATTTATAGGATACTAGTGGGGCATCCTTTAAGAAATAAACTGTGGGCTTCCCTGGTGGTGCAGTGGTTGAGAGTCCGCCTGCCGATACAGGGGACACGGGTTCGTGCCCCGGTCCGGGAAGATCCCACATGCCGCAGAGCGGCTGCGCCCATCAGCCATGGCCGCTGAGCCTGTGCTCTGCAACGGGAGAGGCCACAACAGTGAGAGGCCCGTGTACGGAAAAAAAAAAAAAAAAAAAAAAAAAAAGAAATAAACTGTTATATGACCCAGTCATTTGTCTTTGCCACCACTAGAAAGTGAGCTACTGGAGGTCAAGGAAGAGAGTTTTATTTCTCTCTCAAACCCCAGGTCCCCCACAGGTTATGGCACATTAAGGGTCTCCAGTAGCTATTTGTTGAATAAAGAGAATTGAATGGTCTTTGTCAACAGATGGGATGATGCCTAGACAAGTCAGTTGCTATCTTAGATTTTTAGCTGAAAGGTGGTGATGGTGATGGCATTTTGGAAAGGTGTTGAGAAGATGGAGAGATCACAATCAAGCTAGTTCTGGAAGAAGCCATGAAAAAAAATGGTTTGTTCGGGTGGTCACAAGTTTAAGCCCTTCATGGCCAAAGGCCTTTTAAAAATCTTTCCCTTAAACCTCCACAGTCTACTTAAGTTGAAGAACCTTTTTTCCCTGTTTTTCTTCAAGGATAAGCTGGCAGCAGTATCCAGAGTCCAACACCAGGCACTTGCGTGGAGCTGTTTTTCCAAGCTCCCAGCTCTTACAAGAGCTGCTTGGATCACAGTTGTGCCTATGGAAAGGGAGGTCTGTACCCTTCCATACTGGTGTCTTTCTGCCTTTCATAGTAGGCATATAGAATGCCTGGGAATCAGCTGGTAATTGTCTAAATGAAATACTTGGGTTGTCTATGCATGACTCAATAAACTGACTTTTTAAAAGAACAGCTAAAAATAAAAATAGCTATTTTTCATATATATTATTATATATGTATATATTTTACTCATTACATAAGCAGATTTCTTCACATTATATTGAAAATATGATTCTAGAAATACTTCGACTACATAAACGTGCTCATCCTCAGCTGACTAGACCTGCAAATATATCCCTCGGCTACTAGGATTAGCGTCACCCCTCTTCATCTTCCTTTATCTGTTCCCTTTGGCAAAAGGCACCACCTTTCATGTAACCAGTGTCTTAATGCTGCTTAGAGCCTTCTTTTCCCCTATTCTTCCTTCCCCCCAACATTAAAATAACCACACTCTTAGATCCTGCTACATGATAGATGCTAATAAATTAGTCTCCCACTGAGATGATCTGAAAAATAATGGCTTAATATATATATATCATTTCTCCAGGGCAGCTAATATCAAGTAAGAGTCTTCAGGAACTGAAGGCCCTAATGGTAGACTCTCAGTGCTGTGTCAAGCCAGTAGAATACATAGAGAATCGAGGAATAGACTAACACATATATGGAAACAAATTTTTTGTCACAGAAAGCATTTACAGATCAGTTGGGAAAAGATGGATTATTCAATAACTGGTTATCTATGTGGGAAAAAAATAAATCTGATCCCTACCTTACGCCATACACAAATATCAGTTCTAGCTAGATTTAAGACTTAATATGAAAGACTTAAAGCTTATAACATAATGTAAAACAACAGAACTTTTAGAAGACAAAATAGGAAATATCTTTATGACCTCAGGGTAGAGAAGGATTTCTTAAATGGGGACTAAAAGTGCAAACCATGGTGGCCCTCGCTTGCCACAACTAGAGAAAACCCTCTCACAGAAACGAAGACCCAACACAGCCATAAATAAATAAACAAATAAATTTTAAAAATCTTTTAAAAAAAGTGCAAACCATGAAGGAAAAAAAAAGTATAATTTCAATTGCTTTAAAATTAACAGCAGTTGTGCACCAAAAGATACCTTATTATGAGTGAAAAAACAAGGTACTAAGGGGGAGAAGATATTTGTAACATATGACTGACAAAAGAAAGGCAGAAAACTCAAGAGTAAAATGAGTAAAAGAAAAAATGTCATCATATTAATGGCCAAAAAGCATGTGAAAAGATGTTCAACTTTGTTAAAAACAAGGAAATGAAAATTAAAACCACAAGACACTATTTTTCACCTACCAGATTGACAAAAATTAGAAACTCTGTTAATAACCAAGTGTTGGTGAAATTGTAGAATGACAGGAACACTCATTTAATGCTAGTTGGAATGTAAATTCGTAGGACTTTGGAAAATAGTTTTCATTCACATTGTACGAATTAGCAACTACATATGTATATGCATTCTTGCATTTACACAGCAAGAGATAAACATAAGAATGTCTAAAGCGGCATTGTTTGTAAAAACGAAAAGCTGGAAACAGTCCAAATGTCCATCAACTGTAGAATGGATAAATACATTATGGTAGATTCATACAATGGGCTGTCATACAGAACTGAATATGAATGAACTCTAGCTACACACTTGAACTACTTTAATGAATAAACAAAAAAGGCAAACCACAGAAGAATAATATATTGTATGATTCCATTTATGTAAACTTAAACAGGCAAATCTAAGCGATGTATTTTGTCTGGGTATCTTCAGTTTGCCCCTCCAGTTTCACTTTGCACACTTCTATTTCTAGGAGGCTGCACTGAGTGAACTGAATCAATGGGCTCTTTTGATTTGTAGCTTCTGGTTAGGTTTGGTTGATGGGAGCCACCAGCAGAAGATTGGAGAGGTAGAAGCAAGTGGGGTGGAGTATTTACTCTCTGGTACCCTTGCTGTGGGTTGCTGTTGGCTGGTCGGATTCCTTCCACTGAAAGTCTCATCTCCTATCGGGAGGCCCTCTTTGTCTGACTTCCCATAACCACCTCCACTACTCCAGCTTCAAGCCTAGGGTGATAAAGAGCACTGTCACGGGCTTCCCTGGTGGCGCAGTGGTTGAGAGTCCGCCTGCCGATGCAGGGGACACGGGTTCGTACCCTGGTCTGGGAAGATCCCACATGCCGCGGAGCGGCTGGGCCCGTGAGCCATGGCCGCTGAGCCTGCGCGTCCGGAGCCTGTGCTCCGCAAGGGAGAGGCCACAGCAGTGTGAGGCCAGCGTACCGCAAAAAAAAAAAAAAAAAAAAAGGAGCACTGTCACTAGCTTAAAGATAATATCCTGTTGTATGCTCACCATACCCTGCCCGCACCTTTCTAAATAGTTCCTTTAATAAGCTCTCCTCAAATCATCCTACTTTGAGTGTGCCATCTGTTTCCTGCCAGGACCCCAACTGGTACAATATTGTTTAGGGATACACAGACTCTGTGGTAAAACTTATAAAGAAAAGCAAGGGAATTATTAACATAAAATTCATGACAGTAATTACCTCTGTGGGGGAGGGAAATATGATACAAAAAACCCACATTGGGGACTCATGCACTGGTAATATTCTATTTCTTAAACTAGGCCATTTGTAGATGTGTATTTGCTTTATGATTATTCTTTAATATGGTTATTCTTTACTGTGTTGTAGATAACCTTTTTATGTATATCTTACAGTAAAAGTTAAAATATAATAAACTCCCACTAGAATGAAAGATCATGAGGACAGAGATTTTTGCCTTGTTTCTTTGGTGTTGGCACTAGTAAGTACAAAAATATGTGTTTGAACATTGACTGAATGGATGTCTAACTCTGGCCTAGGACCTCCCCATCCATGATATGGTGTCAAGGAATCTTTGCTCAGATTTTTTTTTAAAACTCTAAATCCTACTGTACAAGCCAGGAAGAGCTTCCCTTTTTCTGTCTTCCTTGTTACAATTTCCACAGACTCTGTCTCTTTCTCTTTCTTCTCGGTGACTACCACCATAATTCTGTTTTGGGGGGTATTCTACCACCCCTCCACCCCATCCTTCTCTCAATCTGACTCCAGAATTAAATATACTCTCTCTTCATCTTTCTTTCTTCTTAGACAGCAAGTTCAAAGAGTCATTTTGTTTAATAGATTTTATTACCAACCATTCTGGGGAAATAGAAAAGTAATACAAAGCAAGAAGTATTTACAAAGGTCTTGGTTCCCTGACTGTGATTTGAATTCCTTGTAGGAAGTCAGGTTAGGTTTTAGCCTTTCCCTTTTAACTATTCTTCCTGTGGGTTTGGTCATTACAACTCACTCTGGGTTGGTCCTTGGAGGAATCACTTGGTGGAATGACAGTAAACAACTTGTTTCTCTGAGGACTTCCAGGGAGGGTCATTTCTCATTCCAGGAATTATTCATTTGAAGTATTATTTAACATGCCCCAGACTTCTTTCTCCAAGGTTCTTTCTTCAACATTGGTCCAGATACTGAAGGTGAGTAATGAGATAGCTAAGAACAGGCAGATCAGCATAAGGAAAACAAAACTATAAATCAGCCTCTTCCAAATTGTTTCTCACAAAATACTAGTCTTATAAGAATATTCATTACCAAAAAATAAAAATAATAAAGGGAGAAGCCGGGGTTATCCTACGGTCAGGCAAGATTGGGAAATGCTGCATGCTACATTGTCTTTTTAGAGAATCAGAATATATGTTAGGAAACTAAAGCCCCTGAGAATCAGCTTTACTCTGTTTAATTCTGTTTCTCAAGTTTATTTGACCATTGAACCTCTTTTCTGGACCCCTGTTAATACTCTGCTGAAGTTCTACCAAACACATTTTCGGGGAATTCTACCCTTATTAGAAAGTAGAATAGGATCTATATTCATTTAAACTTAATTATCTCCTTAAAGGCTCTGACTCCAAATACAGTCACAATGGGCTTTGGGCTTTAACATAAGAATTTGGGGCACATACAATTCAGTACATAATTGGGTTACACCTTTATATCCTTTCCTTTCCATCTTCATATTTACACAACTCATCACATATGTAAATCATTCTCCCAAGTCTGCTAGGTCTGCTATAACAAAGTGCGACAGACTTGGTGGCTTAAACAACAGAAACTGATTTTCTTTCAGTTTTGGAGGCTAGAAGTCTAATATCGAGGTATCCGAAGGTTTAGTTTTCCCTGAGACCTCTCTCTGGGGCTTGCAGGTGGCCACCTTTTTTGCTGTGTCTTCACATGGACTTTTCTCTGTTGCATACATCCCTGGTGTCTCTCTCTCTCTCTCTCTCTCTCTTTTTATAAGGATGCCAGTCATATTGGATTAGGACCCCACCCTTATGACTTCATTTACCTTAATTATCTCCTTAAAGGCCCTATCTCCAAATATAGCCACATTGGGCTTTGGGCTTTAACATATGAATTTGAGGTACATACAGTTCAGTACATAATTGGGTCACACCTTTATCCTTTCCTTTTTTTAAAAAAATTAATTTATTTATTTTTGGCTGCATTGGGTCTTCATTGCTGCACACAGGCTTCCTCTGGTTGCAGCGAGTGGGGGCTACTCTTCGTTGTGGTGGGCAGGCTTCTCATTGCGATGGCTTCTCTTGTTGAGGAGCATGGGCTATAGGCACACAGGCTTCAGTAGTTGTGGCACGTGGGCTTAGTTGCTCTGCGGCATGTGGGATCTTCCAGAACCAGGGCTCGAACCCGTGTCCCCTGCATTGGCAGGCGGATTCTTTTTTTATTAATTAATTAATTTATTTATTTTTGGCTGTGTTGGGTCTTCGTTTCTGTGCGAGGGCTTTCTCTAGTTGTGGAGAGTGGGGGCTACTCTTCATCGCAGTGTGCAGGCCTCTCACTGTCATGGCCTCTCTTGTTGTGGAGCACAGGCTCCAGACGTGCAGGCTCAGTAGTTGTGGCTCACGGGTCCAGCTGCTCCGCAGCATGTGGGATCCTCCCAGCCTAGAGCTCGAACCTGTGTCCCCTGCATCAGCAGGCAGATTCTCAACCACTGCGCCACCAGGGATGTCCCTATCCTTTCCTTTTCATCTCATATTTACACAACTCATCACATATGTAAATCATTCTCCCTAGGCCTTAGTGTTTTTCCAGTAGGGCAAGAAAATTGAGAACTTGGATCAGCAGGCCATGGTTCAATTAAACATGCATTGAGTACCCCTTGGGGCAAAGTATTTTGCTAGGGATTGTGAAGGATACAAAGATGTTGGTGACAAAGGCCAGGTCCAGCTTTCAGGGAACTAGGGCCTTAACCAAGACTATCCCTAACATAGACTGTTTTGCCTACCATCATACTTTTCCTGAAACTCTGGTTAAAAACAAACAAACAAACAAACATATTTTAGTCTAAAAATGACATGGGCTTCTTAGTTTCATGGAGACTGGATGCTCACAACATAATGCAGCTTCGGAATCAGTTACAAGCTTTGTGACCTCAACCCTCTTGGTCCACTAGCGTAAGATAGATGCCCCCTGGAAAATAAACTTAGAAAGATCTTATTTTTCATGAAACTCATTTCATTTACTCTTAAAGCAGTACTTGAGAAAAGCACAGGTGGACAAGCAAAGGATGAGGGAGATTATTTTTCTGAGAATGAGGGAGAGAGATACAACTGAGAGGGCCAAGTAGGACATCTGAGGAGGTACATATGAAGGGCTAACCAGGGTGGGTAGTTTGAGCTAAATCTTGGTGGATGGGAAGGATTTGAATAGGAAAACAAAACAAAACAATGAAACAGAAAAGAAAGCATTTGAGGCTTACTGGTCAAGATGAGAAGATGGAAATTAGCATGTTGTCTGAGGCAGTGAGCCCTGAGGAATCATCTGGCAGGAGCAGACAATATTATCCATTGACAATATTATCCAGGGCAGCAGATCATGAGATACTGAAACTTAGGGCTAACTGGGGCCAATTCTTGAGAAGCAGGAAAAGCTAAATCTCAGGGTCAAGGACAAGGTGGCAATATCAAGCCGATTTCAATCATCAAGTTGATCTGCTAAGGATCTAGTGCAGTTTTCCTCAAAATGTGGGCCTAGGAATCTGCATGTATGGTTTTAAAACTGTTTCCTTAGTTGTTAAATCCTCTAAAGTTTGAGATTATTCATTTGCCTAGTGTTGAGGAGGCCAGACTCAGTAATACCCTGCAAACCAGGATTCATACACTGACCTAAAAAAAAAAAGGATGGTGGCCCCAGAGTGACACCCCACACTCAGCACTATGTGGATAACATTTGTTAAGCCCTTACTATGAGCTGGACAGCATTATCTTATTTAGCTCTCACAATACTTTTACATCTATGAGATAGGTTCTATTATCCCCATATTTTTTTTTTTGGTTGCACTGTGTGGCATGCAGGATCTTAGTTCCCTGACCAGGGATTGAACCTGTGCCCCCTGCAGTGGAAGTGCAGAGCCCTAACCACTGGATCACCAGGGAATTCCTATTATCCTCATTTTATTTATGAGGAAACTGAGGCACATTTAGAACATGTAACTTGCTCAAGGTCTCACAGTATTAGAGCCAGGATTTGAATCCAGCTAATCTGACTCCACAGCCTCTACTGTGCTAAACTGCCAATTTACTGTAATGGCCTGCTGTTTGCGCATTCATTTAACAAATATTTACTAAGTCCCTAGTGTGTGCCAGGCTTTGTGAATAAATAAGAAAAGTAATCAATGAAGCAGCAGAGTAATTTTCTCATCTTCATGATGAGAGGGAGGCAAACAGATAAAACTTAGGGAATAATTTCCTAAGCATATGAAGTCACCCATTCATTCAATAAATACTATGGAGCAGTTACTGTGTGCTAAGTATTATGACAGTAACTAAGGATAAGGATATGAATCAGGATTTTAAGACCCTGTTCCTGACTACTGGAGCTTGATAGGGGAGAGAGACATGTAAACCACTATATCTAACATAAGATGGAGTTAAAGGCATGCCATAAAGATGACCAAAATACTGTAGGCATCCAAAGGAAGGAAAGGTCCAACCATGTTGTTGCAGATAGCAGGATTTCCTTCTTTTTCATAGCTGAATAATATTCCAATGCATATATATGTGTGTATATATATATATATATACCACAACTTTATCCATTCATCCATTGATAGGCATTTAGATTGTTTCTGTGTCTTGGCTACTGTAAATAATGCTGCAAAGAACACGGGAGTGCGGATACCTTTTCAAGTTAATGTTTTTGTTTCTTTTGGATAAATACCCAGAAGTGGAATTGCTGGATTATATGGTAGTTCTATTTTAAATTTTTTGTGGAATCTCCGTACTGTTTTTCATAGTGGCTGCACCAGTTCATATTCCCACCAACAATGTACTAGGGTTCTCTTTTCTTCACATCCTTGTCAGCACTTATTATTTCGTGTCTTTTTTATAATAGCCATTTTAACAGTTGTGCGATAATATCTCATTATGGTTTTGATTTGCATTTCCCTGATGGTTGGTGATGTTGAGCACTTTTCATGTACATGTTGGCCATCTATATGTCTTCTTTGTAATGTTTATTCAGAACCTCTTTCCATTTTAAAATCAGGTTCTTTGTCTTTTTGCTATTGAGTCATGAGTTCTTTATGTATTTTGTATATTAACCCCTTATCAGATATATGATTTGCAAACATTTTCTCCCATTCTGTAGGTTGCCTTTTCATTTTGTTGATGGTTTCCTTTCCTGTGCAGAAGCTTTTTAGTTTGATGTAGTTCCACTTGTTTATTTTTGCTTTTGTTGTCTTTGCTTTTATTGTCAAATCCCCCAAAATCATTGTAAGACCAATGTTAAGGAGCTTATCCCCTATGTTTTCTTCTGGGAGTTTTACGGTTTGGGGTCTGTGTTCAAGATCCATTTTGAGTTGACCCATTCTGAGTTGATTTTTGTGTATGGTGTAAGATAGGAGTCCAGTTTCATTCTTTTGCATGTGGCTGTCTAGTTTTCCCAACATTTATTGAAGAGACTATCCTTTCCCCTTATGTATTCTTGGCCTCTTTGTTGTAAATTAACTAACCATATATACATGGGTTCAATTCTGGTTTCTGTTCCATTGATCTATGTGTCTGTTTTTATGCCAGTACTGTACTGTTTTGATTACTGTAGCTTTGCAATATAGTTTGAAATCAAGACATGTGATGCCTCCAGCTTTGTTCATTCTCAAGAGTGATTTGACTAGTCAGGGTCTTTTGTTGTTACAGAAATTTTAGGATTGTTTGTTCTATTTCTGTGAAAAATCCACTGGAATTTTGATAGGGATTGCCTTGAATCTGTAGATTGCTTTGGGTAGTAGGGACATTTTAACAATATTAATTCTTACAATCCATGACACAAACTATCTTTCTGTTTATTTTTGTTTTCAATTTCTTTGATCAATGTCTTATAGTTTTCAGTGCAGAGCTCTTTCACCTTAGTTAAATTTATTCCCAGATATTTAATTCTTTTTGATACAATTGTAGATGGGATTGTTTTCTTAATTTCTCTTTCTGATAGTTCATTATTAGTGTATAGAAATGCAATTGGGTTTTGTATATTGATTTTGTATCCTGCAGGTTTACTGAATTCATTTTGTAGTTCTGACAGGTTTTTGGTGGAATCTTTAGGGTTTTCTATATATAAAATCATGTCAGCTGCAAATAAAGACAGTTTTACTTCTTCCTTTCTGATTTGGATGCCTTTTTTTTCTTGCCTAATCTCTCTAGCTAGGACTTCCAATACTTTGTTTAATTCTTACAGCAACTCCATGGGGTAGGTGTTATTGGTCCCAGTTTACAGAAGAGGAGACTGAAACCTGGAAAGGTAAAGTGACTTACTCAAGATCACCCAGGTAGTAAGATCCAAAATATGAACGTGGGTCCATTTCATTCCTATACCAGTGCATTTTATTGACTCTTAATCTCAGCTGATCGTCAAAATTACACTGGGATTAGCAATAATGTCCTATAAATTTTTTCTTTACTCTCCATTCCACTGCTATTGTTTCAATTTACAGCATCAACTTTTACCTCACCAAAGGAGCATAGTGTTTAAGAACACAGACTCTGGAAGCAGACAGTAATGGATTTGAATTCTGGTTCACTAGCTGTGTGACTTCGGGAAAATTACTTAATCTGTATATACCTCAGATTCCATATCTGTAAAGGAAGGATACTTCATAGAGTTTCTCTGAGCATTAAATGAGTTAATGTGTGTAAACTGTTTAGGAACATGTATGGAACATAATAAATTGAGTTATCATTATTATTAATTGTGTCTTTCTATATCAGAGTCCTGGCAGGAAATAGATGGCACGCTCAAGCTAGAAAATCTAAGATGCGTTTAATAAAGGAACTATTTACAAAGTGTGTGCAGGGCTTAGGGAGACAAACATGAGATATAAAGTTCCCCTGGTGCCAGCAACAGTGGAAATCATTACTAGCCAAAAGCATGAAAGGATAAAGGGAGGAAGTGATTAATAGAATCTAAACTGGGCAGTTGTGTGGAGGTTGCTGCCTGATAAGAGCTTTGCCTCTGGTGGAAGGAAGTATCCTCACAAAGTGACTCAACAGGGAGGGAGCTGGGGGATAAATACTCAGACCTTTCTTTCCTCCTGACCTCAGATCTCCTGCTGCTATCTCCCAATACTGGACCCAACCAGAAGCCAAAGGGCAAAGAAGACTCGGGAGCCCACATAGGCCAAACTTCTGGGACACAGAGTAAGCGGAGTAGGGTGGTATCTGGAGAAACAAACAGAAAATATCCAGCACACCTTCCATCTAGTCTAGCCTTCCTCTGTTCTCTTGCAACCAAAATGATCTTTTTAAAACATGAATCTAACCTTGTCTTTCCCCCTTTGATTTCCTTTAGTGGCTCTGTATCACCCTCAGATGGTCTATATTCAACATAAAATACAGGGCCTAATGATTTATCTCCAATTTACCCCACCAGTGTTTTGTTTTGTTTGCGGTACGCGGGCCTCTCACTGTTATGGCCTCTCCCGTTGCGGAGCACAGGCTGCGGACGCGCAGGCTCAGCGGCCATGGCTCACGGGCCCAGCCGCTCTGCGGCATGTGGGATCGGGGCACGAACCCGTGTCCCCTGCATCGGCAGGCGGACTCTCAACCGCTGCGCCAACAGGGAAGCCCTACCCCACCAGTTTTAACTATTGCCATTCCCCTCTCAAACTTTACTGTGGAGACATATTTAATTACTTTCACACCTACAAGAACACTGCTTTCTCTTTTTGACCCTTTGCATATCTTGGAACTCAGCCTGTAATGATCTTTTCTCTTTCATTCTCTTTCACTTGGCTAATGCTTATTCTTTATTTATTCATAGAAATGAAGGGGTTTCTCCTATCCAGTTAGATTTTTTGGGCTCTGTTTACATAGCAATGGTTTCTTGAGTCCTGAAAGTAGTGGTACTTTGAGGCTATTTGAGCATACCTTTATCTTCTAAGTGGACTTCTGGGATTTTCTTGAGATTCTAATTATAATAAATATATAGCCTGCAAGATCAAGCCTGAAAGTAATGAGAGTTAAGTTTTTTTTTATTGAAGTGTAGTCGATTTACAATGTTGTGTTAGTTTCAGCAAAGTGATTCAGTTATATATATATATATCCTTTTTTAGATTCTTTTTAATTATAGATTATTACAAAATATTGAATATAGTTCCCTGTGTTATATAGTAGGTCCTTATTGTTTATCTATTTTATATATAGTAGTTTGTATCTGTTAATCCTAAACTCCTAATTTATCCTTCCCCCACCCTTTCCCCTTTGGTAACCATAAGTTTGTTTTCTATGTCTGGGAGTCTACTTCTGGTTTGTAAATAAGTTCATTTGTCTCATTTTTTTAGATTCCACATATAAGTGACATCATATAATATTCTCTGTCTGACTTCACTTAGTATGATAATCTCTAGAGCTATCCATGATGCTGCAAATGGCATTATTTCATTCTTTTTTGTGGCTGAGTAATAGTCCATCACATTGTATATATCACATCTTCTTTATCCATTCATCTGTCGATGGACATTTAGGTGTTTACATGTCTTGGCTATTGTAAGTAGTGCTGCTATGAACATTGGGGAGCATGTATCTTTTCAAATTAGAGTTTTTATCTTTTCCAGATATATGCCCAGAGGTGGGATTGCTGGATTATACGGTAACTCTATTTTTAGTTTTTTAAGGAACCTCCATACTGTGCTCCATAGTGGCTGCACCAATTTACATTCCTACCAAAATGTAGGAGCGTTCCCTTTTCTCCACACCCTCTGGAGAGTTAAGTTTTTAATAAGCTTACTGAAATGTACCTTCAAAGTGATCCTCTGATAACAACAGAAGCCTAATCTACATCTTTAGAATCCTGGGATGTTAAGTAGATGTCTAGGAGTGCTATTTGCATGGGGACCCAATGGGCGTCTTGGGAAAAATGATAAGTATGCGTTTTGGAGCAAAGAATGTAGACAAGTACTGCCTCTGTCTTCTGGACTGAAGAAGGTAAAGAAAATAAAATGTATTAAAGATTTTCTCTCATAACTGTACAGTCATCTTCTCCAAGAAGAAATAAAATTAACATTATTAAAGAATATCTACTGAAAGCTCCTTTGTCCATCTGGTTCTTTTTGAAAAACAAAAACAGACCAACCGGACAGAAACCTAAAAGCTCTCATGATGGAGCAACATGGGTAGTTGTTTAAAGGGAGATAGAATTTACTCTGTCAAGACTGAAATAGAAATGTTATTCTTTTTTCCCCTAAAGTCCCAAATTCCTGTTCAAGGACAGGACATACATTCCCATGTCTCTAGCTCCACCTTGTGGTCAATCAAGAAATCACCCACTCCCCATCAACTGGGGTGTTAGGTGGTCATCAGAATCTTTACTCTCGCCGGCAGGCAGTTCCTGATAACATATTTTGGGCCAGGCTTTGTATAAGTGCTATTCAAGAACTTATTCCTCAAAAAAAAAAAACTAGGAAAGATGTATTTTGTAGTTGGAAAAACAAGGTTAAGAGAGTTTACCAGAGTTTAGGACTTGTCAAAGATCATACAGTTGGCAGTCAGAACTTGAACCAGCCCCTTCTAGGCCTTTCCTTTCTATCACAACTGTCTGCTTATAAACTAATGCACACATATATCACATATGTTTTTCTCCTTTTACAACACACATGTAAACACATATCTTATTTAATCCTCTACTGCAGGGATTTGCATTTTCAAGATAGTCCATAAGAAATGTATGATCCAAAGCAACAAATTAATGTTTAAATCACAGGCATTAGATTAGAGCATTAGGCCCACAATTACCTATTCTTGATGAGAAAATGGTATATTGGAAAAGCCAAGAGCTTTGTAATAGCACCTGAGTTTTGTTTTGTTTTGTTTTTTTTTTTTTGCAGTACGCGGGCCTCTCACTGCTGTGGCCTCTCCCATTGCAGAGCACAGGCTCCGGACGCGCAGGCCCAGCGGCCATGGCTCACGGGCCCAGCCGCTCCGCGGCATGTGGGATCTTCCCGGACCAGGGCACGAACCCGTATCCCCTGCATCGGCAGGCGGACTCTCAACCACTGCACCACCAGGGAAGCCCAGCACCTAAGTTTGAATACTTGCTCTGCCACATACTAGCTGTGTATTCTTGGGCAAGTTACTTAATGTCACTGGCTCAATTCCCTTACTTGTTGAATTAAGAACCAATGGACTGGGAATTCCCTGGCAGTCCAGTGGTTAGGACTCTGTGCTTCCACTGCAGGGGGCACGGGTTCGATCCCTGGTCAGGAACTAAGATCCTACAAGCTGCATGGTTGTCCAGCCAAAAAAAAAAAAAAAGAGAACCAATGGACTCAAATAATGTTAATTTTTGTAAATCAAACTCTGGCTTATTTTTCATAGAAACTAATTTCTAAAAGTTAATAAAAGGGACGTCTCTGGTGGCGCAGTGGTTAAGAATCCACCTGCCAATGCAGGGGACACGGGTTCAAGCCCTGGTCTGGGAAGACCCCACATGCCTCAGAGCAAGTAAGCCCGTGCGCCACAACTACTGAGCCTGCACTCTAGAGCCCGAGAGCTACAGCTACTGAAGTCCGTGCGCCTAGAGCCTGTCCTCTGCAACAAGAGAACCCACCGCAATGAGAAGCCCGAGCACCGCTACTGAAGAGCAGCCCCTGCTCGCCGCAACTAGAGAAAAGCCCGCGCGCAGCAGCGGAGACCCAACACAGCCAAAAATAAATAAAATAAATACATTTTTTTTAAAGTTAATAACATACCAGTAAACAAAGTGTCCCATTGGAATCTGATGATTGAGTTTTAGTAGATGGAAGAACTGTTCATATGATAAGTTAAGTTGTTAAAACGCTCAGTGGATCTTTGAGAAGTGAAACTTTGAAAACCATATACATGATAGGCAGAATAGTGGCCCCATAAAGATGTCCATATCTTAATCCCTGGAATCTATGAATATGTTAGGATACACAGCAAAGGGGAACTAAGGTTGCCAAAGGTATTAAGATTGTTAATCAACTAACCCTAAAATAGGGAGATTATCTTGGATTACCTGGGTAGGTCCAACTTAATCACCAAGGTTTTTTATAAATGGAAGAGTCAGAGGAAGATGTAATTATAGAAGAAAGGCATAGAGATACACTGTTGTTTGCTTTGAAGATGGAAAAAGAGGGACATCAGCCAAAGAATGTGAGCAACATCTAGAAGCTGGAAAGAGCAATGAAACAGATTCTCTTCTAGAGTCTTTAGCAAGAAATGCAACCCTGCTGACTCAATTTTAGCCTGGTGACACCTGGGTCAGCCTTCTATCTCACAGAATTGTAAGATAATATATTTGTGTTGTATAAACCACTAAGTTTGTGGCAATTTGTTATAGCAGCAATAGAAAACGTGCAATACCTATGACCATCAGTGTGTCCAGACTTCTTACCTGTTTCCTGTGGTGGTGTGGAAAAAGCACTAGACTTGGAATCTGAAGACCAAGATTGGCACCTCAGTTCTGCCATTAAATAGCTGCGTGACTTCCGGTAAATGACAGTTCTTCTCTACGCATGTTTATCATGTGGTGGCACCTACCTCACAGAGTTGTTATGTAAAACAAATGAGATAATGGATGTGTAGGTGTTGTAAAAACTATAAAGCATTCTATATATGAAAGGAATTATTATTTACAGTACCTAATACATGGTTGGTATGCAAGAAATATTTGCAAAGTGAGATTAATTATTCTTTGACAGTCCTTGGAATGTGGAAATGCGATTGCAAAACACATGCTAGGTACTCGGGAGAGAACAAGAGATCATATATGATATCTGCTCTTAAGTTGATTACAATATAATAATGGAGATATATTCAGGAGAAGATTTAAACTGTAACTCAAAATTTATATAAGACAATAACACAAGAGAAATCACAAGGTTGTATATGATTAAGTATCAAAGAAGTGATATAAAAATATGTATCTGGAGTTCAGGTATAGACTAGATGGTAAGTGTGAGTTGGAAGACTCAAAGAAGGATTCCAAGAGGAGGAAGGTCTTGAGCAGGATCTTCGAAGGTGTGGTTAGATGGAGAGCAATTGCTACCGTTACACCTGCAAAGCACTGTGTTTCTACACACAATTTCAGGAATCATGTTTTACATTTAGGACATTGGCCATCAGGTCCGATGTTTCAAATGGTATTCTTTTTGACCCCCTTGGTAATATTTTTTCCTTTTTCTTTTTTAAAAATTGCAAACTTAGAGAAAAGTTGTAAGAACAGTAAAAAAGGAAGCCTTTTTTCCCCTGAACCTTTTAGAATAGGTTACCCGTATGATGCCTTACTATGCTGAAATTATCAAAATCAGGAAATTAATATCTACTCATTACTATCATCTAATCCACAGACCCCATTCAAGTTCAGCCAACTGTCCCAATAATGTCCTTTATAGTGATGCATTTAATTATCAAATCTCATTAGTCTTTAATCAAAATAGTTCCTGAAACTTTGATTTTCATGAAGTTATCAATATTTTACAGAATATTCCTCAATTTAGGTTTCTAATGTTTCCTCTTAATTAGATTCAGGTTATATATTTTTAGCAGGGATAGCACAGAAGTATGCTGGTTTTTTCCTCACTGCATACCAATAGGTAGTAACAATTTCAATTTGTCCCATTACAGATGTTAACTGTGTTCACAGATTAAATGGTACTTGCCAGGTTTTTTCACTGTAAAATTGTTCTTTTCTCCTTCTTAATTAATAAGTATTTTGCAGGGAGGTACTTTGAGAGACCATGTAAATTTCCCACTCCTCATCAAATTTACACCAAGTTAGCATAAAACTAATTTATACCAAGTTAGTTACATAGATGTTCCTTGGATGAATTGATTATTACTATTATGATTGTCAAATGGTGATTTTCTAATTCCATCATCTCCGCTACATTCATTATTGTAGGATTCCACTGTAACAAAAAGCTTTCTTCTCTCCCTATTTATTTCTTTATATCAGTTTTGACGCATGCATTCTTATTCTATACAATAGACTATAATCCTTTACCATCGTTATTTATTTTGATTCTCAAATTGTCCATATTCTGGTCCTTCCAGCTGGCCTCTGTGTCCTTTTGACATGTCTTCATCATTCTTTGAATACTTTCTTACTTTTTGGCATGCAAGGTGTTCCAGATTCATCTTGTACCTTCCGTGCCTTAACCTTGGAATTAGCCATTTCTCCAAGAAACCCTGGTTCCTTTCAGTGGAAAATGGCCTTTTAGTGGCGAACAGCATATAGAAACCAAGACAGAGCTCTTAGGTATGCTCATTGCTTTTGGGGTGTCACTGCTCCTAGGCCCTCTCAGTGAACATGGCTTGAGAATACTTGTATGCAGATACATACATATGCATATGCACATGAACATCCACCTCTATAGTCACTTCTGTATCTATCAATTAAAAATTGTGGGGACTTCCCTGGTGGCTCAGTGGTTAAGAATCCGCCTGCCAATGCAGGGGACATGGGTTTGATCCCTGGTCCGGGAAGATCCCACTTGCTGTGAAGCAACTAAGCCCGTGCACCACAACCACCGAGCGTGTGCTCTAGAGCCCGCGAGCCACAACTACTGAGCCCGTGTGCTGCAACTACTGAAACCCGTGTGCCTAGAGCCTGTGCTCCGCAACAAGAGAAGCCACTGCAATAAGAAGTCTGTGCACCACAGCGAAGGGTAGCCCCCATCTCCATAACTAGAGAAAAGCCCCCGCACAGCAACGAAGACCCAATGCAGCCAATAAAATAAAATAAGATTAAAAAAAATTGTGAGTTCACACTGATACCTACAATTCCAGTCCAACGCCGCAGAGTTCATTCTAATTTCTACCTTTCCATATTTGGAAAAAACAAATATGTAACTCATTTGTAACAGTGAGGAAACTGGCTCCCATTATCTTCAATATATTTACTAATCTGATAAATCATGCCTGTATGTAACCAATCTCAATTGCCACTGCTGCCCTCTCCCCTCACCCTCTTTATTCTGCTTGGACTCTGACACCTTGCACCCTCATCCCATATATTCACCCTCCTCATACTGCTCATGCTCCAACACCTCTCATCAGGCAGCTCTTGCACAGCTGGTGCAGGTACCTAGCTTGATTAGCCCCAACTAGGTGAATGGATTTTAGACATAATTATTCAGAAAGGAAAGAAGGCTGATGGAAAACCAGATGCTTTCTTCTTCTTTTTTAAAATTGAAGTATAGTTTATTTACAGTGTTGTGTTAGTTTCAGGTGTATAGCAAATTCATTTATATATATTATTTTTCAGATTATATATATGTGTATATATATATTCTTTTTCATTATAGGTTATTACAAGATATCAAGTATAGTTCCCTGTGCTATACAGTAGGTTCTTGTTGTTTATCTATTATATATATAATAGTGTATATATTTTAATCCTAAACTCCTAATTTATCCTTCCCCACCCCTTTCCCCTTTGGTAACTGTTGTCTGTGAGTCCACTTCTGGTTTGTAAATAAGTTCATATATATATATATATATATATATATATATATATATATTTAGATTCCACGTATATGTGATATTTGTCTTTGTCTGACTTACTTCACTTAGTATGATAATCTCTAGGTCCATTCATATTGCTACAAATGGCAATATTTCATTCTTTTCTTTATAGCTGAGAAATATTCCATTGTATATCTACCACATCTTTATCCATTCATCTGTTGATGAACATTTAGGTTGCTTCTATGTCTTGACTATTGTAAATAGTGCTGCTATGAACATTGGGGTGCATGTATCATCTTGAATTAGAGTTTTTGTCTTTTCTGGATATATGTCCAGGAGTGGGACTGCTGGATCACATGGTACTCTATTTTTAGTTTTTTTTTTTTGGCTGTGTTGGGTCTTCGTTGCTGCGTGCGGGCTTTGCTTTCTCTAGTTGCAGCCAGCAGGGTCTACTCTTCATTGTCGTGCTCAGGCTTTGCTCACAGGCTTAGTTGCTCCGTGGCGTGTGGAATCTTCCAGGACCAGGGATCAAACCCGTGTCCCCTGCATTGACAGGTGGATTCTCAACCACTGCGCCACGAAGGAATTTCCTATTTTTAGTTCTTTAAAGGAATCACCTTACTGTGCTCCATAGTGGCTGCACCAGTTTACATTCCCACCAACAGTGTAGGAGAGTTCCTTCTTCTCCACACCCTCTCCAGCATTTATTATTTGTAGACTTTTTGATGATGGCCATTCTGACCAGTGTGAGGTGATACCTCATTGTAGTTATTATTTTTTAAAAATTTTATTTATTCATTTGGTTGCACAAGGTCTTAGTTGCAGCATGTGGGCTCCTTAGTTGCGGCATGCATGTGGGATCTAGTTCCCTGACCAGGGACTGAACCCAGGCCCCCTGCATTGGGAGCGCGGAGTCTTAACAACTGTGCTACCAGGGAAGTCCCTCATTGTAGTTTTGATGTGCAGTTCTCTAGTAATTATTGATGTTGAGCATCTTTTCATGTGCCTATTGGTCATCTGTATGTCTTCTTCAGAGAAATGTCTATTTAGGTCTTCTGCCCATTTTTCGATTGGGTTGTTTGGGGCTTTTTGATATTAAGCTGCATGAGCTGTTTGTATATTTTGGAAATTAATCCCTTGTCAATTGCATTGTTTGCAAATATTTTCTCCCATTCCTTTTTTTTTTTAATTGGTGGCTCTTTTTTCTCCCATTCTTTAGGTTGTCTTTTTGTTTTGTTTATGGTTTCCTTTGCTCTACAAAAGCTTTTAAGTTTAATTAGGTCCCATTTGTTTATTTTTGTTTTTATTTCCATTACTCTAGGAGACAGATCCAAAAAAATATTGTTGCGATTTATGTCAGAGTGTTCTGCCTATGTTTTCCTCTAGGAGTTTTATAGTATCCGGTCTTACATTTAGGTCTTTAAACCATTTTGAGCTTATTTTTGTATATGATATTAGAGAAGTTCTAATTTCATTCTTTTACAAGTAGCTGTCCAGTTTTCCCAGCAGCACGTATTGAAGAGTCTATTGAGGAGGCCTCCCCCTGTCTCTACTGGAGACCCTTCAAGACCAGCAGGTAGGGACTTCCCTGGTGGTCCTGTGGTTAAGAATCGGTTTTGTGATGCAGGGTATGCCGTTTCGATCCCTGGTCAGGGAACTGAGATCCCACATGCCATGGGGTAACTTAGCCCACATGATGCAACTACTGAGGCTGCACACCACAACTAGAGCACCCATGTGCTGCAACTACTGAACCCACAAGCTCTGGAGCCCACGTGCCACAACTAGAGAGAAGCCCGTGCACTGCAATGAAAGAAACAAAGCACCACAACAAAAGATCCCATGTGCCGCAACTAAGACTTGATGCAGCCAAAAATAAATAAATAAATTAATTAAAAAAAAAAAAAAAAAAAAAAAAAAGACCAGCAGGTAGGTCTGGCAGAGGCTCCTCTGAAGTTACTGCTTTTTGCCCTTGGTCCCCATGCACATCAGATTCTGTGTGTTCCCTTTGAAAGTGAAGTCTTAATTTCCCCTAGTTCTGTGGAGCCCCTGCAATTAAGCCTTGCTGGCCTTGAAAGTCAAATGCTCTCGGGGCTCCTCTTCCCAATGTCAGACCCCTGGGCTGGGGAGTCTGATGTGGGGCTCATAATTATTACATAATTATTCTCCAGTCTGTGGGTCACCCACTCAGGGGATGGGATTTGGTTATATTGCTAGTGTACCTTTCCAACCTGTCTCATTGTGGTTCCTTCTTTTTTTTTTTTTTTTTTTTTTTTTTTTGTGGTACGCGGGCCTCTCACTGTTGTGGCCTCTCCCGTTGCGGAGCACAGGCTCCGGACGCGCAGGCTCAGCGGCCATGGCTCACGGGCCTAGCCGCTCCGCGGCATGTGGGGTCTTCCCAGACCGGGGCACAAACCCCTGTCCCCTGCATCGGCAGGCGGACTCTCAACCACTGCACCACCAGGGAAGCCCCTGTGGTTCCTTCTTTATGTCTTTAGTTATGGAAGATATTTTCTGGTTCATTCCAGTCTTTTTTTTATTGATCTTTGTTCTGCAGTTAGCTGTGATTTTGGTGTGGTTGTGAGAAGAGGTGAGCTCTGGCTCCTTCTACTCCGCTATCCTGGCTGCCTGCCTCCAGATGCTTTCTTAATGAGAGTTATGAACTGTCCTTTTGGGATAAGCAAATTATGATATTTGCTGCTTTGCATGTTGCATTTAAAAACTGGACTAGGGGTTAACCACAACAGGGAACATCAATGACCAAATTAATGAATTAGAATATAAGTCTGTTTGTTCTAGGTACTTTTTTTTTTTTTTTTTTTTGGCCACACTGTGTGGCTCCCTGACCAGGAATCAAACCTGTGCCCCCTGCATTGGAAGCATGGAGTCTTAACCACTGGACTGCCACGGAAGTCCCTGTTTATTCTAGGTATTTGATAGGCAGAATTTAAGAGACAAAAGAGTAAAATCTTTATTTTTAAAAAATTTATTTATTTATTTATTTTTGGCTGCGTTGGGTCTTCGTTGCTGCGCGTGGGCTTTCTCTGGTTGCAGCGAGCAGGGGCTACTCCTTGTTGAGGTGCACGGGCTTCTCATTGCAGTGGCTTCTCTTGTTGCGGAGTACGGGCTCTAGGCGTGCAGGTTCAGTAGTTGCAGCACGCAGGCTCTAGAGCCCAGGCTCAGTAGTTGTGGCACGTGGGCTCTAGAGCACAGGCTCAGTAGTTGTGGTGCACGGGCTTAACTGTTCCGCGGCATGTGGGATCTTCCCGGACCAGGGCTTGAACCTGTGTCCCTCTCATTGGTGGGCAGATTCTTAACCACTGAGCCACCAGGGAAGCCTCAAAATCTGTATCTTTAGATGAGAGTTGAGGAGCTCTTGGCTGGATTTGTGATAGAATAACTTTCATTTGACATAAAGTATTTTTAAAAGTTACTCAATTTATTTTGACGTTTGAACACTAAATTCTTTCTAGAAGTATGCTTATAGTACAATAGAAAACTTTTTTTTTTTTTTGCGGTACGCGGGCCTCTCACTGTTGTGGCTTCTCCTGTTGCGGAGCACAGGCTCCGGACGCGCAGGCTCAGCGGCCATGGCTCACGGGCCCAGCCGCTCCGCGGCATGTAGGATCTTCCTGGACCGAGGCACGAACCCATGTCCCCTGCATCAGCAGGTGGACTCTCAACCACTGCGCCACCAAGGAAGCCCAGAAAACTATTTTTATCATCACAGAAATTCTTTGGTATGTTGTGCACACATTTAGTTTCACAACACATGCCTACTTCTTGACCTAGATACAAAGCTACCAAATGTAGAGAGCCATCAGTGGGCAGGACACTAATAACTAGAGCTCCAAAAGTATAATTGCTTAGAGCATGGGCCCAGGACAGAATTGTAAAGTAAATAGTATTTCTCTTGTTACCTACCTCCTCTTTCTGTGTCTTTCCTCTCACATTTAGCAACCTCTTTATCACCTGGGTTCATGGTGATCTCAAGTTGCCACAGTGTGCTTCAAAAAGGGGGAAATAAAAGCAAATCCATTCACAAAATGGTGCTAGTTTTTTACTCCTTTCAAGGATATTATTGGCATTTAAGAGGAGTTCTAAAGAGGACAATGAATCACTGATGGGGGAATTTTAGACACTAAAGTAAGATAGTAACTTTAGGTTTGAGGCTCACAGCACTCCCAATCTACTCACTCTAGAATCAATATTCCACATTTCTGATTATCCTGAATCTCAAATATAAAGGTGGGTAATGGGGTTAATAAAACAATTTACCTTTGAATTTTTAGGAGTAAGGCGCAGATTTGTCCCTCTGGGAGGCAGACAGCCATTGCATTGACAAAAATAACTTTCTGAAGCAGGCATCAAACATAAAAATGAGATGTGTTTAATTTTCATGATTTCTGACCTCATCAGAAAAAAATAGGGAGAGAAGGGTCACCAGACCTGACAGGACAGTTGGCTGCACTGCAGTTTGTGAGATTTTAGTTCCCCGACCAGGGTTCAGACCAGGGATCCAACCTGGGCCCTCAGCAATGAGAGCGCGGAGTCCTAATCACTGGACCACCAGGGAATTCCTGGGAGAGAAATCCTTAAGGTAAAAATGGGAAGGAGTGTAGAGTGGCTGAAGATAGAAAAAAGCACTTAAACACTCTAGGAGAGCCTGGGGAAATAGGCTAAAAATTATAATCTGTGCTTCTTATCTTTCTTGGGGCTCTTAAGATCTTTTTAACCTTCAAATATCTCAATTTCCTATAAAATGGCAATAGCTTAATTTATCTGTTTTCTCTGAGGAATATTCTTCACAATAATTATGAATACTCAAATGGAAGATGGCAAATTTCTAAATTATTTAAAATGGGAAAATAATAATCCTGGTTTGGGAGTCCTGGCTGTGCCATGGGTTACTTGTGAGCTTCACCTCTCTGGATAGGTATTTCTCTTTATAGCTGAAGAGGCCAGATAAAAGTACTCCTATGATCCCTTGCTAGTTCTCATATTTTACACATCTAATCTGACACTTTTGGCATTTGTTATGGGGTCAGAATTGTACAGGGCCAAGCATCAAACAGAAAAATTTCCTGTGATATTACATTCTTATGGTTTTCCTCTTACCGTTCTGGTAGTTCCTTCTTAGTCTCTTTTGGGAGTTCTTCCTCTTCTATAAGCTTCTCAAAGCTTGGTTCTTGAGCCTTTTTCTCTTCACAATGAGTGTAGGTGATTTTATTCAAAAGGCTTTGGTTACCACCTAGAAGCCCATACATGTCAAACTGGCATCTCCAATTTAGGCCTCTTTTCTGAGTTCCAGACCTGATCCTCCTTTTGTATGGCTCACAAATGACTCAAACATAACATATCCAAAACTGAGCTTAGGCTTTTCTCCTCCCAAACCTGCTCCTCTTTCAAAATTTCTTGTTTACTGAGATACTGGCACCATCATCTATTCACCCAGAAAACTAGACACAAGGGAGTGACACCTCTCTCTTCTTTATTCTTCCACATTGAATCAGTTACTACCACAAACCAGTCAATTCTACCTCCTGAATATATGACATATATGTGTACATGTATCTCTACTATTACTCCGCAAATCCGAGCCATCATTTTCTATTGTCTATATCACTTTAATACCCTCCTAAGTGCTCTCTCTCTTCTTTCTTTCAGTCTTGGCCTCCCCCCACCTGACCCCCAAACTATCTTTCACACATCAGCCAGAGTGATCTACTTGGAAAACACCTGTGATAATGTCTTCCTGTTTTATTTGTTCAACCATTATTTACTGAGTACCTTTAATATGCCAGACACTATTCTAGAAGCTAGGAATCCAGCTACACACAAAATAGACAAGGCAATGATTTCTTTTTACTCTTAGGAAGGTTCTGTATAATCTTGACCACTGACTCACTTCTCCTTTGCTCCCAGATTACTATAGTTTAGCCATATTAGTCTTGCTCTCTCAGAGCTTTTGAACCAGTCTATTCCTATACATTCCTATACCAATCTTATACATTTTCCAAATGTATGCCTAAATGTCTCATTAGAGAAACTCTCTGACCGAACTAGGTCCCTCTTTCAAAACCTATTCACAATGATAAATCTAAAAATTTGCATGCTTGTTTAATATCTCTCCAACTAGTTTGCTTGTAAGCTCCAAGAGAACAGGAAATTTTCTTATTCATTACTCTATTCCCAGTGTCTGGCACATGTTAGGCGCTAAATGTGTTGGTTGAATGAATAAATGAATGCCTAATTACAGGGTGTTGCTATATTCCCTTTTTAATAAATTTATTTATTTATTTATTTTTAGCTGCGTTGGGTCTTCGTTGCTGTGTGTGGGCTTTCTCTAGTTGTGGTGAGCAGGGGCTACTCTTCCTTGTGGTGTGCGGGCTTCTCATCGTCGTGGCTTCTCTTGTTGCAGAGCACGGGCTCTAGGCATGCAGGCTTCAGTAATTGTGGCATGTGGGCTCAGTAGTTGTGGCTTGCAGGCTCTAGAGCTCAGGCTCTGTAGTTGTGGCCACAGATTTAGTTGCTCCGCAGCATGTGGGATCTTCCTGGGCCAGGGCTCAAACCCGTGTCCCTTGCATCGGCAGGCAGATTCTTAACCACTGTGCCACCAGAGAAGCCCTGTTTCAATAGTCTGGTGACCTGTAAGATTCAGAGGCCTCTTTATAAAGGGAAAAACTGACAGTCACACTTTAGGATGTGACCTCTCTGTTTCTAGTCAGAAAATCCCAATTGTTGGCTGAATTTGAAGATTCCTTACTGTAAGCAGAGAGGGTAGGGAGTCCTCAGAGGAAAAGAACCAGATATAGTTTTTTTGACACAAGAGAAGCCATTTTGGACTAAGCCATTTTGTGATCTAAGCCTGGCCACAATGCTTGCCCTTGAGCAGGTCTCAGTAATTAATGATCTTAAGGGAACAAAGGAATGCAGGAACAGAAGAAAAGGTCAAGAAACAATAGTTCAGTGATAAAAGAGAGTGCTAGTTCCTCCTCAAGGGAGGAGTATTAATCTGATACATATCTTGAAGTTGTTCTACAGGAACTAACCTCCTACGCCTGTTGCAGAATGTTAACTACATGCTAAGACCTCAGACTGGTAGGAATCTAAGGAATGATCATGTTGACGTTTTCTGACCCTTGTGACTTCAATCTGCTAAAGGTTGAACTTTGTCAAACTTTGCCCCAATTCACTGTTGAATTTGCTGCTGCTCAAGCCCCTGCATGTGTATGCATACACCACCCAAATCCCTTCATGAATATGCATGTTCCCTTAGCTTGAAACTTCCCCAGTTTTGCTGTTCAGGGAGACACTGCTTTAGGAAAGATCCCCAGTATTTTCCTTACTTGCTGCAGGTAATTAATCCTTCCTTCTCCCAGTCTTTGGCTTAGTTGTGTCTTTTGGCTAGACACCCACCAAGAGGTGAACCCAATTTTGGGAATCATTACTTGTAATGTGTTATTGCTTTGGAGAGTTAAAACAAACAAACAAACCCCAAATAGTCATGTCACTTCAGGTATTTATTCAACAACAAACATTACTGTTTTACAATGCTCTGGGAAGCTATGCTAGGGACTGGTAATAAAGAAAATACACTGCTCTGAAGGAGGGCAATCTAGTGGAATTCTTAGTTTAAAAACTGATAGGTTCCGGCTTCCCTGGTGGCGCAGTGGTTGAGGGTACGCCTGCCAATGCGGGGGACACGGGTTTGTGCCCCGGTCTGGGAGGATCCCACGTGCCGCGGAGCGGCTGGGCTCGTGAGCCATGGCCGCTGAGCCTGTGTGTCCGGAGCCTGTGCTCCGCAGCGGGAGAAGCCACAGCAGTGAGAGGCCTGCGTACCACACACACACACACACACACACAAATTGATAGGTTCTTGAAAACAAACTGGGATATTTGAACGATATTTTTCAATGACTTTATCTCATCTGCTGCCCTAGTTCAGGTTTCACCTCCTGCCTGAATCGTTGCATTTCTCCTTCCCAACTCCTTACTCTATCCTGCGTTATTCATTGTCATAGCTTTCACTTTAAAAAATATCTGTTTTTATTGTTTTTTCCCCTTTGAATGCAAGCTCCAAGAAGACAAGATTTTTTTCTTTTGTTCATGATTGTATTCCCTGTGTCTGGAGTTGGGGAAGCCTAGAAAAATTTAAAGACTTATAACCATCAACAATAAATCTCCTTGTTTCTAGTGTTTCTCCATTCACTCATTCATATTTATTCCTTTTATGTGCTAGGAACCCTCATCCCATGGTTAGTAAGACATATTGTATGTCAGCTGCTTTTTATTTTCAAGTATGTCTGTTTCAATCACATTTTGCCCACCAAAGGCCACTGAAAGCAGAAAAAACTTTGTGAAAAAGGACTTGAGGGTAGCAGCCTGACACGAAGTGGCTGCTCAATAAAAGTTGGCTAACAACTTAAGGCTGTGGACTCCAGTCTGAGGGGGAGCTAAAAAATGTTTTCACATGCAAGACTGAACACATCTACGCCGGTCTTTTAAACTTTCTTAGGCCCTGAGGGCGAACAGCACGAAGGTCCAGCAGGCCACAAGGCGGAGGATCAAAACTGCTGCTTCTGGCGTTCAGCTCAGCTCCACTCAAGCGCAGCTTCCATCCGGCGGCAGAAAAATACTTCCGGCGTTCTGCTTTTTACGTGCTGAGTCACGGCCACAGTCTCCACCCCAGGTTTGAGGGGCAGGATGAGCAAAATATGACATGAGTGGGGGGAAAAAAGGCTTGGGAATTAATTTTCTCCATTTGCCTATCGGTTTTCTCATCAGGGGGATATTTCCTCTGAGCCCCGAAGCGCTTTTCAACCACTTCTTCAAACCACCTTCCCGCTTCTATCATAAACACTGCGCAACCGTCCTGGCGCCCTTCTCCCGTCGTCCTCCGCGCCAGTCTCTCCGCCTCTTCTTCCTCGCCCCGCCCACCGCTGGTTTCGAAGAGCTCGCTGGGTGCTCCGAGAATTCGGCCCGGGCTCGTTGGTTCTTTTTATTCCCTGTTCCCATTGGTTGATTACGTGCGCGTGACGGCTCTCTTGCCTTATTATTGGCTAGAATCAATTGCGTCATCGACGGCCAGGAGGGCGTGGGGATGAGGGAAGTTGGCGTGAGGGAAACCGGATTGGGGGAGGGGTTCAGGCCTGTCCCCCCACCGGCTGCGGCAGCACCACTACCGGCTGCCACCTCCTCTGGAACGCTGAGGAGGAGGAGCAGCTGGAGCTGTAGGAGGAGGAGGTGGGTCTTGGCGAGCGGGATGCCCCTTGCTCCGGCTCGGTGGTGAATGCTGAGGAGAGTCACGGTTGCTGCAGTCTGTGCCACCAGGAGGAAGTTGTGGTGTGAGGCCGGGCGAGAGCTCGCGGCGCTGTGGAGAATAGAAGCGCGGGGTCGGTGCGAAGACTCGGCGGCTGCCAGACCCTTTCCTATTCTGACCATGCCTGGAAGGAACAAGGCGAAGTCCACCTGCAGCTGCCCTGACCTGCAGCCCAATGGACAGGATTTGGGCGAGAGCGGCCGGGTTGCTCGTCTGGGAGCCGATGAATCTGAGGAGGAGGGACGGAGGGGGCCTGTCACTAATGTCGGAGACCCTGAGATCGTCAAGTCTCCCAGCGATCCCAAGCAATACCGGTGAGGGAGGAGGCTTGGACCGGGGAGGAGAGCAGGGGGCGGCCTCTCTGTTCCCGCTGTGGTCCCTTCTCGTCTCCTAATCTTCCGAAGGAGCAACCAGGGGCACACTTCCCACCCCAGAAGCTTCCTTGGATGGAAGTGGCAAGGGCAGTTAGGGGTATCTGTGTGGTGTCGGGTCGACGAGGGGCAGATCTTGGGTCCCACCAGGAATCAGGATGTCAGAACGGGAAGGGTTGTTCGAGTAGTTATGACATTCGCTAAAGCAAGAGTGGAGGTTTTCCTGAGGATGGCAGGCTGGATGGTCAGGGAGTCTTGGTATTCTGTTATGAGGAAAGGTTGAAGGGGCTGGGGATTTTAATTTTGGAGAGGATATTAAGGGGCATATCATCACTATCCACAAATACTTGACGTGCCTGTAGTTGAAAGAGGGGTAGAACTAATGGGTGGAAGTTACTAGAGGATCGTGTGGTTTCAGTAAAAGAATTTAGGCATCAGAGTTGGCCTGTGATGAAGTGACTTATTTTCATGGGTTGTTTCTCATTGCTAGAATGGTTGGGTGAACTCTTCCAAGAATATATTAGAGAGGACTTGAATCTCAACTGAATCATAGACTTGTAAGGTTTCTTCTAATCCTGAAATTCTCAACTTTTGGTTTATGCCATAATCCTCTAAACATCTCTAATAACTGGTGGCTCAATCCCCTCCTAAATATTTTCTTCACAGGTAACTTATTCCATAGATTGTCATGACTGTAATGTATTTTAAGGAAAGAGCAAATTGTCTAACTTCATTTTAAAGGTTGTGGAAATTGAGATCCAGAGAATCTGCTTCTTGTTCAGAATCATACAGCTGAATAATAACAGAGCTGGTTTGAGCCCTGTCCATCTGACACCAAATGCCCTGCACAATTTACTGATTTTTATAAAGTTCTTACTGAGTTGAAAGCTGAAGGATTCTAGGTTAAATTTGTTGTATGCCCCTACATTGTTGGAGCAGGAAAGAACCTTAGCCTTAATCTTTTTCACTCCCCACCACCCGCAAAAGACAGGTGACTAGAAACTAAAGTCTAGAAGGAAGTGTTTTAGCCCTAAATTGAAGACAGGCCTAAATTCTTCTTTCACTCCACATCTAAAGATTAACAGTACACAACTCTTTGTACTATTCTTCCCAGGATGAAGATCTTTATGGATGGGCTAAGTTTTCTCTCTTTCTCATCAAAGATGTGGTTATATTAGTAATAATGTAAATGGACAAGTTGAAACCTTGATAAAAGTTATTTAGTTTTTGCCATCTAGATTAAATAACAGCTTCAGTTTTTTTCTGCCTATATAAAGTTACATAATAACAGGTAATGTTTATAGAATGTACACTATGTGTCAGATACTGTTCTTACTGCGTTTGATGTATTGTTTCATTTAATAACCTCATTTTTGGCATATTCATATGAAAAATACTTATCAAGTCTTACTGTGTGCTAAGCACTGAGCTATCTTAAATCTTTTATGAAACTTGGTTGAACATAACTTAATAAACGATATTTTATTCTGGGTACTGGGCATACAAAGATGATTAAGACAGTCCCTGCCTTCAGGGAGCTTCCAATGTAGTAGAGGGACACAGACACATAAAAAAGGTATAATTAGAGCACTAAAGTTTTATAGAAACTATAATAGAAGTGTGTGCTGGGTATAGCAAGGAATAAAGTAAGGAGTGGTATAAACTCTACCTGGGGAGAAAGTTAGAAAAGACTTCAAAGAGGAGATAATGCTTAAAAAGTATTGTCTGAGTATTTGTTGGATTTATACATTTTTGTGGTCTTTTGCCAAATCATTGTCCTTCTTAGTGTCTCAGTTTTCTTATTTTAAAGTGACGGGTTTTGATTAAGAATAGCAATGTTTTCCAATAACTTCCTCTCCTTTCAAAAGAGCAGGTCCACTTTTATCTGTTTTATATACCAACGTTTTCAATTAGACTCTTAAAGGAAAGATTTTGTTACTTTAAAATAAAAGTGGAAAACCTTGATATTAGATGAATTTTAAAGATTTACCCATCCTAAAGTTAAATTCTCTGAGTTTTGTAACCAGAAGTAGACATGAGGCATCTGCAGCCCAGAGAGCTGAATTATCCTTCTAGGACTTGCTCAGATGTTATCTCTGTGAAGCCTTTCCAGGCAGCACTAACCCCTCCTTTCACTGGTTTTCAGTAGGACTTTATACGTGGTCCATTACAGTACACATCCATTGTATTATAATTATTTATCTTTTGAATGTGTGAATAAGTACCGGAGGTGGACCTGATTAAAGGAATATTTTGTTGAAAATAACACCTCAAAATACTTGTTTACCACATTTATTAAAATAGCCTGTGGAATTTTACCTCTCTATATGTAATTTGTTTTAAGTTTTTGGAAATGTTAATCATACCTCCAGGACATCCATTCTGCTTTTTTTAGTGATCTGTATAAATGCTTGGTAACTGTTAATTTCCTTCTCTTCTGGAAGGATTAGGGACTTTTTTTCCTGTAAAGTAGGCATTGAGGTCAACTTAAGTGGTCCTCTACGAAGTTGTACAGGAAGGAGTGGGAAACAGAAGGGAAGCCTTTAGCAGTGAAGGTTTGAAATAGGTAGGTAGAGAATGGGTGAAGTATATTTGAGAAATACTAAGAGAGAAGTTATGAGTTCTTGAGCATGAAAATGATGTAAATAAAGCAGTGTTTTAAGATTAATCTGAAGATAGTAGCTTAGACCCACGAGATGTGGCAAGACTGTTTTAAGGGGTAATTATATCGGGTTGGCCAAAAAGTTCTTTCAGTTTTTAAGTAAAAATAAGACATATTTTTCATTTTCACCAAGAACTTTATTGAGCAATGTATTCACCGTTTTGTTCCACTACCTTCTGCCATTTTTCATGCAACTTCATAATTCCATCTTCCCAAAACTTTTTATCTTTTTGAGCAAAGAACTGTTCCAGTTGCGTTTTACAGTCTTCCAGGGAATTGAAATTTTTTCCATTAAGATAATTATGTAAAGACCGAAATAAATGGAAATCCGAATGTGCAGTGTCTGGTGAATCAGAACTTCCCAGCCAAGCTGTAACAGTTTTTGCCTAGTCATTAAAGCAACATGTGGTCTTGCGTTATCCTGATGGAAGACTGTAAGTTTTCTGTTGACTAGTTCTGGACGCTTTTTGTGGAGTGCTGCTTTCAGTTGGTCTAATTGGGAGCAGTACTTGTTGGAATTAATTGTTTGGTTTTCCGGAAGGAGCTCATAATAGAGGACTACCTTCCAATCCCGCCATATACACAACATCACCTTCTTTGGGTGAAAACCGGCCTTTGGTGTGGTTGGTGGTGGTTCATTTCCCTTGCCCCATTATCTGTTCCTTTCCACATTATTGTACGGCATCCACTTTTTATCACCTATCACAATTTGTTTTAAAAACGGAACGTTTTCGTTACGTTTAAGTAGTGAATTGCATGTGGAAGTGTGGTCAAGAAGGCTTTTTTTGCTTAACTTATGTGGAAACCAAACATCAAAGCGATTAACATAACCAAGCTGCTGCTAATGATTTTCACCGCTTGATTTGGATATTTTGAGTATGTTGATTGTCTCCCAGGTGGTATAACATTGATTGTTCTCAGTGTCTCAATTTGATTGCTATCAACTTCAACCAGTCTACCCGACCGTGGAGCATGGTCCAGCGAGAAATCTCCAGCGTGAAACTTCTCAAACCACTTTTGACATGTTGGATCAGTCACAGCACCTTATCCATACATTGCACAAATCTTTTTTTGCGTTTCAGTTGTGTTTTTACCTTTCTTGAAATAATAAAGCATAATATGCCAAAAATGTAGCTTTTTTTCTTCCATCTTCAATATTAAAATGGCTACACAAAAATTCACCAATTTTGGTATTTTTTTAAAATGCACGCTGATATGACAGCTGTAACAAAACACTCTAATGAAATTGTTTTGAATGAGGTTAAACACAACTAAGCGCTACTAGAGCCATCTTACAGAAACGAACGTTTTGGCCAACCCAATAATTGTGTATTGAATGGTGTGCGCTGATGTATATGGTACTAT
The DNA here is from genome assembly GCF_026419965.1 of Kogia breviceps. Taxonomy (NCBI): domain Eukaryota; kingdom Metazoa; phylum Chordata; class Mammalia; order Artiodactyla; family Physeteridae; genus Kogia; species Kogia breviceps. Next base: position 159,067,791 of record NC_081310.1, read on the forward strand.
TCTTTCTCTAATTGATGTGTTCCCTTCACTTGTTTTTTTCTTTCATCTTGTTAATTTAACAAATGTTTGCTATGCTAAAAACCTATGAATCTGTTCAAGTCTGTTTTGCTCACTCATAGCATGTCATAATTCTCAAATAGTATTTGTAGAACATCTAAATGCATGAGTGCATATTCCAGGCATTTTATTTTCATGGAACTCTTGGGGATATTCTGCTAGGAACTTTTTAGATCAAATTTGTATCCTGGGGCTTCCCTGGTGGAGCAGTGGTTGGGAGTCCACCTGCCGATGCAGGGGACGCGGGTTCGTGCCCCGGTCCAGGAGGGTCCTGCATGCCGCGGAGCAGCTGGGCCTGTGAGCCATGGCCACTGAGCCTGCGCGTCCGGAGCCTGTGCTCCGCAACAGGAGAGGCCACAGCAGTGAGAGGCCCGCGTACCGCAAAAAAAAAAAAAAAGAAAAAAAATTTGTATCCTGAGAGAAAACAAGTATGAATAGGCAGGTTACAGAGAAAAAAATATAAATTATACAAATAATAATATGAATGGTGATATTGTAGTATATTTAATTCATATAGAAGCTTGTGGTAGTTGGCATGTAATAAGCATTCAAATGTTAGCTGTTATTTTAATATGTTCACAATTATTAAATGATATTTGCAGCACTGTAATAGCAAAAAGTTGGCAACAACTTTATTGTCCATCGGTTGGCTAAAGATTATTATTATACCATTCTACAAAGAAAATAATATGTAACTATAAGAATAGATAGAGGGGCTTCCCTGGTAGCACAGTGGTTAAGAATCTGCCTGCTAGTGTAGGGGACACGGGTTCGAGCCCTGGTCCGGCAAGATCCCACATGCTGCGGAGCAACTAAGCCCATGTACCACAACTACTGAACCTGCGCTCTAGAGCCTGTGAGGCACAACTACTGAGCCCATGTGCCACAACTACTGAAGCCTGCACACCTAGAGCCTGTGCTCCGCAGCAAGAGAAGCCACCTTAATGAGAGGCCTGCACACCGCAATGAAGAGTAGCCCGTTTGCTGCAACTAAAAAGAAAGCCTGCGCGCAGCAATGAAGACCCAATGCAGCCAAAAGTAAATAAATAAATAAATAAATTTATTTTAAAAAAAGTAAAGTGTTTAAAATAGATAGATGGTTTTATATATCGATATGGAGAGGTGTCCCATTTACTGTTGAATGAAAAAAACCAGTTGCAAACCAAAATATATGGTATAATTCCATTTTTATAAAGAAAACCCAGAAACGACACCTCCCGTTGTATGTTTACCTAAAATGTAATTTACTATGTTTAGATATGTAGAGAAATGGTTAGAAGTGATATTAAGTAAGGTGGTTTCTCTAGAGAAAAGGAGAGATTTGACCTGAGTTGTTTACTTTTTAGTAATTAAAAAAGATTGATCAATAAACAAAAGTATTATGTGGTCCTTGTAGGAAATTTAGATAACAAGAAAAATTTTAAATTCCCTATAATCATCCCACCATCCCATTAATCACTGGTAACATTTATTCCTTTTTGCTGTGCAGTTGTAATTTATAATTTTGAAATGGTATAATACCATCTTTAATAATGTTGTGAACATTTTCTTATTAAGTGTTTTTCAATATATTTTGTCCACTTAGAAGTCCATGGTGTAGATATACCATAATTTAATCATTAGCATTTTATAGGATATTTAGATTATCAAATTTTTCTTTACCTTAGAAGCCTGTTTATTCTCAACTGAATCCTTTTGGTGTAGACCCAATCATAATGGGTTTGGTAGATATATAGGGTAACCTCTGGTGATCTGGTCTGTTTCTAGGATATTCTTTACTTGGGAGAACTGGCAGACAAGAAGATGGTTTGTTCTGGGACTTCCACTCTGACATAGGTCTTATTTTCATACTGGTTCCTAGAATGAAGTCAGTCATTAAGCCTGTCCAAGTCATAGGAAACTGAGTATATTATAGTCTTTTTCTTGTGTGTGTGTGTGTGTGTGTGTATTATTTTTTCTTTTTTTGTGGTGGAGATGGTGGGCTTAGTTACATGGTTGGACCAGAATTAAACTGTTTGCAGAAAGGTTGGAAGTAGATTGTAGTTTGGAAAGTTCACTTGGTCCTCTGAAGACGTGTACAGAGATTTTATATTTCTGTTACCACCACCAACAATGATCTTTGTTCTCCTAATAATAACTGGTATTTGTTGAGTGCTTACTAGGTATTAAGTGCTATTCTATGGAGTTTACATAGATTATCTCATTTAATCTTTACAGTAATCCTATTAGTGTTCTTATTACATGATAGCCTAAATGCTATTCTATGAAAATACATTACTGAGCAGGTACTGAGCACTAACTAGAGTATAAATGAATTGTGTTCTCTCATTTGGTTCCTTCTAAGCAAAATTCTTTTTTTAAAAAAAACCTTTATTTCTTTATTTATTTTTGGCTGTGTTGGGTCTTCGTTGCTGCACGCAGGCTTTCTCTAGTTGCGGCAAGCAGGGGCTACTCTTCTTTGCGGTGCGCGGGCTTCTCATTGCAGTGGCTTCTCTCATTGTGGAGCACGGGCTCTAGGCGTGCAGGCTTCAGTAGTTGCAGCACACGGGCTCAGTAGTTGTGGCTCATGGGCTCTAGAGCACAGGCTCAGTAGTTGTGGCACACGAGCTTAGTTGCTCTGCGGCATGTGGGATCTTCCCGGACCAGGGATCGAACCCGTGTCCCCTGCATTGGCAGGCGATTCTCAACCCCTGTGCCACCAGGGAAGCCCCTAAGCAAAATTCTTAACCATGGCAGATAAGGTCTAAGTCCCTCCATTTTTTGATTCTTAACTTTCCAGCTTCACATTCTGTTATGCGGTTTTATGCTACTTTTCTTGGCACATGCTGTACTCTGGTCAAACGTTACCTCCTCTGTGAACCCTTTACCTCTCTTCCTTCAATCTTCCCCTCCTATATGTGAGTTATTTACACTCTTGTGTGCCCCTGTAGCAATTTTTTTCAAGCTATTTCATGTTTTTGTAAGTACTGGTTTGTCTTTCCCCTCTATTCTGAAAGTTTTGTAGAGAGGGATTTTGTTTCTTTGAATCTTTGTATGCCTTCTTTTCTGTTATTAATAAATCAACTGTCTATACACCTAACACCCATCTTTCCACTTGTGCAATAGATCCCATCCCCTCTTTATTGATCCCAGCCACCAATTATTTCACCAGTTGTTCCCCTTCCATCCTGCATCATCAGTTTCCCCTTTTTACCAAATCATTCCCATGAGCATACAAATATGCTATAATTGTTCCCATCTTCTGGGGAAAAGCACTTCTTTGCTCAGATCCCCTTGGACCTATGCCCTTCCAGCTACTCAAATTTCTCTATTTCCTTGATAGCAAAGCTTGTGAGAAGAGTTGTCTGTATTCAAAATTTGCGGTTAATCTACTCCCATTATTTCTTGAACTCAGAGTGGGCTTTTGCCACTTTGCTTTACCAAAATAGCTATTTTCAAGATCACCAATAACTTTTACAATTGATCAGTTCTCAAGTTCTTATCTTACTTGACCTTTCAGTATCTTATGACACAGTTGATCATTCTTTCCTTCTGGAAATGTTTGTTTCAGTTCTAGGTCAACACTGTTCTTAGTTCTCTTTCTGCCTCATTTGCAAGGTTTCTCCTTATCTCCTTTCTCCTTATCTCTAAATTTTGGAGCACCTGGGCTCAGTTCTTGGACTTCTTTTCCCTGTCAGCTTTTGCTCCCTGTGTCGTGGCTTTAAATAGCACCCTGTATTGAATAACGATTTTACTTAGGTTCCCCACCCCATGCTCTTTTTCACTGTTTTATTTTTCTTCATAGCACTCATTTGCTATTTGCTATACTATATATTTACTTGTTCATGAGAGCAAGGACTTTGTTTTGTTCATCCCTATATCTCTAGTGCCTAGAATGGTGCCTTTCTCATAGTCTTGCTTCCATCTCTGACCCCTTCATCCTTTTCTCCTCTGGCCTGATGGATATATAAGGATATGTTTTGCAGTCTTCCTTTATTAAAATCATTTTATTTCTTGTTTTTATTTCAGATTAAAATTCTTTTTTCAGGAATAAAAACCATATAGATACACTTGAAGCTCTTTGGATATTGCCCCCTCCTATTGCATTCCCTACCCTCTTTTTCCAGTCTTAACCATTATCTGAATTTTGTATATATATATACCATTCCTATGTATATTTTTATACTTTTTATTAAATTTGCATTTATCTATAAACAGTATACATTATTGCTTTCACATGTTTTAAGACATATACATAGAAATTATATCACATTGGATGTCTATAACTTTTTTTTTGGTTAACATTGCTTTTGAGGTTTGTTCATGCTGATAAGTGTAATACTAGTTATTTGTGATATATGCTGTTTAATATCTTGTGTGAATATATCATTATTTATTTGTTTTCCTACCACTGGTCATTCAGATTATTCTCAATTTTCTGTTGTATTTTGTTTTCTGATTATGCCACAATTTATCTTTTCTCGATTGTTGTATATTTAGGTTATTTCCAGTGCTTCAGTGAACATTTTTATACATGACTCCTTGAGTAATAAAATCAAACATTATTTCATGTTTCCCGGCCATTTGGATTCTCCTTTTATGAACTGCCCATTTTTCTATTGTTTTTTTTTTTTTTTTTTTTTTTTTTTTGCGGTACGCGGGCCTCTCACTGTTGTGGCCTCTCCCGTTGCGGGGCACAGGCTTCAGAAGCACAGGCTCAGCGGTCATGGCTCACGGGTCCAGCCTCTCCGCGGCATGTGGGATCTTCCCGGACCGGGGCACGAACCCGTGTCCCCTGCATCGGCAGGCGGACTTTCAACCATTGCGCCACCAGGGAAGCCCTATTGGGTTGTTTTTTTTACCCTCTTTTAAATTGACTTGTAAGAATTCTTTACATATTTTAAATACTAATCCATTGTTGATTATATGAGTTGCAAATATATTCTGTAAGTCTACATAGCTTATCATTACCCTTTGTTTATAAAGTCTTAAAATTTAATCAGATTTATTCATCTTTTTATTTATGGTTTGTGCTTTTTCATCTTATTTATTTCCTTCTAGAAGTTTTACAGTTTTGCTTTTTACACTTGTGTAAGGATCTAATTTTATTACTGTTCTTTAAAAATATGGGCAACCAGTTGTCCAGGCACACCTTTTGAAAAGTCTATATCCCAGAGGTCACCAAATTTTTTTTGTAAAGGGCTAGGTAATAAATATTTTAGACTGTCAGTCAAGAGGCAAAATTAAGGATATTATGTAGGTACTTATATAACAAGAAAGAAAACAAATTTCTGCAAGTTAAAAAAAATTTTTTTTTTTTCCTTGGCCATGCTTTACAGCTTGAGGGATCTTAGTTCCCTGACCAGGGATTGAACTCAGGCCACCACAGTGAAAGTGTTGAGCCCTAACCACTGGACCACCAGGGAATTCCCTCTGCAAATTTTTTTTTTTTTTTTTTGGTGGTACGCGGGCCTCTCACTGTTGTGGCCTCTCCCGTTGCGGAGCACAGGCTCTGGAAGCACAGGCTCAGCGGCCATGGCTCACGGGCCCAGCTGCTCCGCGGCTTGTGGGATCCTCCTGGACTGGGGCACGAACCCGTGTCCCCTGCATCGCCAGGCGGACTTGCAACCACTGCGCCACCAGGGAAGCCCCCCTCTGCAAATTTTTAATAAAATTTTTATTAAGTTCAAAATACAATAGTAGTACTTTATTTAGTAATACAGGTCTACTAGTGAGAAGAGGTGGAGTTCTTTTTGGGAGGGATAGCATTTTGCTTTTTGGGGGGGTTCAGAGTTAATGTTCCCTGTCTTTAAAGTTGATTGCAAATGTCTCATCTGTTAATACTGATTTGTAATGAAAGTTTACATATTTCATCTTTGAAAATGTGTTTTTGCACAGACAGGTACTACCAAATACTGATGTTAGTCTACGAGCATTTGATTTTATTTGAGCATATTCATTGCTTGGAAGGCATTCAGAATTCTATTAGTTTCTTCTCTGATATTTTTGCCGTTTAGAATGCCATTACATTGTAGATTAATCATTTCTGATTGAAAATTAGGTTGAAGCTCCTCAATTGCACAGTTAAAAGGACTTTGAAATAAGGAAATTTCCTTTGTGCTTGCACCACTGTCTGAAAAGCACTGCTGGAACTGTAGTTTGTTTGGAAAACATATCTGCGGCAAATTTGTGTGGGAATGGAGATAGGGCTTCTTGTTTTAACTTTTAACAGCACAGGAAAAGTATAAAGCTGCTTGCCATTGCTTGTAATTCAGATAACATTAGTTGTTTTTGAAACATAAGTTTTGCGTATAGGCACTGTTTGGTGATTTTGGGTAGAAATCATTAAGAAACATGAAGTCCGCAGCAAAAGCTAACTTCCAAAGCCATCTGGTATTTGACAGTGGCTGAAGGCTGTTCTTCAAAAAAGTTTAAGTTTTTACTCTGAGCTCAGAACATTGCAATAAAAGGTTCCTATTGCTAAGCCATTAAGCTGCTTACTCTAGAGTAAGGGAAATTAAAAATATTCAGTTTCTGGGAATTTCCTGGCAGTCCAGTGGTTAGGACTTGTGCTTTCACGGTCACGGGTCTGGGTTCAATTCCTGGTCAGGAACTAATAAGATTCTGCAAGCTGCGCAGAGCAGCCAAAAAAAAAAAAAAAAAAAATTCAGCTATTTCTTTTTTTTAAAAAAAAATAAATTTACTTATTTATTTTTGGCTGTGTTGGGTCTTCTTTGCTGCGTGTGGGCTTTCTCTGGTTGTGGCGAGTGGGGGTTACTCTTTGTTGAGGTGCATGGGCTTCTCATTGCAGTGGCTTGTCACAGAGCACGGGCTCTCGGTATGCGGGCTCAGTAGTTGCGGCATGCCGGCTCTAGCACACAGGCTCATTAGTTGTGGCACACGGGCTTAATTGCCCCACGGCATGTGGGATCTTCCTGGACCAGGGCTCCGAACCCGTGTCCCGTGCACTGGCAGGCGGATTCTTAACTACTGCGCCACCATGGAAGTCCCTCAGCTTCTATTTCTGACAAAAATTAACAGAACTAATGATTATAAAGTCTACAAGAGCAAATGACTACTAAAGATAGGAATTTATTTATTTATTTAATTTTTTTTTAAGATAGGAATTTATTAACAAAATCCACATTGAAAGTGTGACATTTGAATTCAACTTTCCGCTTTCCTTATTTGGACATGATAGATATGTGCTGTTGTTTTAAAGAAAAAGTTACAGTACATGTGACACTTGAAATGCTGTTCAGTTATAAATGCATTGCTGCAGTTTTTAGGTTGTTGAGCTGCAGTTTTTAGGTTGTCGAGCAGCAGTGAAAATGCTGCGTGTGCTCTCACAACTACTCCATTCTGCCATTGTGACTCAAAAGCAGCCATAGACAATAAGTAAATGAATGAGTGTGGCTGTGTTCCAATAAAACTTTGTTTATGGACACTGAAATTTAAATTTCAGATAATTTCATGTATCATGAAATATTAATCTTTTGTTGGATTTTTTTCCAACCACTTAAAATAGTAAAAACCATTCTTAGTTTGAAGGCTGTAAGCCATAGTTTGGTAATTCCTGGTATATCTTTTTTCCTATATTGCCAACTCTGTCATATGTTAAATTTTCATATATGAATGAATCTTTTTCAGGGATCTTTATTATGTTTTATTTTGTTAATTTCTTATTTCATTATGTCATGGCCTAAAAATTCATATTTTACTTGCAGAGAGGGTTTGTCAAATAATTTTCGTGTCTGTGGACTAAAAAGTTTGATTTCTTGCTGTTTCCATTTATTTTACTTGATACAAATCTTTAATCTTGTTGATTTTGTTACTAAAATTATTAATTTATTAACTTTTCATTAATAGGTCTTTACTGAAAATGAAATTTAGATGTAACATCCCACTTCCTGTTCTAAAATACATCCCAGTTTTTTGGATAAGCCAGTATCAGTATTTATAGCTCAAAATATTGTTCATACTGAAACATGTAGTCTACTATGATTACATCTTCTTTCTTGAGCAACTTTGTTGTCTCTAGTATTAAAAATTGCCTTGTTTTTAAAAACAGCTTTATTTAGATATATTTCACATACCATACAATTCACCCATTTAAAGTGTGCAACTCACTAGCTTTTAGTATATTTACAGAGTTGTGCATTCATTACCACAATTTTGGAAAATTTTCATTACCTCAGAAAGAAACCCCACACCCCTTACTAGTCAGCCTCCCCAGTGGTCCAAGCTGCACAAGCCCTAGGCAAATGATAATCTATTTTCTGTCTCTCTAATCCACTGTCTGTCTCTCTAGAAGTCGCTCTACTTTCTGTGTCTCTGTCTATTCTGGACATTTCATATAAGTGGAATCATATAATATGTCATCTTTTGTGATTGACTACTTTCACTTAATGTTTTCAAGGTTCTTCCATATTGTAGAATGTATCAGTACTTCATTTCTTTTATTGCTGACTAATCCATGGTATGGATATATTTTATTTATCCATTCAGTAGTTGATGGATACTTTTTGGCTATTATGAATAATGCTGCTATGAACATTTATGTATAAGTTTTGCATGGATGTACGTTTTCATTTATTTCAAGTATATAGTAAATAGGAATAGAATTGCTGGATCATATGGAAACCATTTAACCATTTGAGGATCTTTCAGACTTTTCCAAAGTGATTGTACCATTTTACTTTCCTTCCAGCACCATGTGAGAGTTCCGATTTCTCTACATCCTCACCAACATTTGCTACTATCTGTCTTTTTGATTATAGTCATCCTAGAGGGTATAAAGTGGTATCTCATTGTCATTTGCATTTCCCTGATGGCTGATGATGTTAAACATCTTGTCATGTGTTTACTAGTCATCTGTCATCTTATCTTATACTATGTGTATCTCCTTTGGACAAGTATCTGTTTAAATTCTTTGTCCAACTTTAATTTTTTTAATTGAGTAATAATAATTCTTTATATATTCTAGATATAAGTCTTCTTAGTAAATGATTTGCAAAAATTTTCTCTTGATGGTATCCTTTGAAGCACAAAAGTTCTAAATTTTTATGATTATTTTTATTGTTGCTTGAGCATCATATCAAGATGCCTTATTACTATTATTTTTGTTTAGTGCTCTTTGTGATCTAACATGAATTCTACCCTAGTTCTCTGCCAGAGCTTTAAAACTCCTCTAACTATGGTCAAATTCATCAATAAATCCATCAGTTCAACTGTTTTCTTGTATCTTCATTCCTCAATCAGTTTAGAATATAAATTCTTCAGTCCCAGGAAATTGTTCATGAATTTTCCCCTAATTTTTCCCCCCTGTTTTCTTTTTTCTTTTGAAGCTACTATGTAATATAAGAACACTGTAGAATGACCTTGGGCATGTTCAGTCTAACCTTTTCATGTCTCTCTTCATTCCAGCCTGCAGACAGCCAGTATTTTGGCATATTCTTAGCCAGTGCAGTAGACTGAGTGCAGGACTAGCTCTGCCTTTTGGGGGAAATATTTCAATTCTCATGGATAACTTCATTTCAGAGAGTGTTAGCAAGCCATTTCCAAACCACTCTTGAACCGTGTTCTCCAAACTAGCTTTATATCAAGGATAAAGCTGACATTTTGCTCTCTATTTTTCTGTTCCCTCTCTTTTTCTCATCTGATTCTGAAATCAAGTGGGGAAGAGATGTGCTTTTTAAAAATTGTGGTAAACTGCACATAACAATTTACCATTTTAACCATTTTTAAGTGTACTGTTCAGTGGCATTAAGTATATTCACATTGTTGTGCAACCATCACTACCATCCATCTCTACAACTTTTTCATCTTAAAATGAAACTCTGTACCCATGAAATAATAACTCCCCATTTCCTCCTCCTCCCAGTCCCTGGCAGCTGCTATTCTACTATCTATTTGTGAATTTGACTATTCTAGGTACCTCATGTAAGTTGAATCATACCATGTTTGTCCTTCTGTATCTGCTTTATTTCATTTAGCATAATATCTTCAAAATTCATCCATGTTGTGGCATGTGTTAGAATTTCCGTCTTTTTTAAGACTGAATAATATTCCCCTGTATGTATATATCACATTTTGTTTATTCATCTGGTGATAGACTTTTGAGGTGTTTCCTCCTTTTAGCTATTGTGAATAATGCTGCTGTGAATATTGCCTTACAAATAGTCTTCTAGTCCCTGCTTTAAACTCATTTGGGTGGTATATACCAGGAAGTGGAGTTGTTCAGTCATTTGAGTCCTCCTAATGTATTAGCGTTGCTGTGTAACAGTCCACCTCAAAATTTAAGTGGCCCTAAGCAACAATGATTTATTATTTTTTTACAATTCTATGGGATGACCAGGCAAATTTTTTTTCCCTCTTACCTGGGCTCTCTTTTGTGGCTATATTCATTTTGTGGGTTGGTTGGAGCTAGAGGGTCTAAGATGGCTTCAATCACATGTCTAAGGCCTTGGTGGGGACAGCTAGAAGGTAGGCCTTCTCTCTGCACATAATATATCCTCATTCATAGCATGGCAGCTTAGTCCCCAGAGAGTGAAGGCAGAAGCTGCAGTGCATCTTGAGGCCTAGGCTCTAGGCCTTCACAACAAATTATAGGGCAAAGTTTACAAAGCTAGCCCAGATTCAAGGGGTGGGGAGAAACAGACTCCAACTCTTGTTGGGAAGATTGACCAGGTCACTGTGGGGGTCATTGTTAAAATGATCAATTACACCTAATAACCTAACAACTGATCCATAGATGAGGAAGGAACCTTGAGAAATAGGGAAGGACTGCCATTAGGGAACAAAAAGGCCTTCTGGTGAGTCTTAAATGGGGTGGCTTGCTGTTATGTTTTAACAAGCAGAGAAGCATGTAGATTTTTTTGATCTTGGTTATTTGCAAGAACTATATTGTACCATGCAGTAAGTTTTTGTTTCTTTTTCCTTTTTAAACATTTTACCTTTGGCTGCTGCGCGCGGGCTTTCTCTAGTTGCAGCAAGCAGGGGCTACTCTTCGTTGTGATGCGTGGGCTTCTCATTGCGGTGGCTTCTCTTATTGTGGAGCATGGGCTCTAGGTGCACGGGCTTCAGTACTTGTAGCTCGTGGGCTCTAGAGCGCAGGCTCAGTAGTTGTGGCGTACGGGCTTAGTTGCTCCGGGGCATGTGGGATCTTCCCGGACCAGGGATCGAACCCATGTTCCCTGCATTGGCAGGTGGATTCTTAACCACTGCACCACCAGGCGAGTCCCCATCTTTTTCTTTTTTTAAACAAGTTGTATGGTTAGCTTTAAACTAATGCAGCGTGGGTTGGAAGGCTTTAGCTGACTCAGGCAGGCCATATCAGCTTTACTATGTGGACTGTTTTAACTTGAGAGTTGCAACCGGCCTAGAATTATAGGCAAAACTGTACAGGGATTTAATTTTTAATGGTTTGGTTAGCATAACAATTAATGCCTTTATGGACTTCTTAAACCAGGTCTGCAGCTTTAAACTGCAAAGATGTCTAAAGTTTCAAATGTACTATACAGTAGTTAATGACTAAGGCTCTAGCCTTAAATTGTTAATTCCAGGTCTAGACAGACAGTAGAAAATCTTTTTAAGTTAAAAGACGGTACTTTGTAATTATGTAACTTGTCACTACCTGTCCCCTGCCCCCCACTGTATGGTCTCAAGTATTTTTGGATTTAAATACATGAGCTCTTAACTGTGGTAATTTTAGTGACTGAAAGTGGCTTCACAAAAGGTTGGTTCATTTAATTAAGGAACAAATAAAAATGAGTGGGTGGATACTTTATTATAAAGAAAATAATGCCACATTCTTGATTCTTGGGCTTGGTTTGAAAAATCTACTTCAGTCTTTTTTTTTTTTTGTCCATGCCATGCAGTCTGTGGGATCTTAGTTCCTCAACTTGGGCCCAGCAGTGAAACCACCGAGTCTTAACCACTGAACTGCCAGGGAATTCCCTACTTCAGTCTTTATAGTCAGTACAGGAGCAGTGTGAGGATGAAACCAAAAAAAGGTAGACGAGTTGAATAAGCTAGAGGGAGAGAGGTTTTCTTAGACATTTTAGAAGAGCCCTACCCCTCCAAAAATTTACACACACACACATACACACACACACACACACACACACACACACACATAATTGAGACCACATGGTTTGGGGGAGGTAATGACGAGTTATATGATTACAAAGTTAGCCCCCCAAGTACCCTTTTTTGACTTATAATGATTTAGCATAGTCTAGGTCTAAAAATAGCAATTTAAAGTAGAACCTGAGTTGCTAATAATTTTCTCTCTCTCTATGGAAATGAGGTCTTGAAGGCTATATAGTATACTGTGGTATGGCTACGAGATAATGTAGTTGCATATTTTTCTATAGACATTTGGATGATTTCCAATTTTTCTCTACCACAAATGTTGCTGCAGTGAACATTGTTGACATATTTTTGTGCATGTGTGTGAACATTTCTATAAGGTATCTAGAAATGAAATCACTGGGTTGAAACGTATGCAGAGTTTACATTTTTAAGAAAATAGATATGGCCATATTCTCCCACAAAAATACTATACCCACTGAGATTCATAAGCAAGTGTGTGAGAATACCCTGTCCCCTTGTCAGTATTGGATAGCAATACAAATTTAGCTAATTTGCTGGATGAAAAATATTTTGTTGTTTTCAGTTGATTATCTTTGATTTCTGGTAAGGTTCAGCATCATTTCATTTATTGGACATCTTGTATTTCTTCTTGAAATGTTTGTATATATTTTTAAACCTATTTTTATTAGTTTTTGTTTTTTGCTCTTATTGATTTGAAGGGACTCGTGTATATTGTTATTCTTTTCTCTCAGTATGTACTTTTCTCTTTGATTTAGTTTATGATGTTTTGTTTTAGAAAAGTTTTAAATTAGAATATAGTGAAATCTTCCCCCCCCCCACCGCCCTTTATAGCTTCTGGATTTTGTATCCTGTTTAGCATAAATTTTCTTCATACCAATATTATAGCAATATTTTCTCATAAATACTTTTTTTTGTGTGTGTGTGGTATGCGGGCCTCTCACCACTGTGGCCTCTCCCGCTGCGGAGCATAGGCTCCAGAAGCACAGGCTCTGCGGCCATGGCTCACGTGCCCAGCCGTTCCGCGGAATGTGGGATCCTCCCGGACCGGGGCACGAACCCGCGTCCCCTGCATCGGCAGGCGGACTCTCAACCACTGCGCCACCAGGGAAGCCCTCATAAATACTTTTAAGACATTTTTTTTCTTTTAGCTCTGTAACCTATGTGAATTTATATGTGTTAGGTATAAGGTAGAGATGGTTATTTTATCTCCCTAAATGAATTATCTATTTCAACATCATTTATTGACTCATAATAAAGTGTTGCAACAATATTATAAACATTGTTCTGTTTCTAGAACCTGTCTTCTTAAATTGATCTGTAGGTGTTCCTGTTCCAGTATACTCTTTAACTTTAATTACTTTAAAATATTTATTTTTATAATTGGTAAGGCTTTCCCCCTCATCTTTTCCCTTTTCAAAATGTTCTTACCATTTTTGGGTGTTTTTTTTTGTCCGTATGAATTTTAGAATCAGTATGCCAAGTTACACACACACACACAAACTTACTCGGATTTTAAAATTGGAATTGCCTTGAATTTATAGATTAATTTATGGGAAGAATTTATAGCTTTGTAATATTGGATGTTCCCATTGCAGTGGCATGGTATGACTAGTCAGTCTGTTTTTTTCTCCTGTAAAATTTTCTAGTTTTCCTCATGTTGGATGAGGAACAGAATGGCTTCTGGTGCCATGCTACTTGGGTTCAATCCCTGCTAAGCTTGGGCAAATAAAAATCCTTTATTTTGTGTGTGTGTGTGTGTGTGTGTGTGTGTGTGTGTGCGCTTTAGTTTCCTCATCCATAAAATGGAAATAATAACTCATTAGGATTATTATGAAGATTAAATGGGTTAAGACATATAAGTTAATACACTTAAAGTGTGAGGTGTTATTATTAGATATGTATTTATAGTTTCTTTTGCTTTTGTGAATAGGATCTTTTATTTAAATCTCATTTTAATTGGTTACTTTTGGTATATAGGAAATACATGATTCTCGTTCATGGTTCTTGATTTGGATGCTTTGCCGAACTCTTCATACTATACTAATATATATATTTTAAATTCTCTTGCATTCTCTAGGTAATTGTTTAGTTTTGCAATGAATTGTTTTAGCTTTCAATATCTTTGCCGTATAAATCTATTTTATTTATTTATATTGTGGATCTATTTTCATTTGCTAGGACTTCTAATACAGTGCTGAATAGAAGTGATGATGAAGAGCATTTTGTCCATAATTATCTTTAAATGGATTTGATGATTTTATAGAAGTTAACTCTCTGTAAAGCTAAGGGGTGTGTGTGTGTGTGTGTGTGTGTGTGTGTGTGTGTGTGTGTGTGTGTGTGTGTGTGTTCTTAATTTGTTATGGAGTGGGTTTTGGATTTTCATTAACTTATTTTTATTATACAAATAAGTGATTGTATTTTTATTACAAAAGATTGAAAAATATGTAGAAATTATAGAGTAAAGCATGAAAGTTCTTGTATCTTGCTCTACTTTATTCCTCTCTCCACATGTATATATTACTGTTACATTTGGTTTGTATCCTTTTAGTTCTTTTGCTATACCTTTATGTACATTTAGTGTGTATATGTGTACACATAATTTTATTTATTTTATAAAACTACTTGATATTTTGTTTCATTTAGCAGATATTAAGTACCTATCATGTATCAGGCTCCCTTTAGGCATTAACATTCTTTTGTTCATTCAACAAATATTTCTTAAATGTTTCCTAAGTGCCAGGCAATATCTTAGGTGCTGGGAATATAGCTATGAAGAAAAAGAAAAGCCCTGCCCTCAGAGCTAACTTTCTAAAGGTGCAGACAGAAAATTTTTTAAAAACCCCAAAAAACTAAAAAACAAAAACAAGTGATGATAAATAGTGTGAAAAAAGTTAAAACAGGATAAGAGAGGATAGGGATGGACTGGGGTGCAGTATTACTGTGTCAGAGAAAGCATGTTTGAAAAGGGCACATTTTAGCAAAGACTTGAAAGAGATGGAGCAGATGTTCAAGAAAGAACAATAACGTTTTGGTCAGAGCAAAGAGAATGAGGGAAGAGTAGGAAAGAAGTTTGGAGAAGTGGTGGGGTGCCAGATTATGTGGAGCTTTCTAGGCCCTGGTAAGGATTTTGGATTTTATTCCAAGTATGATGTGAAGCCATTGATGGTTTTTGAAAAGAGACATGGCCTTGTATTAGTTTGTTAGGGCTGCCATAACAAAATACCAAAGTGACTTAAACTACAGAAATTTATTTTCTTACAATTCTGGAGGTTAGAAGTCCAAGATAAAGCTGTTATTAGGTTTGGTTTCTTCTGAGGCCTCTCCCTTTGGCTTGCAAATGATGGTCTTCTTGTTGTCTCCCCATCTGCTCTTTGATCTGTGTGTGGGCATGTCCAGTGTCTGTGTGTCCAAATTTCCTCCTCTTAATCAGGACACCAGTCAGATTAGACTAGGGCCCACCCTAATGGCCTCATTTTAACTTAATCACATCTTTGAAGACCTTATTTCTAAATACAGTCACATTCTGAGGTTAAGACTTTTTACATAAGACTTTGGAGGAACACAAGTTAGCCTGTAATACACCTGATCTGCTTTCTTCAGGCTGCTAAGGATAGACTTGAGGTATGTGTGTGGGGTGGGAGTGGGGAGCATAGGCTTTTTTTCAGACTTTCTTGGGAAGAACTAATACCTTGTCATGTTCTATTTTCTGTTTTCTCCATTAATCTGATTAAATTTGCATGTTGTTTTCTAATAATTTCTAAAAACTTCTGATCTGTGTAACGGCATCCTTTTCTTTTATTGATTTGCATTACTGTGTTAGTTTCAGGTGTACAGCAAAGTGATTCAGTTATATATATATTTTTTCAGATTCTTTTTCGTTACTATAAAATATTGAATATAGTTTCCTTTGCTATACATAAATCCTTGTTATTTATCTATTTTATATATAGTGGTGTGTATCTTTTAATCCCATACTACTAACTTATTTCTCCCCATCCTCCCTTTCCCCTTTGGTAACCATAAGTTTGCTTTTTACGTCTGTGAGTCTGTTTCTATTTTGTAAATAAATTCATTTGTATTAGATTCCACATATAAGTGATATAATATTTGTCTTTCTCTCCCTGACTTACTTCACTCAGTATGATAATCTCTAGGTCCATCCATGTTGCTGCAGATGGCAATATTTCGTTCTTTTTTTAAGGCTAAGTAATAGTTCACTGTGTGTGTGTGTGTGTGTGTGTGTGTGTGTGTATGTGTGCATGTGTGTGTAACATCTTTATCCATTCATCTGTTGATGGACACTTAGGTTGCTTCCATGTCTTGGCTATTATAAATAGTACTGCTATGAACATTGTTGGTGTGCATGTATCTTTTCAAATTAGAGTTTTCATTTTTTCTGGATATATGCCCAGGAATAGAATTGCTGGATCATATGGTAACTCTGTTTATAGTTTTTTTAAGGAACCTTCATACTATTTTCCATAGTGGCTGCACCAATTTACATTCCCACCAACAGTGTAGGAGGGTTCCTTTTTCTCCACACTCTCTCTAGCATTTATTATTTGTAGACTTTTTGATGATGGCCATTCTGACTGGTGTGAGATGGGTACCTCATTGTAGTTTTGATTTGCATTTCTCTAATAATTAGTGATATTGAGCATCTTTTCATGTATCTGTTGGCCACCTGTATGTTCTTTGGAGAAATGTCTATTTAGGTCTTCTGACCATTTTTTGATTGAGTTGTTTGTTTTTTTGATATTGAGTTATATGAGCTGTTTGTACATTTGGAAATTAACCCCTTGTTCGTTGTATCATTTGCAGATGTTTTCTTCCATTTTGTAGGTTGTCTTTTTGTCTTGTTTATGGTTTCCTATGTCTGTTGTGATTTTGTTCTCAAACAAAAGCAAAACAAAAAATAATCATAACATTTTTTTTCTGTTTTTTAAATGTGATTTTTGATATGGGAAGGAGATAAATCCATGTGTTTTGTCTTCCATCTTGACTCATATGCTCCTTTTTTTGTTGCATGTTATTTTTTATAGTTTCTGCTAGAAAACTTTTTTTTTTTTTTCCATCTTCAATGCTCAGGTTAAGTGTACCTTATCTCAGAAGCCTTCCCGGACTGGTTTCCTTCTTTCTAACATTCTGTGTTTACCTCCGTCATTCTGTATTGTACTGGCTTTATTGTATTCTACTAGACAGTGAGTGCCTGAGGATGAATAATGTGATTTTATTCTCTTTACCCTTAATGTATCTTATACACTTCAGGCTGCTAAATAAATGTTTATTGACTAACACACTGAAGAATGAGTATAAATGTGAGAAGTTTGTCATAGGTACTCAGTCATCAAACTGGCACAACAGTTTTACTAATTGGGATAGTTACGCTTACAGTAGGGCTACTAGTCTGTGGGATTTACTTTTCTTAGAGATGTAGCCATTTTCTTAGTTCATGAAAGCATCTTTGGAGACTGGTATAAAATATCAAACACATTGTACCAAAGGGAATCAACAGAGTTTAAATATAATGAGATTTTGATTTAATATTTAAGCTGCTATGACTGCTCTGTATATTGAGTGATATGTTTCTTTTAGGGTAGGTCTTCTGGTATGGTAGAATGTTTATTAAATACTTAAAAGCTAAAAAAAATAGTAAGGGAGGCTGGGTGGTGGGTTTGTTGTCTATATTTAACTTCTAAAATTTAGTTTTTGAGTAGGTAAATATATTTTCATAGTTCAAAATTAAAAATACAAACAGGGTAGATTCCCTGTATTTAGAAAATACAAACAAGGAAGCGTCTTTCTCATCCTTTCCCTGTAGATACTTGGAAACTGATAAGCTTTTGAGGTTCTCCTCCTCAGAATCAACCAGTTTTCATTAGTTTAAAAATAGTGTTGGGTGTGTGTGTGTACTTGGATTTTTAAAATAATTCTGCTAAGCTGATCACTTGTGTTGGTGTAGTATAATGAATGGCTGACTCAAATGTTTTGTGATTTTTTTTTCTTCTTTCTTTTTTTTTTTTTAGATACATCAAATTACGAAATGGCTTGCAGGCACTTTTGATTTCAGACCTAAGTAATATGGAAGGTAAAATGGGTGATGCAACTGATGATGAAGAGGAAGAAGAAGAGGAGGAGGAAGAAGAAGATGATGATGATGATGATGATGAAGATTCTGGAGCAGAAATAGAAGATGATGATGAAGAGGGTTTTGATGATGAAGATGAGTTTGATGATGATGATGATGAACATGATGATGATGATCTTGATACTGAGGATAATGAATTGGAAGAATTAGAAGAGAGGGCAGAAGCTAGAAAGAAAACCACTGAAAAACAGGTGTGAATCATATCTTTTATATCTTTTTCTAATTTTGGAATTCTTTGGGATAAGTTCCAAGCTTATGTTTTATCTCTTAATGGCCAAAAGGAAATATATATCTTTTGCTCTTAGTAAAGGTATATTTATTCTGTATAAAGATTACATTTAAAAAATATTTTGCTCTAATTATAAAAGTGACAAATGCTTATTATAGAAGCTAATGGAAAATAAAGAAAAACAAAAATATAAAAGTTGCCCATAACCATAACTCTCAGAGGTAATCACTGGTAGTATTTGACTGCGTTATATGTTTTAAAAATAAATGCCTGGAGGTGAGGATCTGCATAATTCTTAGCCTGGGATAGAGGAATAAGAGAGAGTATCATCCTTGGAGAGACTGGAAAAAGCATACGAAAAGAACAAGGCTAGTGTAGAGTCCTCACCTGGGCCTAGGGTTCTAAGAGTCCTCATACGGGTAATTTCTGTCTTGGTAATTGAATGTGATTTATCTCTTTTTATGAGAAAGCACCAAAGGTCTGAATAAATAATAAGTAAATTGGAAGAAATGAAATAGAAATGGGGAGTTGAGTTTAGTTAGTGAAACATACAATAACAATAGGTGAATAGATAAATAGGGCTTGATAAAGATAATTTTCCTCTCTGGATATTTTTTGAAGAATGCTTCCATTTTGCAGTAGGAAGTACCTATATTGGAGGATAA
Source organism: Kogia breviceps (assembly GCF_026419965.1). NCBI lineage: Eukaryota > Metazoa > Chordata > Mammalia > Artiodactyla > Physeteridae > Kogia > Kogia breviceps. The sequence continues at coordinate 159,086,986 of NC_081310.1, forward strand.
TATTCTGGAGCTATTATAGTGGAATTGATCAGCAAATGTTTGTTAAAGCTAGTATCTTGAATATTGATAATGCATTCAACATGGTACAATCCTCAAAGAATGAATTAAAGTTCAGATTTTTAACACTAAAATCTAAAGATCATATGTATAATACTATAAAGTCAGCTCTCAAAGTGTGAAGATGTGAGATTTAAGTAGTAGATATGGCCTAAATAAATTCTTTGATAGATACTCTTCCTGGAAAAAATTATTATTTTTTTTTAAAGAAGATTGTGGCAGTTCTTTCACTGAGGTGTTGGAGGGATTGAGTCATGTTTAAAGAAGCTATTTGCCCTTGCTATTCAGATTGCGAGTGATGACTGTTTTGGGAGAGCAAGATAGGTCAAGTGGTTTTAGCTTGGAAAGCTTTAGGGATGAAAACCAAAACACTGGGTGAAAAAAAAAAATATATATATATATATTTATATATGCACTACTTGATAGTCTATACTAAAGTCTTTGTAAGTAAATCGGGAATTAATAAATACACTTTTAATTTAAAATAGATCTAGTAATTCCAAATAGAGGAATAATAGAAGGGAAGAAATGATAAAAGTCAGAATGGAAAGAACACTGACAGTCAGGAAGCCTGAATTCTAATTCTGAGTCTGTCACTATCTTTCTGAATGATCTTAGGCCATTTCATTTTCTCATTTTTTTTCTCATTTCTAAAACAAGAGAATTAGGTTACATAAATTTTAAAGTCCATTTTAGCTCCAAACTTACTGTGTTATAACTTCATAACTGAATATTCCTTGTCTGTTTCTTTCTATATGTCTGTCTATCTATTTGTAGCTTTTCCTGTGTTTTGGACTTCTTTATACCTTCTATCAACTGATAAGCAAAACTCTAGGATTAAATTAAGAATTGTTTTGACAGCCAATTTTATTGTCAAGATATAATAAAGTATCTTAGATTTATACAGAAATTGTGAACCTCTTTGACAAATGAAGATGTGCATCCAGTATTTTGGGTACCCTTTTTATTTTGCTTAAGGGCATCAAACTCCAAATATTACCTCGTCTAGAAGCAGCAAGGTCACAGTCTAGAGATCATTTAAAAAATGGCTTAGATGCTGCCTTTTCTGAGAACTTGGTATGATATATTCTCTCATAAGATATTGATAGCTAATTCTCTGGATATTAGAAAGTAATGGAGGAACCTAATGCAATTTGAAGAGATCGAATTGTTTAGATTCAGATGCAGTGGGTACACAAATGAAAGGCTTTCCTTTGATCCCATGATCTGGGAAAATGATTTATATTCATTGAATGAATAAATACCTACAAAAGGGGAATAACGTAGATAGTCTAGGTAAGAGGTGGCTTAAGAGTAGTATAGGGTTTGCAGCAGTTTTATGATTTTTTGTTTGAAAAATGTGAAATGTGTTCAAGATAAATATGCGAATTTATAAGGGTAGTGGGAAGAAAAAATTTTGAGGCTTTTGGAGAACTTTTACCTAATTAGGAAGTTAACTACTCTTTTGAGTTATCATTTTTATCCCCTCTATTTTCTTCCTCTCAAAAGGAAATTGTTCTTGATCTGAAAGCTTTGATAAATTAACAAGATTGGAATTTAAGTATGATATATGCTGAATTATTATTTGTTTAGGCCTTTCTTAAGTCAATTCTCAAGTATGAATTTTTCAAGTATGAATTTCTTGGGTAGATAATTCTCAAGTATGAATTTCTTTTCTAGCAATCGCAGAGCCTGTTTTTGCTGTGGTCAAAGCTGACTGATAGACTGTGGTTTAAGTCAACTTATACAAAAATGTCTTCAACCCTGCTGGTCGAGACAAGAAAACTTTATGGGGTAGTTGGAGCTGAAAGCAGGTTAGGCATCTATTAAACATCACAGAACAGGTTAGACTGTGCCTTGAAGAAGTGGATATTCCCTCATGTTGTAACTGAGTTTATATGCCTAAGTCTTAAGTATGGGATTTATGGTATCAAGTGAGACTATTTGGTTCTTCCAAAAACGTACTTTTTTTTTTCTCCCCTGACACATGGTTAGACTTTATACCAGGTGTATGCTATTTTTTAAAAGCCCTCTAAGAGGATAACCATTTATCAAAACAGTCTTGTGTCATCAAATCTGTTAGCCCTTTAAAATTGACATTTGTAAAATTTGGCAAAGTTAATAATTCAACTTTCTATCCTCAAGGATTCAAATTGACTATTTTTCTCTCCCCTTTTGTATCTTTTAACTTATAATGATATAATGGTATGCCCTGATCATTTTAAATGCAAAATTTGGTATGCCTCCTGACCATCTATTTTGTTGGAAACTGATTTTCCCACGGTATTGGGAGAATATCAACCAATAAGTATTCTATGTATCTTAAATAAGAAGTGAAGAACTAAAAAGCCTCTTTAAAGTTTAGTTCTGTAGTTTTTTAATAGTTAAAGATTTTCTTTCTTAACCATTTATTTATTTTCTTTATTAGATGTTTTCCTGACTTGTTATTTTATGCCCTGTTTTAATAAAAACAAGATTTTATGAGTAACATATGAGAAGTTTCCATCTAGTAACTGAGTTACTGAACACAGAGAGCCTTTAATTGCTTAGAGATCTTTAGACAGAATCTACTCAGGTATATTACTTCTGCAGATTTCTGAAATCTGATAAATCAGGAAACAAACTTGGTCCAGAACTTTGAAATGCTGACACAAAATAATACTTGGGTGGGCTGGCCAGTCCCCCTTCGCTTTTTTCTGTCTGTTTCTGCTTTTTTCCTTAGGTCTGCACTTGTTCAGCATTTGGCAGGATGGCAAGAGGAGGAGCAGCAGGGTGAAACTGACACAGTTCTGGTGAGTTTCACTTTGCTGCTCCTCCTGATTCTCAGGGAAAGAATTTTGTTACTTTCTATTGGAAAAAATCCATCTCCAAGTGAATCTTTAAAATGAGATGATAATATTATTCCTTTAGGATTGACTCACTGTTTATTTGTATGTGTTCTACTTACTCCAGTCTGCAGCGGCTCTTTGTGTTGGAGTTGGGAGTTTTGCTGATCCGGATGACCTGCCTGGGCTGGCACACTTTTTGGAGCACAGTAAGATCTTTGTAAAATATCATTCCCGGGTGTGTTTTTCCCTCTAAATTTGTATGAAATGATTTCAAAGATAAGTAACTGGTTTAGTAGAATTATAATTTGTTTAATAAGAGAAAAACTAAGAAAAAATGTCAGTGGATATCATAGGGGAAGACTTAATTTTAATCTCCTTGAGTGCACTTGTTTTGCCTTGGGAGGGGCAGTCTCTTCCAGGGCTGGCAAAGCCTCAAGATGTCAAAGCATCAGAAATACAGAAAATAAAAAGGCATGATTAATATCAAAATAAAACAGAAAATCTTCAGTTTAGTTATGAATGTACCCAAGTAAAACCTTTGTGAATGCTATACAGTTATGAATACTTGAATTACTCATTTTTTTGTGCTCTGGTTTTCTAAGCTATTCAGTATTTGAGGGTAAACTTCTCATGAGATTTTATAGTAGAAATTAATCTGCTTATATGTCTGTGTTTACTTTTTAACCTTTTCACAAATAAATTATGTATTTCTTTCATTAAAAATAAAATGTTTAGGCTTTGAGTATAAAAGTAATATATGAACATTATAGAAAATTATAAAAACAGAAGTGTAATGAAGAAAGTATTATCCAGATGTAACCATTGTTCATGTGTTGGCATATTTTCTTCTTCTTTTTTTTTTTTTTTTTTTTTACTGCATATGAGAAATTTCATCCTTGTTAATAAAAACATTGCCTGTATCTTTGTGTTCTGTGACTTTGTGTTCTTTCCACTTAGTGGTATTCATGGGTAGTTTGAAATATCCAGATGAGAATGGGTTTGACGCCTTCCTGAAGAAACATGGGGGTAGTGATAATGCTTCAACTGATTGTGAACGTACAGTCTTTCAGTTTGATGTCCAGAGGAAGTACTTCAAAGAAGCCCTGGATAGGTAATTAACTCAAAATGTATTTTTATTTTGATTATCTAATGCCACCTTACAATTGGAAATATTGGGCATTGTTCTATGGTATTTCTTTTCTAGCAGTGTTCTAATTCTGTAGAATTGTCACAATACTTTATTTGGAGAAAAGAGCACATTATAAATACGCCTTGGCTCTTGTTCTGTAATCCTTAGTCTTTGTTTTAAAGATTAAACTGAAGCCCTTTAAACACCTTTTGAGTTTTGTACATAACATTGTCTCTATTGACTTATTATTGCAATTGTTATTTTCTAATTTAGTAGAAAATATGGAAAAACAGAGAAGCAAAAATAGATAAGATTGCTCCCAATTTCATAATCTAGAGTTAACCGTGATTGATATTTTGGAATATAACTATCTATACTCATAATGTATATGGGATCAGCTTGTTCATATCTTTCCATATTTTTAAACAAGGTATATCACTTTTACATATAATTTTATAATTTATAAAGCATGATTTTAAGTGATTGTGTATGCTTCATATTATATAGAAGTACCATTATCTGTTCAGCCAGTCACATATTATTGGACAGTTGAATTGTTTCCAGTTTTCTAGTATTGTAATGCTATGATGAATATCCTAATCTTTGTGTTCATCTATAATTATTTCTTTTAGTTAAGTTCTAAGGAGTGAAATTTCTCAGTCTATTTTCATGAATATTTTTAAAGCTTTTTTTAAAAGAACTTTTGATACTCACTGCAAAATTGTCTTCTAGAAAGTTTTCTTTAATAGGAAAAAAATGCCATAAAATCAAAACACAAATGGCAAAAAAAAATCTCAAAACATGACAAAGGTCCAGTTTTCTTAAAGAAATTGTCTCATCCCTTAAGAGATTAATTTGACCCTGAGAAACTTTTAGGTAAATTCCTGTAAGTTGAAAGCATATGCCATTATTTTCAATGAAATAAATATTTTATGTGTTCCTGAACCCCCAAATTAACTTTTTTTCGTAAAACAATGCCAAAATTCCATTAAAATTGATACAGTTACTTTGATGACAATATTTATAATAGGATACAACTTAGTGGTTTTTCTTCATTAATCTAAAATATGGCTCTCTACTTGCATTCAGTGAACTAGTTTATAGCTCTTTTTTAAAAAAAATAAATTTATTTATTTATTCATTTATTTAATTTTTGGCTGCATTGGGTCTTCGCTGGTACACACGGGCTTTCTCTAGTTGCAATGAGTGGGGGCTACTCTTTGTTGCAGGGCGCAGGCTTCTCATTGTGGTGGCTTCTCTTGTTGCAGAGAACAGGCTCTAGGCATGTGGGCTTCAGTAGTTGTGGCACACGGGCTTCAGTAGTTGTGGCGCACGGGCTCTAGAGCACAGGCTCAGTAGTTGTGGCACACGGGCTTAGTTGCTCCGCGGCATGTGGGATCTTCCTGGACAAGGGCTCGAACCCGTGTCCCCTGCATTGGCAGGCAGATTCTTAACCACTGCGCCACCAGGAAAGCCCTATAGCTCTTTTTTAATCATATACTTACGGACATGCTCACAGCACATATATTTGATCTCAGTGTTTCTCTAATTAAACATTTAATTCCCAAATAACAAATGAAAGAGTAGAGACAAAAGAAATTAACAAAGGCAATACAAATGATGCCCAAATTTATCTCTTCTATAAACTTAGAAAGTTAGGAATATTCTGGGACTTCCTTGGCCGTCCAGTGGTTAAGACTCCACGCTTCCACTTCAGGGGGTGCAGGTTCAATCCCTGGTTGGGGAACTAAGATCCCACATGCCGCACAGCCAAAAAAAAACCAAAAAACAAAAAACATAAGAAAATTAGGAATACTTTTAGGATGGCTGCATGTTTGCTATTGTTTCAAAGTTTTCAGCTTCCAAGTTTCACAACATCGAAACAGGTCTTTATGTGTGAAGAAAGCTTAAGCAGTAGACAAGTTGAATTCTCATGACTTTGTATTTGGTTATATCCAAATATAAAGAAGGAAAATATCCACTTCATTGGGAAAAAGAATAGGCAAGGGATATAAGTAGGATATAAATATTTATAAATAAATATAAATATAAATAGGCAAGGAATAAATTCTGACCACCTCAGAGATGACGAAACTTGGTATAAAGTCTAGTTAAAGAACTTGTTTCATTTCTTCTTAAGAAATTCTATGTATTGGAAATCTAAGGACTACTTCAGGAAATCAAAAGATATTTACACATTTATTATAGATTATTTCTACTTAAAAGAAAAAGAACCTACCAGAATTAACAAGAAGAATGCTACTGCTTAATAGGAGAAATAAATAAGAATATCCATGAATTCATGCCATAAATGGTAGATAGTGGTAGAGCATTAAGCATTGTATATACTATAATAAATATGAAAATATTACACTTCTACAGTTAGTAAGGAATAAAGAGTCTTTGGATCATTTTCAAAGGACTCTTATATAGTGTGGATTAAGTGCCAGTATTTTTTAATAGGTCAGTAAAATCCAGTTCCCTCACAGGTCACATTGTTTATCAGTATCTTGAATCATTTAAATAAAAAGTTGAGGAGATGACTGAATTTTTACTCTAGCAAGTAAATGAGAATGGAAGCTGCTTTTGCCCTGGTGACATTTGCTAATTTCAATAAATTTGAACTTTTGTTTATCAGTATTTCAGGGCAAGAGAAAGAATTATCAAAGCCCAGGATGTTCATATGGTGGGATGTCTAACAGGATGCCCTTCTCATGATAAACTGGGACTCCAGAAGGCATCACCCTCAGGTTGAAGAAATGGATTAGCCATTCTGAAGAATTACAGCCTGCTTTCAAAATGCCTGAGTTGTCTAGGGAACCTTAAGCCTTGATTGTGATTTAACATGGTCCAGAACTGGTAGTGTTCTCTGATGCCCAAGAGAAGCAAACACAAATCCTCTCAAAAGGAAAATACCTTTATTTTATGCTTTACATTACTCCTATAAACAGTTTTTCAAGTAGAGTGAGCAGCATTCAGTCACACATAAGCAGGCACACAACAAAACAAGACAACATGAATGAGAACATAAAACAGAGAAAGACTTCTAATGCCTTAGAAATCTTAGAGATTGGAATGTACAATTACAAAACCGATTCAGTTTTAAAGAAATATGGGACAGGTTTGAATATAGTTGCAAGGCATAGGAAACTATAAAATGTGATCTATGGGACTTGAAATATTAAAAAAAGAAAGAGCATTTTGAACTGAGACATGATAATTGAAATTGAAACCCAATGGACAAGTTTAAGAAAAGAGTAGCTATAGATGAAGATAGAATTTGTGAATTGGAAGATAGACCAAAAGAAATCCCTAATACAGCATGAAGAGAGAAAAGCTGAAAGGTACAGAAAAAAAGGAAAAGGGGCATAACAGAGAGAGTGAAAATGTCAAATATGTATTTACCTGGAGTCCTAGAAGGAGAGGAGAGAAAGATAGAGTAGACAAAATACTTGAAGGTTTGATCACTAGAAAATTTCCAGAACATCAAATCAGATGTTAAAGAAGTTTAACTAATTCTAAAAGTGTATATTAAAAGACATCCACATATAGAAAGATATAGTGACTACAGAAAACCAAATATAGAAAATCTTTACAAGATGGAAGGGCAGAACTCCTTCAAAGTCATATTATTTAGTCTGATGGATGACTTTTCAACAGCAGTAGTGGAAGCTAAAAGATAGTGGGATATCTGTATTAGCCTGAAAGAAGATAACTACCAACCACCAATTCTACACCAAGCAAAAAATACCTTGTAAGAATGATTGTAAAATAGACCTTTAGACACACAATTGAGAGTGTGTGCCACCAACCAACTTACCAAAGGAAATTTAAAGAATTTATTTCAGGCAGAAGGAAAATGCAGATCAGAGATGCAAAAAATATAGAAGAACAATGAAAGTCATTTTATGTGAATAAATATAAATGAACATTGATTACTTAAAACAGTAATTACAAAACTTAAAAGCTATACAGAATTAAAACAATAACATATCAATCAGGAATAATGATGATGGAGAAAAAGGTATTTTTATAAGGTACTGATTAACATTAGACATTGATAAGTTAAAAGGATACATGTAATATTTTCAAGGGTAACTTTTAAAAGAACACAATTTGAGCATAAAAATTCCAAACCAGTACAGGGAAAACATTTGGAATAATTATTTTTAATAATAAATTCAAAGAAAAAAAGTAGTAGGAGAGACAGAACAAGTGGGAGAAGCAGTACAAAGTAGGATGGAGGTAGATGTTGATCCATATATAACAGTAATTCTCATTAAATGTAAGTGGATTAATTTCCAATTAAACATTGTCAGACTGGATTTTTAAAAACCCAGTCAAATAGTTTTCAAGACTTAGATGTAAGGCTTGAAAAAAAAATTACTGTTGTTCAAAAGGCTCACTTCATGTTGATAAAACTTAACTAGGAAGACATAATTATTTCCAGTTTGAACACATCTAGTAACATAGCCTCACAGTAAATCAGTTATAAAGACCAATGAACAAGTAACCAACTGCAGTGGGAGATTTAACACCTCTTTCTCAGTAATTGATAGAACAACCGTAAAATCAATAAGGATGTAGAAGATTACAACAAAAGGATTAACACTTTTTTCCATAGATGTATACAGAATGCCTAATGAACACCTTCCAACTACAAAATTTTTTCAGTTGACCATATTTTAAGCCACAAGTTCAGTCTCAAATTTCAAAGCATTGAAAACATATTAATTATGTTTTCTGAACACCGTGTATAGTTAAATTTTAGCTAGAAATCAGAAGCAGAAAGCCAACTAGAACATTGCCTTATGTTTGGAAATTAAATATATTTCTAAGAAACACCTGGGTAAAAGAGGAAAGCATATCAGAAATTAGAAAGTATTTTATACTGAATTATAAAAATATTATAGAACAAAAGTTGTGGGATGCAGCTATAGTAGTACTTAGAGGGAAATATATATATAATCTTAAATGTATATGCTAGAAAAGAAGAACGGCTTAAAATTAATGAGCTGATCAATCTTAGGAAGTCTGAGTAAGACCAGCAAAGTATGTCCAAAGAAAGAAGAAAGAAATGATGAAAATAAATGAAATAAAAAGTGGACTGACCTCAGAAGAATGGTGAAATAGGACCTCCCAAAAGCCCCTCCTCTATAAAAGCAATGAGAACATTGCCAAAAATTGTCAAAATCAACTTTTTCAGAACTCTGGAAATAACCAAAACCTTGCAACAATCGAAGGAGTATTTATTTATTCAACCGAGTGACTAAATCTTACTAAGAACAGTGAGTTTTGTGGCATTTTAACTTGCCGTATTTCCATTGCCCTCTACCCAGCTCTACAGTAGTCTCGAAAACAAAGAGGTCCCACAATCTCAGTAAAAAACAGCAGTCTAGCAGCCACTGGAGGGAGCTGGATGGATTTAGAGCTCTTTAAAAACATCATTCTGGAGAATCTTCATTATTTGACCTGTCTGGTAATTTCCTGGGAACCACCATTCACAGATTTTTATGTATTTGGCCTGACTGGGAGCTCACCCATTTGCAAAAATCTTTCTCTGGAGGCATTTGTCGAAAACATTTGGATGGAACTTGTTTACCTTTGTGACTACCTGAGGCAGTGGATAACAGTTGGGGCAAACAAATAGGCTATTCAAAAAGCTTAAAAGGAAAAACTGGAAAATGAGATATCCTAAGGGGCTTTCAAAAGCTCCAGTATATTCCTGGAAATTTTGAAGGTCACATATGTGCATATAGCTGTGTCATGTCCAGGGCTGTGTGTATGCTCAAGAAAGACCTAAGAATGCCTTAAGCTGTCACCATGGTTGACCTTGAGTCTCTGGGCAAGCGGGATGTGGTAGCTAAAGCAGAGTTGTAAACTGCCTGACTGAATGTTGAAAGCATCCCCCAATATGCACAGAGAACGAACCCCCTTGGCAAGGCATTTAATGAAATCTCTCCACAACCAAAGATTATCACTAAGCTAACCAAACAGTGGTTGTACTCGCCAAAGAATATGGACTTTACAGAATTAGTTTAAGAAAGGTACTAAATATATAAACAATAAGAACAGCAAACAGCAATAACAACAAACCCTGAGGAGGGAGGAGAATCTTGATTTACAGAGTTGCCACATTATATTATTTAAAATGTTGTTTTCAACAGAAAGTTATGAGAGATGTAGAAAGTATGGCTGAACACCAGGAAAACAGTAGTCAATAGAAACTGTCCCTAAGAAAGCGCAGATTCTGGAGTTACTAGGCAAAAACTTTAAATCACCTTTTTTTTTTAACATCTTTATTGGAGTATAATTGCTTTACAATGGTGTGTTAGTTTCTGCTTTATAACAAAGTGAATCAGCTATACATATATCCCCATATCTCCTCCCTCTTGCATCTCCCTCCCACCCTCCCTATCCCACCCCTCTAGGTGGTCACAAAGCACTAATCTGATCTCCCTGTGCTATGTGGCTGCTTCCCACTAGCTATCTATTTTACATTTGGTAGTATATATAAGTCCATGCCACTCTCTCACTTCGTCCCTGCTTACCCTTCCCCCTCCCCGTGTCCTCAAGTCCATTCTCTAGATCTGTGTCTTTATTCCTGTCCTGCCCCTAGGTTCTTCAGAACAATTTTTTAAAATTTAGAATCCATATATATGTGTTAGCATACGGTATTTGTTTTTCTCTTTCTGACTTCACTCTGTATGACAGACTCTAGATCCATCCACCTCACTACGGATAACTCAATTTCGTTTCTTTTTATGGCTGAGTAATATTCCATTGTATATATGTGCCACATCTTCTTTATCCTAAATCACCTATTTTAATTATGTTCAAAGAGCTAAAGAAAAGTATGTCTAAGAACTAAAGGAAAATATGAGAATGATGTCTTACTAAATAGAGAACATCAATAAAGAGATAGAAATTATTAAATAGAACCAAATAGAAATTCTGGAGTTGAGAAGTACAATTCAAATGAAAAATTAACTAGAAGGGCTCAACAGAAGATTTGAGTTAGCTGAGGAAAGAGTAAACAAACCTGAAGAAAGGTTAGTTGGGATTGTCCAGTCTGAGGAACAGAAATAAAGAAAAGGAATGAAAAAAAATAAACAGCCTCAGAGATCTGTGGGACACCATCGAGGATACTAACATGTGTATCATAGGAGTTCCAAAAGGAAATGAGAAAAGGGTAGAAAGTATTCTTGAAGGTATAATAGCCAAACTCTTTCCAAATTTGATAAAAGACCAAAATCTACACATTCAAGCAACTCAAGGATTTCCAGAAGGATAAACACAGTGGTATTCACAACACTGACATTCACAATAAGACACATTATAATCAAGCTGTCAGAAGCCAAATGTAAAAAGAATGTTGAAAGTAGCAAGAGAAGAGCAGCTTTTTTCATAAAAGATAATCTCAATAAGGTAAACAGGTGCTTTCTCATCAGAAATCATGGAGGCAAGAAGGCAATGGTATGACACATTCAAAGTGCTGAAAGAAAAAGACTACAAACCAAGTATTTTATATCCAGCAAAAATATCCTTCTAAACGGATAAATTAAGACAATCTCAGATGAATTAAAAACCAAGTTTTGGGCTTCCCTGGTGGCGCAGTGGTTGAGAGTCCGCCTGCTGATGCAGGGGACACAGGTTTGTGCCCCGGTCTGGGAAGATCCCACATGCCGCGGAGCGGCTAGGCCTGTGAGCCGTGGACGCTGTGCCTGTGCGTCCGGAGCCTGTGCTCTGCAATAGGAGAGGCCACAACAGTGAGAGGCCTGCGTACCGCAAAACAAAAACAAAAACAAAAACACAAAACCCCCCAAACCAAAAAAAACCCAAGTTTTAAGTTTGTCATTAGCAGATCTTCTCTATATGACATATTAGATGGATGGAGTCCTTCAGACTGAAATGAAAGGATGCTCAAATCCACATGAAGAAATAAAGCATACTGGTAAAGGTAACTATATAGGTAAATATAAAAGAAAGTATAAATATACTTTTTGTTTGTAATTTTTCCCTATCTGATTTAAAAGATAACTGTATAAAGCAAAAATTATAAATCTGTGTTGATAGGCATATAATGTATAAAGACATCATTTGTATGGCAATAATAACACAGAGGAAGGGAGAGAACAGGTATATGGGAGCAAAGTTTTTGTATACTACTGAAGTTAAGTTGGTATTAATTCAAAATGGATTGTTATAAGCTGTTAGTTAAGAAAATAACTAAAAAAATATAGTAAAAGAAATGGCAAGGGAATTAAAATGGTACTCTAGAAAATATCTATTTTAACAAAAAGAAGTCAGCAATGGAGGAATAGAGGGGAAAAAAAACATAAGACTTACAGTAAACAGATAGCAAAGGAAGATATAAATCCTGTCTTATCAGTAATTAAGTTAAATGTAAACAGATAAAGCATTTCAATTAAAAGACAAGATACTGGCAGACTGGGTAAAGAAACATGCGTCAGCTATAAATGCTGTCTGTAAGAGAAACACTTTAGATTAAAATACACCAATAGGTTGGCAATAAGAAGATGAAAAAAGATATACATACAAATAATAATTAAAAGGGAGCTGGAGTGATTGAACTAATATCTGACAAAATAAGACTTTAAAATGAAACTTTTTACTAGAGACAAGGGAATTTTATAATGATAAAAGGGTCAATTCATCAAGAATGTATAACAGTTATAAGCATAAGTTCATCTTTCAAAGGAACCTCAAAATACATAAAGCAAAAACTGACAGAATTGAGGGGGAAAAATACACAATTAAATAATAATAGTTGCAAATGTAAATATCCCACTTTCAATAAAGGATAGAAAAACTAGGTAGATCAACAAGAAACAGAAGACATGAACAAGAGTATAAACTAACTAGACATCTACAGAACACTTCATCCCAAATCAGCAAAATACACATTCTTCTCAAGTGCAGCATGTATTTTTCTCCAGCATAGATATATATTAGGTCATAAAATAAATTTATTCCCAATAAATTTGAAAGGATGAAATTATGCAGAGTATGTTCTCTAGCTATAATGTAATGAAATCAAAAATCAGTAACAAGGAAACTTGGGAAATTTCACAAATCTGTAGAAATTAAACAACCTTACCCTAAATAATCAATGGATCAAAACAGAAATCACAAGGGAAATTTTAAAAATAGAGACTAATGAAAATGAAAACAACATACAAAAATTATGGGATGCATCAAAACCAGTGTTCAGAGGGAAATTTATAACTGTAAACACCTCCATTAAAAAAGAAAGATCTCAAGTGACCCTAAACTTCCATCTTTTTTTTTTTTTTCTTTTTTTTTTTTTTGTGGTATGCGGGCCTCTCACTGTTGTGGCCTCTCCCGTTGCGGAGCACAGGCTTCGGATGCGCAGGCTCAGCAGCCATGGCTCACGGGCCCAGCCACTCCACGGTATGTGGGATCTTCCCGGACAGGGGCACGAACCCATGTCCCCTGCATTGGCAGGCAGACTCTCAACCACTGTGCCACCAGGGAAGCCCTAAACTTCCATCTTAATTAACAAGGCAAAGAAGAGCAATCTAAACCCAAGTAAGCAGAAGGAAGGACATAATAAAAATTTGAATGGAAATAAATAGGGAATAGAAAAACAATAGAAGATAAAACCAACAGCTGGTTATTTGAAAAGATGAACAAAATTGACAAACTTTCAGCTAGACTAACCAAGAAAAAGGAAGGCTCAGATTATTAAAATGAGGAATGAGTGAACATTAGTATGATCTTAACCAAAATAAAAAAGAGTGTAATAAAATATTATGAACTATTTTATGCCAACAAATAGATAACTGAGACGAAATGGACAAATTTCTAGAAAGACACAAAACTATTGAAACTGACTTAAGACAGAAAATCTGAACAGACCTGTAATGAGAGATTGGATGAGTAATCAAGAATTTACCAAATGAAAAGTATAGACCCAGGTGACTTCACTGGTGAATTCTACCAAACATTTAAAGAATTAACACTAATGCTTCATATACTCTTCCAAAATATAGAAGAAGAGGGACACTTCCTAAATCATTCTATGAAGCTGGTATTACTCTGATATCAAAAGTAGACAATCATTGCACAAGAAAACTACAGACTAGTATCTGTTATGAATAGAGATTCAGAAATCCTCAACAAAACCACAAAATTGAATCCAGCAACATATAAAAAGGATTATGCACAATCCAGGTGGGATTTATCCCAGGATTTCGAGGTTAGTTCACCATACAAAAACCAGTCAACATAATATGCCATATTAATTGAAGAAAGGACAAAAACACATTCCAGAAATCATTTCAATGTAAACAGAAAAGCATTTAACAGAATCCAGCACCCTTTCATGATAAAACACTTGATAAACTAGGAATAAAAGGGAACTTCCTCAACCTGATAAAGGGTATCTATGAATAACCCACAGCTAACATAATACTTAATGGTGAAAGGTTGAAAGCATTTCCCCAAAGAGTAGGATCAAGATATCAGCCCTGTCCACCTCTATTCAACATTGTAGTGGAGGTTTTAGCTAGAGCAGTTAGACATGAAAATGAAATAAAATCATGCAGATTCAAAAAGAAGTAAAACTATCTCTCTTTGCAGATGGCATAATCTTGTACAGATGATTCTCATTATTTGTGGAGAATTCACCTACTCACTAAAATTTATTTGTAACTCCAAAATGAATCCTTGCAGTGCTTTTGTAGTCATTCATGGACATGTGAAAAATTTGTGAAAAACTTTGAAAATTGTTGCAAAAAATTTGAGTTGCCTGACACACCTTCTCAGCTGAGGTTGAAAAAGGCAACACTCTACCTTTTTGTTTCAGCTTTCATACAGAAGTGACCAGAGGATAAGGGACAGTACAATATAGTAAGAGAAGCTCTGGCTCTGGAGCCAGTTCTATGGAGTTTGAGTCCCAGCTCTGGTACCCACTGGGGAAGTGGCCTCAGGCAGTTTCCTTAACACTTCTGAACCTCATTCTCTCTTTTGTGAAATAAAGAAAAGAGAATCAACTAGAATGAGATACCTTTAGGATTTAAGATCTTAATCTGTGTATGTGTATTACCCTAGGACAGTCATTCAATACTCTCTAATTCTGCAGTCATGACAACTTTAGAAAACATAACTACCACAAATAATAGGAACTCATTGTATATGGATAATCCTACAGAGTCCACAAATGAACTATTAGAGCTAATATCAAGTTCAACAAGGTTGCAGGATCAAGATCATTGTACAAAAATCAGTTGTGTTTTTATACACTAACAATGAAAAATACAAAAATGAAACTAAGAGAAAATTATTTGTACAATAGCATTAAAAAGAATAAAATACTTAGGAATAAATTTTAAAAAAGAGGTGCAAGAGTTTGTGGAAAGCCACAACATTTTTTTTGAAAGAAATTACAGAACAAATTAAATTAATGGAAAGCCATCCCATGTTCATAGATTACAAGTCTTAATATTGTTAAGATGACAATACATCCCAAATTGGTCTAGAGATTCAACTTAATCCTTATCAAAATTTCAGCTGTCTTTTTTGAAGAAATTGATGAGCTGATTCTAAAATTCATATGGAAAGGAAGAGACCAAGAATAGCCAAAAATTATCTTGAAAAAGAACAAAGTTAAAGGACTCATATTCCCAGTTTCAAAACTTACTCAAATCTACAGTAATCAAGGCAACATGGTACTGGCATAAGAATAGACATATACTTCAGTGGAATAGAATTGAGGCTCCAGAAATAAACCATTACATTTATTATCAGCTGCAAGGGTGCCAAGGCAATTCAATGGGAAAGAATAGTTTTTCAACAAATGCTACTGCAACAACTGGATATCCACATGCAAAAGAATGAAGTTGGATCTTTTGTTCTTACCATATACAGGTATTAACAAATTGAGACATATGCTTAAGTGTAAGAGCAAAAACTATAAACCTCTAAAGAGAACATAGGCATAAATCTTTGTGACCTTGGACTTGGCAATAGTTTTTCAGGTATGACATCAACAGCAGAAGCAACAAAGGAAAAACTAGATAAACTGGACTCCACTGAAATTAAACACTTTTTTGCTTTAAAGCGTCCTATGAAGAAAGTGAAAAGACAACTCAGAATGAAAGAAAATACTTACAAATCATCTATCTGCTAAGGTGCTAGTATCCAGAATATATATAAAACTTCTAGTGCTCAACAATAAGAGGACAAATAACCCAATTTTAAAATGGGCAAACGATTTAAATAGACATTTCTCAAAAAAAGATATTCAGGTGGCCAATAAGCACATGAAAATATGCTCAACATCTTAGTCACGAGGAAAATGAAAGTCAAAACTACAATGAGGTACCACCTCACATTGGTCAGAATAGCCATCATTATAAAGTCAACAAATAATAAATGCTGGAGAAGGTATGCAGAAAAGGGAACCCTCTTATACTGTTGGTGGGAATATAAATTCCCACCAACTATGGAAAACATTATGGCAGTTCCTCAAAAAACTAAAAATAGAGTTACCATATGATCCAGCAATCCCATTCCTGGGCATATATCTGGAAAAGACAAAAACTAATTTGAAAAGATACATCCCAGTGTATCTACTAATTAAATCTCTGGTAGTTATTCTAAACATAAGTCCTCTGTTAGTTACATGTGTTGCAAATATATTCTCCCACTTTATACTTGCCTTTTTCATACTCTGTGTTATCTTTAGATGAACATAATGTACTATCATTTTTCTTTATGTTTTGTTTTTGCATCTTGTTTGATAATCCTTACCTAAGACTAAAGTCACGCTTATCTATAAAACTTTTCATTGTACTTTTCACTTTTTGGTCTATAATCCACATAGAATTGATTTAATTATTAGATTATATATGTAATTGTATGTAACATATTTATATATGATAATATATATCATATAAATGGATAATTATATATATATTATTATGATCAATAAGAAAAATACAACCCAATAGAAAAAAACCGTTAAACAGGTATTTTACAAGAGAAGAAATTGAAATTATTAATAAATATATAAAATGTTCAATCAGGAAAATGTAAATTAAAAGCATTATGAGATTTAACTATCCTCCTAAAAGTTGCAGAAAATTTTAGTCTGACAATACCAAGTGAGAGTGAGGTTGTAGAGGATTGGAGGATGATCTGATGCAAGTGTAGATTGGCACAATCACTTTGGAAAAGTTTGATTATTACCTAGTGATGTAGAACATATGATGCATATACAATTACCTAGGAGTTCCTTTCTTAGATATATATTTAGACAAACTTGTGCACATGTGCCATGGTACATATTTATAAGAATGTTTATGGCAGCATTGTTTGTAATGGTTCAAACCCAGAACCAGCCCAAATGTCCACCAGCAGTAGAATGGATGAATAAATTCATGCAGTGGAATATTCTACTGCAATAAAAATAAATGATCCACAGCCACATGTAGCATCATGAATGACTACTAAAAAGAGTGTTGAGTTAAATAAATCACGCAAAGAATACATACACTATATATCCATTTATATGAAGTTCAAAATGAAACTATATTGTCTAGAACATGCATTCTTGGCAGGGTTCATACTGTTTCTTTTGGTAGCAAAAAAAAATTGGTCTTGAAGGTGAAAAAACATTTAATATTATAATGGTTTGTGGCCCTCCAAAGCTTAACCCTACCTGCAAAATCTTCACTTAGTGTTTGATTTCTTTTTGAGTTTTCTCAAATATCACATGAGCACCATTTACACTGACATTGAGTTTGTGGAAGATATGCAGAGCGTCTGCAAGGTCAGGGGTACAAAATTGTGGTGGATAGATGATTGGAGGACTTTCAAATGAGTGACCTTGAAGTCATCACTAGAGGTGATCTGTGTGTGTCAGTTGGTTGCCATTGGCTGCCTTGTGGGTGTTATATTTGATCCTTTCTCTGCTTTTGTGCGTGACTTTGATTTTTAGAATAAAATAAAAATATTTTATTATTTAGTTCAACAAAAGTTATTCAACCCTTCATTAGTTATACTAAGTATTGACAAGAAAAAAATGTCAGTAATATTTTAATGAGTATCTGGTAGCTAATTAAGTTAAAAGTTTCTTCTCAGAGCAAGCAAAAGTTCAGTTTATTAAATATTGTAGGAAATTAATTTTTTCAATGTGTTTTGTTGGAAAAATGAATTTTAATTTTTTAAAAACTTGATTGCATTGCTGTTATTATATAAATTGTTAATTTGCATATGTAATATAATGCATCACAATTTATATAAGGAATATATTACATTAAACAGCAAATACAGTTATAAAATTAAGTGAAATACTAATAGCCTTTAAAATTTTAACTTGGGATTTCCCTGGTGCTCAGTGGTTAAGAATCCGCCTGCCAATGCAGGGGACACAGGTTCAATCCCTGGCTGAGAGGATCCCACATTCTGCGGAGCAACTAAGCCTGTGTGCCACAAGTACTGAGCCTGTGCTCTAGAGCCAGTGAGCCACAACTCCTGAGCCCGCGTGCCACAACTACTGAAGCCCATGCGCCTAGAGCCCGTGCTCCGCAACAAGAGAAGCCACTGCAATGAGAGTAGCCCCCGCTCGCCGCAACTAGAGAAAGCCTGTGTGCAGCACTGAAGATCCAACGTGGCCAAAAATAAATAAAAAAAATTTTAACTTAAGTTAAAAAAAGTAGGCCTCAGATACTTTTTATTTATAAAATCACAGATACACATAAAATATGTAAACAGATTGTATATGTGTGTAAAAATGTCATAGGGGAGTGATTAGAAGAAAATTTCTGAAAAGGCTACTTAGGGTTGATAATGGAAAAAAAAAAAAGATCAAAAACACCAGCCTAGAAATACATATATATGTGGTAAAACTATCAAGGAAAGCAGAGAAGTGATTCCCGTAACATTCATGATATTAACTCTGAGGATAAGGTGGGTGCTGGGTTCTTCTAGAGTTCTGACAGCGGTCTGTTTCTTGATCTGAGTGGTTGCCACTCAGGTGTTTACCTCATAGTCTATATGCCCATGTTTTATATATAATACTTTTCTGTATGGGTATTATATTTTATAATAGAAAAAAAGGTAGTTTGTAGACTTTAAAATCTAGAAATGCTGTGTATTTAGGTTTTATATGCACGATTATGAACTAAATCTCCATCTTAGTAAAGCTTCTTAATTAAAAAAGTAGATGTTGACTGATGAAAAGCTTTTACCAAACAGTTTTTTTATTTTATTTTTTTTCAGATGGGCCCAGTTCTTCATCCATCCACTAATGATCAGAGATGCAATTGACCGGGAAGTTGAAGCTGTTGATAGTGGTAAGTGCTTTATGTCTTGCGGCTTTTTCCTTCATTGATCCAGTCATTTAGCACATTTATCATTCTTTATCACTCTTTATATTATAAAGGGCTAAGTTGAAATAGATATGTCATGTTTATTCCTGAAGCCATTAAATGTCTAATTCAGTATATATTTGAAATAAGTCAAAGAATGGTAGATTTTCGATTTTTCAGCCTTTGTTTTTTGAGGGTTTTACCGCAGTGACTGACCTTTTGCAGGATACGAGCCTAATTCTTAAAGCTAATACTGGGTGTTAAAACTTTAAAAGTTCACATACTCTTTTTGTATGAAGAGGTATTTTCTCTGAGGCTTTATTTTAAGCACCATCCTGATATTTAAATAGCTTATTTTTTGTTGCCTCTGTTTGTCAGTGCTTTGTGGGTTGAGTTTCTGTAGTTCCGAAAACAATCATGATATGTTTATGGATGAAGAAACTAAACTCCTGAACAGGAAATGCGTTTAATTTTACTTTTTGACAGTTTTTCTTATCTTTGTGATTTAAATATTGAAGACTAAGGAAGGCTGTGTCTCTCTCTATAGGGTGCGGGTTCATTAGAGAACTGTGCTGCACATATCCCTTAATTACAGAGTACCAGTAAATAGCACCATTCCAGATTAACCCTGCTTCCTTATTTTAGCATTAGAAACATGTAGCAGTAGACTTGGGGGGATTTCTAGTTCACATAGGTTAGGCTTGGCTTGCATAGCTGAAGAGGCCAGGTCTCTGTACTAGTTCTTCCCTTTGTAGCATTTTCCCTCTTGGCTTGATTGTCTAGTTCTAATAATCACTTGTTGCATTCACTAGGCTGAATAAACTGCAGATGGCTGGAAAGAACTGTCTCAAAGTCAGCAAACTGTGTTTTACTTATAGAAATGTCACTAACTGTGGCCCTCAATTTATTTGTAAAAGAGGGTAGAATGGAGTTAGATTCCTCCTGGTTCTAGTAGCTCATTATAATCAAGGATTTATTTTCTTCATTTTTGTTACTTGCCTACCCACAGTGTCTGTTTTTTCATAGGCCCAGATAAGTATTTGTTGAATACATGAGAAACCAAAATAACTAAGGAAAACTCCAAAAGCCTTCCCTACTTTTTGGGACCTTGGAACTATATTCTGTGTCTTTAATTCTTTCAAGTGTGTTTTTCTTTACACAGTTTCTAGAGTGGGTCGAAATTGGCATTTAAAAGGTTAGACGTCTAGGGAATTCCATGGCAGTCCAGTGGTAGGATTCAGCGCTTTACTACCAGGGCCCACGTTCAATCCGTGGTCAGCAAACTAAGATCTCGCAAGCTGTGCGGTGCGGCCAAAAAAGAAATATTAAACGTCTAATTTAGTTTTACAGGTTTAATTCAGAATATATTTTATTATATTTTGAATATTATGCAGAAATATATATATATACATACATATGTGATATATGATATGTACACACACACTCACATACAATAAGTAGTTTTGGTTTAAGATGAACTTAAGCTAAAGGCTCTGTTTTTTTGTTTGTTTTTGATGATAGGAGACCTAGATTTCAATTTGTGATCTGATATAAATAGCTAGGTATATATCATTAGTTACTTAACCTTCTAAGTATGAAGGATTTACTTGAGATGAGGGAGATGGGAGAGGTCTTAAATTTTTTTTTTTTTTTTTTTTTTTTTTTTTGTGGAACGTGGGCCTCTCACTGTTGTGACCTCTCCCGTTGCGGAGCACAGGCTCGGGACGTGCAGGCTCAGTGGCCATGGCTCACGGGCACAGCCACTCCACGGCATGTGGGATCTTCCTGGACCGGGGCACGAACCCATGTCCCCTGCATTGGCCAGCGGACTCTCAACCACTGTGCCACCAGGGAAGCCCTTAAATTTTAACTGGTGTAATAAACTAGTATTCATTAGCCAGTTTTTTTTTTTTTTAGCATACTGTTTATGATATATTATTCTTCTCTTATTTGCATTTATAAGACATCAGAAAATTATAAATAAGATAAGAGCTAAGTTTAGATTCTGTGAACATACAACAAGATCATTTGGAGACTCAATATTTATACATTGATAGATATTGATATTTATTGTGAACACAGCATAAATTTATTTTGGCTAAAACCACAAAATGTTTAACAGTTTTACATGTTAATGTGTATAGTATGCAGACCATTAAGAGTTAACAGCTCTAGGCCAGGTCTAAGTCAGTATTATATTCACACATCTTAGCTTTTCTTTTTTCCAAAATCAATATCTGCAAATAATGAGATCTGTTTTTGAAAGCTCAATAATCAGATGTTATTTTCTTCTATTCAGATGTGATAGTCTTTATTCTATCATTGTCATCTCATTCTCATGTTTTTGGTTGCCTGCATGGTTGGATGGCCCATTCAGTGTGAGAGGAGTTGAAAGGAAGTTCAGCTATCCTGGTAGATTCATCTTTTCATTTTCTTTTTCCTTTATTCCTCTCCACCTGCTTATGGAAGAGATTCTTTCCTGAGTTTTTAATTTATCATCTTGTTTTACCTTCATTACTTTATCACCGTGCCCTGCATCGACAATCTGTGTTGGTCTAATCTTTCAGTGGAGTGGTTATACACACAAATTTATAAGCATTTATTTGCACAATGCAGATGGTCTGTTCAGTGTTTTATAATTTTCTTGAATACATTTAATCACAGAAGCTCATACATGTCCACAAGGTAGGTTTTAAAATGGGATTAACTTATTGCTAAAAGAAGATTATAGAGAAAAAAAATTATTCTAAATGATTAGCTCTTTATTTTAATGATTGTTCATACTTTTACATAAGCATGTTTAATTGCTTGCATATTGTACCTTAGTAATTGAGACTGAGGATATGTCCAAAGCCTTCTTTTATATAATCAAGTGGTTGAGTGTGTTCCCTAAGTGTTCAGTATTTATACTCTATTTTTATCAGTTGTAGGAGGTACTAAATCACTTTTTGTAGGTATGTTTATATGTCTACTCCATTAGTTTTCTGTTGCTGCTGTAACAAATTACCAGAAACTCAGGCTTAAAATAACAACAGATTTATTTTCTTAAACTTTTGGAGGTCAGAAGTCTAAAATATTTCCTTAGGGCTGCATTCCTTTTGGAGCCTCCAAGGGAGAATCTGTTTCCTTGCCTTTTCCACCTTCTAGATACCACCTACTTTCCTAGACTATGGCTCCTTTCACTATCTGAAGAGCCATGGGTGTAGAATCTTCTTTGCTATCTGACTTCTGCTTCTGTCTGTATATCTTCTGTCTTTGATCCTCTTACCTCTCTCCTTGAAGGACCCTATGATTACATAGGGACCCAGATAATCCAGGATAATCTCCCCTTCTCAAGATCCTTAATCACACTGCAAAGTTCCTTTTACCACATAAGGTAACACATTCACAGGTTTTGAAGATTAAGATGTGGCCATCTTTGGGAGCCATTATTCAGCCTGTCACCTTAATAATGGAATTGTTTCTTCTGTGTTAGAGCCATATCTTCATAATTTTTACAGAGATTTAAAAAATTTACTCTGTTGAAGCTATGTATATATTGTTTTACTACATATGTTTTCCAGGTATGGAAATTATAAATGTATATATTTTTTATTGTCTCATCTTTGATTTAGACTTCATGGCTTATGACTGAAGTATTTTATTGAATATACTTTTGCTTCTTTCCATCTCTTCTGTCACTACTTTAGTTTCCACTCTCTTTACCAAGTATAACAGTTATGGCCTCTAATCAGTTTCCCTGTCTATACTTTTGCTTCCACATTTACAACCAGAATGAATTTACTGAAGTCCAGATCTGATAATGTTACTCTCCTTATTAAACGTTTGTAATGCATTACCATTACTCCTATGATGAAAAAAAATAGCTAACATTTATTGAGCACTTATTATGTGCATTGTTATGATTATTACCTCCATTATCCTTATTTGACATACAGTGAAACTGAGGCTTAGAAGTGCTCTTTCAAAAATTGTTTCTTATCTCTTCAGCCTGATATCTTGCCTCTGCTTTGATTCTGAACCTTCTACCTCCAGCAGCTAGTTTTAGTAGTACCTGCTGCATGATGTTCAGTAAATATTTGTTGAAGGAATATATCTTATTTAATTCTTATAAGAATCCTGTGAGCTAGGTACTTGTAACTCCATTCTATAGATGAGAAATAGAATCAGGGAAGTTAGATAACTTTCTCAAGGTTGTATAGCTTAGTAAATGGCAGAACTTGGATTCTAGCCAAGATACTTCTGACTTCAAAGTGATTGTTTTTAACCATTAATACTTTATTACCAACATAGTTGGCTTTGGAGGAGATTTAAACAATATATATGACAAAGTTCCCAGACAATAAGGAGTTTGATTTAACATTTTCTTGGCATTTTCATCAGTAAGATCTTGGACATAGCATCTGTTGACTGAAAAAAAAATGTACAACCTGAAAGTTGAGAGTTATGTTTTATTTGGAGGATTTTCTGAGGACTTCAAGCCTGGGACACAACATATCAGATAACGCTGAGAAAACTGTTCCAAAGAGGCAAGGTGGGGAGCTAGGATATATAGGATTTTTTTTAAACAAAAGACCAGGTTGTCAGAACATCAGAAGATTACTATTAATAAAAGAAACCGAGATATCTCAAGTTAAGGAATTCAGCGCTTTTCTTTTTTAGTGGTACGCGGGCCTCTCACCCTGTGGCCTCTCCAGTTGCGGAGCGCAGGCTTCGGACGCGCAGGCTCAGCGGCCATGGCTCACGGGCCCAGCCACTCCGCAGCATGTGGGATCCTCTCGGACCAGGGCATGAACCCCGTGTCCTCTGCATTGGCAGGCGGACTCTCAACCACTGCGCCACCAGGGAAGCCCGCGCTTTTCTATGTATGGGAAAATGCAAGAGTCTGGGCTCACTGAAATCATTCCTTTGATAGGCACCGCAGCTATCTGGGTCCAGTATCCTATGTTTTCTCATTCTGAGCTTCCTGAGGGCGCACAATCCCTGTGGCTGTAATGTGATGGCTTGATGGCTGCAACATCTTTTGTTTACTGATATGGCAGGCAATACTTTAGTTCTCACAATAATAACCTTCAGATTATTAACTGCCTGTTTCATTTGAAAATAAGGGAAAATCTCTAGAAAGGTGAATTGAAAGTTAGAGAATGTGTTAAGTCATAGAATTTGTCCTAGATCATTGATTTCCCTGCTTCAGTCTTACTACACTTTATTCATAAAATTAATTTTTGTTACTTCCTTACTTTCAGTTCTTTAAGCTTGAATTTCCAGATAACAAAGCAAGATACTGAATTTCATTTTATTAAAAGTGTTTCCTTAAAACTGACAGAATATCAACTTGCAAGACCCTCTGATGCAAACAGAAAGGAAATGTTGTTTGGAAGCCTTGCTAGACCTGGACATCCTATGGGGAAATTTTTTTGGGGTAAGATACTAAATACTTCATCTTATTTCATGTTTTCTAGTTAAGGAAGATTGAGAGTATGAAAAGTTTATAAAGAATGGAAAGTTATAAAGGTAGGGTAGCTAGGTACCTTTTACCTTTCAGGGTAGGTAGGAAGCTTTTCAAATAGAAAGTAGTTCAGCATGCCTATATTTGGTTCTTTAACATTGGATATATGAGGAATAGCACCTAACATTTTGTGAATGTTTTCTGGGTGCCAGATGCTCTGCTAACACTACATGAATTATCCCATTCAATCACCATAACAATGTTATGAGCTTGGTACCATTATAATCTCCATTTAAAGATAAAGAAACAGGCTCAGAGAAGTTAATTTTCTTAAATATGATAGTGTTGGATGTGGGATTTGAACCTCTGTTTATCTGGTTATAAAGTGTGTGCTTTTCCCTAACCTGACATTTCCAATTATCAACAGAGATTCAGCAGTAATTTCTCTAGTAGTTTTTGAGCTGTGACCTAATTTTGTTTAATTGTTAAGCTGTTCAAATGGTATCTGGTTTTTCATAATGGCTTTTTCTTAGTGTTAGAATTCAGTTATTATAGCCTTATATTAATCCTCTTGACCACAAAGTAGAATCTGGAATGAGTTGATCTAAATGGTACTTCATTCAAAGGATGATTTGCTTGTTTGCTTGTTTGTACAGTTATATACACTTTGTATGTCATCCTTGCTTTATGTGGTTTATTTTTAAGAATTATACAGAATATTACTAAAATAATTATGAGATAAAACCTAATAGTAGACTAATTATTAAGAAAGAAAGCTTAAGGCAATTACTGTTGTTAAAGTATTGCCTACTAGAGATTTATTCCTTATGTGTTAAAATATACTTTGTAATTGTTTCTTGTGAATTTTTATCTTATTATTATTATACACTTTCAATATTTTGAGTCACTTGGTTTATTTCATTAGTTAAATATAGTAGCAAAGGATGCATTGTCAGTGTGGAGACTTTTAATAAACTTAGTTATTTCTATAATCTTTTCCATCTTTTTATAGGAAATGCTGAGACTCTCAAACATGAACCAAAAAGAAATAATATTGATACACATGCTAGATTGAGAGAATTCTGGATGCGTTACTATTCTGCTCATTACATGACTTTAGTGGTTCAATCCAAAGGTAATATTGTCTACTATGGCCCTTAGATTTATTTGGAAGTAGTGCTTTCTTAGGATTTGTCTGTCGTATCAGTGTTGCAGTGCACTGTTAATTTACAATACTTTAGTGCTTGATCCTAATATGAACTAAAGAAAATCAGAATTCGAAGAGGCAAAGCTCAGGGAAGCACACAGAATCATCTGATTCTCAGGCAAATGTTTTTTCTTTTATAGACATAGGTCTTAACTCCAGGCTAGTCTATGAGTGTATTAATGTACTGATTGATGACGAATTGTTTTTTCTTTTTTAATAAACTTATTTATTTATTTATTTATTTATTTTTGGCTGTGTTGGGTCTTCGTTGCTGCGTGCAGGCTTTCTCTGGTTGCGGAGAGTGGGGGTGATTCTTTGTTGCACTTTGCAGGCTTCTAATTGCAATGGCTTCTCTTTCTTGCGGAGCATGGGCTCTAGGTGCATGGGCTTCAGTGGGCTCAGTAGTTGTGGCACATGGGCTTAGTTGCTCCGCAGCATGTGGGATCTTCCCAGACCAGGGCTCGAACCCGTGTCCCCTGCATTGGTAGGCAGACTCTTAACCACTGCACCACCAGGGAAGTCCCATGAATTGGTCTTTTAAGCCACATTTGTCTGCTGCCTCTGTTATCTCTGGTTTTGCATTTAATCTGTATTAATCATAAACTCTTAATGGGCACAGTGTTTGTCTTTTCATCCTTACATAGGGTTCAGTAAAATGGCATGATTAATTGAAGTCTGTCATGGTGACGCTAGCAGAAGTATCTTAAATGTAATAGTACTGGTCAATACCTCTACTCTTTTCCTTCTTTTATCATTACTGAAAGTAATGTTGTGTCAACTTTTCTCATTAAAGAAATCATAGTACCTTTCTTTTGTTTTCTTTATATTTTAATCTCCTTAGGCTGTTTTTCAAAGTCAGTCATTTGCTGAACTGTTCATTTTGATATATCAACACCTTATAGTTTATATATTTCTTTTTGAAAAACTAATCTTCTCACCCTAATGTGATTCTCCTTTTTATAAAATTTTGCTCTCTCATTGTCAAAATTAAGATCAGAGCTGACTTGGCACTTAGTTATAAAATATTTTTGTGTTTAGAATCAAAATTAGTCAACTAAAGTTAACTTGAACATAAAGTTACAGATATGGTATGGCATTCAAACTACAAATGTACTTCTAGATTCCTTTTACAGCATTTATTAAAATAGGCAATTCTATATTTGGTATGTAATATTAATTTGCAATTTTTAATTAATTTTTGTTTTCAAATCTGTCATGAACATGCATTTTTCTTCAACTAGGTATTGATTCTTTTTCATTCTCTTCTTCGGTGATAACAAATATGAGCATATTAATGCTTGTTGCAGATTTCTAAAATAAGCCCCACGTGTTTGATTAGAAAACCTTGTCCAATCTAGAGTCAGTTGATTTCGGAGCTTCAGCATTTATTATATCATTTAAGAGTTAAATATCAGTATAAATAGTATAGAGTAAATTCAGAACTTGATTAGTCTAATTTGCATCTTGTATTTATATACTGGGGCATCTCTTTTGAGAATTAGTGAAAGTCATGTAGCTGGTGAAACTAACATATACTATCCAGTGATGGTAATGAGTCACTGGGATAAAGCTAAAAGGTTTCCTTTTTCATTTAGATCTCCTATTTTACTAGAAATTTCAGAAGAATTTCTTATGAAATATAAGAAAATAATCAAAAGAAGATAGAAATCATATCAGCCTAAGAAGACATATACTAAAACCACAGCAAGTGTAAATTAATGTAAAGTAAATGGAGTGTAATAGTACTGATGAGCTGCTGAGAAGGGTAGTGTAGGTTAGTTAAGAGGAGGTAAGTTCCTAGAGGAGGTAAGTTTTGGAATGGGGTAGGAGGATGATTGATGTATTTTTATCTCTTGGTCCTTCATCTAGCCTAATGATAAACAAAAACTTTTTTTTCTACTTGTGTGTTTTTTCTAACTTCGCCAGGGAGAAAGAATAAAGGATTCTTAACAAAATTATATGTGTCTCAAGGTTTTCTTAAATATTATTTTTTCCTATTACTGATTAAGGAGTGGCAAGTGATGCCCAAATTAAAGTATTCCTTTGTTTTATAGCTAAAGATCTGTGAGAAATATAATTACATTTCTACCTTTAATAACAACACTGCCTTTCCCTGTCTCCTTCCTGCCCTCTCCATGAAGAAACACTGGATACTTTAGAAAAGTGGGTGACTGAAATCTTCTCTCAGATACCAAACAAGTAAGACATTTATTTTCATAAATCATACACCTATAGAGTTAAAAAGGCCATATCTTCTGGTATGAATCCCAGAGGTTTTTGCTTTTAGTTTATTTTTTTAAAAACAGGTGATTATGTTAAGAACTAAAGTAGTTCAGTAAGATTGCACAGCCTTTGAGTGGGAAAACTAAGATAACCAAAGTTTCCATAGTTTCTGTAGTTCAGAACTTATAAGCTTGTAAACTTATAGTAAGCAGTAACTCTGAAGAATTTGTGCCTCCTTTTACATTTATTCAGAGCTTTTCTGTTACTGTGTACAGTGCTTGAAATTATGATATGAAAGCAAATATTGTATTGAGAGGTAGCATATACACATACATATCCCCTGCCTCAGAACAAATTAAATTCTGAAGGTTTGTTTTTTAAGTCAGTTTGGAACTTGGAATACTTCTTCCCCATAAGCGAAATAATCTTGTAGTTGATGACTGACTTTACATATTGCCTGAAAAGCCTATTGCATATATTATAGTTGAATCAAATTGCCTTTTATTAGAAATTGGATGTAGGGTTCTAGTTCAGAAAGCTACTATTTTTTTGTCCACCTCAAATTCATCAAAATAATACAAGTATTTAAAAGATAATTTATTGTTACATTTTTTGTTATAAAGAATACAGAAAATTTAATTCTCAAACAAAGTGTCTCTTCCCACTCTTAGCAGTTTGCTTTTTAGTAAACTAAATGAAATCAGATTATTTTTTCTTGCATCAGGTGAGTAAGCTAGACTCTTTCCAGTTCTTCATTCCAAGACAATTTGTTTTAAATTTATGAAAGAAAAATTAGCTTTAAAAATGTTGGAATAATTTGTAATAACAACAGATTGGTTATTATTATCTTGGCTTTATGTAAACTTTTGTTGATAATTAGCAATACTTTCAAGTATGCTAATTAAGATAATGAAAGCCATGCCAGAGTTATGGAGTTGTTTAATTTGTTTTTGTTTGTTTTGATAAGAAATGAGTATTAGCTATGGAAATGTCAAATGGCAGTTTGAAATGTGTTTCACTGTGAAACTTTACTAATAAAATCAGAGGTATATTGAATAGAGGGATTCATTAGGTCTTGTCAATCAATTCCTAATAAGAACTTTAAATTAAAAAAAATGCTTTTACATATTATTCACTAAGAAGTTTGGTTCCTTAATCAGACAGGTTAAAAAGTGTTGTAGGTAATTAATACTGATTCATACTGACCATATTTTAGAAGAAATATTAGTTACAATATATTCAACCAGGTGGGAAGCCTCTAGAAGGAAGAGTCCAAGTTTTTCAAATACCACAGTGCCTAATATTGTACTTTATACATAAGAATCTCTCCATGTATATTTCTTGGATTAAAAAAATATCTCTAGTGTAAGTTTTCTTTGTGAAATGGCTTTGTATTAAGAGGAGAACTGAAGTTGAATGGGGCTGATAGAGACAGTAAATATTGGGAGGAGAGGTCCCTTCAATTCATTGTTTTCTGTCTCCTGTGAGTTTTAAAAGTATTTGAGTTATTGGGGCTGAGGTTAAGAATAGTTTGTGTAGTTCAGGATTTTGTGGCTTTGTTGCCATCTATTCGCTTATGCCTAGAATGCTTTTCAGCCTGGAGTATGTAGAATGGACTATAAAAACCTATCAGTTTAGGCATCCCTAAAGATACTGCTTATAAAGGCTTTTGCCAATTAAATTTTAATGTATTTGTTTTATTTTCAGTGGGTTACCCAAACCAAACTTTGGCCATTTAACGGATCCATTTGACACACCAGCATTTAACAAACTTTATAGAGGTTCGTGAACCAAAGGTTTAAAACTATTTGAAATAACTTTAGCACATTCTCTAAAACTTAACTGAGGCTGCCAATTTTCTTTGAAAATGAGAATACAACAGAAAGTACAGCTGGATTGGAAAGGGAGTAGACAGTGGAAATCCAACTAGTGACAGATAGCAGGCCACTAACTAGTAGCAGTTTCATTGGTTTGGCACCTTAATGCTACTTGAGTCTGTTTCATGCTTTCTCCCTATTTTCTTCTTGTTCCTTTTTGTTCTTGGTTTTTTGTTTCTTTCCTATTTTGTTTTTATCTATATTCTGCTCTTTTTTGCCTTTAAAAGAGAAAAATAGAGGATGGGAAAACACTTTGGAAATAATTTCCTTTTATCTTCATTATAAAACCAATTTTTGTTAAATGAAGGCAAATTTAGTGTAAAAAAAAATGGGTGGGGGGAGTCACCCTTAAATCTTACCATCCAGAGAAGTGGTTTTGGCAGATTTCCTTTTGAGTTTCTGTAGGTATATTTTCTTAATGTAGTTGAGATTATAAAGTATATACACTCTATCTCTTGCTTATTTCATTTAATATTATATTTGTAATAACTGCCCAATGAGCCATCACATGGTTATGCTATAACTTACTTAACAGTTTGCCCATAGTGAATATTGCAGAAACATTCCTAATTCACCATTTCTCTTTCTTTGCTCTTTTTATCATGGCAGATTTTTTTCTTTCTCCTAATTGCCTAGTTATTCCCTTCTTCTCCCTCACCGCATTGCCAATCTCTTTTCTCTTCCCTTTCTCTGACCAATGACTTTTGTCGCACTCTTTATCTGCTGCTGGCTCCATTTTATCTAAGCTGACCCTCCCAGAGACAACTTATTTGGTTGTATTCTTCCTGGCTGTAGATTATCTCTTCAAAGAACCATAGAAGAATGGGAAGCACTGGGAAGAATCTTAGAGTTACTTCAGCCTACCCCACTCATCATACCATAACAGATTCAGAATGAGTTAAATGCAAGTGATTTTCTCAAGGTCGTATAAACACAGATAGCAAAATAGTAGTAGGGCTGGATTTCAGCCATGGGTCTCCTGACTCCTAGTCCTGTACCTGTTCTTGCAAGAAGGGATCCATCTTTAGGGGCTTGCCTGTTTTCATAGTTCTTTTATCCATGGCTTCTCTATCTGTGAAACCAAATTGAAAAGAAATTTACAAAAATTGCATTATTCAAATTGGAAAATTGGCAACTTGAAATAATAATTGCATTATATTTAACTTTCCCATGCTTATTGGAGGATGAAATATATTGAATTTAAAAATATTTCATGTAACATAGTATATATAAGTTATAGAGAAACACTTATATCTGTTCTTCTGAAAAATATTTTTGTTCAGTTGTTCCAATCAGAAAAATTCATGCTCTGACCATCACATGGGCACTTCCTCCTCAACAGCAACATTACAGGTAAGAGTTCAAAGGCAAATTTACTCCACTAGATACTGAGTGAGAATCATATTTTAAAAGCATACTAAATGGTTTAAATTTGGGCATTCCGGATTTATAAACACAGGTAACATGGTAAACTGGACCTCACTACTCCTTTTCTATATATTTTAATGTCTTCTTGCGTATAAAAGCTAGAGTTTTCTTATAATTAGTTGCCTTTCCTGAGTCTTTGAAGTTAAGTATCTTAGTGTGAATGCTAACTTTTGTAATTATTTTGTTTAGCACTTTGAGTACAAATATATGTTAGCTTATGATTTATTTGTCAGTGGTGGCCATTTAGTTTGATCTTGTCAAAAGTAAAGTTAAATAATTTTGAGCCTGAAATAAAACTACATAAATCTCAAGGACCTATCTGAGTTGGGAATGAGTTAGGTCAGATTTTTAGAAATTAGGAAAACACTTCAATTTATTTATATAATTATTTTACATGAGCAATATACATGGGCTAAGAAGTTCCTTAAAGATAAGGATCAGTCAATGGCTACAAATGCTTTTCTCATTAGAAATAAATGCTAATGAACTGATAAAAATTTAACTTAAGTTTCTAAAACTTACCAACAAAACAAACCCAAGAAGAGATACACACAAGCAGAAGGAAAGAAAAGTAATGTGTATTGCTTTAAGCTCAGTAAAAAATGCTTTTAACAATCAAGTCCCATGAAGTTAACAAGAATAGTATGCCTCCAGTGAGAAAGCAGAGAATGTGCGTATTGTCTACTTGCTTTTTTTAAGTGCAAGGATAATATAGGAAAAAGTAATGTCCATTGGTTGTATAGTTATGTTAGAGTATCCCAAAAA
The DNA here is from genome assembly GCF_026419965.1 of Kogia breviceps. Taxonomy (NCBI): domain Eukaryota; kingdom Metazoa; phylum Chordata; class Mammalia; order Artiodactyla; family Physeteridae; genus Kogia; species Kogia breviceps. The sequence goes on from NC_081310.1 coordinate 159,119,308, forward strand.
GTGTCAAAATGATTATATGCATATTTAAAAGTTTATTCCATTTGTCTTAAATTTTGATTATAAAAGTAATATGCTTGTAAAATGTTGAGGACAAAAGAGTATTAAGTAAAAAGTAAAGCTCTGCTTCTCCTCTGTCCTCAAAGATATGCCCAACATTAATAGTTCCATATATATCCTTCAGACATTAAAATAATGAATATAAAACATCATTTTTAATGGAAATGGAATTATACTATATATACCATTTTTCCATTTTTTGCATTTCTTGTTAATTAACAAAGCCTTGTTTATTTTCTGCCTGATTACGAAGGTAATTCATTGTAGAAATCTTGAAAACTACTGAAAAGTAGAAAAATGTCATCCATGATTCTGTTTCCCAAAGACTGTTACCATTTCTGTATGTTTTGATCCAGTTATTATTATTTTTTTAATGAACTGTATATTTGTTTTAACCTGATGTTTATCCCAATATGTGAACTTCCACTAAATTAGCTTTTGGGGGAACGATTTTTTTTTTTTTTTTTACAAAGAAGCAAGTGTTTCTCCCTCCAGAGTTACCAAATACAGTACAATTAGATTTGGTCACATGCAAATGTTATGTATTCAACTGGGTTCATTCTTTAACTGATTTGCTCCTCTATATCAGTTTTAGGATAGAGGTAATCTAAAATATGTCATTCATATTTTATGTTTTTTTTCAAATTCATATTTTAAACAGTGACTTTTAAGAGTTTACTGAGTATAATTCTGTAAACTGTTTAAAATTTAAGAATGTTTAGATTTCCTAGCTTGATTTTTCTGTATATTTTTGGTAGGAATATATTCCCCAAATTATAGTAGAAGCCAGTGGGAAAAGATGATGTGAATAACACATAAACAACTACTCAGACTATTGATGTATATTATTATATAAGATATTTTTTATACCTGTTATTGCATTTTCATGAAAAGCCTATGAGTAAGTAGTTAGGCAAGTAGAGAGAAAAAGAAAATAGAGTGAGTTTAAGTCTTTTGCTCAAGATCATGCACTTACTTAAAGGAATAGCTAAAACTACAAGCTAGATTTTCTGACCCATAAAGCAACACATTTCAGTTTACCACAGAGCCTGATGCAATGCCGAAAGCTTTTAAGGATACAGAATGATTCATATCTGCATCAGATTCTAAAATAATAAGGAATCTATATTATTTCTATTTTGGGTGAAAAAATAATGAAAGATTTTACCATGAAAAGAAGTAAGATTGGTATCCAAAAGAAAAAGTAGTATCCAAAAGAATTCTTAAATTTTGGAATATTTGTACTCATTCAGTGATTTCAGATGAACAAGTTAAATTTCACCATGTTTTCTGTTTTTATCTCGCTGCTGTCAAATTAATTATAGTTTCATATTTAATAGAATTTATGTGAAAATAAGTTTGTAATCACATTCTCAAATATCAGTCTCAGAAGTAAGATTTTCTAAAGTAAAATTAAGGTATTTATACCTTAATTTTTAAAAATTTCTGACCTTAACTTTTTTTTTAAAGGGTGAAGCCGCTTCATTATATCTCTTGGCTGGTTGGACATGAAGGCAAAGGCAGCATTCTTTCTTACCTTAGAAAAAAGCAAGTATTTAATTAATAAGTATTTTCAGTGTAGCAATCTCTGAAAAATAATGGACAAATGTTATATAACCCATTCTTTTCTTTTTTTTCTTTGTCTGCCAGGAAGCGTAGATTCAAATCTAATAATTAAAGTCTCTTCATAACCTAGATTATTTTAATGGCCATATCATATTTGTATATTTCCTTGGAAGCCACCTTTTAGCCCATGTTGGAAGTATTATAGTTGTACACAAAATTTTTAAATTCATAAAGAGTCCAGAATTACATGAAAGTTTATCTCTAATCAAGAATTTGGATTTGAATAATAATGAAGTCAATTATTTAAATGCAGTGGATCTCCAGGCTTTCCCAACCCAGAAGGTGGACTTTAATGAAAACTTCATTGGGCAGATGAATCATATAAATATGGGGGACTGTGAACAGTATATGCAGCCATGTTAGTATGTTAGCCATGTTTCCTAAAGCATTTAAGCACTTGTTTAAGTTGCCTAGCCAAATAATAGAAATACAGCTTTAGAATCAGGACCAAAACACATTAAAGTAATTCCTTGCTTGATTTTTCTATACATTATTCAAGAATGGAAGGTAGACGAGAAATTTAAATAAGACTTTAAAACATTGATGTGTACTAGATTATTAAAAGAAAGCTGAGAGGGCAGGCTTATTAGAAAAAAAATGAATGACATTAAGTACCTATATGCCTTACACAATAAATGTAATATGATTTGAGATTTGCATAACCTTTTTACCTTACTGAACTTTATTAGAATTTCAAGTTTTTCATTCCGGCCTCCTCTCTCCTTATTTTAGACTTTCAGGATTATTCTAGTCAGGAGAAGATGCAGTCTTATTGCTTCTTTCCTAGATAACCTGTGCAGGTTAGCTGATGGTCTCAAAGAGCCCACTTAACATTCTAAGTAGGGAAGTATCTGAAGTGTTTTTTAAGGCTTCTCTTGGGAGATGGTTCAAAACGGGATGCGAGAAATGCCTCCCAGGGGAATTCCCTGGCGGTCCAGTGGTTGGGACTCCGCGCTTTCACTGCTGAGGACCTGGGTTGAATCCCTTGTCAGGGAACTAAGATCCTGCAAGCCTAGCGGTGTGGCTAAAAAAAAAGAGAAAGAGAGAAATGCCTCCCAGCAAGCGTACTTTTACTATATTGTGAAGTATGAAGAACATACTTCACAATATATTAAAAGTATGCTTCGACAAAAAATTGCTATGTTCTCTTCGACAAAAAATTACTATGGCTTCATGAACCAGATAATGTTTTACTATGTTGTAATATTAGTGTTTCCATTAAAGAAGTAAATATGGCTTTTATTTCCTTCTGATCATTCCTGTATGCAGTACAATTCCTTAGGAGGCTTTGTACTTTTAAAAAATTTGTACTTTTAAACTTACTGTTGGAAAGCATGTTTGCTTCAAAGCCTGGGCTTCCCAAATTTTACATAGAAAGCCTACCTATTTTGTTAATTTGAAGTATTTGTAGACTATTAATCTCAAGATATTGACTGGATTAATTTTTTCTCCTAACTGTAGGTGCTGGGCTCTTGCACTATTTGGTGGAAATGGTGAGACAGGATTTGAGCAAAATTCTACTTACTCAGTGTTCAGCATTTCTATTACATTGACTGATGAAGGTTATGAACATTTCTATGAGGTAAATAAATAATAAAAATGGAGAGTTTTAAAAATTATATAGATATCACTTTATGCAAAAGTATAATTAGATGTTTCATTTTTAGGTTGCTCATACTGTCTTCCAGTATTTAAAAATGCTGCAGAAGCTAGGCCCAGAAAAAAGGTAATATATACTTATAAGAGCCAATCCTAATATGTTTTAGCCTTCAGGCTACCGACAGACATGCGTTAGTCCTGTCTTGGTGGTTTTCCAGGCATTTCTTGCTTAATTTCCTTTACTTGTTCCATATCTTTATTCCGCTACATGTGAATCTATGTTAAAGATTTAGGTTTACGTGGACAGTCTGTTTATTTTTGTACTTCTCTTTTCTTGCTGATGATTCTAATGAGAATTTAAATATGTCTTCTAATTTTCTTCTTTCACAGAATTTTTGAAGAGATTCAGAAAATTGCGGATAATGAATTTCATTACCAAGAACAGGTACTGGAAGTCAAATTCTTTTTGAATGTTATCTGTGACCAAGTTGAAACTGGTGTGGACATTGTTCCTCTTTTTGGGAGTGTCACTGGAGTTTTAATTCTGCCATTCTCTGTCATGTGAGTCTCAAGATGGCCTTGAGGTTTCTGAAAATTCACTCTTGTGTTTTTGAGTATTTAAGAGAATTAGGCAGATTGACACAGATAATGTTGTGTGACAATCATTCATCTATGTAGTCATTTCATATGTCTATCCCTTTAATCCCTTTGATAAACATTCATGGAAAGCTTGATATTTTGGGAATTCAAATATTGTGAAGATATTCTACAAGGTAATATGAAGTAATTACCATATATAATGTTAGAAATAGTGTGCTTTGTACTTTCAGGGTAAGGAAAGCATTTGCTTTGACTGGAATAGGACAGGGAAGCCTTCATGGATGTAGTAAATTTGAATTGAGTTCAGTATTAAAAAATGGATAAGGTTTAGATATTCTAAGCAATGGGAAGCACATAAGTAGGAACTCTGGGATATTATGAAAAAGTGAATTATCTTACATGTCTGTGGCATAGGGTATATGAAAGCAAAGTTGAAAGGTAAGGAGTTTAGAGCAGGGTTTTTTAAAAACCCTTTTTGTGCCTCAGATCCCTTTGGAAATCTGTTGAATCCTATGGACCCTTCCCCAGAATATTATTTTACCTCTTCATCTTTTTAAACTCTCAGAAAAATTGCCCTAGTAGTACAGTGATCACTGGTATATCCCTCACCTAGATTTACCAGTTCTTAGTTCTTAATATTTTGCCATGTTTTCTTTCTCTCTCACGCCTCTTCTTATGTGTGTGTGTGTGTGTGTGTGTGTGTGTGTGTGTGTGTGTGTATTTTTTTGAGACTTAATTACAGATATCATGATACTTTACCTCTCAATATTTTTTAACATGTATCTGCTACAAACAAATGTGTTCTCTCGCATAACCTCACTAAAATTGTTGTGCTCAGGAATTTAACATTGAAACAATACTGTTAAATATTTATTATGCAGCCCATAGAATAGTGGGTTTTTTGTTTTGTTTTTTGTTTTTATTGAAGTATAGTTGATTTACAATATTGTGTTAGTTTCAGGTATACAGCAAAATGATTCAGTGATACATATGTGTATATTTTCAGATTATTTTCCAATATAGGTTATTACAAGATATTGAATATAGTTCCCTATGCTATATAGTAAATCCTTGCTGCTTACCTATTTTATGTATAGTAATTTGTATCTGTTAATCCCATACTCTTAATTTATCCCTCCCCCATCCCTTTCTCTTTGGTAACTATAAGTTTGTTTTCTATGTCTGTGAGGCTGTTTCTGTTTTGTATATAAATTTCATTTGTATTATTTTTTAGATTCCACATATAAATGATATAATAATATTTTTCTTTATCTGACTTGCTTAGTATGATACTCTCTAGGTCCATCCATGTTACTGCAAATGGCAATATTTTATTCTTTTTTATGGCTGAGTAATACTCCACTCTGTGTGTGTGTGTGTGTGTGTGTGTGTGTGTGTGTGTGTGTGTGTGTGTGTGTGTGTGTGTGTTTATCTCATATTTTCTTAAACCACTCATCTGTTAATGGGCACTTGGGTTGCTTCCATGTCTTGGCTATTGTAAATAGTGCTACTATGAACATTGGGGTGCATGTATCTTTTTAAATCAGAGTTTTCATCTATTCAGATATATGCCAAGGAGTGGGATTGCTGGATCATATGGTAGCTCTATTTTTAGTTTTTTTTAAGGAACCTCCATACTGTTTCTGTAATGGCTGCACTCTAGTGTACATTCCCAGCAACAGAGTAGGAGAGTTCCCTTTCATAGAATAGTGTTTTTAAATGCATAAGATAAAATACAGTAGGTTACAAAGGAATACTGAAAGAAAGACTCAAAATAGTAAAAATTAGTAATATGGGTCTCTGTATTGATATATTAAATAACAAAGTCTAATGGTAGATCTAATAATTATTACAATTTTAAGTAGCAATGAGTGTGCTATTTTTTTTTCCTTATTAGGCATCCATTTTATACACATCACTGTATACATGTCAATCCCAATCTCCCAGTTCATCACACCACCACCCCTCCACCCCTACCGCTTTCCCCCCATGGTGTCCATACGTTTGTTCTCTACTTCTGTGTCTCAATTTCTACTCTGCAAACCGGTTCATCTGTATCATATTCTAGGTTCCACATATATGCGTTAATATATGATATTTGTTTTTCTCTTTCTGACTTACTTCACTCTATATGATAGTCTCTAGATCCATCCACGTCTCTACAAATGACCCAATTTCATTCCTTTTTATGGCTGAGTAATATTCCATTGGGTATATGTACCACATCTTCTTTATCCATTCGTCTGTTGATGGGCATTTAGGTTGCCTCCATGACCTGGCTGTTGAAAATAGAGTTGCAGTGAACATTGTGATACATGACTCTTTTTGAATTATGGTTTTCTCTGGGTATTTGCCCAGTAGTGGGATTGCTGGGTCATATGGTAATTCTATTTTTAGTTTTTTTTTTTTTTGCAGTACGCGGGCCCCTCACTGCTGTGGCCTCTCCTGTTGCGGAGCACAGGCTCCAGACACACAGGCCCAGCGGCCATGGCTCACGGGCCCAGCCACTCCGCAGCATGTGGGATCCTTCCGGACTGGGGCATGAACCTGTGTCCCCTGCATTGGCAGGCGAACTCCCAACCACTTCGCCACCAGGGAAGCCCTATTTTTAGTTTTTTAAGGAACCTCTATACTGTTCTCCATAGTGGCTGTATCAATTTACATTCCCACCAACAGAGCAAGAGGGTTCCCTTTTCTCCACACCCTCTCCAGCATTTGTTGTTTGTAGATTTTCTGATGATACCCATTCTAACCGGTGTGAGGTGATACCTCATTGTAGTTTCGATTTGCATTTCTCTAACAAATAGTGATGTTGAGCAGCCTTTCATGTGCCTCTTGGCCATCTGTATGTCTTTGGAGAAATGTCTATCTAGGTCTTCTGCCCATTTTTGGATTGAGTTGTTTGTCATTTTTCCCTTGCTATTTTCAATAATTTTTCTTTGTCTTTAGTTTTTGCCAGTTTCATTATTATGTCTCTCGGTGTGTTTCTCCTTGGGTTTATCCTATATGGGACTCTCTGCACTTCCTGGACTTGGGTGGCTATTTCCTTTCCCATGTTAGGGAAATTTTCAACTATAATCTCTTCATATATTTTCTCATGTCCTTTCTCTCTCTCTCCTCTGGGACCCCTATAACACGAATGTTGTTGTGTTTAATGTTGTCCCAGAGGTCTCTTAGGCTGTCTTCATTTCTTTTCATTTTCTTTTCTTTATTCTGTTCCGCAGCAGTGAATTCCACCATTCTGTCTTCCAGGTCACTTATCCATTCTTCTGCCTCAGTTATTCTGCTATTGATTTCTTCTAGTGTATTTTTCATTTCAGTTATTGTATTGTTCATCTCTGTTTGTTTGTTCTTTAATTCTTCTAGATCTTTGTTAAACATTTCTTGCACCTTCTTGATCTTTTCCTCCATTCTTTTTCCGAGGTCCTGTATCATCTTCACTATCATTATTCTGAATTCTCTTTCTGGAAGATTGCCTATCTCCGTTTCATTTAGTTGTTTTTCTGGGGTTTTACCTTGTTCCTTCATCTGGTATATAGCCCTCTGCCTTTTCATCTTGTCTATCTTTCTGTGAATGTGGTTTTTGTTCCACAGGTTGCAGGATTGCAGTTCTTCTTGCTTCTGCTGTCTGCCCTCTGGTGGATTAGGCTATCTAAGAGGCTTGTGGAAGTTGCCTGACAGGAGGGACTGGTGGTGGGTAGAGCTGGCTGTTGCTCTGGTGGGCAGAGCTCAGTAAAACTTTAATCCACTTGTCTGCTGATGGGTTGGCCTGGGTTCCCTCCCTTTTGGTTGTTTGGCCTGAGGCAACCCAACACTGGAACCTAGCCGGGCTCTTTGGTGGGGCTAATGGTGGACCCTGGGAGTGCTCACACCAAGGAGTATTTCCCAGAACTTCTGCTGCCAGTGTCCTTGTCCCCACGGTGAGGCAGAGCCACCCACTGCCTCTGTAGGAGACCCTCCAACACTAGCAGGTAGGTGTGGTTCAGTCTCTATGGGGTCACTGCTCCTTCCCCTGGGTCCCGATGCGCACACTACTTTGTGTGTACTCTCCAAGAGTGGAGTTTCTGTTTCTCCCAGTCCTGTCGAAGTCCTGCAGTCAAATCCTGCTAGCCTTCAAAGTCTGATTCTCTAGGAATTCCTCCTCCCATTGCCAGACCCCCAGGTTGGGAAGCCTGACGTGGGGCTCCGAGCCTTCACTCCAGTGGGTGGACTTCTGTGGTATAAGTGTTCTCCGGTTTGTGAGTCACCCACCCAGCAGTTATGGGATTTGATTTTATTGTGATTGTGCCCCTCCTACCATTTCATTGTGGCTTCTCTTTTGTCTTTGGATGTGAGGTATCTTTTTTGGTGAGTTCCAGTGTCTTCCTGTCGATGATTGTTCAACAGTTAGCTGTGATTCCGGTGTTCTCTAAAGAGGGAGTGAGAGCACGTCCTTCTACTCCGCCATCTTCTGAGTGTGCTATTTTGAGATATCTGCAACAGCTATATTGTGATTTCTATTGGTTATAGTCATAGATGCTGATAATACTGCTGTGGTTTGTTGCCTGTATAGTCATAACTTAATAAAAATGCTAAGTTAGAGTTTAGTGAAAATAAATATGTAATTTCTTCCCAATCAAACTCATGCTTCCCGCCTTCCCTGAATTTGTCCACTGATATCTTGTGGGAGGTATCTGTAGGCCCTTGATTAAGAGCCCCCAATTTAGCACCAGTTCATAGAGCATCTTGAAATCTGCCTTTTTGGATCATTACCAGAGAGACAGATATCTACTATAATTTGAGAAGACTTAAGTACATTAGGACAAGGTCACAAAAACTATAAGCTTCCAGTGGCTGTTGATTCCTATACAGTCTGCTCTATATGCTTGAAGTCATTTGAAATTGAAATCTTATTCTATGAAACCAGAGAGCTACTGTGATTTATATTGGCCATTTGACGGTCCTGTAGGCACTTCTCTCTATAAATTGATTGATATGCATAGAACCCCCAAGTCCTGCCATCAACTTTAGCAGTACTGATTTTTTTTCAGTGTTCTTATCAACTGTGTGGCAACATGTGGGCCAGAACTGTGGCAGGGAAAGAGTAGGAGTAAGAATTGTGGACTACAACCATAACTAATACCCTTATTCCTTTTTGGGGGATTGGCTTTTTAGCATTAGCTGAGTTACATTTTCTTTCTGCCCTTCTAGTTTCTTAGCAAGACATTTCAAGATACCTTTTTTATATTATAGCTCGCCATTTTGTAGCTCATTTTTTTTTTTACCTTTAGCACAATATTCATGAATGCTTGTCTTGATTTTAAAACATGAGCCCAAAACATTTTAGACTAAAACCTAATCAGTACAAAGAACAAATCAGAAAGGTTCATATCTTTGTTTGAACTGCTGAATTTTAACTCAAGTAGCTCAGCTTATTTCAGCTTTTATATATTTCTGTTTTATTAACAAAGTTGACATATCTCCTCTTCAGACATTTTTGTCTTCATCAGTAAAGGCAAATAGGAATGCTTTTTCAGACTATTCAAGCCAGTCTTTTTTAATTAAGAAATTTAAAAATAATTTTTATTTCACATGGGAACTTGGACTCAATATATCTTATAAATCAGCTACTTGAACTAGAGAAAAGCTGTTTAAGTGTCTTTACACAGAGAAGCAGGAATAATGTAACAATAATGGAAGGCAGTGAGAGTTGTAGTAAGCAAAAAAATTAGAAGATAGATAATAACAAGTGTTGGAGATGTAGAGAAATTGGAACTCTCATACATTGTGGGTGGGAGTATAAAGTGGTACAGCTGCTTTGGAAAACAGTTTGACAGTTCCTTAAAAAGTTAAGCATAGAGATACCATGTAAGCCAGCAGTTCCACCTCTAGATATACACGCAAGAGAATTGAAAACCTATGTCCACACAAATAACTTGTACACTGGTGTTCACAGCAGCATTATTCATTATAGCCAAAAAGGGGAAACAATACAAATGTCCTTCAATGAATGAATGTAGAATTTGCATACTGTGGAATATTACTCAGCATAAAAAGTAATGAAGTACTGATTCATTCCACAACATGGATGAACCTTGAAGATATGCTAAGTGAAAGAAGCCAGACACAACAGGTCACATATTATATGATTCCATTTATCTGGATATGAAATATCCAGAATAGGTAAATCTATAGAGCCAGAACACAGATTGATGGTTGTTCAGTGGCTGGGGGTGTGGGTAACAGGGAGCAACTGCTTACTGGGTGTGGAAGTTTCCTTTTGGACTGATGAAAATATTCTGGAACTAGATAGAGGTGATGGTTGTACAACTTTATAAATATACTGAAAACCACTGAGTTATGTACTTTATTATATATTTTATTTTATTTTTAATTGTATACTTTAAAAGTGTGGATTTTATGGTATGTGAATTATATCTTAAAAAAAATTAAAGGATAGCATTTAAGTGTTTTCTTTTTCCTAGTACTTTGTCCATTGCCTTGGCACCAAAGATCTACTTTTAGCCAGGGTCCTGTTTTCTCATAGGAAATATTTTGAATCATTCAATTTTGTAGCAAGCTGAATAGAACAGTTAACTTACAAAAATAAGTGGCTGGTGAAGATAACTGGTTAAAAAATTTAGAACAGAGTAGAGGGAGTCATTTTAAACAATAATAGCACTTGAAAGAGTGGGAGATAAGTGAAATAGGCAAGGAAGATTAAGAGGTACAAACTTCCAGCTGTAAAATAAATGTCATGGGGATGTAATGTATAGCATAGGGAATATAGTCAATAATGCTGTAATAACTTTGTAAGGTGACAGATGGTAAATAGACTTGCTGTGGTGATCATTTTGTAATATATAAAAATATGGAATCACTATGTTGTACACCTAAAACTAATATAATGTTATAAGTCAATTACACTTCAAAAAAAAAAAGGTACCTTAACCTCCATACACACACACACACACACAGAATAGTAGCACTTTAGTGACTAATAAACTTGATTCAGGAATGTTTCCTGACGTGGAGCAAAAAAAGGTAACAATGAATCTTTCCATACTTTTTCCATATTCTATCTGAATGTGATAATGTAGTAGGTAGCATATACCTATGATCTCTAATTTGATGTATGCATGTCTCATTTCTCCTCCATGAATGTAGTAACCTTCACTTCTGTTCTGTCTTCTGTTAGATGAGAGAACAACCCAGATTGTCTAGGGAAGGACTGGGCAGTATGGTATTTTGGGAAAGAGTGTTCACTGCTATGTTAAGAGGCCCAAGCTCTAGTATCTACTCACCTATCACTTATTGGGTGATCTGGGGCAAGTCACTTAGTCAATCTGAGTACATTTCCTCATTGTAAAATGTAGGAATGGAGCCACTTGGTGTCTAAGGGACCTGTCAGTTTATAAGATTCTGTGCATTTGGGTGCTCAGTAAATATCAATACTTGAATTGGTTGCTTTCCTCTGGAAAAGTATTTCCATTTCATAGGTTAGTGAACTTTCTGTCATTATTTCAGTTTTAAATTGAGATAATATACTGATTAATTTAACCACGTATAGCAAGACTTATGTAATGACACATTTTGATTTCTGTTGATATATTGATTTTGATTCATGCTTACAAATCGTTTTTAGGTGATAGTGCTGTAGTGATAAAATGATGAAGACCCTGTCTTTAGGGACTTCATAGTCATGTGAAGCACTTGACATGTAAACAGACCTTTACAGTTCAGTGTTGTAATTTCTCTGATGAAGACGCTGTGATGTGATTAGAGCCTCGTGTGTTGTAGGGCTCAGTATGGGGGATTGGAGGGGTGTTAGGTTAAGCTACTTAAGGTAGTTCTCTGGCTAAATTTTTTTTAGAATTCTGAGCATCAGATCCTTAAGCTGCAGTTATATCTGGTTGTATCTGTTGGAAGCTTTTGGTTTCATTGTTAAAAAAAAGAGATAAGTATTTATATTTTGTGGCAAATTAAGGATAATAATGGAGAATTTCTGGTGTGAAATAATCTTACCTCTTTACAGACAGATCCAGTTGAGTATGTGGAAAACATGTGTGAAAACATGCAGCTGTACCCACTACAGGACTTTCTCACTGGAGATCAGCTTCTTTTTGAATACAAGCCAGAAGTAAGGAGGTTTCCATTTCTAAAATTTACTTTTAGAGAAAGAGGAGGGTGAGAAAGTACATAGAGGTACTTAAGAACTGTGGGAATGGAGGAATCTTGGTTATGTTTAGTCAAATTTTTTGTTTGTTTAAACAGAAGAAATATCAGTCGTTTTGTGGGTAATTTTTCCTGATTCTTGTATATGACTGTGGTTTAATATGAGGATAAAACCAAGTCCTCTTCTTAGGTACTATTCCCACTGTTTTTCAAGTGTTGAAATATCTGCTAACATAAAGTCATTTCTAAGAATTATGTGCTTTAGATGCTAATAAACATACTTGTTTAGCTTGCCTTTTAATTCTGTTGGACACCCTGGACAATTAAATTTTAATCATTTTGAGAATATGTACAAGAAAAATATGATTCCCTGAATTCAAAATATATGACTTAGGGATAATAAATATTACACATAAAAATAGTTGGTCAGGTCTTTCCTCCACTTGTCCTGGGAAATAAGTCATTTCGCTCCATATAGGGTAGCAGTTCTCAACCAGGGCTGATTTTGCCCCCATGGGATATTTGTCAATGCTTGGGTACATTTCAGTTGTCACAGCTGGAGAGTGCTCTTGGCATCTAGCGGGTAGAAGCCAGAGATGCTGGTAAACATTCTACAGTGCGGAAGATGGCACTCCACAACTAAGAATTATCTGGCCCAAAGTGTTAATAGTGCCAAGGTTGAGAGACTTTGATATAGGGTATTCTAAAACTACTGATTTTAAAGGGGATGGGGAAAGGTAAAGGAAGAAGCAGTAACCATACATTCTTGTCATTTCTCTAGGATGGTTGTGCCCAGGGGTCCAAGTATTTTTTTCTGAATCACTATTTGTTGTTTTTTTCTCAAAGAAATGGTGTTGAAGTGCTAGTTAGGGTTTCAAATCTAACCCACAAAAATCTTATGTTTAGTCCTTATCATAGCTGAAGGATTATTGAAGGAGGCCCTACATTGGGATCATTTTACTGATTCTTGTGTATGAGGTAGTATAATACATACCAGTTAAGAGCATAGTTTTTGGAATTATGAACAAACTTGGTTAGAACTCCACTTTTGCCACTTCTAGGTATGTTGTTCTGTGCAGATTATAAAATCTTTAACCTGAACAAGTTATTTAAACTTTAACCTCTGAGGCTGAGTGCTTTCTGTAAAATGGGTATACCTTACAGGGTTGTTTTTAGGATTAAATGAAATAACGTATGTTAAACACTACCTAGCACATAGTAAAAGCTTAGTAAATGGTAACTCTTTTCACTGCTAGTCCTCTTATTATGTAGGATTTGAGATGAGTGCTGTTTAAGCATTCTGAAGAAACATATTAGAAACAGCTGATAGACTAATGTAGTTTTGTAAATTAGGGTGTTCATGGACTATAGACAGTTTCATGAGCATAAAGATGCTAGGATCTTGGGGTGCCTAACATAATGTGGCTTTGCTTTTTTAATAGAGATGTATTAGGTTAAATTTATAATTGTTTCGTATGTGTCTCCCCACTCCCCCTTCACCCCTGCCCCCAATTAGGTCATTGCTGAAGCCCTTAATCAGCTAGTTCCTCAAAAGGCAAATCTTGTTCTACTGTCTGGTGCTAATGAGGGAAAATGTGACCTCAAGGAGAAATGGTTTGGGACTCAGTATAGTATGGAAGGTAAAATATTTTAAAATTGTCCTACATTTAGGTATATGATTCACCTGGGAAGTTTTATTCCTTAATAGTTTGTCTGATAATTCCTGTGGGAAAAACTGATGTATTTTTTTCAGTAGTTTACTTTGAAATGAAAATTATTTATACTACTTTGCAGAAAATTATTTTCTGCAATGTTTATATATATATTTATTAACTAGTGAGAAAATCCTATTGTATTGGTAGTTTGGGGGCAGAGTTTTGACTGTGTTTTAAAAAGTGCTCCTCCAACTTCAATGTGCATATGTATCACCTGGAGGTCTTATTAAAATACAGATTATGCACTTCTAACAAAGTTCCCAGATGGTAACAATGCTGCTGAGACTGCACATTGAGTAGCAGGAGTCTAGAAAGCCTGGATATGTCACTCACAGCTTTTCTCAGAAAAGAGAATTGATTTGTGAAGGCCAGTTGTTGACTGGTTTGTTATTAATAGAACTCTGAACATTTGTTCTTTATTGGATCAGTTTGTCTTTCATCTCTACAGATATTGAAAACTATTGGGCTGAACTGTGGAAGAGTAATTTTGAATTAAATCCAGATCTTCATCTTCCAGCTGAAAACAAGTACATAGGTCAGTAAAATAGCAATCATTATACATAATCCATCCATGTACTAATATTAAAACAAATAGCACCTCTGTAGTATGTTATATTTTACAAAGTATCATTTGAATTCATATTTGAGTTTCCCAGTTATCTCTGGGATAAGCATTACAGTTTTCTTACTTTTCCAAATGAGAAAACTGTGGCTCAAAAAAGCAAAGTGACTTGTCCTGGATCATTCAGTTGGTGAATGCAGGAAACAGGACTTAAACATAATCCTGAGACTTTTTCTTGTCTTTGATAGATGATCCTTTCATGTGAGTCTCTGTAGGAACTGCCATTATCTTGTCTAGTTGTTCTAGTGTTTTTCAAACTACAGGTTGCAACCCATTAGAGGGTTGTGAAATCAATGTAATGGGTTTTGAGGTCAGTGTAATGAGTTGTGAAAGCACTAAAAAAAATCAGAGCAGAAAATAGCAAAATGTTTCACTGAATAAAGAAAGGGTATTATTTTAAGAACTTTTGTTCTCGGTAGGTATATGTGTGTGTTATCTGTCTACTAGCTTGCAATGGAAAACAGTTCTAACTGTGAGAAAGTCACTGGTCTAGGACAAAGGTTACAGTTGTATATAACTAATTTTACTCAGAATACCATTTTTCCCAGCAATTCCATTCCTAGGTATATACCCCCAAAGAATTGAAAACAGGTATTCAACCAAATACATGTACATATACTTTCATAGCAGCATTATGCACAAAGCCAAAAGGTGGAAACAGCCAGTGTCCATAATGAATGAATGGATAAACAAATTATGGTATATACATGCAATGGAGTATTATTCTGTCATTAAAAGAAATGAAGTACTGATACATGCTACAACATGGATGAGCCTTGAAAACATTATGCTAAGTGAAAGAAGATAGACAGACACAAGGGGTCACATATTGTATGATTCCTTTTACATGAAATATCCAGAATAGGTAAATCCATAGACACAAAACTCAGATTGATGGTTGCCAGTGGCTGGGGGGAGTGGGTAATGGGGAGTGACTGCTTAATGGGTGTAGAGGTTTCCTTTGGGGCTGATGAAAATGTTTTGAAACTAGAAAGAAATGGTAGTTGCACAGCATTGTGAGTGTACTAAATTCCCCTGAATTGTTCACTTTAAAATGGTTAATTTTATGTTATATATGAATCTAACCTCAGGAAAAAAAATGCTTTTATTCAAAAAGTCTTGCATATTTTAGATAATTCAGTTCTGCATCTTGAACTTTAAGTATCTAAACAACCCATTTTTTTTTTTTTAATAAATATAGCCAGTACCTTTTTAAAATTCTTAAGTTAGCTATTTCACACCTGAGTGTTGATGAAACAATTTATGTTTCATTAACTTAAAGGACAAATTTGACGTTGTTTGAGCAGAACTATTTTGTTAACTTTTAAAAAGTCTGTAAGTTTGGTAAAAGACATTCTCATTCAAGAATGCATTCATTCATAAATTGGTTTATACAACTATTCTGACCAAAGGTCCCTTTCAGTTACAATTGTCTCTGAGAAAGAGAATGAAGCAGAATATGGAGAGATCAGAATCAACTCTTGGGAAATTACAGATCTTCAGAGTTCATTTAGTTTAAGGCCAAGAGGACTTTCTTTTTAGTATTGTTCTAATAATTTGTTGTATTTCAGCATTTGAATTTGACTTATGTTTGCCACAAAGAAGACTTCTGAAATCAAGAACAGATTGGTGGGAATCCTGTCGAGATAACTGAATGATTTATTACCTTTCACTTTTGTTAGCCACAGATTTCATGTTGAAGGCTTTTGATTGTCCAGAGACAGAATACCCTGTTAAAATTGTGAATACTCCACAAGGTTGCCTATGGTATAAGAAAGACAACAAATTCAAAATCCCCAAAGGTAAAATATTTCCCTCCTTAAAAATAGTGAAATAAGTATAACAAATCTTTTTCCACTTTCTAGCAACCTTTTCCCTCTGTGTCTATCACCTCCCTCTCTTTCCCCTTCCCCTTCTACTTGAAGACATTTTCTAGGCTTATCTATCAGATCCATACTGTGCTCCTGTGCTATCACAGAAATTCTTATGGACATTATAGATTCCAGGAAGTATATAAGGATTCAAGCCTAAAATGAAATTATTTTTGGATATTTTTCTTTCAGTTATATGAAAGCAGAGCCAGGTGTTTGGCCATCCTAGGAAATAGGTGGTGTTTTTTGAACATTATTGTTAAAAAGAAAATAAGAGTAGCTGAAAGAAATTATTCTTAGACACAATAGATAGCTGAGTCCAGCGTTACAAATGTGAAATATCCTCTGTCTCCCTCTACTATTTTGCTTTTCAGCATAAAGGAAGCATAGTATATAGTTAAACAGACTCTAAAGCTCTTATCTTCAATACAGTAGCCCAAACTGTGTTGCTTTTTTGTTTTCTGTTCTTGTGCATGGCATTGGAATTTACTGAAGCAACTTGGAATCAAAGGCTGAGTGCTCTTGGCTGCCGTTTAACCCAAATCCCTAACCTTAACACAACTGGACTAGTTCTGAGGGATTCTTGAGTTCACTGGGAAGGTGTTTACTCAATTTTTCTTGAATAGATTATAAGAGTGTCTAAAAATGTTCTTAACATTTATTCAGCTTCCTTGGAAAGGCGCTGCTTTAACTTTCTGTGAGCATTGGGATTTTTCCCTTAATGTTCTTGACATGTATACCTCTGTAAGCATTTTTCCTGACCAAAGCTATTGATAATAAGAGTATTCTTAGGCCTCTCTGCATATCTGTCTATATATCTGGTCTTCCCATAGATTAAAGTGTACCTTCTGGACACTATTTGGAATGGTAAATAATACTTTCTAAGAACCCCTAAGGATAAAAATGTAATGAGGATTTAAGGATTAGTGGTTTGTTTCAAAATTTTTAAAACAATATAATATTAGGGGAAAATAGCAGATGTATTAAATATTTGAGGCTTCTGGCCTATATTTTCTTATTTAGGGTCTTTTTTCTTTCAGCATATATACGTTTCCATCTGATCTCACCTTTGATACAGAAGTCTGCAGCAAAGTAAGAAATTGTCCTCTTTTCTGGAAAATATTTTTGTTTATTATTGGAAGACTATTTTGTTTGTTTATTTCTGAATCATTCTGTCATTTTTCTCTGTCAGTACTTGAGCTATGCTCCTCATTTATGTGTTTTTATGTACCCCAAACAAATTATTTGTATCAATACTAATCACTAAGATGGAATTGTGGCTGCTCCATCTCCAGCACCCATTTGTAAAACATGCTGACAGTTTAGGCTAGTCATAGAATTACTGGATTGAGAAAGTTCCTTAGAGATGAGTTTGGGTCAGCTTCCAGTCTGTAATGAGGACTAATGGATCTGTTGACCTGTATTTAGAGATTATTTATAATCAGATTCCTGTATTTATAATCAGATTCCTGCCAAGGAATCTGATTATACTTTGTTCTTAGCAAATTACTTACATGTTTATGTAGGTTGTGGGAGGTCAGAGAGCCTAAAATGTACCTGAATCATAGGAGGTGCTCAGGAAATGTTAGTGTACTTCTTCCTTTCTTTTGCCACTTAACCTGTAAAATCCAGCCTTAATCTCACAAGCAGCACTAACATTATTAATATTCAGTTTAAAAAATGCATTACCCTCCTCCATTTCCTCAGATTTTTGATTTTTCAGTCAGAAAACCTAGGCCGCAGGGATAACCAGAGCCTTTAGGCCAGTTGCCTTTCATGCATTTTACACTTACTCCATTGTGCAGTATAAATATTGGGATGGCCAAAAAGTGTCTTCAGTTTTTAAGTAAAAATAAAAGACATATTTTTCATTTTCACCAAGAACTTTATTATATTCACCATTTTTTTCCCACTACCTTCTGCCATTTTTCAGGCAACTTCATAATTCCATCTTCCCAAAACTTTTTATCTTTTTGAGCAAAAAACTGTTCCAGGTACCTTTCACAGTCTTCCAGGGAATGGAAATTTTGTCCATTAAGAGAATTTTGGAAAGACCAAAATAAATGGAAATCCGAAGGTGCAATGTCTGGTGAATACGGCGGATGAATCAGAACTTCCTAGCCAAGCTGTAATAGTTTTTGCCTGGTCATCAAAGAAAAATGCAGTCTTGTGTTATCCTGATGAAAGATTATGTGTTTTCTGTTGACTAATTCTGGACACTTTTTCTCGAGTGCTGCTTTCAGTTTGTCTAATTGGGAGCAGTACTTGTTGAAATGAATCGTTTGGTTTTCCAGAAGGAGCTCATAATAGAGGACTCCCTTCCAATCCCACCATATACACAACATCACCTTCTTTGGATGAAGACCAGCCTTTGGTGTGGTTGGTGGTGGTTCATTTCACTTGCCCCACGGTCTCTTCCGTTCCACATTATTGTACAGTATCCACTTTTCATTGCCCGTCACCATTTGTTTTAAAAACAGAACGTTTTCATTACATTTAAGTAAAGAATTGCATGCAGAAATATGGTCAAGAAGGTGTTTTTCGCTTAACTTATGTGGAAACCAAACATCAAAGTGATTAACATAACCAAGCTGGTGCAAATGATTTTCACTGCCTGATTTGGATATTTTGAGTATGTCGGCTGTCTCCTGCGTGGGTATAATGCTGGTTGTTCTCAGTTAATGTCTCGATTTGATTGCTATCAACTTCAACTGGTCTACCTGACCGTGGAGCATTGTCCAGTGAGAAATCTCCAACACAAAACTTTGCAAACCACTTTTGACATGTTTGATCAGTCACAGCACCTTCTCCATACACTATACAATTTTTTTTTTTTTTAGTTTCACTTGCGTTTTTACCTTTCTTGAAATAATAAAGCATAATATGCCAAAAATGTTGCTTTTTTTCTTCCATCTTCAATATTAAAATGGCTACACAAAAATCACCAATTTTGATAAGTCTTTTTTTAAATACACGCTGATATGACAGCTGTCACATACAATCTAGCAAAATTGTTTCAAATGAAGTTAAAGACAACTAAGTACTACTAGAGCCATCTTACAGAAAAAACCGAACGAACCTTTTGGCCAACCCAATATTACATTTTCTCTGGGTGTGTGACATGAAAAAGATAGGGAAGCATTGCTGAAGGTGGGAGTTCTGTAATGCCCCTGTGAAACTGAGTCCTGGGTAAGCTGTATTTACCTTTGAACTCAATTAGTATATATGGTTTTACATTCTGGCGTAGTGAATTAACATCTTTATAAAAGTGAAGTTTCTTACTCTTAAGTCAAAGCAAATCCATTTGTCTATTTCTTGCCAATTAATGATGCTATTTGCATTTTATACTCTTAGTGTGGTCCTCTTTGATATCTTTGTCAATATCCTTACCCATAACCTTGCGGAACCAGCTTATGAAGCAGATGTGGCACAGCTGGAGTATAAGCTGGTAGCTGGAGAACATGGTTTAATTATTCGAGTGAAAGGATTCAACCACAAACTACCTGTAAGTATAGAGCTCTAATTTCCTCACAGGCAGCTTTAAAATTTTATATTTATGTTTGTTGTGCCTATAGCACCAAGCATAGAGGCTTGTGCATGAGGTGCTGTACATAGAAAGAAATGTTTATTAATACAGATTATTGTGTTTTTTTAGCTGAGGACAGGTATTCTAACTTTCGCCACACAAGACCAACATATATTCATTAATTAATTACATTAATCAGTGTTGTATGCATTAGTAATGGATACAACACAGTCTGTGCTTCAGGCTTGATTTCATTTCCCTTTGCTGTCAGTTTCTCTGCAGCCAACACTGGCGTTTAGGACTGGTTTGAGCATAATTTCATGCCATACAGCAAGGACAAATTTAAAGCACCTGACACATTGCCTGACATAGAGTAGAACTCAGATGTTTGTGTTGTTTCTTCCTCTTGCACTCTTTTCCATTGTTTCAAATGTGTGTGTCTTGTTTTCCTTCTAAGTTTCTGACTCTTTAGAAACAGAGTTTATATCTTGTCAGTGATTGATCTTTTGGTAAAGAATATGTTTCAGTGTCACTTTGTCAAAAACTTCATCAGTAAAGGAAGAAATATGGGATGCTAGCTAAAGGATTAGATCATCAAGTACCAGGTAACATAATATAATGTACCCAACAACAAATTTTATATCTTGGTTTCTTGGGTAGAACATATATTAAAGTTTGGGGAACTTCACTCATACAGGAAAACGTCTGGAGGAGAGGACCTGGCAGAAATTAGACCTGTGCTAAGACATGATATACCCTCCATATCTTAGATAGTTCTCTCCTTTATACCCTCATCCCTGTCAGTCTCCCCAGGGAACAAAGATTGGTCTTAGGAGGAAACACCATGGAATATTTTACTAACCTTCAGAAGCCTAAATATAATTTAGCTTAAAATGCAAACATATTAATTTTTGGAATTACCTGGAGAGCTTTTTAAAAATACAAACCGTAGAAAACTATTTGAGGTTCTTCATTTTATGAAGCTTACCTAGCCTTAACATTAAAACTTGATATTAAAACTTGATATAGACTATAAATATGTATATAAAACTGGAGATCAGTTTCACCTGTGAAATATAGAGTCAAACATTCTAAAAAATTGAAAATTAAATTCAACAATAGAACAAAAAGAATAATTCACCATGACCAAGTGCCAGGAATGCAAAGGTTGGTTGTTTAGTATTAGGAAGTTGATGAACATAAATCATTATAACACAAGTCAGTTGAGGAACAGTATGTGAATATAGTGATAAATGCCCCAAAAAATCATTTGATAAATTTGAGTGGTCATTCCTAATAAGTAGGAATGGAGGGAAGTTACTTAACCACAATTAAAACCTTAATTAAAAGACTAACAGCAAATGTTCCACTAACTGATGAAATGCTGAACATTAAAATTGGGAACAAGCCAAGGATACCCATGATCACATCTATTACTCAACATTATTTTAGAGTTTCTGGCTAATACATTAAAGTCAAAAAATAAAGTAAAAGCACTTGGCAGGGAAGAAGTATTTTTCTTTTCAGGGGATGTGATTGTATTCTTAGAAAATCTAAGATACTACTAGAATTTAAAAAATAATTTGTGATACAACTCATTATAAGATCAGTATATCAAAATAAATGGCTCCTTTTCCTATAGTGCAATAACCACTTAGAAATGGATCGGAAAAAAATACCCCATTTGTAATATTGAGAAAAATAAAATATCTAAGAATGAATAAGAAAATACAGAACCTATCTAAAGAAAACTAAATCTTTTTGAAGCATATAAAAAAGACTTTAAATAAGGGAGAGACTCATGTTTCTGGATAGGACAGGTTGATATAAAGTCATTATTTCTAAAATTACATTCTCCCAATTAAAATCACATTTAGGGGCAGTGGACATGCTGGATAAAATTATTTTTAAGTTTAGTTGGAAGGAAAAATGTTTTAAAATACCCATAAAAATTATAAAAAAGAAAAAGAAAATTCATTGCTCCAAATTTGACAGTTATTGAGAATTTTAGCTCGTAAAGATTCTTTGAGTCATTAGTACTTCTCTTATGTCCTGTGCAATGCCTGTTACCATACTGGGCCCCTGGTAAAAGCCAGTGGGAAACATTTTCCCCCTAAACATTAGTGGATTTCCATGCTTCTCCATATAAGGTGCTTCTTTCTTTTCTTCTTAGCTGCTGTTTCAGCTTATTATTGACTACTTAGCGGAGTTCAGTTCCACACCAGCTGTCTTTACAATGATAACTGAGCAGTTGAAGAAGACCTACTTTAACATCCTCATCAAGCCTGAGACTCTGGCCAAGTGGGTATACATGGATGAGATCAGCTTATATTTTGAAGGCCTGAAAGTATTTGCCTTCCTGGAAATTAAGTGTGGGGGATGAGGCTATAGTTTCATTGCTAGTTCAGATGTGATAGAAATGTGCTGTGTTTTAGGAAACCAGCCCACAGAGTTACAGGATTTCTAAACCCAGTGTATGTAGCTATCTGTCAGTAGGACTGCAAGCAGCCTACTATACTTAATTAGAGGCTAAAGGTAAAAAGGGTGCTTTTTCCAAAGTTTGTAAGTAAATAACAGTTCAAAAAATGCTGACTTTGTTGTGGCTCAGAATTGCTTACTGGTGATTATATGGTGATTTTAGTGTGCTGGATGTTATGTTAAGTAGCTGAGTTAAATTGCCTAACACATCACTTATCTGACAAATGCAACTATCCAAGAATTCATCCAGGGTTCCAGAAGAGAGCAGAAAGGCTCTGGACAGTCTGTGTACTAATGCTGAAACCCTCTGCTAATAGGCAACCCTCCTGGGCCTTTTCATCAGAGCCTGTTCTTTACCTTTGTGTGAATCAGAAAAAAGTACACCCTTGGGGTAACCTCTATCAGCAGGTGGAGGCTTTGTGAAAGGGGAAAAAAGTCCCCTCTGAGCAGATACAGCCCTTTGTGCGCATGGCTTGCAAGCCCCTATTTGATCTGCTTGCTGGGCATCTATAAATGGTAAACAAAGAGCACAACTTTATATAGAGGCCCTGCTTTTGACATAGTTATAATGAGCCCATAAATGTCCAAGATTCGAAAGCAGGGGAGGGAGCAGTGAAGAATCAGACATGTAATAACTGATAATCTGATCACAAAAAGTTATAAAAACTCATAAACAAATCTAAGTTGGAATTATTGTCTGGAATTATTGATATGATGAAAAATAGCCTGTGTATCCTATAACTCCTGAATACTACTTTATTAAAATGTGGTAGAGTAATAATAACACCTGTTTATTGAAGATTTGTTATGTGTTAGACCTAAGAACTTTCAAGTGCACTTATTTATTTAATTCTCACCAAAATTCTGTAATGGTAGCCATTATTATTTCCCTTGTTTTACAAATGAAGAAATTGAGTCACAAATGTTAGGTAACTTGCCATGTTCAAACAGCCTACTGTGTGTGGGAGGGGGTTAGTCTGATTCTGGCCTAGAGCCACTTATGCTGTATTGTCATTGTAGTAATAGATATCCATGATGATCACCTACAGTAATTAATAAATGCTAGTGAGATTTCAAATCAGAATAGTAATATTAAATTGGTGTATGGCTCATCTGGCAGCTTATGTGAAATAATTTATTTTGCAATTGAAACAGATAAGTGAGCTGTACCAATGAGCTAATAATCTATGTAATAGTTTGTATATGCAGTTTTAAATGCTTTTTGGTGATTATGACATTGTTTTCCTATCTTAAGTTGTGATAGAAATTGCCTCTCTTTAGAACACATCATCTACAGAAACTTAATCAAATCCTTCTTTACCCTTAAGATTCATTTCTTACAATAAAACTTTTTTTTTCTGCCCTCTGTACAGAGATGTTCGGCTTTTAATCCTGGAATATGCCCGTTGGTCTATGATTGACAAGTATCGGGCTTTGATGGATGGCCTTTCCCTTGAGTCTCTGCTAAACTTCGTCAGAGAGTTAAAATCCCAGCTCTTTGTTGAGGGCCTGGTACAAGGAAATGTCACAAGCACAGTGAGTGTGAGGTGCTCTGTTGCTGCTGGCCAGGTTTGAATGCTGTTCTGGGCTCTGGAATTGCATTAGTTCTTCCCTAAAGGGGAAGCTCTGTAGTCTGGCAGGCCAGCATTGTCACAGTCTGTTTAGAAGGGAACCTGGCCCCTCCGATGCTAAGCAAGACTTTCTTATGAAGGAGACTGCTGCTATTGGACAGGACTTTGAGTTAAATGGGTTTGGTAAATATATGGTATTGGTTACATTTGTTGAAGACTGTGGAAACTACAAACAGTTTAATTTAGAAATTAAAGTGGGAGCTGGGGAGTGGTGAGGGATGTGTGTATATATATATATATATATATATATATATATATATATATATATATATATATATATATATATATATAGATTCACATATACTTAGGCAGAACTTGTATGTCAAGCTACAAGAGCTTGGGCTTTATCTTATAGTAAATGGAGAACCATTGAAGGATTTAAAAGAGGATTTGTCATTAAGAAAGATCCAGAGAGACCAGTTATGAAACTGTTATAAAAGTTGACATGAAGTACGATTCCTTATATGAGATCTCTAGAGTAGTCACAGTAACAGGAGGTAGAATAGTGCTTACCAGGGGTTGTGGAGGGAAAGAAGGGGAGTCATTGTTTCTATGGGTATTGACTTTCAGTGCTGCAAGATGGAAAGTCTGGAGTTCCATTTCACAACAATGTGAATATACTTAACACTACAGAACTTTACACTTAAAAAAGGTCAAGATAGTAAACTTATGTATTTTTACCATAATAAAAAAGTTGAGGTGAAAATGATGAAGCCTGAGGTTAGGCAAAATAAATGAAAAAGAAATGCTTAAGAAATAATGAGGCAGAGGATGATCAAAGGCAGTGACTGATTGGCTATGGGAGTGAGGGAGAAGGGAGGGCTCTAGGATGATGCCCAGATTTCTTACTGGAACCTGTGGGTTGCTAGAGGAGTAGGAACAGTGTATGGGGAGTTGGTTTTGACCTATATTGAATTGGATGTGTCTGTGGGACCATGTAACTAACTGAGGCCTCTTCCAGCCAAGAGTGCTTGTTTGGACAGTCCCTAAATTGTTTGGCTCTTGACCTCTTCCTCCATGGCCTCCCAGTTGCTCAGGACTGGCCCTTTATGGCCACTCTTGAGATTGGCTGCTATCCTCCCTACTTCTCTGTCTTTATCCCCCAACCCCCAAACCAACCCTGGTTTCTGTCATGCCAACAGAAAGTTTAAAAACAGGGAGAAGAGCAGGAATAGCTGCCTGCTTCTCTGAGCACAGTGGGAGTACCGTGCGGGGGTCCTTTTGGTTCAGAGGACTTAGTACCATGAATTGCCCCAGGCAGAAACCACTTTAGAGATAAGCTCACCTCTCCACTTATCCCTCATAGGTTAGAAAACAAGTCTTAAGAGGGGCAGGGGATACATCATTCACTTAGTATTAAGTATTATTCTGTCACTCACTAGCTCTGTATTAATAGATCCAGGTTTCTAAAACACAGCCTAGTGGGGTAAACTGAACAATTAAGTTTGATCCAGTGGGGAAAGTTTCACAGTGGACAGGTAAACAGAGCACCAAGGGAGAACAGAAAAAGAGCCACTTCAGTTGAGAGCCTTAGTATTCAGCAAACATAATCAGTATTGAATCAGTGAATGATAAGCCCAGTGAATGAGTGACCAGCATTTAGGATGATAGACTATATCTGCTTTCCTAATGCATTCCAGGGCTTCCCAAGCAGTTAGAATATTGGTATTAGTTGGTTCTGGGTGAAATTAATGTCAGGAGAGCCTAATATAGTTATTTTCTTCTCTTTTGCCTCCTAGGAATCTATGGATTTCCTAAAATATGTTGTTGAGTGAGTATTGGTTTGAGTTTTCTCTTTGGGAGTTATGTGTTCTTAATAGCATGAGGGCCTCGAGACCAAAACTCAGTTATTACTAAATCCACAATGGAGATGCTTCTCAGAATAGGTTTTTTGAGGCTAGTTATATCAGCAAAGCAATTCAGATGGGACTGTGGAAGGCCTGACCTTTTCACAGTTTGGGGGTGCAGGTAAGAGGATAAAGGCATGGCCTCAGTAACCCACACTGATTGTTTTGCAGCAAGTTGAACTTTATGCCTCTGGAGCAGGAGATGCCTGTGCAGTTCCAGGTGGTAGAGCTGCCCAGTGGCCACCACCTATGCAAAGTGAGAGCTCTGAACAAGGGTGATGCCAACTCTGAAGTCACTGTATACTACCAGGTCAGTGGCCCCTTTGCATACAGCTGTCCTCATGGCTAAGTATCTTTAGGACACTAAAGCCTGGTGGAAGGTCCAAAGTATCTGGGAGAAGTGAGCCTATGCTCTTCAAGGACCTTTTGCAGTTATTATGTGGTTATATGCTTGGGGTCATTTGTACTCTTGAAGCAACTACATTTAAAAATTGTTCCTGTCAGTGAAATGGATCCTCTTTCAATCACAGTGCTTCTATTAATCACCCAACCACTAGTCCAGAGGGACAGAGACTGAAGTATGGCTGGAAATTCCTACATTCTCCCATGTCAGAACTCCAAGGAGCAGGAGGACATTTGTTAAAAGGACAGTTTTTAAAATGTGACAGGGGCTTCCCTGGTGGCGCAGTGGTTGAGAGTCCACCTGCCGATGCACGGGACACAGGTTCGTGCCCCAGTCCAGGAAGATCCCACATGCCGCGGAGCAGCTGGGCCCATGAGCCATGGCCGCTGAGCCTGCACATCCAGAGCCTGTGCTCCGCAATGGGAGAGGCCACAACAGTGAGGCCCATGTACCGCAAAAAACAAAAAACAAAAAACAAAACAACAACAACAACAAAAAGTGACAAAAATAAACATAGCCAGTCAACCAATATACAGTAAACAGAATGAATACCAGAGTCATAATTAAAGGTTTCAAAGCACCTGAGAGATAGGATTTATCACCTGTTTTATGGATGATGGATCTGAGGTCCTTCATTTACCTGAGGTCATACCAGCTGGGGCTCGAATTTATACCTTCTGTCCTCAAATCCTGTGTTTTTTCCACATAATTCTGGAGAGATGGGATGGTGCTTAAAATAAGGAAGAGCTCTGCAACAATCTCAGTTGGCTCATAGACTGCTTTAGCCTGTGGTTAGTCATACTCACTTCTAGGACTATGGGGACCTGTGTCTATCTAGACTGATCTCAGACTTCCCAAACTCTGGGGCTCCTGTACCTGCTACTATCGTCCTGGATTGTCTACATGAGGAAGTCACGTCTCTGGCCTTGTGAAGATTCCTGGCCTGAACTTTGGGCAGGGCTGCATGGCTTCACCATCACCTTGTCCTTTTCCTGTGTTTCTGGCCCTGGGCCTGAATCTTTCCCTAGAGGCCCAGCTTGTCTGTAGAGCCTGTCTTCCTCTGGCTGTAGCTACCTGGTTTTTTTTTTTTCCCAGGTTCTCAGCTTATTTGAAGCTGCAATGACTACCAGGTCCCAAACTTCATATATGGTATGACCTGGCCCTGCTTAGCCCTGTCTACATTTCTGGTGCTTAGCCCAGAGAGAGTAGTATTTCTCCAGTTTCAGGCAGGATTTTGTATTGTAAGACGGAGTCCGTTGAGGTGCTTTCCATGGATCACCTCTTAGCACTAGCTTCTAATACAAACTGCTTCCCTTGGGGAACTACTTCCCTCCTCACAGAGAGCATTTTGAACAGGAAGTTGACACAAGGTTTTGAATAGTTTTGTTGCAATCCTTTCAGAGGCATACAGGAAATCTTGTTGCCGATAAACAGGGCTTGCAGGGCACAGAGGCTTCAGCTTCCTCAGGTGAAGCAGGAAGGAATAGTAATGAGTCTGTATCAGAGGAGCCTGCAAGAGTCTGACTGGGATGCGCTGGCAACACTTGCTCATTGGCCTCCTGCCCTCTCTCATCCTGTTGTTTTGCCAGTCTCCAGGAAAGCAAGGATGTGGTCTCCAAGTGTGGTATCTGCCTCTTATGCATTTTTCTTATCAACTAGTTTTGGGTCCGTGTGTGTGGTTGGAGAAGCTCCTATTCATATCCTCTCCATCTGAGGAATAGGTCCAGTTGCCCAGACATTTCCTGCTCTCCTCCTTAGGACGTTGAACTGCAAGTACTTGATTTTAGGTTGTGTCCTCTGGGTTCTTTGGGCAGGAGCTGGCAGGTCAGGGATTATTCGACTCACCTCCATGTCTGCCTGCAGTTCTGTGCTAGGGCTGGGAATACAAATCATCAAGCACGATTCCTGTCCTCACAGATCTGTGTTGTGGGAAGGCAGAAAGTATAGCAATAGAGGGTATGATAAACTCTTGGAAGAGAAGAGTGGGATAGTACTCTTCTGAATACCTGAATAAATGGTTGCTGAGAATAGCTGGATTATTAAAAAGCCCTGTAAGCCATTGGATTTTCAGTTGGTCAGATCAGTTTTTTCTTTCAGTCAGGTGCCAGGAGTCTGAAAGAATACACTCTTATGGAGCTGCTTGTGGTAAGTTGTATAAAGGAGAGTCACGATGTTCATGAGCCCCTGACCCACTGTGAGGACTGGCCTTCTGGCCTTTGAGGGCTAGGGACTTGGGAGTGGTCAGAGATCTGTGATTGGTAGGTGAGATGGTTATTTAGTATTTCTCACCCAGTATGAGCATGGACAAGGGGGCCTGGGCGATTTAGGAGGGAGGCTGGACTCTGGGGTCATGTGTAACACTTTTGGGGAAAGAAATGGAAGTTTCTCTGCTGGAAAGAGTTGAGCTGATGGTATGTTGAATTACAGATGCACATGGAAGAGCCTTGTTTTGACTTCCTTCGAACCAAGCAGACCCTTGGGTAAGTCTGCTGGCAAGAAAATTGAGCTCAAATAAGATCTGGGGCTTACTTTGCAGGCTTAAGTTTATCAAATATCCTGACTGAGCAATCTTTCAGAGCTCTTTGGTCCTTTCATGCCTTAGAGTCGTACTTACTGTCAAAACTTCTGGAATTTGCATCTTAGACTATGATCAGGCTCTGTTTGGTCAAGCTTCAAGATTAGCAAGAGAAAAAGCTAGCCTGTGGTCCACAGTTCAGGAGAGGGTTGGATACTCTAACCTGAGAGTAAAATACATGTACACATTTATGGATCCTCTTCCAGGACCTTCAGGTCCAGTAGGGATGAGCAGAAACCCTTCCCACTCCTCTCTAGTGCCTCTGAGGACAAGACCTAGGTGACCACCTGAGCTCATAGAACTTTTCATTCTGGCTGTAGGTACCATGTCTACCCTACCTGTAGGAATACATCTGGGATTCTAGGATTCTCTGTCACCGTGGGGACTCAGGCAACCAAATACAAGTGAGTAAACCAGTGAGTAGATGGGCCCAACTATTATTTTTCTTGGTACAGAGAACAGGGACTGCATCCTTAAACCTCAGGCAGCTCTGACCATTTGCTTCCCATTTAGTCACAGATGGCCTGATCCCGGACTTACCATTGGTAAGTATGAGGAGTGGGCCCATAGGGCTTGACTCAAGTCCTATGGTGACTGCAGGGCTTGCTACCGCTTCCTCTCTTCAGGCATATCTGAGGACCAGAAACGCAGAGATGCCCAACCTGGCATTCATGCTACAAGCAAGGTATTGGGTTGGCCAAAAAGTTCCTTCGGTTTTAAAGTAAGAATACATTTTTCATTTTCACCAAGAACTTCATCGAACAATGTATTCACCATTTTTTCCCACTACCTTCTGCCATTTTTCAGGCAACTTCATAATTCCATCTTCCCAAAACTTTTTATCTTTTTGAGCAAAGAACTGTTCCAGGTGCCTTTTACAGTCCTCCAGGGAATGGAAATTTTGTCCATTAAGAGAATTTTGGAAAGACCAAAATAAATGGAAACCCGAAGGTGCAATGTCTGGCGAATACAGTGGGTGAATCAGAACTAAACAGCCGAGCTGTAACGGTTTTTGCCTGGTCATCAAAGAAACATGCGGTCTTGCGTTATCCTGATGGAAGATTATGTGTTTTCTGTCGACTAATTCTGGACACTTTCTGTCGAGTGCTGCTTTCAGTTGGTCTAACTGGGAGCAGTACTTGGTTTTCTGGAAGGAGCTCATAATAGAGGACTCCCCTGCAATCCCACCATACACACGTCACTTTCTTTGGATGAAGACCGGCCTTTGGTGTGGTTGGTGGTAGTTCCATTTCGCTTGCCCCACAATCTCTGTACATTATTGTACAGTATCCACTTTTCATTGCCCATCACAATTTGTTTTAAAGAC